>NC_090934.1:374226978-374860951 GCF_040938575.1 Ambystoma mexicanum
TATAGGATTTCTTGAAGGAATAAAGGTGACCTGCAGTTATGATAGACTGCTGTGACGCTTGGTGAATTGCCCATTTAGCTTGGCTACATTCACTGTCGAGCCGGGGGGGGGAGGGGTATCAACTCTTGATGACCCTTTAGTCATTCCGTAAGACGAAATATGGGGTACGCTATGTTATATTCGGGCCTGTAAAAGTTCAAAGAGCCGGATCAGCTCATGCTGGTCCTACACTCCTAAATAGCTCTCTCAGATTGTACTAATATCACTATCTCGAGGAAGAGATGACATATCCAGGTTTTCGATTCTCCACATTGGGAGTGCCGGAATCAGCTCCTCACTAGGACAGTCCTTGGATTCGGGGGTCGTGCCTAACTGCTATTGAACAACCAATGGTTTAATGCCACTTCCCACACTATCATATATTTTCAGTCCTTTAGCATTGCAAAAGGAAAAACAACCTGCCAATCTCCAAGCTGAAAACAGGCAGCGTGCAAACAGTGCTGCAGGCTGGGAAGGAGTGGAACAAAGCAGAACAAGTGACCCAACAGCCAACGGGTCAGGATCTGGTTCAGAGCGACACTGGTATGGGTGCAGCAGCGGTTGCTGGCACACTGTGCTTATAAAATAAGAGGCTGTTAAAGTCAGGATCATAGGTGAAAGCAACAGACAGTTGAGACCGCTGCAAGCATTCAGGACTCCACCTCCTGTCCTGAACATCGCGCTTTGATGGCAGAGGGAAAGGAAGGCTGCAATGACTGAAATAGAGAACTGACTGTCTGCTGGCTTTGTTATTTATATCAGGCAGGTGTGTTAGTATGTGTAACGGGCCTTGTACAGTGCAGGAGCATGATGGTAGGAAGTCAGATTCAAGCAATGTCCTTGACAATGTAGATGCTTCACAGAGGTAAGGACTACAAGGACCATAATGCACCTTTCTGGCCATGTAAGAAACGGAACTGGATTCCAGAATGGAGTAGTTAAGTAGCAGTGCAGTTCAGGGGCATAGCAGGACGAAATGATGGCATTCCCTGGTGAGAATATGACATGATCATTTTAAGAGCTGCTCATATTTCCTTCCATATCCTGCTCCCCACATGCCCAAACGTGTTTCTCCAAAAGCAAGCGAGAGTTCCATCATTGAATCACTGCATACAGCACACCCACCTGCTTCTCCCACCACCAACACACACACAATACAGTAAATGCCCTCACTCAGCCTCTGTGAGCTCAGTGGGGGGCATCTTGACTATTGTCCCACCTGGAAATAAGCCCTTTATTCCTTCACCCTAAGCCTTATCTCTAATCGCTGTAGATTCCTCCATGTATGTCCCTCACAGAAGCATGCTACTCTCTTGCCAGAGTTTGACCATCCCAATCACCATGGGTGGAAGTTTAGGGGGGGACAGGGGTGTTTGTCCCCCCCAACTTTCATGGCACACCATTTTGTCCCCATTCATTTTGCTGGGGCACCTTTTCTTCAGATGTCATGTCCCCCCAACATTTTCAGCAAAGTTACTCCACTTCCAATCACGGTTGTTAAAACGGTCTCAATCAAAACCATACAGCATTCAATACATTAAAATCAAGGGTACCTTAGCAATATTCAGTCAGATGAGAGTAATGTTTCAGACTGTAGGCAGATTATCTAGCGTTCATTTATGAAAACATGGGCATAACCTGTACAATTATCAGGTGCAATTATAGGAGGTCACCTAGATCCTGAACAGTTCTTACACCATGTGCTTTAATAATGGGGTTGAAAAGCTTTCTCCTAAACTGAGGGAGCGTATTACAAACACAAAGTACATGAAGGAGACCTTTCACAGTGGAGTCCCATAGGCAGCCAATTCTAACACTATAGTCCACTTTTTCCCAAGCACCCAACACATTCTTGAGTCCGCCGAGCTTAAAACACAGAGCACATCCAACATGCCCCTCCTCCCCGATCTCCCCTCATTAGCACGCTGTTTATAGTGAGATTGCATTTAAATCTAGTTGCGCTGAATTTGGCCACAGTCTTAAATACTGCAAATTTGGAGAGAGGTGTAATGCAAAATGATAGGGGCAGGCTGCAGCATGGTTGGGTCTGAGGTGATGGGTAGAGTGAAGCCCCTCAGATTTGGATGATTTTGGTACTGTCCAAAGATAGACACAGCTGGGTGCCTTAATGAGAGTTTACACTTGAAATACCATTGACATTTCAACTCTGCCAGATTGCCGTCTGCCAGGTGCTATCTCCGAGCTTACTAATCAGGCCGATATCAAGATCGGATTGGAAGCTCTCCGTATTCCTTTGCTCTTTGAGTGAACTATGACATATCGAGGGTTGATCTACAGTTCAGTTAGACCCCTCCCGCTATGACGCCACCCAATCAAGTAAGACCAATGTCATGCATGCAAACTCAACCGAGCTGTCTCTACAACACCCTTTAGCATTTCATCTCCTCCATGCAATGTCCACACGCATAAATATACATTCTCTCTCCCTCTGTCTCTCCCTCCCACTCGAGCAGGCTGCACCTTAGTGGCTCACACCACTCAGCCAACCCCCTTCCACCCATCCTCTCATCGCAGCACTCCACCACCACGTGGAGGTTTCAAGTCCACCACAAACGTCTATCACCTAAACACACATGGGCGGTGGGGAGGGGTCACTCTGATGAAATCCTATTCTGGTCAACAGCAGGCGCGAAAAGGCTCAGAGGTATATCAATGATATACAACAGTATAATGTGTCCTGCCTTCAACCTTTGTAACAATGGGCGAGGGTGGGCTTTTATTCCCCAGATGGGGTAGGTCAGCAGCAGAAGCTCTCCAATGATCCCAGTGTGATACTTTGCTTTTTGCTCTTGTACTGAGCTTGTCTCCCAGATAAGGAACAGAGGCATCCTCTCTGATGGGTGATCTCAGATCGGTGATTTGACCAAAACGGTGTTGTTTCTGCTTTCAATCATTGATACACGTGTCCTCTAGGTTTCCCACTGACCTACTTTGGCTGCCATAACCAGAACCTAGCCGTGTTTCAGAGAGTGTGTCTTGTGCATACCCCTCTAAAACAGAAGGAACTCGACCATAACACCCCCACATCTACTTCTACGCCGGCTTCCTCTTGCTCTCAAGTTTTAAAGTTGATGTTCATCAGGCCTTCCACAACACAGATTTGCAATTCCTCACACACACACTTAAGGAGCATGCTCCCTTTCACAAACTGCACCCTGGCAATGCCCACCTTTTTGTTCTACCAAACATTTGCCTCACCCGGTTAGGTGGCACTCCCTTATGATGGACACAGAGCTATTGATAACCACAAGAGGTTTCAGAGACACAGCTTTCTCCCAAGTAGCAACCTGGTGCCTGTATCTTCAGAGTGGAGCTCCAGGATGTCTTCGGAAAATGTTGCGCTTGAGAAAAGAAACTTAAGTTCAGGGATGGTGCAGCATGGGCTGGAAGAAGGAGTTGTGTTGTGTTGTGTTGTGATGGCCAATGGTACATCTCTACTAATTCCACTATCCTTTCTTTTTCTTTTTCTTCAGGAACAGGTTTCTCAGACCGCATATGGCTCACTCAAGGCATCAACCAACTTTGATGCAGACCGAGATGCCGCTGCCCTCGAAACAGCCATCAAGACCAAAGGTAGGGCTTACAAGGAGGATGCGGAATCAAGCGTGATCAATGCAAACGGCAGCTCCGCTGGAGTGCACCTTAGAGGATAGCGCTGCCACGGATGTAGAGACATGGAGGGAGGGCCTTGGCAAATATTAGAAGTAACTGGGCATACGATACCTATACCTGGCAAGTGGCCGAAATAACAGGGCCTGCTATGGAAATACCTGGCACACTGTGCAAGTAACGGGGCATGCGAACGCAATCCTGCCAAACGCTGGTGGCACCCTGGCATAGGATGAGACCAACTCAGTATATAATGTGCACATCTGGCCTTATGATGGGAATTGATGGGGGTATGACAATGCCTGCCATATGTTGGAAATAAAGGGGATCGGCCAACTTTACTCCTTCTTCTCAACCCCTTGTTTGTGCTTGCCCCCCCCCCCATTTGTTTGCACACCACTTGCTATTTTTCACATATTTCCAGTCCAAGACCTCAAACTATTGGCTTTGCTAATACTTGCGTTTTGTAGTATTTTCTTTCTATGTTTCACCATGCACCACCTTGTCCGTATGATATTTCCTACTCTTTGAAGCCAAAGGGGGGGTGGGAGGAGGATTTGAGGGTTCTTTTGGTAACACTGGTTCTGCACTACTAATGCCCATGACTACTTTGCTTTGAGGGCTTGGCATGTGCCTCAGATGTAGACACTGTAGGCATCTGATCGATACCCTTGCAATGTCCCTAGAGGAGACTGTTAGCAATGTATTCTCTGCAAATAAACCTGCTTAGTGTGCAGTGGCGATTGATTCCATGAGGTTAATGGGATATAAAGTGCAGCACAGAGTCTCCCCACCACCTTCCCGCACACCCTTATCCAGTGACCAGGCTGCTTTCTTCCAGAAGGGGCCTTAGAGGATAGCCCACGTCACCACTAATATAATGGCCTACCATTGTGGCAGGGCCTCCAAGATGGCGCCCACATTCTGACATCCTCAGCCCTCCCCTATCCCTCCTCCCCTTACCTGTTCCCAGCTCTGATTCTAATCAAGGCAGGCCCCTTTGCCTGGTCCTGTGTGCACAAGGTGGCCCAGCCTATGCCAGGATGATGCCTGTAACCAGCATAGTGCCTGAACGTTTCCCACCACACAAAGCACACTCGGAGCGTTGGCACACCTGTTCTGCACAGCTTTCGCACAGAGCACCTAACACATGCGTGCAGTATCATGCAGCCAGGAGGTTACGGGGACTAGCCCAGCACCGGGGGCTGTTTACCCATCGCTTCCATGAAGGAAATACTCCATAAAACATCCAGACCTAAGACATCCATCCACAGCCACCGTCTGACCACACCGCGCTTTAACCCCAGTTCCCCCATCTACCACCGCCCCTCTCTGGAACGCTCTGCCACTTCATCTGCGCGCTGAATCCTCCTACTCGCCGTTCAGGAAGCAACGAAAACCATTACTTTTCAATTGACACTCCTTCTCCCTCCCCTTCGCCCCTTTTATGCCTACTCCCCCTGTCCACCTCTCTGATGATGGGTTCTGTGCACAGTGCCTCGATGCCCGTGGGTTTAGCGTGCTTTATAAATGCAAAAATAAATACATAAATCGTCCCCCCCCTTTTCAAACGCTATGTGTGTGATGTTGATTTCAAAGCTGTTCCGTCCACACCCAGACGTAGTGAGTCAGCATCCTGTTCCATATTGAAGCCAAGGCGGGTTGGCAGCTGTTTCCTCCCAGAGCATGTCCACGTTGTATGCCAGGGTGTGGTCATTAAGGCAGGATGTGGAAATGCTATTCGGAAGTGCGTCCTGAGGTTTCCACATTTCTCTCACTTAACCTAATCGAGTGGCTGGCGGCCATGCTTGGATGCGCAGGAAAGGTAATTGCATTTATAGGGGCTGGGCTGCATCCAGACATGCCGCCTCCTATATGGGGTTTAGTCGCTGCCTCATTAGGTTAAACCCGACTATAGAGCGAGCCGGAATGCTGGATGTACCATATCCCACTCGCCCTCCTGTAGGAACAATGACTGGATGGACAGATGGATTGCCAGCTGAGACAGCTCCAGGCTGTACACCACTAGAATTAATAACTGGCTGCCACCAACCAGTGGAGGCCAGCTGTTTTAGGAACCTTACACAGAGGACGAGGGTACCCTGTGACAGCCTAACCCTGGGAGAGCTAAGGACTTGCAGGTGGCCTAACCTCTATTCCTGACCCTGATGAGACTTGAGATGGGAGCTCATGATGGCAACATCGCCTAAATCAGGCCAGGGAATATCAGGAAATAGTGTTGGATGCAGCTGTAGCCACTCCCTAAGCAGTGTCAGTCCTTCAACTGATAACCATTGGGAGTTGATCATGAGTCAGGTAACGTCCTTGGCCCATTAGGAAACACCAGTTCCGACACGCCAATCAGACAGATCAGCAGATTAGTGGCTGGCAGAACAACCATTAGTCAATGGTCACAGGAGAACTGCTACCATAAACCTACTTGATGGAACGACAGCGCAGCCACCCGCAAAGAAGCGGTGTGTTTAAAAGGATGTAGACAAGTAGCTGCTGGAAATGTCACTCTTGTGTATAACTGGGGGTGTGGTAGCCGCCGATTTAGAATTGGAACATATCTTAAGTGTAGTATGTTATATTATTCTGATGTAACTGAAATAATGTTAGTGACAATCACCAAGAGCCCAACATGCAAGTAGTTTGAATAGTGCTTCACATGCAGAGAGATTATGAGGCTAGTTTGGATTGGATCACAAATCTATTTTAAGTCCCATAAGTCTCAAAAAAGGTTCATGTGTTTATTTACATGTAGTCAAAATAAGGATAGAATGAAATGACATTAGAACAGCTAAGGTAGTACTTGTCATTTTAAATATGCCAACAAAAAGTAAAGACAGTGTACATAGCCATAAAGATCCACATCGAAACTAAACAGTAGTCTTGGAGACATGTGGTGTACCTTATTTACATTGAAAAGGACATTACAATTGTCATGAGGGGATTCAAAGAACTGTCACTCTTAACAGCTGAAATACCCTAAAATACACACCATAGTCACCATCCAAAGCTATCCCAAAACAACCAAGGTTAAACCACCCGACCAGGGTTCACCGAGGGGGTACTTGGAGGAAGAAATCATCCAGTGACCTGCTCATGCCACAGACCCTGATACATAAGAACCCTCAAAGGGACCCCATAGGAAGACGGCAAACCAGATACCAGTCGATGAACCAAGACTAGAGCATGCAAGTGATGTGCTAATATGCAAACACTGAGGAAGCAGCAGGATGAAAAACACAGTTGGTGGAGGAGGGGAGGTGCACTGAGCCCTGCAAATATGTATGATTTTTTTTTTTACCAACCAAATATAGACACTGCTGGGTATCTTAATGACAGTTTCCACACTTTCAATATATTTGAGTTTAATTGAATGCCCGCATTTTTAACGTTCCTTTCACACAAAAAATATGAAAACAGCAAAGAAAAACGCTTTTAAAATGAGAAGCAGCATTTGTTCCTGACAGTGAAACACAGCCAGTAACGAATAGTGAACAATCTGGGTTTCCGGAGACAGGCTCCCCGCCTGATCGGGGGTGCAGGTGCGCACCCCCACCCACCCCCACGCACTCTGGGGCTGTCGTTACTTCCCAGAGTAGAAGTAGACACTGAGCAAACCTGTGTTACGTTGCGTAAAGCTTAGTCCCATCTTCGCGATCGAGACGTATGCCCAATGTGTTTTTACCTCCATTATGAATCGAGGAAACACACTTTGCTTGGCGTGTGCCTAGTATAGAACCTATTGGAGTATGCCCCAGTAGTGCTGAAGTGCCCTCCAGGGAAAAGTGGCATGCACATTCGGTCAGCCTCTTTCTGGGAATTGGCACGGATACCGAAGGCTTCCTCCTAGTGCCTGCATTATTCATTTGCACTTATGGTTGCTCTGGAGAATTTGATACAGAAACAGTCTCTGCACGGTACTGCTGTGCCTTGCAATTCACGTTGACGGGGGCAGTGACAACATCTGTCACTTTCCTCATGTTCTGAAATAGGATAAGCTTCCTTTCCTCAATTATTCATTTCGACATGCAAGTCCCAACTAAGGCGTGTCCTTCAATATACATTGAACCCTCGTCTTGTTTACAACTTCATGCAAGAGTAGTTCTTTTCTCTGGACCTGGTGGATTGGGACAAGCTCCCTGTCACGTGAGGGCAGGCCTGTGAGCAGTGGGAAAGACAGCCCCAGGCCAGATTCCTGGATGCTGTGAGGCACTGGCTTTTAGAATTTTATGTGTGAATGGCAGAATCTGCAGTCATTTAGCCTGATTCATGGAACGTTTTCCTATGGGATTGCACCATTATAAAACACTTCCATGAATCATTGAGTTTTCCTTTAGATTTGGTTTCATCATTTGTAGTTCTCTCTGCTGGGTTCCTGGTACACCATAATGGGTCTTCTTGTGTCCGAGTCCTAACGTGTAGTTTTGTTGAGCATTGATGCATGGAAGAGCGATGTTTCTGTGTTGTGGGCGTCGTGCCAGTATTACTAAGGCTTGATACGTCCTCAAGGGCGTCTCCGCATCATTTGCACCGATTCTGTAGTATCAAGCATGGGATTTAGAATGTGGAAGCATGTCTTATGAGTGTGTGCTATGTGAGGTTGAGTGAATCAAAGGTTCAGGAGGGACTTTAAAACCTCATTCAATGTTTTCTCATTTCTCTTCTAGTATAGCGGCTCCTATTTCCCAGTCCACTACATCTCCCACTCCTCCCAAATGATACCCCTTGCCTCACTCTCCAGTATGGTACTCTTTTCACTCTGTTCCCAATCCTCCCCCTCTCTACGGACTCTCTCTATAAGCCTCCTCAAGGATCTCTCACTCTCTCCTCTGATTCCTTCTTTACGTTTCCACTGTCCTCTCCTCTCACCTTCCCAGTACTCTTTCCTTAAAGTGTAATCTCACTCTCTGAACTAATATAACATGGTGCCTTCCTGCTCTCTTCCCACACCGATTCTTCCTCTCACTCTAAGCCCCCCAAAGCTCTCCCGAGTCCCACTCTTCTAGTACCAAAGCTGTACCCCTTGTTTCCTTCTCTAATATGATGCCCTTATCTCCCTGACAAACACTCTCTGCTCCTCTCTCTGTACACTTCAAAACTGCCTTCTATTTGACGTCTGTTTTCACCATCCTTGATTCTCTTTACAAGATGTCCTGCTGCTCCTCACATCCACTAGTACCTTCCTTACCCACTAACACTCCTAACAAGGTGCATCCCTTCTCACTCTTGCATGCTTCACTGGGCCCACTAGAAACCAGGGCACCCTCCTTTCAGCACTCCGCCTTGGCCATTGTCTCCTTTCCACTCTCAACAGTGCAGGTCAGAGAGTGTCTGCTGCTCCTCGATAGACAGATTTCCAAATGAATGTCCATCTGCTGTCAAGTCTCCTCCAAGCACTTCACAGACCTGACCAATTCTGGCTGTGCTGGATGCGTTTTAAAGGGCTCCTCCCCCTGGGTGTGTTTCAGACTGATGGTCTGCACCTATGCAAAGGCCTTTGTTCGGTTCCCTGATTGGGTCATGTGCTACTTCTCAGGTGGCGTTTCAGGTGGCTGGCCGCAGTCATATTAGGCCTATCGACAGTTTGAATTTATACTGGTTCGTACAAACAATGTTTTTTAATCCCCCTCCCCGGAAGTTGCCTGCTTCTTTCTGTGTGATTTGGGAAACCCAGTGTTTTCTTGCAAAAAAACTCTCCAGTAAGCATTGTGAAGTGTTTGTTACATTGTTTCTTTGGCCAATTGTTTAGGTTTCAGAATTTGCAACACTTGATCTCTGCAATGTTTAGGTTTCAGAATTTGCAACACTTTAATTCTGCGACTCTTGCTAGTATGGGAGAAGAATACTTAATACTTCTTAACCTTGGAAGTGTGTGTTTTCTTTCTTGTGGCAGATGAAGAAACCGATACATTGTATTCCTATGGGTCACAGTTTTTCATATTGGTTTTCTTTGGCAGGGGTGCTGGGAAAACAAAGTAAGAAACCCATTGTCTGGGGTGTTTTAATATTTTCTATTTTTCCCCTTCATTCACTCAAAGGAAACAGAGATATTTGTAACCTTCAGAGAATGGGTCTGGCTGCAGGGATCATCCAGCATGCTTGAACCTAGAGGCCTCAATTTAAAAGTGTTTTTCTGGCACCTGGCTTCCTGGGGGGGGCTCTACAATGGGGACTACTAGTGGTGCACCTTGACAGGCACTTGTCGTCAGACTGACTGCCACCTCACAGTACATAGTGGGCATATTGTGTAGAATGTCTATGCACTGATAACCATCATTTATTTAGGTGTCATGCTTCACAGGTGCCATTGCAGTTAAAATGTTGCATGTAAAGCAGGCTGGGTTTGCATACCTCTAAAGGGACAGTGTAGGATATTGAACATGGTATTCTGTCGTATATATGCCGGCATTTGCCACAGTTTGCTTTAACCAAACGTATGCTCAATATATGCGGTGTGGGGTGAGCGGTTTCTTGTAGCACATTTAGTTTTGGAGTGGAACAAATGCAACATAGTTGCATTTGAGTTATGTTATGTTATTGTGATTTGTATTGTGCACCTCTGCTATTTTCATGGTCTCCAGGTGCCTAGACGGATCTGAAAAGGAAGGGGGTTGGGATAGGCTAGTTAGTGGGACTGAGAGGGAAAACAGCAAGAGAGCTTTGATGTGTTGTTGATAGCTTTGGTTCGGAAATACACTGAGTGCTGGTTTGTTTTTAGTTCATCGACGTTGTTTGGTGTGTGTTTGTGTATGGGTGGTTTATGTGCATCTTGGGTGTTGTGGAGAGTCAGTATAGTGCTTGTAGTTTGCAGTGCTTTCGATTTTCGCGGTGGAGGTATGTGTCGTGTTTCTTCAGTGTTGGGAGGTGAGTATGCAGAGTATTGGAGAGTTTTTAGTAGGGTTAGTCAGCGGTCAGCTCAGTCTTTTTCTTTGGGTTGGGTTGATCTGTTGGGCTGATCTTATTCTGTGGTTTTTGGGGTTGGGTGTTTTGTTTCTCTGGATTGTCCAGTTTCCAAGTTTCTAAATTGTTATGCTTTGGCGGTATTCCTTCCTTGGTGTTCCCTCTTTAGCTTGGTGAGTTAAAGAGCCATATTTTTAACAGCTTCCTGAATTTTCGGTGATCTATTGGTATTTCCTTTGGGAGTGAGTTCCAAAGTCTCACTGCTATGCATGAGAATGCTGATCCCCCAAATGTGTGCTTTGCATATTGTTTTGGTTTGAAGTGCATGTCGTTGCTGGACCTTAGTATTTGTGTTGGTTTGTAGATTGAGATTTTTCTCGCCATGAATTCTGCTCCTTGGCTGTGGATTCCTCTGTGTGTTATGCAGGGTGTTTTGAAGAAGTTCATTTGGTAGGCAATGTAGTGTTCTCGGTGCTGGTGTGATGTGTTCTCTCTTAGTGAGTCTGAGGAGTAGTCTTGCTGCTGCGTTCTGTATTCATTGTACTTTTCTCATAAGGTATTCTGGAATTCCGAGATAGATGCTGTTGCTGTAGTTTATTCTTGACATGACAGGAGAGATGACAGTGAGTGTTTTGTGTGGAAAGATGAGGAAGGGGAGTATACTCTTAATTGTGTGTAAGGGGAAGAAGCTTTTCTTACCTACTGTGTTGACTTGTGGTTCTAGTGTTAGTTTGTTGTCCATTATTGTTCGGAGATTTTTTACCACTTTAGATAGTTCTGGTGGGTTTCCCAGTTTGGTGATTATTTGGCAGGTTGTTGGGTGCGATCATGAATTTTGTTTAGTCCAGATTAAGTTTTAGGCTGTTGGTGCTCATCCAATGGTTTAATTCAGTGAGGGGCAGTTGGTGAGGGTTGGGTTTTGTTTATTGTTGGTATCAATTTTGTAAATGATTTGAGTGTCATCTGCATAGTTTTGATGAGGTTAATCAGTGGGGTCAGGTAGATGTTGAAAAGCAGTGGGGAGTGCGATGAGCCTTGTGGGACTCTGCATGTTGTTTTACAAGGTGCTGACTCGAATGGTGCTATCCAAGTTGTTTCCATTCTTTCAGCCATGAAGGATTTTACCCAGAGAAGTGCTGTACTGCCGATTCCAATACCTTTCAGTCTTTTGATGAGTGTTTCATGGTAGACTGTGTCAAAGGCTAGTGACAGGTCGAATTGTATTAATGCTGATTTGACATTGGAGTCTGCGTTGGTTTTTAGATCGACCCATATAGATAGTAATGCAGTTCCCCGTTCCTTTCATGGGCCTAAAATGTATTTGTGGCTGGTCTAGTATCCAATTGTTTTCTACATGCTCCAGGATTTGTTTATAGACATAGATTTCTAGTTGTTTTGCCGGGTATGGGATGTTTGGGATTGGTAGGTACTTGGTTAGGTCTTCCCTGTTTCCTGGTGGGTCTTTAAAGAGCGGCTTGATGTATGCCAATTTGAAGGCTTGCAGCATGATCCCCGTTGCTAGTGAGTGTTTGAAGAGGTTGAGGAAATATTCTGCAGTTGTTTTCTGGGTGAGGATAGTGTTGTATTTGTCGGGTGGGTATGGGTCTGCTAGAGAGCCGGCTCTGTTGCTTTTGCTCACCAGGCTATTGAATATTTCTGTCGAGATTGGTGGGAGGTAGTTTAGTCTAGTGGATGGTTCCCGTGTTGGCTGGTTGAGGGGGTTGTTGGTGATTTTCAGCTTGCTCTCCATGATTTGCTGGATGTTTATGATTTTGTTTTTGGAGTGGTCTGCAAGGTCATCACATCAATTCTGTGATGGGGTTGGTGTGTTGTAGCATGCTGCAGTTTCTTAGCTCGCTTTTGATATTGAATATCTCTTTCTGGGTGTTGCTTGAGGTTGTGATCCGTTCATTGTAGAATGTCTTTTTTGCTTTCAGTATTTTGGCTTTGTATAGTCGTATCTATTTTTGGTATTGGTGTGTGAGTGTGCATGGATCCAATGTATTTGGGTGTGAGTGGCTGCAAGTCCCATGAAATGGTGTTCGAGAAGGTGCAAATGCTATGTCTTGGCGAGGGAGTCGGTAGCAGTCCCATGCATTATTGATTCTGAGTGGGTACAAATCCCATTCTTCTTTTATATGTTTGTTTGCTGGTGTACATTTTGCTTTCATTCCCAGGGAGGGGCGGGGGGAGTGGGGATTTCATTTCATGTTAATGCAGTTATCTGTTGTACATCAGTGTCACATGTAAGGTGTTACATCTAGTCCTTGACTAGTGTTACATTTGTAATACCATGTATAAATATCTGCCTCCGTGTTACACTGGCATCAGTGTTAGGTTGTAACACTCCACGTATTTAATGGTGAAATGCCATGCATATTTTCTTGTCTGCATCATTGGCAACGGCGCTATTGTTTTGGATGTTATTTGTTTCTCTGCATAGTACCATAGAGTGTGTTCTTACGGATTGTTACCTTCTAGGGCACGATGAACCTTTGGTGCATTGTTTCTGTCTTCCATTAGTGTGAGGTGTGCCACAGTTTTATTTGTGGTTTAGTGAGTGCACTTTGACTTCTGTTAGACTGGTAGTACATGGTGTGACTTGTAGAAGTTGATTAACCGATGGGGTGCTGTAATGCTTGCCATGTTAGTTAATCTTCAGACGTTGCTGCTTCGTGCTAGAGTCCAGCCTCTAAGCACGGGCAGGTATCCCACCCATGCATCTCTGCACTGTCTTTTTTTCCAAGACAACTGCGTTGCTCCTGAGCGATCCGCCCGGCCGCCACTAGGAACATTTTGGAGGGGCGGGAGTCATTTGTCAGGAGATTTGAGCCCTGTTATGTCCACGCCGTAGCTTAGGCTATGTAGTGATCTTTTGTCTCGTCTACCCTGTGAGTGAGTGAGGCAGCGGTGGCAGTGCCAGTGCCAGCTGATGTCTTGTTCCAGTGAAAATTGACTATCATTGCAACCTCTGAACAGTGAAAAGTTACTTTCTACTCCTGCTCCTTCCCATGAATGCCACTACTTCTTCCATTGATGCTGTCCCCAGCACTACTACTTCTTCTACTACTATTACTGGATCACTGATAGGCCTAAAGGTCATTGAAGTAGTATTTCTAGTAGCAGAATCAGTGCTTGTAGTGCCAGTATCGGTTGTGGAATATAAATACCAGTATTATTAGCAATAGTACTTTCATTACTTATAGTAGACTTAGGAGTATTATTACTGTGGTACTGAAACTAGCACTACCAGTAATGCTCCTAGGGGGAATATGAGCACAACCAGAAGTATTGTTTTCTGATAGTACTTGTGCTTCTATGAGTCATTCAGTAGGCGCCTCAGTGCTCAGTGTCAGTGCGGGTCTACATTCCACCTTAATCACGAGTTGCAGGGGAACGGAGGGCAAAAGGCATGACGACCTCATACATCCTATACAATTGTGGTAGTAGGTAGTTATGTCCTGTGACATGTGTTAGACAGCTTTTAAACTGCCACAAATCACCACTGTAGTGGTCTCGGAGCACCGAAGCGTGTCTGGGAGATGGTGTATCCTACCCCTGCCACGGGTAACCTGACCGTAGTGTGCTAAGGACGATGAAAAGGGCACATCCACAGCATAGATTCATCTTGCAGGGCTCTGAGTGTTATCATAGGCCACTGAGGCATCAATCTCTTAAGTCATTGGCAAGGAAGAACAGTCCTATTCATCTCTACCCATCCACAGTGCTATGTGTAAACCGCCTACACATACTCTAATCTCTAGCCAGCTGTGACTTACTCATACATGGCGACATGTCCATGTCGCTTGACAGATGCTCACTCAGCCGAGTATTTTACTTTGCATCTTGAGACTCGTAGTCGGGGGCTTATAATGGATAATACGAAACAATAAGTCCCAGAATCGAAAGAAAAAACAGAGTTGAATGAGCATCTCCCGAATGGCCTTGGGAATACTGCCATCTTTGTCCAACAGTTGAATACTATCTGTGCGTCCCTCCATCGCCATGCAATCTGCAAGACTTCTCTGTGCCTGCATGTTGTGCCCCTCCTTGTTCCCCTCCCACTTAGTTGTAGCCAACTGAGGAATGAGCAGGAATCACTTTGATTTTAATAAATGCTACCAAGTCTGATCCCTCTAGTCCTGCATGACCACGCGAAAACTCTCCTGCCTGGTCTGAAGGCTAATCCCCTGGGCTTCTATTTCAGGCTAGTTTAACTAGGACAGCAACCTAGGGTAATTTCCTTTGCACTGTGCATTTAAATTAACTCAGAAGTTGAGCAATGCCCATCTCCGCATGGTGCAGGCCATCCCTGGTGTATTCCACCACAATCACTTGTAGAAGAGCTACTAATAGTCACACTGGATTAGAGCAAATTTGAATAATCCCTTTGTCTCCCCAGACAATCCTTGTTGACACATTAGGTGATGCGAGGGTGCATAGTTAGTGTATTCCAGGATAGCCTGATCCTGCACCCCCCTTACACCAGCACCTATTGCACTGTGACCTAATCCAGAAGCGGTGATTGAAATCAGCATACAATGCTCCAGTCATAATCCAGCAGGAGACGTTTCAACAAGTTACCACCGATGGCAGACCTTAGTTTGTGGGGCAACCCTTTGCAAGTCTGGCAGCTCCTTGTTGCACGGCAGTACGTTTCTATTGCTCAGAAATGCACTGGAAAGTAGCAGGACTTTGTCAAGTGTCCAACAAATATTAAAGGCTTTTCCTGTACCCCATCTTGAAGAACTGGGGAACACCCAATACAAATGAAACAATGAGTCGCCACAGCTGTTTGCTTGCAGTACTCTATACAAACCTAAAACATAACATAAACCCACCATAGCATAGTGTCACAGGATGTAACTTTGCATGGAGGCTGATACCAATAAAGGCATATCTCTGAATGTTTCAGTTCTCTCTTCTGTAAAAAAAAAAAAAAAACATTATGCTCCACATAACTCCAACAAATGGTTTCTTTCTGTAGGAGACGGGAAACAATGCATATACAAATCTTCAAGGGCAACAAACCCAGACCTTTAACGTTAAAATCCCCCAGAAAGTCCATTCTATATTGAATTTAATGAGCTATTTCGATATGCTAATTCATCAACACGGGAGAAAAAATAATCCTAAACAAAATTCAATGGCCAGCATCTACCATTCGTACGGAATTCATTGGCCACTAACGCCATCGTCACGTTGCTGCGGAGTGCCGCATGCCCCGCTTCTGGATTCTTGATTACAGGGAACAGTGAATTTAGATGGCAGAAGTGCTGTTTCAATAATGAGGAAATGGTGATCAATCAGCCAAAAGTAAGATAATGCTATCCATAAATTCAAGCGATGCAGTTACAGAAGTTGCCCATTTTACCATATCTCGATATATAGTGAAATTGCTGGGTGTAGAGGGATAAATGCGCCTTCGGGGCTGATTTGGTGTGTGAAACCCTGATCGCTCTGATATAGCTCAAGCCAACCACAAAGCAGAAGCGAAAAAGTTGCTGATATTGAGGGGCGCTAAGTTAGGAAGGTGCAGGGCTGGGAAGCCAGATTGAAGAGGATCCCGGAGGTTGCGTGTGTCAAGGAACTCAGTGAGTCGGTTGAAGAAAACTACAAGGTCTAGTATTTTGGAACAGTGATGTAGAAGAGAGACAGGATGAAAGTTGGCAGGACAGTAAGGGTCTAGACTAGTTTTTTTATGGATAGCGATGACAGCCGACTTGTAGGATGAATGAAAAGGGGTGCTATTAAGAGAGGAGTTGAAGAGGGAAGTATGATATGGAGCAGCACTGGGAGCTGTGAGTTTCACTTTGTGCGGGGATGAGGGTTGATGGGGGCACATGAAGGGTTAGCCCTGAGGAGAAGGGCAAGGATCTCATCTGGGTCAGTGCGGGTAAAGGAAGACATTGTTGTAGTAGAGGAGGGAAGAGGTTGTAGAGAAAAGTGATCAGGTGGGGGATAGGTCATTTTCGAGGGTAGTTTGAATTTTAGAAATTTTAGAAGAAAAGTAGAGAACAAGATTGTTTGCAGAACGAGCAGAAGAGATGGAGGAGGGCATCAATGAAAAGTGTTTATTGTACCTATCAACCACCCCACTCTATGTGAGGGGGTTTTAGGCTGTGGATGCTCTGTCACGACTATCACTTGGCGGGACTGGTGAGCTTGAGGGCCTCACCAGCAGTACCTAAGTCAGGAACGTGTACTAAAATCCCTAACCATAGGCTTTAAGGAAAATCTCCCTAACAGCCTGGCAAGGGTCCTTTAGTTTTTCTCAGATCCTGCGGCAAAAGCATGGGGCTGCCACTTCAATGTCCAGTTCTTCAGATTCCTGCCACTTTTGCTAAGGTTCACTGGTCCTAGCCGCTTCACATGATATGATATGATATGTTATTTATAACGTGCTTAATACCCAGAGGTTTCTAAGCGTGTGTTGCTCTGTGTCCTCTTGCTTCCAAGGCGGGCACATTGCTGCTGAGCTATCCTCCCGAAACATTGGAGTGCAAGTACTAGCTGAAAATGCAGCATGTACTTGTGAATGTATAGTTAATTTAATCTGACATTCAGCAAGTCGGAATCAAATATCATTCGGTTTTAAAATTAGGAGCCCCTTAGTAGGTCATGTTTCCTGAACATCTTGGGGGATCAGGACCCCAAAAAGACTACCAGTTTGTTTATCCTGTCACCAGTGGAAAGGTGCGAGTGCAGGTGAGGGTCTTCATGGAGGGTAATATTATGAGGTATGGGTAGGGCGGGCTGATCAGAGTCTTATGTTCCTTTTGGGGAAGTTAACGGCTTACACAGTATCAGGAGCTCATAAGGAAATACTAGCCCCGTGTGGGCGCCATGTTTAATTGGTTTATTGTCACCAGATAAGCAAAAAGGTTCCATTGAAATGTGTGTTTACGCCCAGTTCATTACCTTCTTTCTTCGCTCATCATGGTACCCTGTGCTAGTGCGGGCACTCACCGTAGTGCCATCCTTTGCTCAGGTCCTGGGGTGAACACGTGTAGCAGTAGAGCTGTCTTTTGCTCGGACAATGGCGAATGCATACAGTAGTGTCATAGATTCATGACAGGCTGCTGTGTAAGCATATACCGTGGTGCCTCGAACGAACGCGGAAGTAGTGTCCTTTGCTCAGCTTGCACATTAGTGTAGTGGCGCTGAAGTGCAACACTTGCTCCTTTGCTTACATCATTTACTCAGGTGCTGGTGTTCACAGACTCACTACTGCTTCCCTTTGAGACTTGGGTGACTATGGGCAATGCTGCTGGCCTTCGCTCCAGGCTGGTCTACATTTACCCAGTAGTGCTGTCTCTTGTTCAGGCGCTGGCGGGCACGTATGGCAGTGCCATCCTTTGCTGGGGTAAGCAGATCCCATAAAGCCACCCTTCTTATCCATTCTGGGTTCAGAAGGGAGTGACGCCCTTCGCTTGGGTTCTGGCAGTAGTTTAATCTCCTTTAATCCTGATGGTAAGCATTTCAGCGATGCCACAGAGAAAAGCATAACACTAACGCCCTTTAAAAAATATACAATCTTTGGAGAGCACTTAGCATCCATCATGCAACTAATAGAATACCGATTCAGTTAACAGTAAAGTTCAAATAAGGGCTCAGCCCTTCTCTCCCATCTTCAGAATCGTGCTGCCAAGCACTCATTAAAAACTGGGAGCTGGCAAAACCAACCCGTTATAAAGAAAACTGCCCCACAAATAGCGCAGGCACCACTTCCATTCGGACCGAAGGTAGGAGTACAAAGGGCAAAGATAGAAAAAAAGTCATAATTTCTGATGCCACTCCCTCCCCCAGAAACCTGTGCCAGGCACAAATGAACGTGAGTCAATCTCTGTATAGCTCCCCAGTCTACCATGGCTAATGGGTATGGCTCCCCGCACCCCCCAACCCCCGTCCTTCCCCCCGCCAGTCTACCTTGATGGGAAATGCGGCAGACTTGAGGGACAAATATCTGGGCAGTCCGCCTGGGAACTCATACCATGCTTTGACAGTAGCCTTCTGTTCCTGCGCTGCTGTTGGGAGTCGTTGTTGTCCCATACACAGGCGCAAAAGACTACTTAGTTTGGTACACTTCAAGTACCCCCTCGACAGCGAGGAGTCGCCGGAGGCCAAGCGTTTTGTTAAGTGCAGGCACACTCCTTGCCTCTTGTGGAAGCATAGATGATGTCTTTGCTTCTTGGTCTGTCTATACATCTTTCAGGTTAACACACTGGCCAAGATAGTTCCACTACTTGACCGGCACTAACTGCATAACTGCATCCCATCTGATCAGGGCACAATTGAGTGACTTGATGCTTCGCATTGCTTTGAAATTTGATATGTTGACATATTGTTTCCGGCTACATAAAAAGGCTCAAAACCACATTGCACTCCCCTCAAACAAAAGGACTACACCCGTACGACACTGCACCGTGTGCAACGAAGAAGACAGGGACAGGTTGGCACACCAGCCTCAGCAGTGCATAATTTATTTATTTATTTTTTACATTTGTATAGTGCCCTAGCCCAAGGGCATCAGGGCGCTGTTGCAACCAGTTACATTTAAACATATTGAGAAGAAATTAGATTGTTAAGTATGAGGGTAGGCCTGGTAAGCCTGCTAGGCCAAGAGCCCGGTTTGAAGGGCTTTCCGGAAGGGCCGGTAGGAGGTCTCTGCTCTCAGTTTGGGCGGAAGGGAGTTCCAATGTTTGGTCGCGACTGACTTGGTGCCTCTGATATACTGATTATTCAGTAAGGGGGCAGCACTCATCCCAGGCTCAACCAATCTACGGGGGACCAACACGTTTGTAGCCCTGCACCATCCTGCTGCCTGGTTATTACTACTTCAGGTTGTAGGTCTCCGCCATATGGGAAGGGACGGCCCGGTTCCTTCCCTGAAGACTTCCATAGGAAGGGTTTGGCAACAATTTAGAATATCACAAAACGATCAAAGCCATGTATAGGGGCACTTTTTCAGCAATACATATTTGACATTATGCAAATTATGATTATTATTATTATTATTGGGTGGTTGATACTGCGCCAGTTCACCACCGTAGGTAGATGAAACAGGTACATTACGCCCCTGCCATGCCAAAACCCGTCTTGTGAGAAGCATAGAAGTACTCTCTACTTCTCGCTGGTAAAAACCAACTTAAAGCACCCTACCATAAAACTTTGGTGTGTTGTCAGCTAGGAAGACAGGCTCATAACAGCAGGGCTGTTGACAACACCCAGGGTTTTTGGGAGCCCACATTTTGAATATTAACACTATTTTGACATTTCTGACACTCCTTGGCACGACACTGCTGGCAAGCCCTGCATTCAGAACACTAGTGAGAACTAGGGCCTTTTAACATGGTCTAAGCCAGCTTAACTTTCCTAATAGGATCTTTTAGATACTGAAATATAGACCCCGGCCAGAAAGGATCGGGAAATGCATACTTTTCCTCTGTTGTTTTGTAATGCAACCTGATTTTCCATTTCGCTCCAACCAATCTGCTGATCCTAAATAGATGGCCCTCATCACAAGGTTGGCGGAATGGGTTTACCGGCAAAGGTGCCGGTGCCGGTAAACCCATTCCGCCCTACCACAAGGTCTTCTCGCGGGACCCGCAATGGGCGCCTGGAAAAACCAGGCGTCCATACCGGGTCCCGCGTGGACACCAGGGAGCTCACAACGGGCCCGTTATTAACGGGCTCGTTCTTAGCTCCATCCCCATTCCCATTGAGCCCTATGGGGGCTCGAATGGGAATGGGGATTTTTTGGGTCCGGGTTCCTCTGAATGCGGTAAGGAGGCAACCATGCCGCTAAAAGCGGCATGGTTACCTCCAACCTCCTGATGAGGGCCACTGTGTCTAGTCACCCTGTTTTATGTTTGAAGAAGGCATCCACCGTCACATAGAACTGATATATTCAATGTTATGGCTAATTATTATTATATAAAACCTGCAAGGTTTTCTGTCTAAATGTGTGCATGTGAATTCTTCATGTAGACAAGACTGATACGCTAATCATGGCTGTAACCAGGTCATGGAAATTAACATATGACTTGATCAGCAAATGAGTGCTTCTGTTTCTAGAGTAACGCGAGAATTTCCTGGCACCAGCCTGTGATACTTATCTTACCGAAGCTACTGTATTTTGAAGTGATTTGCCCATTACAAGGATATGTCCATAGTCCTTTCTAAATTGCTCGTCTTATTAAATCACTGTAGAGAATTGCGTTTCACCAATGTAGCCTTAGCTGTCAAACACCTGCATCTTCGGCCCGAAATTTAGATGCTAAAGGCCAGCATGGAGATGAGCATCTTTGGCGCTGATCACGTTAGTTCTCCTTCGCAAGGTGGTAACCACTTGCGGAAGTGGTTAATGGAGGAAGAAGCCCAACAGAGAAATACTCTTAGACAGCACAGCAAGGACTACATGTAGAGCATGAGATGCAGGCAATTTCCTGGGGAGGTGGCCGAGCCTCGGGGACAGCAGTAGAGCCGTTTACATAGGGTACAGCTACCCTTTGACTTGGTGCTGGGTGAACACGCGCACGGCGTGTTTCTCTTGCGTACATATGCAGTTCCTGGAGAAGTGGCCGAGCTTCGGGGACAGCAGTAGAGCGGTTTGCATTGAGTAGAGCGATCCTTTGACTTGGGGCTGGGTGAACACGCGCGATGCGTGTTGCTCTTGCGTACAAATGCAGTTCCAGGAGAAGTGGCCGAACCTCAGGGACAGCAGTAGAGCCGTTTGCATAGAGTAGAGCTATCCTTTGACTTGGTGCTGGGTGAACAATCCTTGTGCTGTGTGTTGCTCTTGCGTACATATGCAGGTATGCTGTTCTTTGCTCGGGGGCTCGGTGAATACCTGAGCAGTTCAAGGATTTCTGCTGCCTCAAGCAAAGGGACATTGTGGTTCCCCCTTTCCTTGCAATAGTGGCAGATTTGGTGCTTCCATGGTCCGTGTAGTGCCCTCCATTTGTGGGTATGTGCCTCACTGCCTGCTTTTATCCTACCATAAAACTGGCCTTGGGCAAATGCATACAGTAGTGGGTTGTTGGATTAACACTTTCAGTGGTGCCAGCCTTTTCTCTGCGTCCTTATGGGCAGGCACAGTGGTGCCAACATTCACATCCAGGCTGGGCGAGCCTCTATGCTACCCTTTGCTTCGGTGAATATCCCCAATAGTGAGGTCTGGGCTTGGGTGCAAACATGCTGTCATTCCTTCGAGTACTGGATGGAAATGTACAGCAGGCCTGTCCTTCCCTGTTATTGGTTAAAAATGTACATTGGCCCCGTCCTTTGATTGGCTGTTGGTGTTTAGAGGTGTGCTTTGCTTGCATGCAATGAGAGCCTCAGCCGTAGTGCTGCCCGTTGCTGAGGCGAGCATGTACAGTTCTCCTTCGCTTGGTGCTGGGTGGACCTATGTCCTCCTGTCGCTGTAAGCCCAGCCCCCTGTCTCTATGTGTCCGCGTGTAGCTGTGTTCCCTGCCAACCTGTTCATGTGCCTGGTCTTGGGCGCTTTAAAGATGACCATCATATTCATATCACATCACTACGCTTACTCTCTACTATACATATCATACAACTAGAACACAGCTATACCCCTGATTAATTCGGTCTAGCTGTTCACATACGAATACGACCCCATGAACACCTCATCACCCTAATAAAATGCAGCAAGCCGAGCACATTACGGCCTTGTTGCTCACATATGCTTCCTTCAGCCTAACGCAGCCAGAGCCCTGTCTGGGTGACCACCCACCAGACTGCACACATCCAACTGATATCTTCAGCACCACACCTAACGCTAGGATGCAGCTACCATCCAGCAATTACATCAGCTGCAAACATATCTGGTGCACCCACAAACCCTACGACACTATCTCTATCTGCTGACCAGAACTAGGGTTCCCAAGGTCGTTCAACCTACCAGCGCTTTGAGGTCATGCCAATCATTTATAGAGCGCTATATAAATGCCAAGTAACATAACATAACATGTCAGTAGTGCCGCACCTCGTCTGGCTGCAATGATGAACATGCGCACCAGCCTACTGCGCCCTCCTTTGTCTGGGTGCTGATTGAGCACATAGAGTACAGCCAGGTTCTGTTCGAGTGTGAACATGTGTCATATTGTTTTCCTTCGCAAAGCTGTTCCTATGGATCCCACGTGTAAACATACGTTGTGTGTTCTTTCTTAGGTGTCGACGAGGTCACAATCGTCAACATCCTGACCAACCGCAGCAATTCCCAGAGGCAGGATATTGCATTCGCCTATCAGAGGCGAACCAAAAAGGTGAGTCGGGTGCGCTTTTATCCTTCTTTCATCAACTGTTACCACACAAGATTCAGGTGTTGATACCTTTCATTGGACTAACTGGAAATATTACTTATCAATGGAACACACCCTTAGCTTTAGACGCCCCATAGACATCTTCATCAGATGGTGCAGGGTGACATTTTCTGCTGATCACATATCTCCCCCACCCCCCTCCCACAGAATTATGTTCGAAAAAGGCACCCGCAGCCACTTAGAACTGATATTTTCATCCTCCTCGCTCATTATTATTTTATAAAGTCTGTTCGAGGTTTTGTGCAAATCCTTTGCAGGTTAGTTCTTCATGTAGAAAGGTTGACAAGTTGATCATGCTCCTAGCCAGGTAATGGAAATGAACACATTCAGTAATCGGCTGAAGAGTGTTTCTTTTTCTAAAGTAACACTATAAATTCCCGGCACCAGCCTGCGATACTTAACTAATTACACCTTCACTATTCAGACACAGCGACTTTATTTTGAAGTAATTCGCCAAAAGCAAGGATTTGTCAATAGTAATGTCTCAGTTAGCCACACAAAGTCATTAGAGAGAATTGCCTTTAACAAATGCATCCTGTGCTCCAAATGTAGATGCATTCCTTTGGCATGGATCACATTTGATCTCGTCCCCAATGAGGTAACCACAGCTTGCCCCTGGGGACGGGAAGGGTGGAAGAAGCGTACTGGAGCAATACACTCTGCGCAACACACCAGGGGCTACATTTGGAGCACGGAGTGCAGGTCATTGGCTGGAGTGTAATGGAGAAGAGGCTGAGCCACAGGCACAGGAAGGAAGCCTCTCTACTATAGATTAGAAGCATCCTTTGTCCGGGTGGTGGGTGAGCATAAGCAGGTATGCTGTCCCTTGCCCGGGGTTGAGTGGATTCCTGAGCATAGACCTGGCAGTGGTCTGTTGGAGTAACGCTTTCAGTAGTGCCATCCTTTGGTTCTTTCTTTACGTATACAGCGGTGCCAGCCTTTGCTTCCATGCTGGGTGAGCTTGCATGCTGCCCTTCGCTTAGGTGAATATCCTCAGTAGTGAGGTGTTTGCTCGGGGGCCTGGGTGAACACACACAGAAATTCTGTCATTCCTTCAGATGTTGGAAACCTCGCGTCTATGGGACTTCAAAAGCATTGGTCCATCTTTGCATGACGCGATCAGTCCAATAAATGGCACCGAGCCTGCTTTTTGTGTGAGTTTGAAATTGGCCTAATAATTGCGGCACATTTTTTCTCTGCTTAAACTGTTGTAAGATTGAACCTGAAGTGTGCATTGCTAACAGTTTTATGAGTTGCTGGTAGCACTGGCCATCTTGGGTGGATGTGCCTTGCCTAAAAGGACGAGGTATGTCTTCTCTTTATGTCCACATACTCAGAATGCAAGAAATGCGCCAGACGTATAGTGTTGCGTTACTCAGGTTTTAATTTATGCCCTTACTGATGACACGTGTTTCGGCTACTGAAAGCCTTCCTCAAATCAGGGCTTATAGCATTTGCATAGCTAATCACATTGTGATAAGTATAATGAGTAAATCAAATCAGCAAATTTAAAGATCAAATTACGAAAAAACAATAAAAAACACAGATTCGGGGTTGGAGAAAGGGAGGATTGTGAGGTGTTTTAAAAAAAAAAACAGAACAGAAAGACAAACAATATATATATAAGTATAAGGGTCAGTTTTCCACATTCTGTACAATCAACAAATAACAATCCATATTAGGCTCATACGGATGTGTGAGCTATTCATGTTCCACATACCTTTGTCTTCTCTTTAAGCTTGGGTGAGCAAAAGAAAAGACTCTACTTCAGGATATGGGATATTAATAGCTAGGTTAACTGGGACCAATGGCCTAATGCTAGAACCACACTAGAAGCACTGGGCTATCCGTACCGGAAGGGTAGGCTATGTGTTTACAAATATTGGCTCCGCACTAGATGTCTACCAGAAAGACCAGGCCTGTCTCTGCCATACATATGGACGGAAGGCACAGGTAGGTCACACCAGGTGAAAGAATGCTACTTTGCATTGCCCGAGACAATGACCGGAAGGAAGGTCCGGAAGGAAGATAGGGAGGGGCCTATTTTTTTGTAACGCTGATCTTTAAGTTTGAATAAAAGAAAAAGTAGAGACTTAACCCACAAGCAGTAGGAAAAGGAAGATATATTTTTTGAAAAAAAGTTGAAAGAAACTGAAAGTTATCTGCTTAAAGCCCCTAGTCCAGATTATAGACAAACAATACTACGGTTTCGACTGAACATTCTCTATACCCGAGAAATAAAACTTGAAGACAGTACCTGCAGATTTAATTGTGGCTCTACTCAAGTAGAACCTCATCAACACCTCATAAGTGAGTGTCCAAATTTGGAAGACAAGAGATCTTCATATTTTAAGCATCTGTTTGAAAATTGTTATATAACCACGTCACAGGAATTATGGAACTTGATAATCCTGACAAGAAACAAGAGGATCCAGATGGCCACTGTAAATTGTATTCATTTTCTTAAATGGGCATAGTACAGTCATATGAACTAGAGATAATAAGTCTAGAAATTGTAAATGCAACTGTAAAATGTACAACAATGTTGTAAAGGTTTACACGAAACCAAAAACAAATAAAGAAATTAATAGAAAACACAAGGGTGAGTGATAGTGATCGTTGGGTGACTGTATCATTTTCAGTATTCTGGCCAGAGGAACAGGTAACCAGAAGAAGAGATGAGAGCTTCCCCTTTTGTGCAGAAGAGCTTACATGCAGGCCATTACTAATATGTTGGCGGTTTTACATTAAGTCATGTTGTGGATGCTTGATGGCATTGAGGGGTGCTTAAGAGCTCTTATGAGTTGTGGGGACTGCTGCCCAGATAATCTTATTAGATTCCCTCGTGCTGATGGTTTGAGAGGGAGCTCTGGTAAAGCTGAGACCACTGAAGGAGGTGTGAGAGCGCAGAATTAGCTGTATGCATGGTGAGGGCCGGGTGACGCAAAAGGAGAGTTTGACAAAAAGGATCTCACCCATCTCAGGCCATAGCAGATTGCCTTGGGAGGAAAACAGAGAACGAGTGTTGAATGAGTAAATAAGCCACTGGACTGCTGCCCCCTGTTCCTCTCCCGCTGCTTCTATGCCTTCTTTCCCGGGCCCGGCTAGTATGAACTCAGAATAGAGGCTTTTTTTGAGCTCCCATAACTATTTTCATAATAGCCCTCTTTTTTTGGTATTTTTGGTATTTTTGGAAAACAGGATTGCGCTCCCCGCGCAACCCTTTTTACAATGAAGACGAACCTTTAGCAAGACCCACTTCGTGTTAATAGCAATAATACTCTTTGCTGAAGGTTGTGTCAAATGGGAACAGTATCACAGCCCTTGAAAAAGTAACTTGCCGCGTTCTGGCTTATTATCCTGGGGAGGTAGCCTACTACCATCCAGTTCAGCATCGGGTATTATTGCTAAAATAAATGCCAATCAAAAACGTCCACATTACTTGTTAAATTCAAATTGTATAGTTTAGTTGTGGTTTTCAAATAGATGTCGTCCTTCAATTGAATTCCTATGCCTACGCATTTGCACCGTTTGGTGTGAAACAAGGCAGAATGTACTCAGACTCCTCCACCACTCTGAGCCATTGGAAAATAATGGTTTCCACTACAGTCGCAACACGTAATAGAGCACCATAGCCTCGTAGATTGGCTCCTTCCTCTTCCTTGGCTCGGGAGGATAGCTCAGGGGCATCGTGCTCACCTTGGAACAAAGACAACACGGAGCACCACAGGTTCGATCCGCGCTTAGAAACCTCTGGGTAATAAGCATGTTATACATAACATATCATATTAGTAGCATATCATATATGGTCTCCTGCAATTTGCAATCTGTTTCTCAAACTTTTACATGAAATCTATTGTAGTTTAAGTTCCCGCCCAGTGAAAATAACCAAAGTAGGTGCAATGCAAATCTTGTCATGAAGCCCCTCAGGCCCTTGGAAACGACTCCACAGCGCCCGCTATGCGCACAGAACTCTATTTGTCTACTGTTGGTAATGCCAAACACAGTGTATTTCCACTGGCGTAGGTCGGTCCATGAGCATTGAACATGGAGGGCTTTATGACCTGTGCGTGATGGCTCACCTTGCTTTATTTCCCCTCCTCTCATAGGACCTCCCATCGGCACTGAAGTCTGCTCTGTCTGGAAACCTGGAGAATGTAATGCTGGGCTTGATGAAGACGCACCGACAATACGATGCCTCCGAGCTGAAGGCCTCCATGAAGGTAAGCAGGTGTACCCCACGAACTGCGCAACTCATCACCCATGGGCACGATCCATCGAAATAACGGCATCTGTTGTCCGAGTGTAACTCTCATAGGTCAAGCGCTGAATTTGTAATGACACATAAAGTAAAAATGTAGTATTTGAATTTACTGAAATATCCCGGAAATTGATTTTGAGCAGATATTTTCTTTTTTGTCTGAGACACGTGGTTTCAATCTATTGCTCCACATGGTTCTCCATGTACCTCTGGAATATTTATCAATGTCAGGAGACAGAAAACAGATTTCCTCAATCATTCATTTAAAAGAAATGTGTTTACAGGTTTCATGCAAACCATTCAAAAACGAATTGCATGAGAAGAAATGCTGACTAAGAGACCTCAACAAGCAAAAAGAAAACTAAAAACTAATGATTGGATAAAAACAGTGGATAAACAAAAAACCTACAAGCGTTTTCTCAAATGTGACACAGAAGTAAGAGCCCTAAATGTATTACCGGGATATCTAAATCAATTTCCTGATAGAATGATGCGTGATCTGTTTTTAAGATTTCGCCTGAATATACTACCAACTAGGGACTACTTAGCATCATTTGACAAAACTGGCACTGTCTCTGCGGATTGCAGATTTTGTAAAGAAGTACAAACCCCAGAAACCTTATTCCATTTAATTATGGTGTGTCCGATGTTGAAAGAAAAAAGAGAACTATGCAGAAATTTCTTCAGAATCTCAACCAAAGTGATGACGACAGAGGAAAGATGGGCAAATCTCCTAAGAGGAAATGATCAGTGGTTAATAATCACAATAATCAAATTTTGGACTGAGATTATAAAATGAGTATGAATGCATATAGCATATGAAATTTTTCAGGATTGAAAGTAACAGAGAATTTAATGTAAAGTTTGTAAAATCAAACCAAACATTTTATATATATATAAAAAAAAAATTGCATGAGTCATTTGCACTTGAATCTCATCAGCTGGCTATGAGTTGGCATGCATCTTGTGATCAGTATTGCCCATGGCAAGAGGTGCCTGTGACTCGCTGCCATTAGCCTTTGGTAATGAGAATAACTGGGCCAGTTAATTCAGTGAAGTTATTGCTGTTTGTGTAGGACCCTGTCAACCAGACACATTTGTTCTGGAGACATCAGTCTAAACGATATTGTATGACTTGATGGTACATTGTTTATCACAGGAGGGGACCTGAGATTTCATGAGACATGGGAACATCACACCTGTTGAGCGATTTGTCTCAACTTTCCCTGCTGCGGGAGCCCATGCTGGCAGCATGATATTTACTTTCAGGAGGAAGCCATGCGTTGGGACTTTAATCACCCCTTCCACACAGTGTTTTCTGCTGTCCATCGTAGGGCCTCTGCTAGATTATCAAGCAATCCTGGCTTTGCCTATGCTTATACATGCTCTTTGAATACAGTCCTCACCCATCCGCTTGGGCCAAGCACCCCAATCTTCTGCACTCCAGCTTCTCTGCTTAGTCTTTTCAACCTTCTCCTCTCTGTCCAGCTTCGATCCTTTCCATTCAGTAGTTTCCCGTCTGTCTGCACTAGCAGGTCCTCAAAACCACAACCTAGTGAGATAAGATCTTCCTTTCCTAGTCCCTCTCATCTTCTCTGCCCAGTCCCTCTCATCTACTCTGCACTGTCCCTTCTAGCTTCTCTACCCAGTCCCTATCATCTTCTCTGCCCAGTCCCTCTTATCTTCTCTGCCCAGTCCATCTCATCTACTCTGCACTGTGCCTTCTAGCTTCTCTGCCTAGTCCCTCTCATCTTCTCTGCCCAGTCCCTCGATCGCCTCTGCTCAGTCCCTCTCATCTACTGTGCACTGTCCCTTTTGCTTCTCTGCCCAGTTCCTCTCATCGTCTCTGCTCAGTCCCTCTCATCTACTCCGCACTGTCCCTTCTATCTCCTCTGTCCAGTCCCTTCTAGCTTCTCTGCCCAGTCCGCATCTTCTCTGTTCAGTCCTTCTCATCTACTCTGCAATGTCCATTTTGGCTTTTCTGCCCAGTTCCTGTCACCTTCTCTGCCCAGTCCCCATCTTCTCTGTTCAGTCTTTCTCATCTTCTTTGCACATATCTTCTAGCTTCCCTGCCCAGCCAAGTCTAGCTCCTCTGTCCAGTCCCTTCTAGCGTATCTGCCCAGTCCCTCTCATCCTCTCTCTCCAGTCCTTCTCATCTCGTCTTCCCAGTCCCTCTCATCTTCTCTGCAGGGTCCCTTCTAACTTCCCCATCCAACCTCTTTCATCTTCTCAGCTCGCCCCCTCACAGCTCCTGTGCCCATTCCCACCGGTCTCCGCGCCGATTCCACCCTGGCTTCTGTGCCCAGTCCTTTCTGGCTTCTGTGCCTAGTCCATCTCAGCTTCTGTGTCCAGTCCCTCTCATCTTTTCTGCCAAGTTCCTTCAGTGCCTAGTACTTCCTCCCTTCTGTGCCCAGTCCCCACAAACGTCTACACCCAGGCCGTCCCAACTTCTGTGCCTAGTTCCTATACCCAGTCCCTCCCAGCTTCTCCGTCCATAACCTCCCAGCTTCTCCACGCATACCATCCCAGCTTCTCTGCCTTTCCCCTTTCAGCTTCTGCTCTCAGACCCTCCTAGCTTCTCGGCCCAGTCCCTCTCAGCTTCTCTGTCTAGTCCCTCTCAGCTTCTCAGTCCAGTCCCTCTCAGCTTCTCTGGCTAGTCCCTCTCAGCTTCTATGACCAGTCACTCCCAGCTTCTCCACCCATACCCTCCCAGCTTCTATGGCTTTCCCCCCTCAGCCTCTGCGCTCAGACCCTCCTACCTCCTCGGCCCAGTCCCTCTCAGCTTCTATGCGCAGGCCCTCCCAGCTTTTCTGCCCATACCCTCCCAGCTTCTCCTCCTATAGCCTCCCAGCTTCTCTGCCTTTCCCCTCTCAGCTTCTGCGCTCAGACCCTCCTGGCTTCTAATTTCTCTGCCTAGTCCCTCTCAGCTTCTCTGCCTAGTCCCTCTCAGCTTCTACGCCCCGTGTCTGCTATCTTCTTCACCCATACCCTCCCAGCTTCTTTGCCTTTCCCCTCTCAGCTTCTGTGCTCAGACCCTGCTAGCTTCTCTGCCTCGTCCCTCTCAGCTGCTCTACCCAGTAACTCCCAGCTTCTCTGCCCATACCCTCCCAGTTTCTCTGCCTTTCCTTCTCAGATTCTGCGCTGAGACCCTCCTAGCTTCTCTTCCTGGTCCCTCTTAGCTTCTCTGCCTAGTCCCTCCCAGCTTTTATGTCCAGTCCCTCCCAGCTTCTCCACCCATACCCTCCCAGCTTCTCTGCCTTTCTCCTCTCAGCTTCTGGGCTCAGACCCTCCTACCTTCTCGGCCCAGTACCTCCCAGATTCTCTGACTAGTCCCCCTCAGCTTCTCCCCCTATTCCCTCTCAGCTTCTATGGCCAGTCCATCCCAGCTTCTCCACCCATACCCTCCCAGTTTATTTGCCTTTTCCCCCTCAGCTTCTGCGGTCAGATTCTCCTAGCTTTGCGACCTAGTCCCTCCAAACACCTCTGCCTAGTCCCTCTCAGCTTCTCTGCCCAGTCCCTCTCAGCTTCTATGCCCAGGCCCTCCCAGCTTCTCCGCCCATACCCCCCCAGCTTCTCCACCCATACCATCCTAGCTTCTCTGCCTTTCCCCTCTCAGCTTCTGCGCTCAGACCCTGCTAGCTTCTCGGCCGAGCCCCCACCCCTCCAGCTTCTCTGCCTAGTCCTTCTGAGCCTCTCTGCCGAGTCCCTCCCAGCTTATCTGCCCATTCCCTCCCAGCTTCTCTGCTTTTCTCCTTTCAGCTTCTGCGCTCAGTCCCATCCAGCTCCTCTGCCTAGTCCCTCTCAGATTCTATGCCCCGTCCCTCTCAGCTTCTCCACCCATACCCTCCTAGCTTCTCCACCCATACCCCCCAGCTTCTCCACCCATACCCTCTCAGCTTCTCTGCCTTTCCCCTCTCAGCTTTGGCGCTCCGACCCTCCTAGCTTCTCGGTCCAGTCCCTTCAAGATTCTCTGCCTAGTCCCTCTCATCTTCTATGCCCAGTCCCTCCCTTCTCTACCCATACCCTCTAAGCTTCTCTGCCTTTCCACTCTCAGCTTCTGCGCTCAGACCCTCCTAGCTTCTTGGCCCAGTCCCTCTCAGCTTCCCTGTCTAGTCCCTCTCAGCTTCTCTGCCCAGTCCCTCTCAGCTTCACCACCCATACCCCCCTGTCTCTCCACCCATACCCTCCAGCTTCTCCACCCAGCTTCTCTGCCTTTCCCCTCTCAGCTTCTGTGCTCAAACCTTCCTAGCTTCTCGGCCCAGTCCCTCCAAGATTCTCTGCTTAGTCCCTCTCAGCTTCACTGCCTAGTCCCTCTCAGCTGCTCTGCCCAGTCCCTCTCAGCTTCTCTGCCTAGTCCCTCTCAGCTTCTCTTCCTAGTCCCTCTCAGCTGCTGTGCCCAGTCCCTCTCTGCTTCTCTGCCCAGTCCCTCTCAGCTTCTGTGCCCAGTCCCTCTCTGCTTCTCTGCCTAGTCCCTCTCAGCCGCTATGCCCAGTCCCTCTCAGCTTCTCTTCCTAGTCCCTCTCAGCTGCTGTGCCCAGTCCCTCTCTGCTTCTCTGCCTAGTCCCTCTCTGCTTCTCTGCCTAGTCCCTCTCTGCTTCTCTGCCTAGTCCCTCTCAGCTTCTCTGCCTAGTCTCTCCCAGTTTCTCTGCCTTTCCCTCTCAGCTTCTGCGCTCAGACCCTCCTAGCTTCTCGCCTCAGTTCCTCCAAGATTCGCTGCCTAGTCCCTCTCAGCTTCTCTGCCTAGTCACTCTCAGCTTCTATGCCTAGTCCCTCCCAGCTTCTCTGCCCAGTCCCTCTCAGCTTCTCTTCCCAGTACCTCTCAGCTTCTCTGCCCAGTCCATCTCAGCTTCTCCTCTTAGTCCCTCTCAGCTTCTGTCCCCAGTCTCTCTCAGCTTCTCTGTCTAGTCCCACCCAGCTTCTCTGCCTTTCTCCTCTCCGCTTCTGCGCTCAGACTCTCCTAGCTTCTTGGCCCAGTCCCTCTCAGCTTCTTGGCCCAGTCCCTATCAACTTCTCTTCCTAGTCCCTCTCATCTGATCTGCCCATACCCTCCCAGTTTATCTGCCTTTCCCTCTCAGCTTCTCGCCTCAGTCCCTCCAAGATTCGCTGCCTAGTCCCTCTCAGCTTCTCTGCCAAGTCATTCTCAGCTTCTCTACCCAGTCCCTCTCAGCTTCTGTGCAATGTGTCTCCCTTTTATGCACAGTCGCTGATCTTTTGTGCTAGTCAGCCCACCCTTAGCCTCTGCCACACACAGCTGCGCGCCTTATGCTTAATTGCAACATAACTGAAAGGGGAAGTGGCATGAGTGCATTTCCTCTACTTTCCTTATTTCACATGTGTTCAATTGAATCACAAGCTCGTGATCAGACCAGAGCTGAGACCATCATTTCTTCCTTTTAAAATACAGGTCAGGAAAATCTTGGTCTCAATGAGCGTACGCAATTCCAGGCGCGCCACATATGGCGCTTCCTTACTATCCCAGGCAACGGTTTCCGCTTCACCCCCTATTCCTGAGTTCTGCGGCTCCCCTTGAATTTGGGCACAGTACTCCGGCAGGATCCTGTGTTGGGGTCACTCTTCTCCATGGCTTCCCATAATATTTGGAATTCATTGGTACCATGATATCCAGGTCACACGGCTTCTATGCTTCCTTTAATGTGTGCACCACACTTCCCCTTATCCACGCTTTACAATCCAGCTTGAATTGTTCCTGTTACACTCCTTAATATTTTAGTCGAGTGCTCTCGTAGCTTCTTAAAAACGGAGGTGCGCTTTCTCAATAATCAGGGTGCATGACTCGATTAAAATACAGGGAGCATTATTTTCATTGCTCCCTTTTATTATCTGGGGTACACTGCTTCCAATGCGTCCAGCGCCCATGGACCCTTTTTAAGCAGCAGAGCTGCAGTGTAAGTTTCTCACTCAAATCCAGGCTGTCCTGTTGCCCGTGCTCCCCTATCAACCGAGCAGCGCCTCTCCCACGACTCACTTAAGATGCAATTTCACCCATGATTTTCTTAACACTTAGAACACACTGCCCACATAGCGCCCTTTTCATATGTTGGGCACATTCCTGTAATATCCAGGGCACACTGATCCTTGGCTCCCATAATGTGTGGGACAGACACACTACACTTGTATCGCAGTGAAAATCCAAGGCACACTGCTTCCATGACTCCCTTAAAATTCGAGGCACACTGCTTCCATGACTCTTTTAATACCCAAGGCACAATGTTTCCATAACTCCCTTAAATTTCGAGGCACACCGCATCCATGACTCCCTTAATATCCGAGGCACACTGCTTCAAGGATTCCATTAATGCCTGAGGCACACTGCTTCCATGACTCCCTTAATATCCAAGGCACACTGCTTCAAGTACTTCATTAATGCCTGAGGCACACTGCTTCCGTGACTCCCTTAACATACAAGATACACTGCTACCATGACTCCCTTAATGTCTGAGGCACACTGCTTTCATGACTCCCTTAATATCCGAGGGATCCCTTAATATCCGAGGCATCCCTTAATATCTGAGGTACACTGCTTCTATGACTCCTTCTATATCCGAAGCACACTGCTTCCATGACTCCCTTAATATCCAAGGCACACTCCTTCAAGTACTTCATTAATGCCTGAGGCACACTGCTTCCGTGACTCCCTTAACATACAAGATACACTGCTACCATGACTCCCTTAATGTCTGAGGCACACTGCTTTCATGACTACCTTAATATCCGAGGAATCCCTTAATATACAAGGCATCCCTTAATATCTGAGGTACACTGCTTCTCTGACTCCCTTTATATCCGATGCATACTGCTTCCATGACTCCCTTAATATCAGAGGCACACTGTTTACATGGCTCGCTTAATATCCAAGGCACTCTACTCCATTGGCTCCCTAAATATATGGGGCACACTGCTTCCATGATTCCCTTAATATCTGAGTCACACTGCTCCCCTGGCTCGCTTAATGTATGGAGCGCGCTACACACATGGGTTGCTTGCTATTAAGCATGTATATATCCCTTTCAGTCCAAAACACACCGCTCCTTCATATACCGGCACACTGCTCTCTAGAACCCCTTAATATTTGGGGCACTCATCAATCTAGCCACCTTCCTATCCATGGCCCTCTGCTGCCACAGATCTCTGAGGTGCACCGCTCCCATATATAATTGTGGAGTACAATGCACCTCATAGAGCCCGGTCTCGGCAAGAGCCAATTGCAAACGATCTGTATGCACCCTATGGAAGGGGTATCACTGCCTTGTTGGACCGCTAATAAATGACTACTGTGAATCCGAGAACGCACATGGCAGAAATTATAGATACATACAAAGGAACGTGGAACATTGGCTCATTAGACTACACTGGGGGCCTTGGCTGCCGTCAATTGAGTATGCCAGGGGAAGCCTTTTCCACTTTGTACCAAATCACACCTGAAACACTTACGGTTTACTGTACTGTACTATAGGACACTGCAAGGAAAGTCTGGCTTTCTGATTATAAAGCATGTGGTGTGATAAACATGAACTGTTTTTCTACCCAACAGCGCTCTCTGCTGGTAATTTACAAGTACTTATCGCCATGCCCCATGATTCCTAATACTGATGCCATTTCAGTGTGAATAGGATTTCTGTTGCAAGCACGCACGTTAAAGCATACAGTGCAATAGCATCCACAGCGTGGTATTTAGATCTCGCTGTTCGGTGCATTTTTGTATCCATCAAGGTGTACACTCTGTTAACCCACTCTGAACTGTTTTACTTATGCATTCTTTCAGCATTTGTGAAGGAAGAGGCTGTGTTTGTGATACACACAATTCATGCATCTAATAAATCTGGTTATTCTAAAGGTGCATTTTACGAAGAGGTGCATTTCAATATCAGATAAAGTTTGACGTTTTTTGAAGCAGGAACAGAGAAGAGGACCCACGATTGGAGTTCCCCCGTCCCCTGCACACTCTGGGGATACGCAACAAAGGCGTACAGTTTTTGAAGATTAGTGTATGCAGTACTTTAAAGGGCTTATATTCTTTCTAGCTGGACCACAAACACTTTACTAGTACCAGTGTAAAAAGTAAAAGGAGGGTAAACTCCCATTTATTCATAGGAAATGTTTGAAACAAAGGCAATGTGAAGAGCAGCACATTATTTACATCATCAAAGATAACTAAAACAGAAAATCCACTGTGGTAGGCTGACGCGTTTCGAGGTCAATCCTCTTCTTCAAAAGCCTTTGTGGAACTGATGTTCAGTATAGTGTTTGTCAAGACGGAACAAAGACATGGAAGAAAAATCTCATTAGATCTAGTCACATTAAACTGATTGGATCTATATTTACATTCACATGAGCATTAGAGATATATATCCATTGTAACAAGGGCAATCTGTTTAGGTAAAACCAATATATACACTAAGAGTATCCAGACTAATGTACATGATGGCAAGAAACATGTTACAGAACAGTCAGATATCTGTGTGGAGGTCTAATAGTCATCATCTCGAGCATGGAGGGAGGTGAACCCAAATTCCAAGGGGGAATAAGGAGTAAATATGGCCACCATTGGATGGTGGAGACACATGTCGTTGTTGGACCTGCCTTACCTATCTGGCTGGTATAAACTGCTCAAATCTGTCAAGAACAGGAGGCTTGATGCTAACAAAGGTAGTGGTGTATGGTCAGGAACACTAAAGAGAAAGCAAAAAAGTGTACCTAACTAATGGATAGTAATGGTTGCTAATAGGATAGCCCAACGTGGCATGCAGGGTCAACGGACGTGAAAGTCCCTGAAAGCAGAAAGCCAATTGTGTCAGGAATAAACAAGCCTAATGATAGGTAATGATAGAAAGAGAAGATGTAGAGGAAAATGAATGCACTAATCGTGTGTGGTTCATATGCAGAGACCATAGTAGTAAAACAGCTAGAGATCAGAAAATAGGTAGAAACAATGTCACAAGAAAGACAAAAGCTGAGACTCACAATTCGTTCCAAATCTGGAGATAGGCAGGTATTGGTGTGCGCGTGCACAATGCCCATATGGAGTGCCTCGTCTAGAGGCGGTCGCTATCCGATTCGCAGGCAAAAAGGAAGTGCTGGCAATCTGTAAATAATGTATGCACAGGGGATCACCTAACGTAGTGGAAATATTATAGCAGGCAATGTCCAAACTCAGAAAAACAAGCACTCGAAAGTGGAGATGGGTAACTGACCTTCTGTCGGTCGACGCTGGACCCTGGTGTCTCTTGTAGTGTAGTATGCATCCCACTTAGATAAAAAGCTGTCATGTAGCCGCGTATCATGTGTCAGTCAGCTTGGAGAACTGTTTTACTTATGCATTCTTTCAGCATTTGTGAAGGAAGAGGCTGTGTTTGTGATAGACACAATTCATGCATCTAATAAATCTGGTTATTCTAAAGGTGCATTTTATGAAGAGGTGCATTTCAATATCAGATAAAGTTTGACGTTTTATGAAGCAGGTCCCAGCCAGGCAAACTCGGCAATGTGTAGTTTTCACAAAAGAATGTTCATGGAAATCAAATGTCATTGGTTCCTTATGCCGTTCATTTAAGGATGCATTGTTGCTGTCCTCAACATATTTGAAACCGTTTTTAAAATATTGGGCTCTAGCAAGTGGACCACTTTCTGGAGTCACAATTCAAGATTTTTTGGGGGAGAAAGTGTATACTGATGCTTGATGCTACTTTTCTAGAAATGCATGGGAAATTGTGGTTTGTAAACCACATTGGACCAGTAACATTGCTGTTAAAAAAAGAAAAACAGCTGCATGGCGCATTAAGTAATGAAACTGGCCCTGCTTGGCTCACAAAATGGGCCCACTTCGGTATTTCAGGGTGGACCTTCGGACCTTGACCTTTAGGCCACTCCACGATCTGAGGTTGGACATCAGTTTTAAACATTCTGATCTGCTGTATTCCAAAAACCCACATTGTTCGCTTGACATCCTAAATAGGCCGGGCATGTGTTTCCAAGGTTTGAGCCCACTTCCTGTGCGAGCTGCGGCCAAGATCGTAACCTTGGACTTGATGGAAAAAACACCCTTGGTTGCATACAGTACCTTTCATGGCCTTGCAAAACTGACCTGGGCTATTACTACTTAAGCACTTCAGGTAATCCCCGGGGCCCATAGTTACAGACCCGAGCAAAGCAAGGTCCTTAACGAAGTGTACACTCTAATATTGTAAGCCCGGGGTACTAAATGCATTTAGTTTCACAACAGAGTAAAAAAGAATGGCTGCCAAGGAAGGGCAAACCTAGTCTGTTCTCCCTTTCCATGGCGGCCATTGTAAATAGTAAAAAAAAGTAAACAAAGAAATGGCTGCTATGGAAAGGGAGAAGTGTCTTCTCCCTTTCCATGGCAGCCATTCAAAAAAGATGAAAAAAAGTCAACAATGCAAATGGCTGCCATGGAAAGGCGAGAAGGGCATACACATAATCCTTTCTTTCTTTCCATGGTGGCATGTCGCAGAGTGGGAGCAGACGTGCTGGAGACAGAAGTGTTCCCAACGCGCCCGCTCCTGAAAAGGAAACTAAAAGGAAGGTAAGTGGGGGTGGAGGGAGGGAATCTGTGGCAGGAGGAGGGGAGTACTTACCTCATTCCACAGCGGGGGAAGATGGCAGCCTCCAGTAGTGAGGAGGCTCAGAGCACAGAGATTACCATGTGGTAATTCCCCGTTCCGAGCCTCCTCATTGGCTGGGAGGCTGCCCCCCACACCCCTCCTGCCGTACTAATGAAGTAAATGAGTCAAACAACCAAATCTGATCCAGGATTTGAGTGTGACCAAGTATCTTCTGTCAGATTTTTGGTAAACACAGTAACTTCTGTGGTGTGCTCTGTTTGCATTTGTTAGTGGAGGCACTCATCAATCACAGCATCAATTAGTGGCGCACTTCCCACCTAAGCCCTGCAGCACCCTGGCTGCACTTCCAGTCCACCAGTTGTTCTAATCTGCCGACCTCCATTGCAATGCAGCACTACACCAAATCATGTGCATCCGCATTGAATGCCCCCAAGCCCAGAAGAAGTCACTAAAACCAATGCTGCCTATCCAGCACCTACTCAGAACCGCTTCTGAAACAGTTCACTCTTTGGTGCACTCACTAACGTCTGTTCAGCTATGAAAGGTTTACCGGGCACCCAGGGCTGGATCAGCTACCACATGATTGACGTGTGTGGCCATCACTGAAGCATAGCAACAAGGCTTCTGCCCCACGCATTGCAGACCTTTTTTGATCACACCTGTATATCCTAACTGAGCCTTCCCATAGTCGGATGCTATATCCTGGAAAGTGATGCAGGCCTGTGATAGCGCTCCTTGGAAAGCTCCTTTATCAAGTGCTCCATAAATTCTTTCTAATTCATTTGCTTGCTCTCTTCTATATGAACCCTCCAAAAACACATGCTTTGCTTTCCTCCATTCCGAGATTCTTGATCCGGAACAAATCATCCTCGCTATCTGCAAAATAGCCTTCATCCTCTGCGACCGAGACTCGTTGGCTGGTGACCTAAGTAGCCATCATCACAGGTGACAGAAACTTCTTCTCTAGTGACTTCGTCCAACTTTTAAAATCATGGAATTATTGCAGATTTGGACAACATGAGCTTTACAAACCAACTCACTTTGGGGGGCAAAACTGAATCCCCCTTTTTCACTGATGCCAAAGCTTACAGTTGATGGTTATCAACCTGTTGCCGGGTTGGAGCACTCTTTGTATTGTATTGTATTTGGTTATTTATATAGCACTCTTTCCCCTCTTGTGGGGCCTCAATGGGCTTTTTCCTTGGTTGGAACACCCTTGGTGACCGTAGTCGATGTAGTTGGAAATTCTAGGGAGTTTAGCTTAGGAGATGCATGTGTGCATGTTGCCATCCTAAGACTTCAGTGGCTGGCAAGGCTCGACTAAGCATCCCAAGAGAGGTCAGACACATGGGTGGGTGCTGTTGAGGGTTAGAGATAGATTGCTTTTGTTGAGAAAGTCTATGTGAGGACAGCTATACCGGTTTCCTTTCGGGTGGTGGTCACTGTATGCTAGTGGCAGAGGTGTTGTGGTTTGAGAATCCTGTATAGTGGGAGAAAGGCCTATGTTTCACAGTGCAGTAGTTTTAGGCATCAACTTCATCATAAGATATGGGCTTTCGCTATAGCAGTACCACCCCACACACACAGACTATCTGTCTGCTAAAGGAAATGGAAAAAGCTCTGCTAGAGGCCTTTCACCACATTCTCTTGCCTATGAAAGATAACAGCCTTGGAAATCTGTAATGCCATACTGAACAATGCTGGTTCGGAAGGTTGCCCTGAGCAATTCTCGAAATGATCAATTATTCGTAACATTTCAGCCATCACTCTTCAGTTTTAACCCAGCCTTGAGGCACCATCAGATATCTTTGAGCACATACAAAAAAAAGTTGGTGATGCCCTTGAAAAACGCCCCCTTTAAATATCTGAAAATCCATCCGTAGACATAAGAAAACGACTAAGTGGTACATAGATCCCTCTGCTAACAAAAACAATAAGGCCGCACACTTGAACAACATTGGTCCATGACATCTGAAGGCAACAGTTTAGCTGGGACTCCATAACCGTATAACCTCTGTGCATATGAATAAAAGTATACATTAATTAGAACCTTTGATCAATAGCACAAGTCATCTGCAAAAGGGGATCTGTGCAAGTGTCTTCTTCAGAGACCACCATCTCAGTGTAGGCTGCCAGGCTCAGGATCAAAAGTTACATGTAGCCTGTTACTGGGACCTACTGAGCAACAGATGCCACAGCCTGTATAAGAAGGAGGTATTCTACAGACTCCCACCAAAGTAAGCGAGGGCAGTCCCTACATGGCAACCAGGAGTTATAGCTATAACTACTATATCTAGGAACACTGCAATGTGTCTCCACCTCAGGTGATGGGGCAAACCTCAGCAGCGCATAGAGGATTAACCTGTATTGAAAAAGTCCTGTTGCAGAATATCATGAATAAAGAGATGTGTAATGTAGCTTAAACACGCGCCAAGCTGTGATCCATGCATTCCCAAGGGCGAGCTTGTATTGAGACTAATAGCAACAAGAAACCATAAGATCTGTTAAAACACCAACTGCAGTTGCCGCTCAGGTTTCACTTGTGCTCTCTCTTAAACAAACAGTGAATCCCTTGGCAGGAAATGCACACTTCTGACTCTCTTAAGGAGGGTGTCGGTAACATGAAAATCACAATGAGAGTGCAGCAGTTCCGAGGGTTATAAATGATGCGCCCTCCACTTAAACCAAAACAAGGCAGCTGCAGTCCCCCCAAAGAGCTCCCATTGAAGCCCTGCGAAGATGTTGGCTGGCATAACACAGATAGTATTTTGCTGCTCGAATTGTCGTCTTATGATGCTCCAATAACAGAAAGAAGCAGGAAGACTTTGTACTCTGGACCAGAGTATTATTATAAATCACAAATCTGAAGGAATGTCCAGACAGTAAAACTGTATTCATCACAAAAGTGTATCAAATTTTATTCACCATGATACAAAATATTTGTAAAAAGGTCATATATAGCATCATTATATCACATAACACGACAACATGGGAATACATAAAAATTGGCTAAAATTAGTCCAACATCACAACCATTCATAGTGCAGCATTCAAACCATACATCACACTCAGTGACATTCAACCAAACAACATTAGCTAAAAAGCATGAAAAAATGTGATTAACAGCAGGAGGTGGGATACACATTCCTCACGTCCCATCTGATTGTTTTAGTATTTGAACATTTTTTTGATTTTTTTTTTACACACAAACAACAATAGAAACAATTAAAAACAATCTATCGCAAGGGTGGATCTAAAAGAAAGAATGTTGTGTAGATCGCATCCCTAGGGAGTAAGCTGAACCGGTTTCGACGTAGAGTGTATATTGAACAACGTCTTCATCAGGAGATATAGAGCGAAAGGCTCGTATGTATGGCCGTACCCAAGCAGGATGGAAGAAGGGACGGTAGACTTGAATCTGACCACAAAGGAATCTGCAGGTGGACAGGAGCTGCTGTGGGCTGCCCCCTACAGTAGTAAATGTATTGGGGTAGCCTCCTTAATGATTTGTGCAGCAAAATGGACCGTGTCAGCAGGGATTGGCCTAATGTGATGGGCACTAGTCCGTACGCGGCATTGGCGGTTGGCAATAAATGTAGCATCCAGCGCGGGAACCACAGTACACGTACTGCCTGTTTTATGATGCTCGGCACTGTTCTTTCCTGAAGGGCATGGCAAGGTTAGGCAAAGCCTGGCAGCTACTGAGGCTGCTCGACACACATTCCCCCTCCCTCAGTCTCAGCCATTGCTCTCCTCTCTTGCTTGAACCCCAACGTTCTCTCCCTTCAGCAGCAACCATAATCACCCCGCCTTGGGGGTAACCGGTGCGCACTGTGCGAATAATGCACCGGGAGGATTTATTTGCACAAATAAATGTGAGCAAAACTTGTCCTAGTTTGCAATGCATATTTTCCACTGCAAACTTAAAGCACACTACTGTGCTCCCCTTTCAGCATGACCTGACTGCTGTGTACACATTTTCACACATGAGTTTACGATTTAACAAAAGGCCCCCTCAACTCCCAGCTTTTACTGGCAGATCACTGCCCAGAGCAAGGATGGTTTTATATTCTGAATAATAGTTCTGGATGGCGACACATGCCAAGGTACTCAAGCCACTCACCTTCCTGTAGTGTGGTAAAAGCAGGACTTATCCCTCCATGCACAGCAAACAAAATCTTCTTGTGCTGTGGCAGATGCACTGAAACTTCATGTCTTTGGCGCAGTTAAACCACTTCTAGACCTCTTGTGGACCGCCCTCCCCACAGTAGGGGGGGTCACATTGGCCCTCTCCTTCCCCTCCCTTCCTCTGTAGACACTCAGCCCACTACAGGTGCTCACTGATCAGGTGCCCTGGGGCACGTTCTGCTTAGCTTGCTGCTGCTTCTCTTTTGGGCAGAGCTAAAACGCTCTGGGAACCTGGCCTCAATCATAGTGGCCACTTAAGCCTCCAGTGTGGCATTGAATCATGAGTGGACTGGCATCTCCCACAGGCCCCTAGTGGTGAATCCCCCGGCCTGACCCTAAGGGTTTTTGTGGGCGGTCGAGGTCCTATGTGATGTGGTGTCCAGAGCTGGTCCCCCTCACAACACTGGCGTTCTGGGGGGCACGCGACCACCACATTTGATATGCTCTTCCCTCTGGGCCTTTGAAAGGATTCCCTCCAGAAGGCAGAGCCCACTTTTATGCCCATGCATCTGTAGATCTGCAGGGATTATCTAAGGATAATCGGAAAGCGCAGCCTACCAACTAGAATTTCCCGTGGTCTTCTTTCCACGGGTATGGGGTGAGGGGTGGGCACCACTTCATTCCTTTAATGATTCTTCTGTATATTAGCAATTCATTTAATTGTCAATTTGATTCAACGGAGCGCATTGGAAAAAACCCTTTGACACAAGGGTGAACAGTATGCAGAAAAAGTTAAGGGTTGCCCCTCAGCTAGCCGTAGGCTCTCGTTTTGCCCTATCAAAAAGTTGCTACAAAAAGTACCAATTAATTGCAATAGTGTCGATTCATTTTCTTCTGAGTCTTCCTGAAATCATAAGTGCTAAGTCCATGTCGTATGACCCAGTGTCTATTTATTTTTCAGAGGTGTCCTAAAAAAGCCAATGCATTTCAGAACCAAGTCCGTCTTCAGGGCTGGACACTGTCGAACATATTAAAATAAATCACCCGTAGCAAAAAAGATATACAAAACAGGTCAAATCATACAAATAAGTGGAAGGTCAATAAACAAAAAACAAATACATACCCAATCACAAAGGCAACACAAAGAAAAAAACTAAAGTGTGGTCAGAAGTTACATTTCCACAATGCCTTCTTATAAAGTAGATCAGTGAACAACCCATTTACCTGTCTGCTACCCGATGGCACAATTCCTTTCTTATGCACGATTCATTGCTACGTTACGGAAGTCGTGACGTCACGCGTGCTAGCATGTCATGACATCACACACGTCCCATTCGGCTTGTGTAAATAGACCGCACGGGAACAAATCCACAACAGGCAAGTCTTCCTGGAGCAAAATATAGTGCTATGAAATGCAATCACCCTAACAGTTCACAACATTGAAGTATATGGCTAGCCACATGGGAGCACGGACGAGGCAAGTATTAGAATACATATAGCAAAGCCCTTTAAAGGAATCATTCTGGAACAAAGAGGATAATGGGCATATAAATCAACTGCCCGAAGCGTTCATGGATAGGATCAATACAGATGGAATGCTTTAAAAAAAGGTTGAAGGATTGCACCCATGCCAATATCCAATGTAGTCTGTCCATAACCAAAAGGCTAATGGCTCAAAATATGCTGAAGCTACCAGCCAAATAGGGTTGGTCACACAATTCAGTAGATTGGCTATGCCGTGTACCCTGTAAATGCATACGCATTTTGTTTGAGAAAATACCAGTCACTTTCTTCTGCTTGTGCCAAACCAAAATTGTTTTATATAAATGCATGTTTGACATCATGGCCTGGCTAAGGGTCTGCTACAAAGGTTTTTTTTAGGTAAACATACCTCTTAAGAAAGAATAGCATAATGGAGTCGTTTGTAAATATGTGGTTACCAATGTTATTTGAATTTTTTCGCATGTTTGTTGCCCTGAATGCCATCGTCAGAATTTAATTTATGACTGTGTTTTTGTCAGGGTAAGTTTTGAGAACACATTTTATTCTGGAAATCGAGTTCTTGGATAACAGAAAAAAACTACTGTTCATGTTTTAGAAAACAGGATTTTGATTTTTTTGTGTTCCAAAGGCGGCTTTTCAAGCACTAACGCCTGCGGAGGAACGAGGCAAGAGGGCACCTATTTAAATAGAATTAAAAGCACTATCCGCTGTAACCCCCACATCAGCTCAGCTGCCTGTGACTGGGCGCGCGAGGGAAGGCCTCGCCGAGGATGCGTGTCCCGAGGCTGCCTCCGTACCCTCATTCATCAACGCTGGCCACGTGGGGACAAATGGCCGCTCTCACGTGGAGTTTAATTAACACTTGCTATCTCTCCATCTGGATTACTGTCACAGGCGCCGGTGATTTATACGTGCGGCAAATAGCACGGCGGAGACGTCCTTCCGCGCACTGAACCAACAGCCACCGGGGCTCAGCCGGTGTCCAGTGGAGGTCCAGGCGCGGTGTCTGGCGACGCTCCTTCCCGAGCCCGAGTGGGAGGTTGAAACTAGTGCGAACGGTGCTACAAACCGCCCGTCCAGTGCATTTAGGTGTAAATACGGGCACAGCACTCAGTGGGCCTGATTGATGGGATTGTGCCATTGTAAATCGGCCCCAGTGTGTGTGTTGCTATTTGCCACCTTGACAGGAGCCATCATGCTTGCATTTTTATTTTGGGTTATTAGGTGGCAGCGCCATCTATAAACTGAAACTATTGTATTAGGGTACACATAGGGAGACATGGCATAGGGGGAGGAGCACCAAGCTTGAAGATGTTTGGTTATTTGCTCACCCATTGACGTATTTACCCATGGCCATACTAATCTTCATGGCCATCCCCACCTAGTTCCTGCCCTCCCCACCCAAAACACCTCCTCTTGGGAACACTTTGAGCCCGCTTTAAGCAAGCTTTACAATCAAACTTTGCCCTGTCAAAAACAAACCGTTTTGGCTTGTGTATAAATATTAGGCCTTTGCCAGGCACTGATATTAAATACCCAGGTACTTGCACCATTTTCCACCTTCTACTATTAATGGCCAGTTAATACCACTACGGCAGCGCCTGGCAAATGCTTTGCCCATGCCTTCACAAAAGCCCAACTTGTTCGCCTTGCTAGTGGACTGCAGGGGTAAAGATGGCTTGCCTTCATATTCAGTAGGGGCTCTCTCTATTTGCTCTGATGTGATAGTGACCTCCATACTACTGTTAGCACGCGCTCTTGTGTTACTGGTCATAAGCTGCTTCTCTCTGCACCAGAGGAGTGATAGCATTGCCTATTCCTAAACGACACCACACTTGCCAATTATAACCTGGTAATAAATAAAGCTTCTGAGTATTAGCTCTGCAACCTGAGGCCTTCATTATGACATATTTAATTATCTCACTCCTTATCCCTCCTCTCCTCATGCTCTTTCTATATTTTCCTAGTACCTCCTTCCCCCGTCCCAGCCCCATGATGCTTCAGATATATTAGTCTTCTTCATGGGGGTTAGCTTTGTGTTTCTGGTGTGGAGCACACCACATATTTGGGTGTGTAGTGGAAAGGCGTGATGCTGCGCTCATCTCCATCACAGCTGCTTTGGAAATATTGTAATGTATTCCAGGAGCAAAGCCAACATTAGTTACCCTACGAGGGTGCAGCATAATCAAATGTACCTGCCATACACTTTCCGGCAATGTATTCGATTTGGGACAGTCCTAAACTCCAATGTGCAGGGTATCTGAGCCAGGCAACACAGACCTCATATTGGTAAGTCTTTTTGCCCGAGGATCCTGCAGTCCTTCCCCCTGCTGAAGATTTCAATGCCAAAATACTGATTATGCCCTGTATTGTACCTATACTATGCTGTAACCATGCCTAAAGTATTCTTTCCTGCTGCGCCCAGCTACCTATGGGTTTGGTGCGCATTGCTAAATAAATAAACAAACAAAATAGACATTGGATGAAATCACAGAATGTTTAGGGTAACGAGGACAATATCTGAGGCATAACTGATAGGAAAGCACATTTTAAGGAGGGGGATGTTAAGGCATAAGATTGGTTCCTGCCCCTAGTGTTTTTAGCTTTTCGAGCCATTGAATGCATCCAATTGTTGCCTGGGGAAGTTGATCAACGATTGATTTTACTTGCATTAGAAAGTTGCTCTGGATTACAGTAGCACGCATGGCTAGGCCTATACGTTTCTGTGTGTGTGTGTGTGTGGGATGGTGAGGGGGGTTGACAGCAGTCCTCTTCTGCCAATCTAGCAGCTTGGGGCAATCGAAAACGAGGCCTCTAATGTATAAGCCACCCCTATTCTATCATGTACTAGGAGAGCAGTTCAATGCCAACATGTATACATGGGATACATTAACCAAGATGCTGTTAGATGGGATTGCCAGGCCAGGTTCTAGACATCCATCTTAACACCAATTATATATTAGCTACAGTTCCGCTGAGATGTGAAAGGTTATGCAATAAGTACCAGCCAGTGGCAAACACAGGAGAGGTCCTTATATGAGACCCTTGTATGCCCAAGTACTGGCATCAGATGCCAAGGGCATCCTCAAAAGCCTGGCCACTGCCATCCTATGCCAGACCGAGCTCCATTATTCGGATATAGCCGCCATAGGCAAGGTTCAGTCTTCCATGTCCTGGTGTTGCCATTATCATTATCATATGGCTAGTGCAGCCTCAAATGCTCAAGTAATGACATTGCATGCTATGCAATGCCTCCCCAGTCAGGTATAGAGATAATGTGCCTGCAATAGATTTACAGACTCAGATGATGACATCCTGTCACATGGTGCTTGAAATGGCCATATGTATCCCTTGCCATCACAACAACCACATGCCATAGTGTGCCACCATGTGCAAATATATATTTCCATCACTGCATGCAATATTCATTTAACATACAGTCCCTAACATAAACAACCAAGGATGCAGATTAACATATGATATGACATGGCATTTATAACGCGTCTATACACAAGTGTTTCAAGGCGCGACGAGGCAAGGGAGGAGGAACAGAGGGAAGACAAAGACAACGATCTTACTAGGCCAGGTGACATTGAGATGGCGCAAGTGCGGGGGAAGGGGAAAAGTGTGGAAGAAAGGGGAAGGGGGCAGTGCAGTGTATAGGATGAACAGTAAAATAAATAAAGAGAATACATTTGAATTTGATGAGAAGTAATGTTGAGTTAAAGGCTGTGGAGCTAATTTTGGCCCTAAGTGTAATTTGACTGCAGCGAGCTGTTACAGTCGCACTGCAACATAAATGGCTGCCCGCCACCAAATTCTCATCATTTGCGGAGTGTATAAATGCAGCGCAAAAGGTGGCGTACACATGTATACACACCCTTTTGCCCCGCACATTTACACTTCGCTGCTCAAAGTGAGTGGCGTACACATGTGTACACAGCCTTTTGCCCCACAAGTTAACTCCTCGCCATCTGTTTACTTTTAATTGTGGCATGACGAGTGCCACTCACAATTACAATTAAACCATGCAAGCATGTCGAACATGGTTTAATTGTTTTTGTCAACACGTTTAGGGATCTCCAGCATTTGCGCCAACATGAAAATCCATGCCGGATGGTGCATTTGTGGAGAGGAAGGGAGGCTGTGGAAATGCAAGTTGTGTTCCTCGCTCCTCTCCGCCATACACATGATTGAAAATGAACAGTGGTGTGAATGGAAGGTGCTAAAGCCTTACTCAAGGCTTTTGCGCCTCCCATGCCTTCCATTCACGTTACGGCTCATAGGAACATGAGCCGTTATGTATTTCAAGGGATCCCTTTATGTAAACACTCAATAAACCATGAGCTATAATAATCCAATCTTTGGCTGTTTATTTGTTTATCAGCACACCAATCCTTTGTTTATTATACATATATGTGCATCAATGAAATACTGATGAGAATTTGCATACAATACTTGCTTGTAGTCATGCAGTACACACACACAGACATTTTTATGTTGTACTGAAGAGCTGAGCAGGCTGGCAGACCTGTCCATGAAAGTCAGATAAAGTTTGTACTGCACTCTGACACTGTCTCTGAGGCAGAGGCTAGCAAAGGCAGCGGCAGGGGTGTCAAGAGGATTGCCAAGGGTAAACACTGATACCGTTGGTGATCCCAACTGACATCCATGAAATATCCATCTCGACCTTCATATGAACATCAATGGCATTCCATTATCACAATGCTTCGCTTCAATTATGCCTATATTAATAAAGAAGGATAGAACATCTCTCCGTTGTGTAGCCCTTCTGGACTACCTTAAGAAATTGTATCGTAAATTGATCATCGAATATATGGTTTCATGATAAACTGGAAGAGTGAAGTGTAATGTAACGATTTGACTCCGAGAAGGTGTGATTATGACAGAACAACATCTTAATTTATCGCTTACAAGATAAACACACGTCCTGAGTTGGAAGGGTCTGCAATATCTAGCCTTTGCGCACATGTATAGGCCATCCAAGTAGGCACTGGAGTTGGCATGGATCGTTCTCAGCGTGCTGCATACCTATACAGAAACAACAAGGAAAGGGCCCGATCCCTCAGTCCCAGCATATTTAAAAAAGAGCTTCCTGATATTTCACTACACAATGCTTGACTGCGGTATCTGTTTCTAGAAATCTTTCCTGATCTTGCGTGAGGTGGTGACTATTGTCAGGAAACCTGGCTGCTTTTATATGAGGCAAGTTTAGCAGCTAAAGCTCAAGAAGGGTTAGTGAGGATCTTTTAATCTTGATTCTGAAAACTAGTTATCACATCGTGACCTGGAACATTTTCTTCTGATAGATTTGAAGGCTCTGCATCCACATTTGGTTGCCACCCAGTCCATTCACTGATCCTTTTTGTATAAACCTGTTAACATTTTCGTTAATGGAATTTGAATGTGTGTGCTCATGTGCATTGTCATGAAATGTTGTTCGAAGGAAAATATATATCAATTCAAGGAAAGTTATACCATAAAGAAGGTCAAACAAGAGCTGCTCAATGCTCCCATTGCTCAACATAGTATAATCACATATATGGAAAGATCTACTTTTAATCAAAGTTTGGGCGCCAACACAAACACGCTAAGAGGCCACATTCTTGCGCTCCTGGGAGCCATATGCGGACCTGGCACAGGTGTTTTGGGCTGGTGAAAAGAATTGCTACCTGCAGAAAGAAAAGCCAGTATAGGGGCATATACGAGGGAGAACTTGGATCCATCACAGTGGCCCACATGTTGAGAATAATGGCGAGAATGGCAAAAAGGCAAAGAAACTGGTTATGCAGTGAAGTAATTTGGTAGCAACAAGACCCAAAGAAAATTTTTGCAACCGTTTCCCAATTTGCGGTGTTCTAGGTCCTGAAGAATACCATCCAATCAGTAGCACTGAAACCGGTCAACCAAACCATGCAGGGATATCGCCATTTATTCATGTACCCTGTCAATTTATGGGATAAAAAATGTTTAAGCTGGACTATGACCCGAGGGCAGAATAAAGTAGAATGGTCCCCTCACATTCACTCCATTTTAACATTGATGATAATGGCCACACTAGTGTCGGTTGGGTCCCATTAGTGTAGTCTTGATTTTTTTCTCTGGTATTTGTAGTCCATACATCTTGATATTAGTGGCAACAAACATAAAAAACATTGTTGGACATAAGGTTGTTCTGTGCAAAGTGAGAGGGCATTGTAGTACTTTTGCTGTTCCCTGCGACCTTTCGCTCTGCAAATGTTCTGGACTAAATCTCGCATCAGCCCTTGCCAGCATAGTCAATGGTGGGAGATGATGGCAGTCATTGTCCCGGGAGTCATTGCGCCAACAGACACTTGTGTACAGGCGTGTTATAAATGACTTATCATATCATATCACAGTGCAACACATCTGGAGAGCCACTGGTTGCAGACCCCTGACATACACTATACTGGGTGGTGTAAACGAAGACGGCAGTGCTAACTTGCATTTCTGTGCTAGTCTGCTGCACTGGTGCTACATATTAAGGGCTACACTGCACATGTTGGTTGCATATTGCACGGAGCGCCCCGTTCCATCTGATGTGTGCTCATTTCTGTGCCCAAGTTGACTGCACACTTAAAAGACAAAGGGCCTCATTACGACCCTGGCACTAAGTGGTTAACAGCGCCGTAAAAGGCTGCGGCGCCGTTAGCCACTTAGCGCCTTACTATGAGGTCCCTTTGCGGGACCCGACCTGAACGGCTGGTCTGGACCAGCCGTTAAAGTAGGGACCCGCAAATGGACCTCGCAGGCAATTACGGTACCGCAACTTGCGGTACCGCAATTGCCGCCCTCCCCATTCCCATTGAGCCCTATGGGGCAAAAATGGGAATGGGGAAATGGGGAAATACCGCCCCACCAACCTTGGAATGGGGCAGCATTTCCCCATTTCACCATGGCGGACTCGTTACAACACCGGCACCCACCATGGTGCTAATAGCACCATGGTCTAGCGCCGGGGTTGTAATGAGGGCCAAAAACACACATAGCGAGTGTAGCATGCCAACTAGTGCTGTGTACCACCATCACATACAATATTGCCCTGCGGTTATTAGCACTAGTGGACCAAGCGATGGCAGAAATGGGATTTAGCACTCCTACAGGAATTTGCCCCTCCTAATGTAACCCCTAGTTATGTTATGTTGATTTATACCACGCAGCACTACCACGCAGGGGCGGTCTCCAGGCGCTCTTAGTGTTAGAAAGGGAGACAGAGCAAGGGAGAGAGAAAGGTTTGCGTGCCAGGCAACAATGTACTTGACCATGTTCCTGCGGGTTGCGCTTTGGAGCATGCACTCTGGAACCTGAAATTCTAACATAAGATGTGTTTGGTGTTTACAGGGTTTGGGCACAGACGAAGATACCCTTATTGAGATCATCTGCTCGCGGGACAACAAGGAACTTCATGCCATCAATGGCGCCTACAAAGAAAGTGAGTTGACCAGCGGATACAATGTGCCATATGGTCTGTGCACGTCATGCCCTTTTCAAATTGAAAGATTTTCATGTGTCTTCAAGTTTATGATTTCCATTTAACGTTAATACCTAACACTCTCGCTTTGTAAATACCCTTAAAAGGCATTAACGCACAGAAATGCATTGATTTACAATGTACATATATATTCTGATTTTCAATGAACGGTTTCGATCAGATACGGAATTCTGGCCAGATCGATGTTTTGGCTGGGGAAGTAAATGGTAGGAGACCAGCCACGGTGATGTGCTGTGGAGAAATCACCCCCAGAATCATGCAAACCCCTTTTTATTTTAAAGTCAATGGGCTTCATCATGACCCTGGCGGTAGCCGTCCTGGTAAAAAAGGCATGGCTGCCGCCGGAGTCATTTTTTTCCGTCGTCTGGCAGTGGGGACTTAAAGGGGCATTACAGCCCCGGCGGTCCCGGTAATTCCGCATTGCCGGGAGCTGGAAAAAAATGACTCCCCATTCCCATTCGAGTCCCATTGGACTCAGTGGGAATGCGAAGGACAGTAGCACCGGCACCATTGTTACTACCGTCAATGTCTGCGAGCGGGTGCCGTTCTGCCCGCCTGGTCAGTCCTGGCGGGCGGCAAGGCACCGGCAAGCACAACTCGGAGCATGCCGGACCGGCTTACCGGCACCGTTGTTACCGGACCATCATACTCATAATGAGGCCCAATGATTACGAGCACAAGCTTTGTATTTCATCATGAAAAGGCAGTGTCACTTTCACGGCAGAGCTGATTGTTGGTCCTCAGTGGTCACTGCAGACCTGCATTCAGAGTAAATTGAAACTCAAATACTCTGTAGTTAAAGGAGCCCTGTAGGCTATGTGAAGAGTTAGCGCCTCATTAGACGTCCCACTGCGCTTATCCCCCCCGGATTTCCACTGCCACATGCTTGCGCCTGTGCGTCTCAGCGGGATTAAGCCCCAATCGCCCTTCCATTGGTAAAAACATACAGATTTTAGGAAATACCTTATGCAGTTTTTCTGAAAATATGGCTGCCATGGTTTTGGACCCTGGAAACAAATAATGTAATGTCCTCCCAGTTTGAGGAAGTGGGAACGGACATTTATTTATTTATTTCATTGGTGTAGCACGTATGCAACCCGGAGGGTTTGAGGTGCTGAAATATATGTATCGAACCGTTATTGTACCATGTACAAGAGTGCACAATGGGGTCAGTCATTGCCCTCCTGTGCATCACATAGCAACGGTGGTGGCCAACTGTACTTTCCTCGTTTCATCCTCTTTGGGGCCACCAGCAAAATTGTGTCCCTTAATTTGAACAGATGTACTAGCGCGTTGCTTCACTTATATAACTGCAATTTTTCACTTGCTTGTGACATTTTCTGTTGTGTATAAAATGTTTTGTTTTATTTAGGAGCTATTTCCTATCTTAAGTATGCAGCAGCCCAACACAATACTGCTTCACTTGTCAACAGGCTATTGGTAAAAACAAGCAGTATTTCAAACATTGCCTGCTTTTAGCATTGTCTCCGGACCCATAGTGCAACCCTGGCTGTGGGGAGACTGGTGGCCACTCGTGCGATAAGTCTTCAGGGGGCGATTGACTTGACCAAGCACTGCAACGTCACACTCTGCTATCACTTGTGTTGTTCAGAAATGACATGCTTTCGAATCTAGCTTTGCGATGGGCCCAGTAGTTGGTTTTGCCACCATTGAGCATTGCTGAAAGATTGAGCCCATTTTCACACGCTCTCGATGCTTGCAGCCTGTGGGGGCGGCAGTGCCTTAATCAGACTCTGCCCCTCCTCTACGTGTGCCTCCGCGCTGCAAGATGCAGGCGCATCCCTGTCTGCGCAGTCTTTGGCACGCTGCAGCCTCTTCTTGAAATTCTTCATTAGGATGCGTATCTCCGGGAAGGGGGGGAGTCACCCGCTCATTTCACAGGGTTACGAACTACCCTTGGACGCAAAATAATGCTGCAAGGCAGGAATTCATCACACTGGCTCTCAGATGGCCCCTTAACTCCCATTTCTGTTCCCGTATGGAAGCCAATTGGGCCATCCCTTAGCAGTTCTCAATGTACATTCCACTGGGCTATCTACAGCTATTTCATTCCTAGAGGGGCAAATACACGATGGAGGGCACGGGTGCTTTGTTATTCATGGCGCTGTAGAATAATAACCAATTTACCCCAGGGATGGCGTGACCGCGCGGTATCACGTGCACAGTGTACAGAAATCCACATTACACTTGGCCACACGCTAGACTTTCCTTTACATGCATGCATATGCTCCCCAATGGACCCAGGGTGCTCAGAAAAGGGGCGTGCGGAGGCGTAGCATATTTTAACATTTTCCACAACCAATTCCATACCCATTAATAAAGTGTCTAATACCTTATAACCAAATTGATCCTTGAGCCACATTTGTACAAACTACCCACCTGAATATCACAATAATGCATTCTTTGCCAAGTACAATGTGCAGCAAGCCTTCTTTTTTTCTCTTTGATTTTCATTGATGTTTTAGAGGTTTTGACCCTCTAATCCATGGTTTTATAAAGTCCCTATTGTAGGAGCCTCCAAACGGTGCCACCAGAATGCTTTGTTTTTACTTCAGAATACTTCCACTATCATCATTGAGCTGAGATCACTTGTGTCTGTCTTTGCTGTTGCCACCATGAATTCCTTACACCTGCTAGTCTTTGGATCTCCCGTGCAGCTTCTTTCCAGGTCTAAGATGATTCTGCAATTTTTGTTTGTCTTTTGCTCCTTGACTTTTCTAGTTTACCTATTCTGTCTAAGATTTCTTACCAATTACTTGACTTCAACAACCCCAGCCAATCCTGCCCAACTTCCTCACTCGCCCCTTAGTCGCTACTAGGTACCACAATGTTATAGAATTGTCAAAATATTAGCAATCACCACACTAACTGAGTTGTGGACATTAGCAAGTACGCTGGCCATATGAATCGGAAAGGAAGACAGGTAAGTTTATGAAGGAAGTTGGTGGAAGTGGAGGCCTGATGTGAAAGGGACCGTGAATACCAGACAAGCCCTGATCAGGACAGAGGTGCAGAAATTCTCCCACACCCCATCTGGGGAGATTACGCAAATCCAGCGCCTCAATTCAAGATAGAAATGCCAACTAATCAATTCCACTAACAATTTCCCCCTCTGCATACACCTTTCAAACTCCAAAAACACAACCACAAACCTATAGCACAACAAACCACACAAACTTCACTACATTGCAATAACAAAACAAAGAACACACGTAGACTCGCACAACAGTACACAACGACTACCGGCCGCATACACCCCACCGGGCTGAGGCTGCCAACAGCACATCACTGCTTTCTTGCACTTTTCCAGCTTCCCTTCACTATCTCACCCTCCCTTCCTCTTTCAGAGCTGCCAAAGCGCCACGGGACCTTTCCAGTGGTGATAGTGTGCGGTACAAATGTCCTTTAACATTAACATCATTCCCTTTATTAGCGGTAGCATTCTAAATAAGAGCTGACCTTGCTTCACCCAAGTGGGTTTGCTATACAGATCCTCGTGGTGGTTAATTGAATAGCAGTTGCAGGAGGGAGCAGATGTAAGCAAGGACTTCTAAGAAATCTATAGATCCTTGCAATTTCATGGCGGTAAGAAAAAGAAGGTGTAAAGTACAAACAGTGTGGTTTAATAGTGTATATCAGCACGTAACGTTATTGAAGTCTACAAAATGCTGGCAGCCGCATAAATTAAATATATAACAAAAGAAAGGAGCAACCTTGTTAAGGAAGTATCTGTCTTCTCTGAATAAAAAAAAAGCATTACGTCGTGGAAGAATATATAAACAGTGTAGACATTAATACAAAGATGTAAACCTTTTTATTAAATCATCACCTGGTTGAAAGACTTTGTAGGATTTATGGTGTGCAAGTCCATACTCCCACCGAATTAGTCCATATGATGGTGTCCAGTCATTTGGTCGACTACAAACTGGTCGACTGCAATTTGGTCGACGTCATTTGGTCGAAAACCAAATGGTCGAATTTTTTTTTTTTTATTTATATATGTGTTTTGTGGGTTTTCGTGTTAAAAAAAAAAAAAGAAAGAAAAAAAAGGGGGTTGGGGGGGGGACCCCCCCCAAAAAAAAAAAAAAAGGGGTAAAAAAAAAAAAAAAAAAAAATTCGACCATTTGGTTTTCGACCAAATTGATTCGACCAGTTGTCCAGTCGACCAATTGATTTCGACCAAATGACTGGCAACCGTCCATGATCATATAAAACAAGACAATGTGACACATACATTGAATAATGTTAACAACATATACACAATAGGAATGCAAACATGTCAATATGCACCCATTTGTGTCTTAACTGGCCCTACATGTTTCTGTCCTCCTATACCATAATTGTGCTGGACTTTTCTCAGGGGCTGAAATTTGAAGGTGACGTGATCTAGGAGACTTATATGATAAAAATTGGATGCGTTCAATATGCTTTAAAATACATCCTCAATCTAAAGAAACGAAGAGATAGATACATCCTTATTTGCATATAAGTCATCAATACTGATGTATCACATAGATAAAGATTGAAAAATATACTTCACCTGTTTATGCAATAAGTGAAACGAAAAATTATGCACAGAGAACCTGCACAGTGCACATGATATCTTCTGATTCTGAGGTCCCCAATATCCTGTCATTCAAAGAATAACAACAACTTCAATCACCTCATGTGGCTGTTCTGCAAGGCAACAGCCATAAAAAAAGAATTGTGAAGAGGGGGTCCAATCAACTAAGAACACCTCCCTAGAGAGACAGCAACAACCAGACACGTCAAGCTCTAGTCGCAAGTATGGTTAAATGTACCTGGCACTCTTTAACATCTCAGGTGACAAAAGAAATTTAGGGATGTAACTATTCCACAAGCCTACTTCAATATGCAACCATTCTGTTTGATCTCCAATGTAGATGTCAAGCTTGTCTATGCGGCCACAAAAACCACTTTTAATCACTTGCTGCCATCATTAGTATATGGGACTTAGCCTAAAAACCTACTGCAGCACCATACCGCTCCTTTGTTTACTTAATTCCACACGTATGAGATCCTGCACTCTCCAAAGGTAAAGACTTCTCGATGCGGTCAAAGATGGACACCATTAAATATGTGGCGTGTATCGTAACCCGCTGATGAAATCACATACATCACGTGTAGCCACGATGGTCGCCTTTGATACTTTGTGATTTAATCATATCCTTCACTAATCAAAACACCCAACGTAATCTCGTCCTCTTTTGCTGCTGACTGTGTCTGTTTATTGATAATGACCTATATTGACCGATTAATTGATCTTAACATTTATCCGTTGCAACACAGGTGGTTGTAGGTACTGGGCTCTCCCAGGATGGCCATCTTGGCCGGCCTCTCTGTAGTTAATCTATAATCAAATGATTGATGCAAGCACACACAGTAACACACGTTCAACATCAACGACGTATTTGTATTATTCCCTTCAGTGTACAAGACGGATTTGGAAAAGGACATCACCTCTGACACCTCTGGGGACTTCCGCAAACTGATGATCGCTCTGGCAAAGGTACGTTTTGTAATGTGGCCTGCCGCGACACGCACTGCCAGTCTATATTCTATAAGCTTTGTGGTACAGCCATCCCACTCGCTGGTGTGTTAATGGGCATTTATTGAATACTGCACGCCGCACCAAAGTGCTGAAGAACTGACCCACTAGAAGAGAATACCAAAGAGCAAGGCCAGGGACGGTGTAATGGACACAGGCTGAGAGGTGAGCCAGTTTAATGGGAGAATGCTTGACAACACCTGTGCATCTGTCGGCAGAGCATGCTTCAAACTGTGTAGGTTTCTGCAGCTATCTTAATACCACACGCAACGTGTTTTAAGGTTGGACACACTGATCAGATTCAGAGGCGGAGTAAGCTAGTTGAGGGACCCCCCTTTTGTGGTGTGAGCAGCACAGTATCGGAGGAGCACTGTTCCCCCTTTTTAGGGACAGTGTTTCAGTGTACTGTGTGAGGAATGTAAGACTTGCATCTCATTCACTGCATTCATGGAAACCACCCCAGATCCCTAAACGCTACTTTTGTGAATGTTTGGTTCACATTTTATCATTAATGTGTGTACCCTTACAACTCTTAAAAATCTATTGGTGTAGGCTGAAATAAATTCAGCTAAAATAACCGGACATCAGCACTTACATAGGGTGCAATGTTATAATCTTTCTCATGTAGGTCAGTAGACGAAGGGGATCGATTTGATCTCACATGTAAGCTATATTTTAGCTGCTTGCTTTTCGTGGGAAGTAATACAAAGTAGTGTGAAATGTAACTCCTAGGTTTCTTCATTGATGCATTGGGAAAGTGGGTGTCTTAAAGGCTCGGACATAACACAAAGAAGAAAGTAAAGCAATGGTATTTTTATCTGTATGAAATGTTGTGTATTGATTCACTTTGATTGGGGCAGTTTTGTCTCATCGTCGAATTAATTCAGCAATACATAGAAATTCTAAGAGTTTCCACCATAATTCGATTTTAAAGTATGAGCTGTGCACATAAACCTGATTATCGAAATCAAAATGGTGAATGGTGTCAACCAAACTATATTTATGTTAAATTATAACGGTGATTGGTTGGAGCCCTGAAGGACTCCACATTATCTCGTCAGCAAATTAGTTTGCCCTGTACCATTTGTTGCAACATAGTCTCGAAGAAAAAGGTTAAGGCTACACCCTTGATTCAAAGATAGTTTTATATTGAAAGAGTTGGGGGATGTCACACACCATCATATACAGAATTTCAGATTTTCAAGTGAGGTGCTTCGAAGGGTTATTCTGATATCATGCAGTGGGCACAAGCCTACCCAGTCTTATGTATCTGGTTGATTTGATTGTAGATTATTCTTTATTTTCTATTCAGGGTAAAAGGCCAGAGGAAGGCTCAGTTATCGATTACGAGAAGATTGACCATGATGCTAGGGTAAGCATTGTTGTAACTGAAAAGAAAAATATTGTGCAAACAAATTGATGTATTAAACAGATGTGAATTTCAGGCAATGTGCATTGGTGGAATAAGAGTTAATGCCATTTGTCAGCTCATCTATGAATTGTACTTTCTTTCTGTATAGTGCTTTGACTGAAAAACCTGATGTACAGCAGACTGCCTATCAATGAGCTCGTTTGTCCCCTTCTCTGTTCTGACTGAGGGTTTTATTTTAGGTGTGGGGGTATCATGCTTGTACTGGTTACCTGTGTACGTAGGGTAGTGTTAGCATCACAGGGGGACGTCCCCTTTTTCAAATTTGAAAAACAAGATTAACGCTCCACGCCCACCACTACATGGGCTTTAGGCAAATGATACAATTCTAAGCCAATAAACACTGCAGGAAGACTATTTTTCTCGTACGAATATTGCTCTGGCAAGCCTGATCTGAGCTCTGCCAACGCATGCACCAGCCCTATTGTGGTAACGCTGTTTTTGGGTTTCTTGAATGTACATTTGTCTCCGTTTTACTGGGGGTAAATGCCCTTCTTGTCAAAGGCATTAACAATATGGTCTACAACTTCAGAGATGCAGGGGTACACTCTGGTTCAGACACTCTGTGCACATTGTGCAGCATGTTGGTAAATGGTAAATCCATTTTATTTACATGGCGTGTACAAAGGGTTTGCCAAGTTCACACAATTATTTGTGGTGATCCACTGGGGCTTCCTGCTCCCCGCGTTTGCACCTTTGGGTGCTGTGCGGGCCCCTCTCACCACCATTGCTTCAGAAGTAAAGGAGGCTGAGGAGGGAAGAGGGGCTGCCTGCGTACTTACGAATGCTGCCGAGGATCATGTGCGGGCCGCACGGACCTCTGGGGATGTCAGTGTGCCTACAGTAGCAGGTTGTAAAGGGCAATGACAGGGGCTTGCATCCAAGATGTTATCCACAAATGGGCGCTCTGTGTTGCTCACCCCAACCAGCACAGACCCGCAAGGCAACTGGTGCCCTGTGAGCCCTCAGAGCTGCAAACGCTCCACCATGCACATAAAAGGCTCCGCCACCGACAAAAGAAAGGTGTTTGCAGCCTGAGCACCCTACGGACTCTCTGTGTATCTGCCCAGCCGCGACCGGGGGAAACTGGCAGTGCTTGAATGTTCGGCCCGAGCGACCCTACACCTGGCTCAGGAGAAAGACAAAGCATCGAAGACGATCCTCTTGAGCCCCTGCACCAAAGGCATGCTCTGCAAAATCAAAATAACCAGTGCTACGTCGCACCAATGATGCATAGCCACGAATCAGTAGTCATACACTTTAAAATCAAGCCGCTCCAACGCCGTTACCATTTAGCACAAATCGAGAATCTAGGAATGCGCCGTCATAACTGTTACACCGCACCATGGCGGTGAGGAGTAGGACCGGGCCCCTGGGCTGGGCCCTGGGGTGAAGTGGGCTAGTCCTAACCCACAGAGGCAGGAAGTCCCTCTTTACATCCTCATACTTTCTCGTCCTCGCTTGGAATATAGAAACAAAATGCCTTCTTTCTAGGAACGAACACACACTGCACATTCAATCACATCACTAACTGCACAGCCAATCAGGTACTTCTTATATAAAGAACACTAGACCAATCACCCACTAGTCACTATATGTACATTTTGCAGGGCCATTTTAAAACAAAACATAACTATTACATTACCTTGTTTATTATTTATAAAAAAAATACTGTGAAATGTGTAACATAACTTGAAAGCTGCAATAGATATATTTTAAAGCATCAATCAAGTCAAATAACTTTTAAATAGCATTAACAGATGGTGGCCGCCATTTTGGAAGTAAACATGACTGACACATTTACCACACAGTACAAATTCAGCCAAAGAGTGCAAAAAGAGGTGTGGCTGGAGGGAAATGGGTGGGAATGGGAGAACAATCACATAGATTCCACTTAGCTATTGCTGTTAAATGGGTGGGACACATAGCCAAACTACATAAATCCATCCTCAAATGCCACCTGCATTAAAAAGCATTGCAAACCTACAATCAAAGCCCCCATTTTATAATTTTTTTGTTAAAGCTCTTATTTTAAATGACAATAGTTTGGGCTTTATAGGGAGCGCTTTCAGCGCCACCTAATACCCCGAACTAAAAATGTCTCCCTGAAAATAATTGTGCATCACATAATCAAAAGTCCATCTTCAAACAGTCAGTGAAAGTGGGTGAGTGCTACACCCAAAAGAACAAGGAAAATGTTCCCATCATGCTATGAGGAAAATGCATCCGAACCCTTATCTACAAAACCCAATACACACACTTTTCTAAAGCAATAAAGACTGGCAAGGAAGCAATAACACATGTAATATTTGCATTGGAAAGTAGCCTCCCCTTGAAAGACTTTTCATGGTAGTGATTAGAAGACCAGTGGAAATTCATCCTAGTATTATGTTAAATTCTGCATGCATACAGCAATTAATATATTCAACTCATTATTCTAATAGACAAATCGATTTGAACACCACTTAAAACACATAAAGATGTCTAAACAGAATCCAATAGTCTAGTTTACTGTGTTATATCATATGCCAATCCAGCAGATTCCCTGCCATCTCTCTAGCCATGTACGGCTGCCAGCCTGTGTCGTCGTCTACACGCCATTTCTCTGCCATCCATCTAGTGTTGCCTCTCTGTATGATTTCACACTCCCGTGACCTTCGCCCAGCAAGGTCCATCCAGTGCCATCCCTCAGAGTGCTTTCTACCATGCTGCCCTCTAATAGTGCATGCGTGTGCGTGTAACCGATTTCTGCAGACATGTGTAGTCTTTTGGACACTGTGCATTTACTCTTTGTAAAGTGGCACACTTTGAAAAGGTTGCAAAATAGCGACTAAATTATTCACATTAAGGAACCCCTGCAGCATTGTTGATTATTTTGCTACCCAATGGCTTGGAAGGAAATGCTCCCACCTGATTTGCCAGTAGCTCAATTCCCATTGCAGTGTTCTGGTTTTAAACCTTTCTGCATATCTGGCACAGGCGTTTCCTTTTTGGCATTTGAATGTTTACAAAATGCAATGGACGCGACAGTCATCAATACTTTACCATGAAGCTTCCATTTGTAAAATCCTTACTTGTTTATACCAACATTTCAAGTTATAGTGCTTAAACCCCGCAACATATGCCACGTGTATGCTGTGCAGCTCAATTCAAATGTTGTATTTCTGTTTTTCTCATTTTAAGAATGTTCTTTTTGTTAGCAGTATATTCTTTAATGGCATTTTAAGAATTGTATCTGTGCCAAAACACTGATGCTTTAGTATCTCGCCCATAAAATTGTTATTTATTAAACTCCAATAGTTCATTCAGATCAATGGCCGTTTTAGCCAACCTGTGCTTATTTAGTCTTGCTGAAGAAAGCTTCGGCTCTCTCCAGATATATTGGAGTTTAATCTTAGAGGGAACCCGATCTGAGCCATTTGACCTGTAATGCAGAGAAGGCATCTTACTGACCTACTTTGTCTTGTTTGTGGCTTTGTCAAGCCACCTATATGTGATCATTCAGCATCCAGAAATACCTGCAATAGCTCTCTCAAATAATAATTTCCTGACGCCTATTAGGGCTCTTTTGCACGTTGAAGGGCACAAAACATTATTGTAAATGTGGTATCTTTCTTTAAGTATTCTTCTAAATGCATTGAAATGTAAAATAAAAAACGATTGCACTGGGCCTAGACAGGTTCTTTAAAAAAACGATTTATAAACATGTAAAATATTTTTGAAAGTCCTATTGGAGCTGACCGAGAGGCAAGCACCCTTAGGACTGTCACTTTTTTTTTTAACCTAAGGGCAGCACCTTGTAAAGAGGAAAATACCGAGTGCTGTGAGGGTGTGCAAAGGGAGGAGAACGCACAATAAGAAGGGCCTTTTACGGGAGGGCATGTCGCTACAGGGCTGTGGCCATTGATTTATTTTATAAATGCACTGTGAGTAAATGAGAGAATTTGTCTCTTCTCCCCCTCCCCCCCAGTGAGGCTTGGGAGGTGCGCCTATGCCGCAACACCTTCCTTAGGGGTTGGAGGCAAGTCGGACCTCACCAGGAACTACTCCCCCTATGAGGACATGGACTCCCGTTGCAGTGAGGAACTCCCTGATGGCGTCCAAGTGATGGGTTATATGGACTTATATTTTATTCCAAACTGTTATTAAACTCATGAAGATAACGTGAAGTTATATTATGAACAACAAGAAATGGAAGATATCCTTTTAAATTCAAGTCCGCAATGTACTGCGACAAGGAGGCTGAAAAGGGATGTGCGGCACACAAGTGAGAGGGAGGAGGCCAAGAGCAGAGAGTGAGCTGAGAGGCAAGAGAGCGTGAAAACCCGAGAGATGCAGGGAAAGCTCCCTGTGTGTAACAGAGCTGAATGAGGTTTCGCTGAAGAAAGACAAGCAAGGAGGAGGAGAAACAGCGGCGGTGGCTTGACCAGGGAATCAAAGTGGTGGCCAGTCTGCCCGTACAACAGAGCCGAGACCATCCGGGGGAGTCAGCAGCTCTCAGGATGATATCACAAACACTGTTACGTCCCAAAGACAAGAACAGCACATCAAGGAAAGAAATGCTGTGGAAAGCAAGCCACAGAGCGGCAACAAGAAGGAAAGGGAATCCAAGGGCATTCAGGTACCACCAACGTTTCCCCAGAACTCAAAAGGTAAAACGGGAAATGTAAATACCGGAAAGGCAAGCAGGACTCATTGTAAGTTGAGTGAAACTTGTCCCAGTACTAATGGGAGAACTATTGGAAATAATCCAGTGAAACAGAACTGTTTGAATGCGATAAGAAGAAATACCAAAACCATAGAGTTGGAGAGAAATACAATTGGAAGCTTATCATGGGGAAAAGGGAAGGACCACCCCTCAAAGATAAAAATGGAGTACAGAAAAGAGAGACATTTGGGGAGAACAAACCTATGAAGCCACAAAGCCCACATTCCTACATGAAACTGCACCCTGGGAATGGGGAAATTGTGATTGGAGATTGAGCTACCATAAAAGAGAGAAGTAGAGTGTAACAGAGATTCAGGAACCCTGCATTGGGGAGAAAAGGAGCCTAAACTTACTAACGCTAACCCGGAAGAAAAAGGACAAGGGAAATACCAGTCCCCTAAAAGAACTGCAGAACTTGATATAGTGGATGACAAGGGGATATTTGCATATGGTCTATTAAATAGAGCAAGGGAATTGAGATCAGGAAGAATAATCAGCGAAGGGAATTACCAACCCTTAAAAGACCTGCATAACCTGATATAGTGGATGACACAAGACTATTTGACCAGGAAGAATAAGGAGAATGGAATTACGAACCCCTTAAAAGAAATGCAGAACCTGATATAGTGGATGACAAGAGACTATTTGCATTTGGTCTACTGAAAGGATTAAGAGAAGTGAGAAGAAACATCTGACAAAAGGCAAGCCTTAGGAGAAGGGAGTCATTCTCCTGCCCTTAGTTATAATAGTGGAAGAGTCTGAGAGCTTAGATTTGGACAGAGGACAGATTTGTCTTTGGACATTCATCCTGTTAGGTAAGATTTTCATATCTATGATAAATCTTCCTGACCCCTATCAACCCCAGAACGTTTTGCTTTGAGTAGGTAACTATTTTACCTTGTCCCTAGGTGAGAGGGGAATCTTTTTCTCACCTAGTCTTTTACTCTTTGTATGTGTGACCTTGTTATGTCTCTCCATAGTGTATGGTTGAAGTTATAGTTTCCTACAATGATTGGGCTTAGGCTGGGTTGCCCCTTTGGGCTGCCCTGTCAATTTCTCCTTCATGTACTTGGGTGAACTACTGTTCTCAAGTAGTAAAGAGGGATTTCCATCCCTTTTACATTTTGTATAAGTGAGCCAGCACACCCCACCTTATGGGGAGTGCTGAGGGGATACAATGTATACCGTATTTTACTTACCTGGTAACATTTTCTTACAATTACGCGTTTTGCATAAACGATTTGTGGCAGTGGTTTGGCAGTGGTTTTACCTTTATGACCTTTAGTCTTTATTACTCGCAGGCTGGTAATTCAGCCTCAGTAATGCACAGAAGGGCCACCATTTTTATAAAATGGTGGGCTCCTTCTTTTGTCTCCATTTCTTGTATGATTTCTGTTTCTGAGGTCTTCCCCTACCATTCTGGGTGTGAAAGACCCCAGTGGAGGTTTTGTCTTCGGCGGGAATCCTATGGGTTCCCCGCCCAGCCTCCAGAGTGTCGGATAAGGCAGGAAGCGAGGATGGAGTCCAAAACTCTGCAGCCCTTTGCATTCCACCTTGCCTGAAAGGAACCAACTTTCAGTGGGGGGCTGGCTGTCCTGATTGGACAACAGAACACCCCTTGCTGTAAAATGCAGGGAGAGAATGCAGAAGTTTTGCTATAGTTTCTAATAAATACTCCAAACCTAGAAGCTGCTGACAAGTCAACCAATGGAGTTGAAACCAAAGAGGAAGATGAAGAAACAATGGCCATAGCAATTTCCAGGGACCAGAGAGCCTGCTGTGTAATCAGAGCCTGCCGTTACCCTTCCTTCCAATTGCCTGGGGGTCCCAAAAAATGACAACCCCGACCCAGAGCCTGATGCGATCCACTAGACTCAGGAAGACCTGCATTTTGAGCCATCCCATGTCATGCTTTGACCTTGCAGGGCTGCAATACCCCAATACCTGAAGCCATTATGCGGTGCATGGTCTTCCAAAGACTGAATCGTCCCTGAGCTTTGGTGGCCTGCTGCAGGTACTCCAGAGACACGATTTAAGTCCTAGAAGTCCCCTCACCAGAGTGCTGGACCACATTAGCAATGAGAATCTGACTGGAAATATTCAGTCTTCACCTGGCTCCTGAAAAGGGTGTCAAAACCACAGAGAAACATCCAGCTGTTAAGAAACTCTTGCCTGGAGTCTTCCCTGTTGACCCCTGCTGCAAATTCCCTTCCTGTGTTCTGTCCTCAGTCTTCACAACAAGGAATTAATCAGCCGGGTTTTTGGCTGCAGATCTTGAAGACATCCTGCTGCAAACTCTTCTTCTGTGCTGAAGAACTGTGTTGGCTGGGGTATTACTTACCTCAAGCCTTGTGTGATTCCTGTGTAGCTTTTAGGTTGTTTCATATGATTGGGAGTCCTCTCATCCAGTCCACCCAGGCCCACTGTTGGAATCCTTTTATAGTTTCTTCTCTGAAGTCCCTGGACCCAAACTACTTACTTGTTTTGAAGTGAATTCCTCAGGCACTTTGACTTTTCCTGCATCTGAACCCTATCACACGCTGCCTACAGCAAGACCAGAGACCTCTAGGGCCCCTCTTGAAAGAACTTATGCAATGGACTATGGAAGGGCTGGATAAGAAAAGGATTCTGCCTTGAAAAGTATAATAAGTATTTAAAAGTTACTTACTTGTGAAAGAGTTGGTTGGTAACTGTCCCTTTGAAATATGAGCAGTTACAAAAGTTCTTGCGATCCTTTGAATGTGTTTTGCCATTCTGAAAAGTATATATATTTATTATAATTATGTTATAGCTCAAAGAGCTCTATCATCATATACACACACATACAAACAACAGATAATAAAAGTACAATTGAGATTCAATTAAAATGCAGTTAGCAATTTATACAGTACAATTGAATTAAAAGTCTTACAAAACCCATTCTCAATTTTCCCTGGTGTTATATGGCAAACATATACATAAGGTTATTTTGCTCACCTGTGAATTGGTTTCCCCCTCTTCCCAAAATTAATGCTGTTGGCTTCACTTTACTATTTCTATTAGGAAATTAATGTATAAGTTCCCCAACTGGGTGTTGCTTCCCCTAACCTGCTGTATAGCCTGTTTACAATAAGTCTGCCTTAGGTCTTACCTATCTTGAATAGCAGTGTGCAATTCTTAAAAAGCGTATTGTGGGTTTTACTAACCTTGGTGTGCCTTGTGACATCCTAAAATAAGTTAGAGAAGTATTGCTTACCTTAGTCTGGGTTCCACTGATCTGAAAAGCAACCGTAATAGTTTATTACAACATTCGGTCTTACTCGCCTAGCATAACTGAAGGTTATCCTAAATGTAGTTATAGGTTCACACTGTTTCATGAATTTGTGTTCCAGTATTCAGAAAAGTGTACTTGTAACACTGGGTTGTGCCTCCCCTGAATCCTCTTAGAGCATTTCCAAAATAGTCACAGGGTCTATTACTTACCTTGAAATACTGCTGTCTTTCTTAAAAGTGTAATAGGGTTTTACTGTTCCTGATTTGCTTGGCGCATTCTAAAATAGTTGGTGTGTGTTCATATGTGTCACTAAGTAGCTGAAGGCCTCTCCAGAAAGCATAGGAGTTGATTTATAACTGAGTTCTAAAATGTCAGATTACAAGGAATACTTGTAACAGAGTTAGTTTGTTATGTAATTTCATAACTGAGTGTCACTACATAACTGACAAGGTCTACTACCCTTGAAATACCGACTGTATTCAAAAGGTATGTATAAACTGGCTCTACTTTCCAAGAAAAGCTTATTGCATTCAGAATGTGTAATTTGTTTGACGTACCTTCACTACTGATTGTATTCTCAATAAGGTTATATTTTGGGTTGTATCCCTTAAGTATTGAGTTGGTTTTGATAATTGTGTTTATATATAATGTATTAGTACTTATTTACCCAAGATTCCACTTGGCTTACTTGTATTTAAATAAACCATTTATTTTTACAATACATAGGGCCTCATCACGACTTTGGCGGTAACCCTTAAATCCGGCGGTCACGCTATTACCGCCGGATTTAAGGGTCCACCAAATCACGACTTCGGCGGATTTCTCCCCAGCTCTTGGCTGGGGGGAAATCCACCGAAAATGCGTGCTGTTACCGCCGGCGGGAAATCCACCAGCGGTAAGAGTGCACATTTTCCCCATTGAGCCCAATGGGGAATGGGGCATTCCCGAATGGGCTCAATGGGGAATTACATTACCTCAGAACTCGTGATCCGGCGCTATTAGCGCCGGGGAGTTCGGCGGTAGGGCTAATACCGCTGGCGGTAATACCGCTGGCATTACCGACAAAGTCGTGATCAGGCCCATAGTGTTTACTTGTTTCTTTGCCCTATATGTATGCTACAATTTCTCCATACCAAGATACAGCCCTCTCTCCTTCCTAAAATCAGCCTGGCTGCTCTGTCTACGCTACCATATACTCAGGTGGTACATCCTTATACTAAGAGTGGAGTTTTCTACTGTGTCAGTTGTATGGTTTTACTAAGCCCTTAGTTTTATTTCAGAAAAACTGTCCTAACACATCCTGACTGACGAGCCCCTTTCTTAGTAAGATAGGCAGGGATCACCCCATAGTTAACGTGAGAGATAGCCCTTATTTTTAATTAAAACATCACAGTAAGAACATGCCTTTAGAGCGTCCATGTCCTTCTTCTGATCCTCCACAGCACCTATATAGGTCCTATTTGTCAAGTTCCTAAAAAAAGCTCCAGTAATGACTGCCAGTCTTTCAGAAACCTGGGTGCCACAGACAACTTGGCATTTAGAAATAAAATCTGTTTATTTGCTATGGTTGACATATATGCTGCTACACGTTGGCATGAGCTGCCTTTGGATGCAGCGTGTAGTATCATATATATTATCATATGCGTGTATATATCAAATCCCATGCACCATCAGTTCTGTGTTCATATTTTACATGTGTACAATTTCTTAAAACATTTTGATGTTAGAGATGGGTGCAAGGCAGGTTTACAAAAGAATAATTGTTCAAACATCCATGCATAGCCAGCATATTGGGTGCCACCACTATGAAATGTGTCTGTGTATAACCTCTGCTTCAATACCTTGAGTACTGGGTAGTGACACAGGACGGCGTCAGTGGCTCCTGTCTCAGTCTGAATCCATGCGTAGTTTCCCTTTTGTCATCCATGAATTGGCATGCTGTAGGATGCAGGTCTGTGTTTTTTCTGCTAGACTAGGATTGCACTTTCAAATTGTACCTTTGTGCCATGAGGAAAACCGCTAGATCCTGCTAACTGCCCAATGTAATGTGCTTTGATTCCAGGAGCTGTATGAAGCTGGAGTAAAGAGAAAGGGGACTGATTCAGCCAAATGGATCTCCATCATGACCGAGCGTAGCGTACCACATCTACAGAAAGGTAAAGTGCCAGCATCACCTGGCAATTTCTAAGGGTGGGTGCCTGTTATACTATTGATAATCATTGATGGGCTTGGCCAGGAAAAACTGTCTGAACCTAAAAACAACAACATAGAACCAGTATACAATAGACTTCCATTTATCTTGACAAGTTAATTGGTGGCGGGGCACGGGATGGCAACTCATGTAGTTACTGCTGGTCCTGCAACCTCAATGTTTTTCTTTGGATCTGTCACTGGGTCATATGATCCATTGGCCTTTTCATGAATTCCATTTCAAATTAACCTCTGATTAATCAGGGCCCAGGATTGGTTAAAGTCTATCTTGCATCAGTTCTGTATCTAGAATCATGAAAGAAGCATTATTACTTGTGCTCAGAAACATGCAACAGTGAACCTTGAGTGCATAAATCTGGCACCACACCATGCCTTTTCAGGTTACATGTGTTTATGACGACAACAAAAATAACGACAAATAATAATAATATATCGGTACGAACCCTCAGGCTGCTGAGTGCTGCTTATTATTACCCACGGTGTGTGGTGTTCATTTATCAACCTCAGAGGGATGAAAGGCTGAGTTTGGCCTTGCTGGGATTTGAACCTCTGTCGGCAGGCTCGGCACTGATGTCAAAACAAGTGCCCTACTGGCTGTGCTATCTGAATGGCTATTCAGTGACACCCTTAAAAACATTTTCAGTGACACCTATATAACGAAAACATGTCAAATTTCTTTTCTCTTTTTTAATTTGGGGGGTTCCCCTCAAGCCCCCTGTTTCTACAGCTTCCCCCCCAAACTACCCCCATCCTTTTTAATCCCTTACCCCACCCCCATATATACTTTTACTAAAGAATACGACATTTCCTTCATTATTTAGGTGTCACTAAAACAGTTTGTTATTTATTTTTCGTTATTAATACTGCATATCACCTTTTCACTGCCACATTTGAAGGAAAGAAGCTCTTCAGTTAACCTGACATATAGCCATCATGCTAAGGGTGTCAGTCCGCTGGCAGTTTCAAAATGTTTATGTGGCATCATTTAAAGATACTCGATTATGTCATTGTGACATCTATGGTAAAATAAAAATCAAGTGAGTGTCTGTCTTCATCAGCTTTAGAAACCTGCCTTTGCCCATTGGTTAGATAATTTCCTGTTGTGCCAGTGCACAGTAGCTAACAATATGTAATTGAGTGAGCCTAAAGTGAACACTGCTTCAAAAGATCCCCATTATAATTTCTTGTGATGCATTTTTCTTTTCCCTAGTGTTTGATAGGTACAAGAGCTACTGCCCCTATGACATGGTGGAGAGCGTTAAGAAGGAGTTCAATGGAGACATGGAAAATGCCATGTGTAATCTTGGTAAGTGATACACTTTCATTAGTTGATAACAGAAACCATTCTTTAAAGTGACAGAAAAGTGAAGCACTGTCATGTAGTGTTTGTATGAAGGTCATCATGGCTATTGAAATATGTTGGTTATTAGTGCGACTGTTCAGCAATGACCCCCATTATAGACATTGATACAGTCGTACTGTATATTTAACAAGATGGAGTCGGACAGCACACTTCTCAGGAAATGGACCTTGTGTGAGATCAGTTACTGTCAAAGAAAGGAATTGCAGCTTTTCTGGGAGGACTGCTTGTATTGGATCCCACAGAGATCAGATAGAAATAGAAATCACCAGTTCCTCCAACCAATAAAGAGCAGAAAGAACAGGCTGATCCCCAGGGCTCTTTCATTTCGCAGTATACTCTTAAAATCAACTATCTTCCAGGTACTCCAAATATTCTAGCCAAAGCGGAATTGCTCAAACTCAGCATCTGGATAGTATCCAAAACCTTTGTGTATTAAGCGTGTTATAAATAGCCTATCATATCATATGAAAACCTGTATCCAGAGAAGCCCAAGGAGGTACACTCCTTACTGCTGGGTGCAGCCAAGAGGTAGGTAAACCATAGTGAGTTCACTCGCCTTTCAGAATTTAGCATTTAGCACAAATTCACAAAAGAGTGGAAAGTTGAGCAGCATTTTTTATGTAACGCATCCGTTTCTTAAGTAGAATGGAAGCAGCCGGCAAAACCCATGTCTAATGCATTCTGAATTCAAAATGACCTTTTGTCAGGGAAATGTCTGTAAACAACCGAGAAATATATATTTAAAAAGTCCTTTTCGAAATCCCACCAGAGTACAAAGTATCATACATGTAAAGCACCTTTAGTAGAAATAGAAAAGACCTGTCCTAGGCGCATAAAATATTGTCAAGAAGATCTGCAAGCTCGTAAAATAACCCACATTTTTTAATTAACCCTTGACTATCAAAAAAACAAGTGTTTGTTCCAATAAAAAAGGTATAAAAAAAACAATAGAACCATATAAAGCAAGTTATACATGTGGACCACAGAGGGTGGGCCAGGGTTGATTTTCACACTTGATAAGGAGTCCACATAAACAGAAAAGGGGTGAGAACGCTCTTCAAAACTAGCACTTTCCAAAATGATCCTTGCACTGTGAGCAATGTCGAATTCATTTCACAAAAACAATATTTAGGGAAATCTGTGGGAGGTCCAGAGGCAATGCAGGCAGGTAGCCTATTGACAGGCTGATGCCCGTTCTAACCGTGAACAAGTTACAGTTTGCGGGTTTCTTAAAAGATGGCACCCTGAGGTGTGGGGGCATGATGACATCATCATGTAACGTAACATGATTACATCAGAGCTGGTGAGCACACAAAGTTATATAGAAAAAAAAATAAGTAATTAAATAGTAATGCGATGACTGTCTTGAGAGCAAATGTATAATATGGAGAAGAAAATATGTACAAAAGTAACATTCAAACTTTATGTGGCAAGTAAGTTTGAGGCTTCAAAAGAAGTTTTATATGTCAATTATGTACAGGCACAATGATTTTCTGATTATTTTCTAATGATCAAATAGAAGATAAACAACAGAAGGAAGTCCAATAATAGCTTCCATAATTTCATATATGTTATTTCACATATGTATTCCGACAATGTGATTATACTGTCGAAAACAACCCAATTAAAATATGAAAGAGTGCCTTTGCCACATGGGCAATTACTTCAACTGATGATATTGGCAGTTTCACAAGTTGCAAAAATGGTTTAACCAGGTTTTCCCCTGTTCCTAGTTGGAAAACTATATGATCCTTGATGAAATGTACCTGTTTTCTTAGTCTTGATGTTACTTGATGTTATTTGTGAGGTTCGCAATATCAGTTCTTATTAACAGATCCAGTAAATTGCTGCTACTTTTATATTTTTTTTATTTTTCAATTTTTTTAATTAAAGTGTTGTTTGGTTAAATAAATCTTTTAACACTACATTCCAACATAATATATACTTTACAATAATAATTTCTTATATTTGTCACAAATTATGAATAACACCTGATACAGAAAAATCTTAAAATCGAAATAAAATAACGATCATAAGCATTATTATCATGTCATATGTAATCCCATATAAAAACTTAATTACATAAACATATAGGAACTATGAAAGATCATATTATCTTATCACAAGGACCACAACTCTGGCTCAGTCGTTACTCTTTTCATCCAAATATGATACAGGGTGAAATTTAAAATTGTCCTAGTATCCAAATATAAAAGACCCCAGGATTGATCTGATTTAAAATTCTCTAATGTAAAACATCAATTGTGATACCGTTTAATGTAAAGCTCTTTTATATCTGAAAACGGGCAGATTGGAAATAACGGCTTGATTTGATGTCATGTTTAAAGCTATCCAAATGCTTACATACAATCTTTTTGGTTTTCTGACTTTGTGGGGAATATTTGGAAACAAACACCAAAGACGGTTGGGTGCGTTCATTATGTTTAGCCTCTCTTAATTCTTCATCAGAGTAGCCACAAAAGGAAAATGTTTTGAGCACCATCTCCAACTGGTTTTACACTCACATTCATCACTCACAACAGATTTCACTCTAAGTATCTGACTATGTGGGACGCTCTTCTGTGTTTTTGTAGGATGAAAACATACGCAATGTAATAACTTGTTACATCCTGTTGGTGTTACGGAAAATGTTTCTGTTCAAATTATTTGAATGCGGCCTAGAATCAAAATACTTCTGTTGTATTGTACTGCTGGGTATTTGACTGGTTATTGTTGCATTTTATTTGTTTATATTGCAAAATAAAAACGTTATACCATGAAATATTCTAGAAACTATACTTACGGGATATTTACATGAGTAGCACATTGAATGTGTTTGTTTTAAAAAAATCCTTGTTTGGTGAAATACCTGTAAAAAGCATAGAAACAACACATTTCTGTGTGAATTTACATTTCTATTCACCTAACTGATGAGCATGACTTCCACATTGCTTTAGTTACCGATCTAACTAAATTATTTCAAAGAGTCGTCCATGTCTTGGCAGAGGAGTCCATCCCTTACTGTCAGATTCCATACAGAATCGTACGTTACTGTAAAAAGCATGATTGCATTCCTTTCAAGCAGAGTACCCACTACTGTTTATGCTTAATTACGTTGAGTATATATTGTGATTAACCCTCTCTCTGATGCTCCATGCCCTTCACTACCACCAAACCTCACTCAACATCGGTTCAGTATTAGTGTTATTGCCAATTGCAAGGTTATGCTGTACTTTCTAAAGGTTGGCTCATATTGAACATGAACTTCACTGGTGTGTGTCATAGATAAACTGTTAGTGTTGTGTTCCCTCTGTGTGTTATTGTCTCATTGCCTTCTCTTTGACACATGTTTAACACTGATCAAAGTTTGTTACTCAATGGAGTGATCAACCTCTGACAAAATGGAACATTACAATTAATAGACGTAACTATTCTATTTCTTTACAGTGCAGTGCATTCAGAACAAGCACATGTACTTTGCTGACAGGCTGTACGATTCAATGAAGGTACGTTATTGTGTAGTGCTTGCATTTGATGAAGCTGTTCCCCTCATATCAGTCCTTTGTATAGATTGGGACTGATTCAAAAAGAAGTGGACATTTACAATAGCACAGAAGGTGTGTTTTTTAGATTCCCCTCTAAGAAATGTGAAGGTCGCCATCCTGACCAAGCTAAACTCTACATTTCCCAGGGGGTGAGAATGAGGCATGTGATGTGCTGTTCAGCTCCCTTGCATCCATTGGCATCGGGCGAGCAGGTTCCCAAAACTATATATATATATATATATATATATATATCATAGGCTCCCAGAACCCAAACTGTTTTTGAGGGATAGAAATGCAACCAGGGCAGCAGTAGTTCGTACAGCTACTGTGCAATTGAAAGAAAATAAAGAAAGGTTCAAAAGAATGACCCTTCTATGCTCTGTTCATCCCTGTTTCAAACAAGTGTAGAGAGGTGATTTCTTTTTTCAGATATTTCAGAGAGCTTCCCATTTGTGATTCGAGTAACACCTTTGAAATGCCTGGAATCACTCCCCTTTGCCACATGGTTTGCTTATCTGAGAAATGGAGGGCAAGTAGAGAAGGGCATATGAATGTTGCATCATTTTGAGGCCCCTTGTTTCCATACACATGCAGGAGATGCACTAGTGCATGCGTCCACTTGGTGCAATTCCTAAGAAACACTCCCGCAATATTAACATTTTCAGCTGGCATTGTCATATTTTTTAAGTTTCATTTATTTAATCATTAACATCATGAAGTTTATCGGAAATTACATGTAATTACACCTCTGACACTTGCATCTTTGTCCTTAAAATGGCTCACAGGTATCTATCAGTATTCCAATAATCATAATACTAGAACATGAGAAGACACATTAGTTCATCCTATTTTCGAAACACAATTCAATTTATTGCAGTCAAGTTATGTCACCTGAGAATTGCTACAGTAATCCAATCATTAAGAGCATACATATCTTATTGTTAGCAAAGATGTCTCTTTACAGCACCTTTTCCCTCCATTTTATGGACCCCCTGTTAGGGAGATTTATCATGTTTATGCATCACCCCCTCTCCTAGTGAGACCCCCAGCACTTTTTGCTGGACTTCTAGACCCTTTTCTTTAATACTGAATGAGTGAGCCTTTTTCCACTCGTTCATTCTTTGGGGCTCTGTCGTTTGGAACTCTGTTAATTGATTTTTAATGTCCTATGGAGCCTACTTTACTTCATATCTGTTTTTAAGGCATATGTATTTTTCTATTGCAGCACACAGCGCCTTATGGGCAGTGTTGCTGGGGACCCTTTGGGTCCTCCTTTTAGATTATTTTCTATATCTTAGAGTAACTACAGTTCTTAAAGATAGAGAGATACTTTACCAAAAATTGGTAGTCTGAGAGATTGACACACACCACCTGCTGTGGAGTGCCAAGGGGATATTTAGTATCCCCCTTCTCTCTGCTCCTGTGACTTTTATGTCACACAGACAATCCCCTAGTTATGGACCGTCCTCTCAGGGATGTCCTTGTCCTGTGAACAGGTTTAGGTCTGGGACCTTTCTTTCTCACAGAGACCTTGGATATCTCCTTTGTCTCTTTCTTCTTCTTGGGAATAGAAGGATGGCCTTAGCTACATCCTCAGGTTTGAAAACACTTTTATCAACCACTGTAATGCCAGTGTCTCTGTTGGAAGGAGTCTCCTGACCATTTACAAGTACACTGTCCTTACAATATTCTTTGGTGTTTTCTGGTATGGAGTTGTACACATCCATATTCTGTTGTTCCTACAGACACAGGGACACTAAAGACACAGTGGCTTGAACTCTAATGGGGTCTTCAGTCAGTAATTGAAAGTTGCCACTTGCAATGTGAACCTCTCCCTCAGGGAAGAAGGCTAAGGAGGCAGTGTAGATAGTCTATCCTGGTGTGGAAATCGTGTGGTGGAGACAACTAGGAGTAACCCCTGTCATTCAGTTGCAGCTCTCTCCATATGTCGACCAAGTCTAGGCTCCCCAATAATGTGTTTAGTGCAGTCGATGCTGCCGCTAAGCTGTTCACTGGTGGGAAGGACCTGTCCAAGTCTATGTTCCTGACACAATTGAAATCACATCCCCATATAAAAAAATATTCCCTGTGTGGCTTTATTTTGGCGCACAGCATGTCAGGTGCACCGGGATACCATTGTTGGGGAAATAGGAATTAACTATGCATACTTCCACTTGTTCTATGAAGCCCTGTAGTATCAGATCCCGCCTGTCTCTGTCAGCCTCCATCCCCAGCAACCGAAAGGGCACATCGTCATTTATCCATGTGTAAACTACACAAGCATATTTGGAGTAAGCCACCCCACATCCCTGTACCCGCAGCCTTCGTTCAACTTCGACAGATCTCCCTCTGTTAGGTGGGTTTCCTGCAGTAGTGCGATAGACACTTTCTTTCTGTTAAGGAAGGATTTCACATGGTTCCTACGCAGGTATGAACCCATTCCCTGAATATTCCAAGTTAGTATCCTAATGCTTACCTCCATAGGTACCTACACCACTTCCCTGTGTTCCACCACCTCTCCCACCCATCCTCACAGTTTGTGCCCAGCCATTCAACATAGCAACCCCAGCACCCCCAACTTGCCACCATACCTATTAGGCTTACCCTTGCACCTGCCCTGTCTAAGTGAAGTGCCTAAAACTAAATAAACAACAAACACAACTATCTAAACACACCCAGCTGCTGCTACCGTCACACAGCGCTCGGGTGCCCCCGCTCCTACATGACCCATCCGGGCCATTGTGTGCGAGTTACATTTTGTCGGCAACAGGCCAACATCAACCATTGCATGGGTTAGACCTGTAGGCCCAGGTTAAGTGGCAACGTGTCACCCCCGTCAAACTTAAATTTCCTTCATGTGGATTCGGTGGGTACCCATTTCTATTTTGCAAGCAACAATACCCACGTCAGTGAGTTTATATTTCCCCCCCATTCCTGCCTCCCTCTCGTGGTGGGGCTTCGATCAAGTGCCCTTTTCTTCACCTCCTACCAGATGATTATGCTGTAGCCACATAGCAGCCACAGCCGGAGTCGCAAGTAAAATAGCACAGCCCTTGTAGATCACATTAAGTCTGGACGGGTACAATAGCATGTACTTAAGATTCAGCTGCCAAAGTCTCACTTTAATTGGAACAAAGGAGTTTCTGGCTCTTTTGACTGCAGGCGTATAATCAAGGTATATGGTTATGTTGGAATTGTCTCGACGTATCACCCCGCCTTCTCACGATTGCTTTAGTATGACCTCCCTGTCCTGGAAGTTCAAGATCCTTGCAATAATCAGCTGGTGGTGTGATCCCAGGGGAGGCTTTTTTTGTAGGGATCTGTGGGCCCTCTGCACCGCAAACCCCTGCGTAAGGTTACCAGCACCCACCTCCTATGAAAGCAAGGTTTCTACAAAGCTTGTGGGGTTCAGGCCCTCCATCCTCTCGGGAACACCCAGCAACCGCACATTGTTGCACTGGGCTCGCCCTTCAGCATCTTCCGAGCGTGATTCCAGCATTGCATTTCTCCTTTCCAATTCTTCCAGTCTCACTTCTAGCACATTCGTGGACCCAGTTGTCTCTTTTAGCCCGGCCTCTGTAGCCGTCACTCTTTCCGCTAGATTACGTATATCCTGCCGCATTAATTGCATGTTGACCTTGACCTCTTCAATTTTTGTGTTAATAAATGCTCTCAGCGCTGCTATTGCTTCCAGCGCTTGGTCATTCCTGCCTCCAGCGCCCAAAGCCCCCGCTTCTTCCTGTGCCGTCATGTTGGTTTGTGATGTCTCACAGGGTCTGGCTGCATTGAAGGATTCCATGATCGTGTTTCTTTTCTTCCCTTTGGTAGGGGACATGTCCTTGTTTGTTTATGGCTAGGCGGGTCCTGGGGTGTGGCCTGACGCTCCCTCCTTCCGATGTTACTCAGTTGTTGGACTGCGCTGCAGCGTGGTGCCTGTGGGCCCTGCTGGATCCTTGCTACGATTATTATGGCCGCCTGAGTAGTAGCCCTTGCAGTGATTGTAGAGCTATATTCGCTCAGTAACCCCATCGCTACACCACTAGGTAGCGCGTGGCCACTAGCATCGTGCACCACCTCATTAGTGTCATAGGTATGGTTGATTCCAAGCCCCAGACTGTTCGCACCACCAGAGTTCATTGCCTGGCAGGGCTGCCTGCCCTCAGCGGTGTCTGGCTTTCCGCTACTCTGTGGAGACCACTTGAGTCTATGTATCCACTTCTACTCAGTGCATTATCAGTTACTCACCGGCAAGTCTGTTTTGCAGTGGCATGATGTTGTAGGGGCAGATAGGTTCAAACTGTAACTGTTGTGATGGTCTTACTGCCGACCACTGCCCTCCTCGAGGCGCACATGTCTATTATGCGCAGCCCAGTTTTGCTGCTCCTATGGGTTTATTGCTATGCAGTTGATCCATAGGGGGGGAAGTTCCCTGTCCATGGAGAATGCTTCTCGCTACAGTGCCTCAACCCCCAGCACGCGGCACCTACCTTCGTTCTCCGCTGTAGGAGGCCCAATTGTCTGCCCTCCGGCACTGTTCATTTCAGGCTGACCACAGTTAAGTTAGCTTCCCCAGCTGTGTCAGCAGGAGGAGCACTGCGTTCCACCCTGGTGCATGCATCGTTGACTCAAGCCGTATGTCCAGGGCTATGCATTCCTCTTGTGTCCGTGAATTGCTAGGGCCAGCTCCGTTCGGGTTCACAATTGTGGTAGTTGCGCATTTGGGTTTCGCGCCTCCAACACATGGTCGCCTGTGGGGGCCTCCAGTGCGCTCACCCAGCCGGCGACCGCACCCGCACCTCCCAACGACCTGATTCTCACCCAGACGGTATGCTGCCCTTCCGCTCAGGGCCAGGCAATGGTGCCCAGTCCTGCATTGCCAAGCGCATTCCAGACCTCAATCCAGCCAAGCTAGGTCCATTGGTGGGTCCGCCGTGCCTCCGGTTACCTCTCTAGTGTCGCAGGTTGCAGAGCCACATCGTCTGCCCCGAGGGGCTGCGCGTCAGTGACCAGCACTTCACACACCCAGCCGCGTTGCTTGGGTTCCCCGCACCTGCTCGGGGACAGTCTTCTCCACCTTCAGAGTTGCCAGCCTGATTTGCTTTCATGTTGGCCGTGGTTCCTCCTCCTCCTCAGCCGAGGCCGTGGCTGCGACCGCCATCTAGCCCGTCCCTGGCCTTCAGTTGACGGGCAGTTTACTCGGCGTAGACGGCTCCGTTTTGCACCGGCTTCGCTCGTCGGTGCAGGGGAAATGCCTCCTTAATATGTCGGCATGCTCAATGTCTCTGGATTCACTGTATACCACCTGGTAATAGGATCCTGGGAAGGATCCTGACGGGAGCTTCAGTAAGGCCCGACTCTACTCCATGGGCTCGAGCTACGCCCCCCACTACCTTTGTTCTATAATGTTACTTATGGCTGGTCTTGCTGGTCCTCAGTGTTTTCATACTGCTCGGTAAGTATTTGGTTAAGCATCTGATTTGGTTATGTGCTGCTCTTGGTACTATTTTAATATTGCTCTGCTGTAGATCTATGTGGTATCTCCATTTCCTTAATGGAAATCAGATTATTTTTTTACTGCCAACACCTTTACTGACCATCCGTGGACATTCTTTTTTTCAAAATAGTTTTTATTAGGATTTTTACAACATTTGCACTCAAAACCTCCCCTCTTTCCTCTCCCTTTTTTACTCTCCCGCACCCTCCATTTTAATGAGTCTGTTTTTATGGAAGCAGCCAGTGTTTATGGAATTTGACGGTCCTCTGATTCAGTTTTAGAGCCTTACAGGTCTGCATGCTGGCAATAGAATGCCAGTGACAAACATGCTGGCAGCAGCATTACCCCGTTTCTCCCTTTTTTGTGGGTGAAGGCGAAGGGTAGTATGGTCCAGGAGGGAGGGGTAGAGAGTACACAGAAGGGTGACCCTTGTAAAATAAAAATACAAAACGGAAATGCCACTACTGCAGGTGTATTCACAGCTGATATTAATTATCCGGCATGATCACACAGATTCTGTTTAGACAATTCTACTTTTTTGCTGATGGTACTGATCAGATCTGAGTTGGCAGATTTTGACCGAGAGATTATTAGTCCCTCCTACACGTTTGTAGGTTGGCTGTCCTACGGAGATATTACAGGTTGAATATCAAAGATCACCTTAGTGCAAATTGTTTGAAGTCTGACAGTTTCTTATTTGCCCTTATATTTATGTGTCACTGTATCTGCATTTCAGGGCAAAGGAACCAAAGACAAGATCTTGATCCGGATCATGGTGGCTCGCAGTGAAATTGATATGCTGAAAATTAGGAAGGAATTCAAAAAGAAGTATGGCAAATCACTGCATTACTTCATCAGCGTAAGTACCACTGTTTCCTAACCATAACTATGGGTCTTTTAATTACTATTTCCAAGCAGCTGTATTGTACTATTTGTAAGGGAGTTGTACTAAAGTCCACCTGTGGTAGGACTGTAGAAAACTCACTCTTTGATGTACAGGGCTCCAACTCTTAGGTTTGGCTTGAACTACCCAAAAGGTTTGGTAGCCATGGCCGAGCAGCCAGGCTTAGTCTAGGAGGGAAAAGGGCTGTAGATAAAAACAAAGTACAGGATGTCTCAAAATCAAGTACTCGAGAATGGCTAGGCCCACCAATCCAAGGGAGGAAGTCAAACGGTCTGGTCTTCCATGTCTAGCAGAAGAGGAGTTAGGAGCAGCAGCAGTTACTTAGCAGTCACTGGTCGTTGCTGCAGACGTTGTTCTGCTTCTTATTCTCCAGATTCTTCTTTCCGTTGGTAGACTCTGCCTTTCTGCTCCAGGACCCTCGCTTTTTATGCAGGAAAACCGGTGGGATTCACCAATCAACGTTCAAGCCTTCATGGAAATCTGGGGGCTGACTTGTCCAAAGGTACAGCCAGCCTCCCAGTGTGAACTGGGTCCAAGCAGACACATGCAGGACAAAGATCAGAGGAGTTTTGGTCACCTCCCCCACTTCCTGTCCTTTCAAGCATGCAGAGCAGGCAAAGAAGCCCGCCAAAGACAAAAGACCTAGCAGGACCTCTCCCACCCAAGTAGGTAGGAGGACACTCAGGAAAGGACAAGCAATCAAGAGTTGGAGAAAAAAAAATACAGCCACAATTTTAGGTTTTATGTCTCGGGAATTACTTGAATTCCCCGATTTGTTTGTTTTCCTCATGAAAGGTCTTTGCTATTGCTTTCCGTGTGGGATGCAATTCCTTGATTCATCTCATTCCCTGGGATGCCCCGATTCATCTGTTTGTCTTGATTGCCCTTTGTGGTCACTCCATCCGAGATACGCTTGTCTCTTTCCCTCAGGGATGGAAGGAATCAAATGTGCCTGGTGCAGCATTCCCCTGATTCTTGACCCTGACCCTAAGAGTCTAAAGAAGAGATCGGAGCTTGTCACCTTACTCCCTGATATCTCAGTGGGTGTGATTAAATGTGGGCCACCTTCCTATATGGCTTTCTAGAGAATTAATTGGCCCTTTGTGTTGTACTGCAGTTGCGTTTCTCTAAACCTCTTAGTGAGGGCCAGTGGATGTCCAAGCCCAGTGTACCCTTGGTTTGCATCTATAACAGAACTTTTCACTGTTTTCAAATGGCCTGGTTGCCTAGAATGAAACAATGATCACAGGACTGAATAAAATAGAAAATACATTAGTGCCTTGGGAGTGGGGTGTAGCGGCCTCCCAGCCAATGATGAGGCTTAGAACAAGGTCCTTACCACACAGGTAAAGAACCCGCACCGAGCCTCCTCAGAGAGGGAGGCTGCCACCTTTCTTTGCCATGGAATGAAGGTATGTACGCTCCCCATGTCCCCTGCTCCTCCCCCGCACCCCCCTTACCCAAATATCTATTCCCCTTCCTACACCAACCCCACTTACCTGCACTGCTCTCTCCCTCGTTGGTGCTGAGAACAGTACTGGTCCCGGCACTTCTCCACCACGTGATTAGCCACCATGGAAAGGGAGACGGGACTATGTGTAGTCCCTTCTCCCCGATCCATGGGAGACATTTATTTTTGCTTTTTTTTTCTTGAGTTGAGAAACCGTTTACACACGGTTTCTCAACTCGAGAGAAAATACTATTAGTACCCCGGTACAACGTTCCGGGGTACCAATAGCACTAGCATCCTTGGTTTGCTTGGGCTTGTAACACCCCGGGGGCATTCTCTGACCAGTGATGCCCCCCTCCTATTGTGCTTGGGGCATTACCCAACCGGTAATACCCCATCCTCGGGTTCTATTGCTTCAATAGTGTCTCCAACGTACAACACACATTTTTGTTTCACACTTTGGAGACAGAAAGTGAAAGCAACTATATCCGGCGGAAGTATGAGGAGAAAATTACAAAATCTGTGGAGGGAAAGACCAGTCAAAAAGTGGGCAGACTAAGCCCAGTTATTTTTGTATCCAACAGTACTGTACCAAGAATGGTACAGCTGTGCATCACTGGAAAGCTCTGCACAGGGGCTGTACAGACGTTTGTCTCCTTAAAGGTGTTTGTTTGAAGTTCAGCTGAAAGTTATACATTTGTATTTAAATGAATACTTTTCTGATTACGAATCTGAAGCCCATTGCTTACTTTTAGAATTTTTTAAATGCTAATCCAGGTAAAATAATGGCTTTATTTAAAAAATAGGTAGTTTACTAAGTGAATTATATATATGTCCAATTAAAGTGTGATTATGTTGCCCTTATGATATGTATATATGTCGAAATTGGAGGTGGTTGGAGGGTGAGATCTGTACACTCCCCCAAAGTCTTGGTAATGCCAGGTGTTAGGTTTTATTTTACCTTTGGCATGAGGGTGGTAGGTAATGGGTCAAGCAAATGCCATATTTTGGTTTGGTGCTTTAATTGGATGTTTATTTTTTAAAAAGTCGTCTAAATAAATATGAACAGAAATGTTCACAAATGCTTTTTATTTTTTATTTTGAAGCATGTTTTTTAAGTTTGGAAGTTTATTAATGAAAAACATTGCAGATGGTGGATTCATCAGAAAACATTTCCAACTACCCAATCGACTTCAGAATGTGCTATTTGGTACACCCTTACTTTGATCACAGAGCAGCGTGGTTGCCGTAAAACTAATATACACACTATTTGCAGGCATGTGGGATTGTAGTGTCTGCTAATCCAATGCAAGCTATTAGAATGTTGGTGTGGTGGAGCACTGTGCCTCTGCAGTGTTCCACATAGGTCAGTTGGGAACTTCAGGATGGGAGGTGATAGTCTAAGGATGTATCCACCTTACCTCCCTCCCTATTTCCTATTTATTACCCCACAGCAATAACGCTTATTCCAATTTTGTACCTGATGGCTCCAGTGTGGTTCCTCCCACTTACCAGTGTCCTGTGTTGATGGACACTAGAGAAATGTACAACTATTTGAAAATCTTAACATACAACCAATCATTGTCTAGGATGATGGCTGGCAGGCATGACTCTGCGAGGCATTCACAGTTTCTCATTCTCCTCTTTTGCAGCAAGACACAAAGGGTGACTACCAGAAGGCGTTGCTGAACTTGTGCGCAGGAGATGACTGAGACTAATCCCCTGATCCCACCTTCCGCTTCTCAAACTTTTGTAATCCAAGCTGACCCGTCTGCCTCGCTAGCAGTACTTTGCATCAGTATTCAGCAGACTAATGTTAGTTTTTGCTCTCCTGACCTTGCCTTCTGCCCAAAGGATTCCAAGACGAAATCCATTGTTCTAACATTCCAGAATTTAAATGAAGCTATCATTGTGACAGATGACATCTCTTGTGTATGGTTTACTGTAAAAGATGAATAAAATTACTTTTTATTTTATTTCCTCTTCAAATTGCTTTATTTCTACCTAATGCGGTGGTAGTTCTGGAATAAGTGAGAGTTAAAGCTACATTTAGGAGCATGAAAGCATGATCTCTGATTTTCTTTTTTTACATTAGACCTGTGTAAATGTGTGCAGTCCCTGCTTGTGCTATGATATGATATGGCATTTATAACGCACCTATAAATAAGTGTTTCAAGGCGCGACACGGCAAAGAAGGGGGAACAGAGGGAAGACAGAGACAGCGATCCTACTAGGGCAAGTGTCATTCAGAATGCGCAAGTGCAGGGGAAGATTGTAAGGTTTTGGTTGAACAGCCAGGGAGAGAGGTTAAACCCCTCGGGTACACCACAGGTAGAGATAGAGGAGAGGAAAGACCCAAGTTGCACCTGGGAGGATCGATCAGAGTCGAAAGAAGTCAGCCACACCAGGGCCTTACCGGTGATACCCAGGTTATCACGGAGACGGTTGAGCCGGATGGCATGGTTGACTGTGTCAAAGGCAGAAGAGAGGTCAAGTAAGATCAGGATACTGGGGGTGATGGAATCAAGGTTTGAAAGCAGGTCTTCACGAATGTTCAGGAGAACAGTTTCCGTACTTCTGGCAGCTCTGAACCCAGACTGATGGTCATGAAGACAATCAACAGATTCAGTGTGAAGATTAAGTTGGGAGATGGCCAGCTTTTCCAGGAGTTTGCCCAGGAAGGGAGTGATGGAGATTGGGTGATAGTTAGCCGGGCAGGACGGGTCAGCAGAGGGTTTCTTAAGAAGCGGGTGCACAAGGGAGTGTTTCAGGGGGGATGGGAAGACTCCAGTGGCGAAGGAGTGGTTGCAGAAGTCAGCCAGAGCAGGAGCCAGGGAGTCAATGTCGTCCTTGGTGGTTTTGGAGGAATAGGGATGAACCTGTTTTGATGAGACTTTCATAGATCGAACTTGTCTGGAAACCTTGGCTGGGGAGAACAGGGGAAAGGCAGAGAAGGAGGGAGGAGAGGTGGCCGAAGAAGGGCCAGACAAAGAACAGGGAGTCGAGGGGGAGGGGGAGAGGAAGAGAGAGAGGACAGGATGTCCTGAGTTTTAGAGATAAAATGAGAAGCCAGAGTCGTGCAGAAGGCCTGGGAAGGGACAGGAGAGGTAGAGACTGCAGCAGGATTGGCCAGTTCCTTTCATATTTGTAAGAGTTTGGCCGAGTTGTTAGATGCCGCAGAGATGCAGGCTTGGATGTGAGCTCTCTTCTTCATGCGGACAGAGAGCCGGTATTGCCTTTAGAGCAGGCAGCAGGCCAGTTTGTCAGAGAATGTACCAGAAGCATGCCATTTCCACTCAGCCACCCTGCACTTACGTTTGAGGGTGACGAGGTCTGAGTCGTACCAGAAATTGCACTTGGCTTTGGGCTTCAAGCGGATCCTCATGACAGGGGCAAGAACATCGAGAGTATCAGATATAGAAGAGTGGAGCATGGAAAGGGCTGTGTCAGGGTGTGAGTCAGCCAATGGGGTTCGGGGGTTCAAAAATGGTGGCTAAAGCCTCAACTGACACACGCTTCCAGGGTCGGATAACCGAGAAGGTGGGTGGAAGTGCTGGAAGTGGCTTAGCCTGGGGGGAAGAGAGGGTGAGCTGGGAGGAAAGGAGAAAATGATCCCTTACCAGAGAAACTAGGATCACCCATCAAATTAGGGTAGTGATAAAGTCAGAGACAACTTTATTTTTCTTGCAAGACAACACCAGAAACATCCTATTATAACAGAAACTAATCGTAAAAGCCCTGAGTCGCACTCCATGCCTCCCACTTTCATATGTCACTAATCAGGTGACTAAATAAAAACGAAACATTTAGAACATTTGAGAATCACTCTCCAGGCTTTCCAATGAAGAGGAAACCCCTACCCTGTACAACCACATTATCACCTTTGTAGACTTAAGTCCCCCCTTGATGGAAACATATGGAAGACGTATCGCTTGACTAGTTCCTTCATGTGCTTCATGCCGAGGAACTATTCCACCCCTTCTTTTTTTGACAGCTCCCCTTGTTCATTCAACAGTTTATTTTATCTGGTATATTAAGTTGATTTATTTTGTGCATCGCTGCCATTTTGATTGTCTCCAGGTGCACACGTGGTTCTGCAAAGAAAAGTGGGTAGGGTTGGTGAGTGAAGGAGAGAGGGATAGGCTAGATGCTGTGCTTGTCTGTTCATGCATGCATAATCAGGAGCAACTCGTATATGTGCATGTGAGCTTTATGAATGTGCTTTGTTTTGTGCACTGGGCATGTTGTGTCCGGAAGGGCGGCATCCACTGTTTAACCTTTTGGTTGTCTGAGGTGGATGGGTTTGTAGCTTGGTTTGTAGGGATAATGAGTACACACATTTCAACCGTGCACTAATGCTAGCGGCACCCCTGTGTGCCACTTAAGAAATTATGTTGCTGCAGGTGTTAGGTGGGTGATAGTAATGATGTGAAGCATTGAGGGCAAACTAAAGAGGGGGTTTAGCACAGCATAGTGTAATGTATGGTGCTAACAATGTTAGCATGACTAAACACTAACACTACTAATGACTAATCTTAACAAGACTAATATTAGTATTTATTGAAATGAGAGTTGGTCTGCTTAGACCATAGATCAGCTGCAGGATGGGGGTGCATAAAGTCACACCGTAATGTTGTCCTAAAAAATAAATATGAGCATTGAAAGCTGAACTGCAGTGCGCTTTGTGGATTTGAGGTACAGAGCACAATGAGACAGCAGAATGTGCTTTGTAAAAACAGCTCTTTTGTTTAAACAGGAATGTAGAGAGGATGGTAGGATGATAAGTAGCATATTCCTTCTGTGCTGGAGAAGAGTGCTGTGTAAAGTTCAATGTGGAGAAACAGAAAGGGTTTAGAAATTTACTGTGGCGTTGGCTAAAAGGGCAGGTGATGATTCACTGATGACCTCACGACAGAATGCATGAAAATGGGTGGTAAACAATATGGATCTTTATGAAAATATATGCAGATGGTAGCAAGCAAAGCAAGCTTAGAATCTAGAGGAATAGGTAATCGGGGGTTGGCCCAGTAAAATGATGGAATAATGCAGATGGGGAGAGAGGAGCAAAAGAAAAACCAAGGAGTTTGAATCGGGGCTGCACTGTGCTGTGAGACAACAAATTATGCAGAGTGTTAGGTAAGAATTGATATATTCTCACTGTGTGAGACGACAAAACACGTATCTGCTTGGTATTAGGTAACCCTCCTTTTGGTATAGGTCTGTACTACACATGTTGGTAGTGTGCCAGTATGCCTGAGCAGCCATACCTATCTCAAGAGGGGTGAATGTGAGCTGTAGAGCTGTACAAATGAAATCCACAAATACAAGTACCCAAGTAACACTTACACTCAAGCTTTCAGTTATACTTATTTATTTAATTAACATCAATTTTTAAATAAGCGTTCTTTAAAAAGGCAATTCATATAACAATGTAAATATACTTTAAGATTTCTTTTCAGAATTAGAACAAGCTAGTGGATAATCTTTGGATATGCTTATTACACAATTCCTACACCCTGAGGTGACTTCAGGACAGTAATGGCAATCATATATTGCACTAGTTATACTTAGCAGATTCTGAGGTTTAAAAAATGAAAGGATTATGGCAGGAAAAGCTTAAACAGGTTCTCAGTAATTGTGAGGACAACTAAATTTTCCAACGAAATCTAGACAAGCCTTTCCCAGCAGTAACAGTCTAAAACAAGTTACCACCTATGAGGGACACACAATATCAAAGTCAGTGGGATAGAAGAGTCTTCATGGAGCCAGGACAGCCAAAGTCAATTGGATACAGTCTATGGAGCTGAGGCACTTCTTAGAATCAAAGTCTGGCACAAAGTTAGAGAGTTTGTTAGAAAAACACTTGTAGGGTCACACGCTGTTAAGCCTGTGAGAAAAAGAGTTGGACTAAACTCTAAAAATAAGCTAATGCAATTCCCAACTGAGAAAAGCACAGCTAACATGGCAATGAGGTAAGTACCGCAAACCTAAACAGTACCTCTGGTTTGAAGAAGGGTAGTCCAGCTAGATTCTGTCTTGCTACAGTGGTGCAGACCCTTGTTCTTGAGCCTCAGTCGTGGGGACAAGAGGGAGGACGTCTGGAGGGCTCCTGTGGCAGTACTTGGGAGGTCGTCGGCAACTACTGGCTCTTTTCAGTTCAGCGGCACTTCAGAGTTTCAGCGCTTAGCAAACAGCACCATTGCAGATCTCAGATACCGGTTGGGCTTCTTTCACTCCTTGGGTCCTGCACTCTGGTGAGGGGCCTCGAGCTCTGGTCGTCCTGCTTCTGGAGGGTCCTTATGAGAATCCTTGAGCTTCTAGCCGGATTTGTTACTGCATCGGACATTTCACTCGACTACGGATTATTCGACCCCTGACATTTGGTTCTTCCAGCAACCAAGAAGTATAGCCAGTCAGGGAAGATGGTCCCGTTGAGTTTGGCTCAGGGTTAGTTGGTCCCACCAACCCAAGGGAAAAAGTCATCCCTTCGAGAGCTTCTATGTCGAATTGAAAAAGGAGTTTCAGCACAGCACCAGGGCTTCACTGGGCAATTCAAAGGTCCAGGAGGATGCAGCAAGCTTTGTTCATGGTTTCTCCGTCAGTGTTTCTGCCAGTGGTCGACTCTGCCTCTAGTCATGAAACCCTTGCCTTTTAAGTAGGTTAAGCAAGTTTCTCCCATTCATGCACAGCCTAGGCTGCTGATCAGGACTGGTTGCATTCAGGCATTCCTAGAGAAAAAGGACAGTTTCGGAACCCTCCCTCACATCATGTCCTTCCAGACACACGGCAAGCCAAACAAAGTGCTTGAATCTGTTTCGATGCACAGAGTAAAACCCATGAAAGACCTCACAAACAGAAAATAAGTCAGGGTCCATTTTGACAAAATGGTCACCCATGGGTGCTGTGCAACAGCTGAGGGTTCAGCCTGCGGTAGAAAAGCACAATGGTAGGAAAAGTTAAACCACTACCCCCAGCAATTTAACTTAGTGAGGGTAACATACAAATGTTACATGAGAATGTAGGATAAGAGGCTTTAAGGTAACCCCCCATCACTCCACATAGATGGTGGGTGCTGGACCTACAAAGAGAAAAGGTAAGTAAAGCCAATTTAACTTTACTTTTCTTGGAAACTGTAGTTCACCCAAGAAAAGGTAGTTAAACCTTCTGAGAAATCTAGAAGGATTTCTCTGTGACACTGCACTGAATGTACTATGTGTCACCATACAAAAAGGTAGATGCCCATAGAGTTTGTCAGACTCCAAGAACAGTGGAACACATATAATCCAAATCAGGTCAAAATGCATCAGAGAGTGAGAAAAAGGTTTAACTTACTCCAGGGTTAAAATTAAAAAGTCCTAGAATCCAGCAAAAGAGCTGGGGGTCTCTAAGGTTGAAGATAATTAGTGCAGAAATCAGAATTCCCCCCTTCATCTGCATTAACCATCTCAAGGGTTGGTGATCTGTCTGAATAATTAAAGTAGGACCATACAAGTATGGCCTAAACTTCTTCAGAGACCACACAACGGCAACACATTCACGTTCTATGGTTGCCCACCTTGTCTCACGGTCCTCCAGCTTCTTGCGGATGAACCAGATAGGGTATTCCCTGCCTTTCTCATCTAGTTGGCTCAAAATTGCACCTATCCGTGTATTAGAAGCACCTGTCTGTACAATGAAGGATTGGTTATAATCAGGAGCTCTCAAGACTGATGCTTGACAAAGGGCTTTCTTCAGTCCTTCAAAAGCCTCAGTGCAATCCTCATTACACTTGCCCTTCTAGGGGAATTTGTGTGAGGAGATCACATTCAATGGCCTTATTTCACCTCCTACCCCATGTCCAAGGTAGACCACTTTACTATGACCAATTTGACATTTACTAGCCTTTATGGTCAGATGGGCCTGTTCTGGAGCCCGTAAAACATATCCAAGGTGGTGAAGATGCTCTTCCCAAGTGGGGATGAACACTGCAATGTCATCCAAGTATGCCATGCAGAAGTCCTCTAACCCATTCAGAACTTAATTCACCATCCTCTGAAATGTAGCAGGTGCATTCTTATGTCCAAACGGCATAACCTTAAACTGGTATAAGCCTCCTGGTGTGGAGAATGCAGTGTTCTCCTTAGCATGGTCTGTCAGAGATATTTGCCAATAGCCTGAGGTCAGGTCAAATGTACTGAGGAACTTGGCTGAACCAAGTTTGTCCACCAGTTTAACTGTCCTGGGTAAAGGATGGGCATCAGTCGTGGTGACTGCATTAAGAGCTCTATAGTCCACACAGAATCTCAACTCTTTGGTTTCTTCTTTTGGCACTAGTGTAAGTGGACTAGCCCAGAGACTTGTAGATAGCTCAATAACCCCAAGATCAAACATCTTCCTGACCACTTCTTTTATGTGAGATCTGACCTGATCTGACATTCTGTAACCCCTGCTTTTGACAGGGAGACTGTCACCAGTTAGAATATCATGCTGGCCCCAAGGGGCCAAGCCTGTTGTCAGTGAAAACAGGGAGGCAAACTGATTCAACATAGCCTTGCACTCCTCCTGTTGTTGCAGAGTCAAATCTGAAGAGAGTTTCACTCGTTCAACTGTCTCATCTGAAAGTTGTCCCCTGGGGAGATCAGGGAGAGGCTCAGTCCTGTCCTCCTCTAGATCAGAAGCTAAGTGCAAAGCACCTTGTTCTGGTCTGGAAACATGAGCCTTCAGATGGTTAGTGTGATAAACCCTAGGGGCCTCCTTGGAGTTGTCCAAGTCCACTAAATAGTTGACCTCTCCAAGCTTGCCTACAATATTGAAGGGTCCAATCCATTTGTCCTGTAAGGCCCTCTGCCCTGTTGGTACCATAACCAATGCAAGCTGGTCTGGAGTAAACTCCACCGTGTTGACCTTCTGGTCATGCTAATGCTTGACCAGAACCTGACCTGCTTTCAGGTTTTCTGAAGCTTCTGTCATCATCAGTGCTATCCTCCTCCTAAGGCCCAGCACATAATCAGTGACCCTCACTGGCTGTAGGGAAGGAGACATTTCCAACCCTTCCTTGATCAGGACCAAAGGGCCTCTGACTGAATGACCATAACGAGGTTCAAATGGGCTAAAACCAACTCCTGCTTGAGGAACTTCTCTCTAAGCAAAGAGAAGGCATGGCAGTAGAAGGACCCATTTTCTCCCAAGTGGTTCCTCTAAAGCACCTATCATGCTCTTCATAGTACAGTTAAACCTCTCTACCAATCCATTGGTTTGGAGGTGGTAGGCTGTTGAGAACTTTTATGTTACTCCGCAGTTCGTCCACATAGTCAGTATTTAGTGGGACATACAATTGGAACCCCTGTCAGAGATGACTTCCTTAGGAAAACCTGCCCTGGTAAAAATACCAAGGAGGGCCTTAGCTACTGCCTGAGCATTGACAGTTCTCATATGTATAGCCTCAGGGTACCTGTTAGCATGGTCTACCACAACCAATATAAATTGGTTGCCTGAGGAAGTTGGAGGGTATAGGGGTTCAACAATGTTAATTCCCACCCTCTGAAAAGGGACTCCCACCACGGGGAGGGGCACTAAAGGTGCCACATTCTTGGATCCACTCTTGCCAGAAGTCTGACAAGTGTGGCAGCTCCTACATAATTTATCTACATCAGTCCCCATCGTAGGCCAGTAGAAGTACAGAGATAGCCTCTCTTTGGCCCTCTTGAAACTCAATCAAGTGACCAGCCAAAGAGATCTCATGTGCTAACTGTGGGAACGTCTGTCTCAACTCCTGAGGCCCTACTAGTCTGCTGTAGTCTCCTGGGGTAGACTCAGTAGGTTCACTGTAGAGGAGGCCATCCTCCCAGTAACGCCTATGCTTCCCTGGCTCTTGCCCTTCCTGCTGGGAGGCTGTCTGCTGGCGCAGACCTTCTGGAGAGGAGCGCTCTCTTTGTCCTCTGCTGAAGTCTGCCCTAGAGGGTCCACCTTCAGCATGTAAAGGCTGCAGCTCAGGATGGTCTCTGAGATCCAGAACACCAATGCAGGGAAGGCTTTCTTCCAGCTCTGTCAACAGTAGCTGATTCCACAGAATTTGGTTGGTCCTCCCATTCAGCATCAGCTGGGGAAGGGGTCACTGGAGTGACCTGGGACAGTCCTCTCGTAGATGTCCTTGTCCTATGAATAGGTTTAGGTTTCAAACCTTTCTTTTTCTAAAGAATTTGGATTTCTCCTTTGTCTCTCTCCTCATCTTGGAAGTAGAGGGTGGCCTTCCTGTGGACTGGAGGTATTGGAAATCTCCTTAACCTCAAATTGAGAGTCACTTAAGGTTGCTTCTCTAGCCAATCTTGTCTGCTCCTGCTTCCTTTTGTTGGGAAGCCTGGGAGTACTAGACACTAGTCCTAGAGTTTTCACCTGGCACTGCATCCTGTACACCAATGGGGATGCTAACAGTCATGTTATTGCACTGGATGAGATCTGGCAGAACAAGAACCATTTGGATAGGGCCTCCTGCAGGGTTAGTGGGACCTTTGGATGCCTTAGCCACATTCTCAGGTTTGAAAACGCTTTCATCAACCACTGTAATGCTTGCCCCATTGTCTCTGATGGCAGGGGTCTCCTGACCATTTACAAGAACACTGTCCTTATAATCTTCTTTGGTGTTGTCTGGAATGGAGTTATAGACATCCACATTTTGTTGTTCCCACAGACCCACGGACACTAAAGATACACTGGCTTGAACTCCAATGGGGACTTCAGCCAGTAATTGAAAGTGTGCACTTGCTATTTGTGCTTCTCCCTCAGGGATGAAGATTAAGGAGGCAGTGTGGACCCCTGAAGGTTTACCCTTACATCTGGGAGCCCCTTTCAGATGAACCATAGGCCCACATACAACAATTTCCCAAATGTTCCCTGGAATGGGGGGTTTCTGCTGACCTTCTTCTGATTTCGCACCAGAGGGTTCACTAGACCTACCAGGTTTCCCATGGAATTTACCCTTGCTATGTTTGTGGCCCTCCTTTGGATGGTGGGAATTAGAACTCTCTTTATCCTCTTTCTTGTGCTGCTTCCCCTCTTCCCATTTGCGCGTTGCCCCAGAGTCTGTATGAGTTGCCCTGTTTGCTACCCATAGGTCAGCAGCTTGTGCTAGCTTTTTAGGATCAATTTCCCTTGTGTCAGCCAAGTGCTGTCTCAGCTCAGGAGAGTAGGCATCAACAAAAGATTCAAGCAAAAAAAGATTTCTCATTCCTTCAAAGGTGTGTACTCTGTACCCCTTAACCCAACCATCTAAGTTTTTCAAACATTCACATACCCAGGTAGCCCAAGGGGTAAAATCAACCTTCTTGAGGGTCCTAAACCTCCTAGGGTACTGGGAAGAAGTTTTCCCAAATCTGGCTATTAATGCCAGCCTAACAGACTCATAATCCTTTCTATCACAGGCACCCAACTCCATAACAGCATCAAAGCATTCAGGGGGATGCTGGACATGAGCCATGGAATCAAATTATTCCCACGTATTCCTTTAAGACCATATGTGTATTCAAACGTACCCAGCCAAACCAACACATCAAGCTTAGGTTCATACATAATCACTGCTTCTTTAGGCAGGCAAGGCCTCTTGGGACTAGTAGACCGAGAAGACTGTGAAAGGGAAGAAGAATCGAGGGACATCTTTTTCATGTCCATTTCATGCTGCCTTCGTTTAACTTCTTGATGTTTGGTTTCAGCTTAGACATTTAGCTATTTGAACTCCAACTCTAATCCTAGCCTCGCAAGTGAAATATAGTCTGGGTTCAGATTGCCTATCCCTATATCCTATACCCTGAGGTGACTTCATTTACAAGGAAAGTAATGGCATTTATATATCCCACTAGTTATATTTTGCAAATTCTGAGGTTGCAAAAAGGAAAGGTTTAGGGAAGGAAAAGGTTGAATAGGTTCTCAGTAATTGTGAGGACAACTAAAACTTCCAATGAAATCTAGACAAGCCTTTCCCAGAAGTAACAGTCTAAAACAAATTACCACCTATGAGGGACAAACAATATCAAAGTCAATGGGCTAGAAGAGTCTTCAGGGAGCCAGGACAGCTAAAGTCAATTGGAAACAGTACATGGAGTTGAGGCACTTCTTAGAATCAAAGTATGCCACAAAGTTAGAGAGTTTGTTAGAAAATCACTTGTAGGGCCACAAGCTGTTAAGCCTGTGAGAAAAAAGTTGGACTCAACTTTAAATATATGCTAATGCAATTCCCAACTGAGAAAAGCACAGCTAACACGGCAATGAGGTAAGTACCTCAAACCTAAACAGTACCTGTGGTTTGAAGAAGAGTAGTTCAGCTGGATTCTGTCTTGCTACAGCGGTGCAGACCCTTGCTCCTGAGCCTCAGTTGTGGGGACAAGAGGGAGTATGTCTGGAGGGCTCCTGTGGCAGTACTAGGGAGGTTGTCGCCAGCTGCAGGCTCTTTTCGGTTGAGTGGCACTTTGAGGTTTCAGTGCTTAGCAAATAACACCATTGCAGATCTTGAATACCGGTTGGGCTTCCTTCACTCCTTGGGTCCTGCCCTCTGTGAGGGGACTCGAGCTCCGGTCATCCTGCTTCCGGAGGGTCCTTAGGAGACTCCTGCAGCTTCTAGCTAGGTGTGTTCCTGCATCAGACGTTTCACATGACTACGGATTACTCGACCCGTGGCATTGGGTTCTTCCAGCAACAAAGAAGTACAGCCAGTCAGGGAAGATGGTCCAGTGTAGTTTGTCTCAGGGTTGGTTGGTCCCACTAACCCAAGGGAAGAAGTCGTCCCTTCTGGAGCTTCTCCGTCGAATTGAAAAAGGAGTTTCAGCACAGCAGCAGATCTTCACCGCGCAATTCAAAGGTCCAGGAGGATGCAGCAAGCTTTGTTCACGGTTTCTTCATCAGGTCTTTTTCCCAGTGGTCGACTCTGCCTCTCGTCCCAAAACCCTTGCCTTTTAAGCAGGTTTCTCCCATTCATGCATGGCCTAGGGCGTCAATCACACAGTAGGGTGGATGTCCTAATAGGCCAGCCAATCAGGACTTGTTGCATTCAAGCATTCCTAGAGACAAAGGACAGCAGAGTTTCAGCACTCTCCCTCACATCCTGTCCTTCCAGACACTCTGGAGACAGAAGCGGCCTTCAGGGCTGAAGCCCGCCAAAGGCAAGACAAAGGGCTCAAATCTGTTTCAACGCACAGAGTAAAACCCAAGTAAGACCTCACAAACAGAAAATTGCAAAAAAATAAGTGGGGGCCCATTTTGACAAAATGGTCATCCATGGGTGCTGTACTGCTGTTCGGAAGAATCCTGTGCAGTTCCCTTAGGGAACACTGCAAAAAGATTAAGACTACAGGAGTAAGCAGTAGACCCAATTGGTAGCAGTCTGCACCACCCAGATTTACCTGGTAGCTGTGGCTGAGCAGTCAGACTTCTCTCGAGAAGAGTAGGGCAGTATATAGAGCATACACAATAGGGCTAAAAACACAGTAGAGCAAACAAACACTGACCAGAGCTTTGTATAAAAAAGTATATAATTATTTATTTAAAACACACTTTAGGCAATATATCGAAAGCAAGTTAAAACACAGTCAAGTAAAGTATACACACCTCCCTTAGTAACTATTAGACAAGTCAGAATTAAAACACCACGATTTGTTAACACAGATGTGAGCGCATAACCTGATGGCACTCCAATAGTTCAGTTAAAGGGAGAGAAAAAGGCAGAGCATAGAAATAACACAGGTCCCAACACTTTTAGGAGTTCTCAGCAAGGGAATAAAGGCAGTATAGACTGTAGAGCCAAAGTTCATAGGCCAGGCCCACTTTAAAGGGAGCAAAGCGAAATGTGCCCAGGATCACACGGTTTAAAATGCACTAAAAGTCTTTGCAGAATGTTCAAAAGAGGTTGGGGTGATTCAAGAAGGTAAAGTTAGAAGGTCTGAGGCCAACCCAGTTGGCAAGCCAAGGATTTACGGGTCACCTTGGGCAAACTGAAGAAAGGGAGGCCAGGCAGGACACAGTACCTTAAACAGAGAGGAAGCTCCAGCGGTGGCAGTTGTTCCTGGCAGTGGTTGCAGTTCATTGTTTCGACCAGGGGAAGAGAGGATCTCGTCGTGGAGGAAACGTGGAATCGTTGCACTGTACAGGGATGAAACCAGCCCTGGAGTTTGTCAATAAAAGGTGCGTTCCTTTTATTTGCGGTCGAAGTGGTGAAGCTTGGCTATCCGGCCGCCAGGGTGCTTGGCACAGGCGATTCGACCAAGAGACATCTTTGGAAGGTGAAAAGGACAAACTGGTTGGTCCCACCAGCTCAGAGGAAGAATACTCGTCCAGCAGAAGATTTTCTCTTGTCTTCGGGAAAGTGGTGAGGTAGTTGCAGCAGGGGTTCACCGGTGGTGTCGTCGTTGCAGATGGATCAGCTTCTTCCCTCTTCGGATTCTTAGATCCTGTGGCAACTTCTCAAGTTCTAGTCCCAAAGGCCCTGCTTTTATGCAGAAAAACCCCCATTCAACAGCCTAGCTGTCACTCAAACATGCTAAGTGGTGAGCCGGTTGGCTCACCACTGGCCCAATCAGAACAGAGTGCGACTTGAGTTGCAAAGGCAATGCAGTCCAGGGTGCCAATTCCCCTCCCCACCCATCCTGTGGAACCCAGACAGAGTGGCACCATTTGGAGGGCTTCTCCGGAGAAGCCCGCCAAAAAGTGGAACAAAGGGCTCGACCTTGGTCAGAGTTACAGAGACGGACACGAACGCCATTTTAGAAAAGAATTCTGGCAAAAAGACCCAACCGTTCATTTAATATTAAATAAATAAACCGGCGGTATCTTTAACATTGCACCAAAAAGTGGTGCGTTTAAAATCAATGGGAAAATCCCATAGAGAATATTCTGGTGGAATATTTTGCGTGGTAACCACTGCCACCAGCTAGAAACTCGACAAGGGGGGACTGGACAGTGCCCCCTTGAAAACAGACCCAGAGGCAATATAATTAACCCCATCCAGTACTTCCACAATATGATGGTTTGTACTGGTTCTGTTCACAATGTAGGACTAGTAAAGTCAATGGTGACTTTACATGCCCTGGGAGACAGTAGTCAGTCCCAGGGTATGGAGTCTATGTTTGGGGGTCACTATGACACCCCTGTGTTACTGCACTGAGGGTGCTGTGTAACACACACCTAAAAAATAGATGATACCCTATGGAGTAAAAAGAAAACCCCATAGCCCAAAATCACACAAATAGTCAGAGACATATCTCAAATCATGCCTAAGAGTGGGAGTAAAAGAGTCACACTCTTAGCAGGAGAAAAAACAAACCCCAAAAATCCAGCAAAACTGCTGGGGGACTCACTAGGTTTGGGAAATTAGCCTTATAAGAGAATTCTCCCTAACAACTGCTGCTGAGGGTTCAGCCTGCCGTAGAAAAGCTCATACAAATTAAACCCCTGCCTCCAGCCATTTAACTTAGTAAGGGTTACATAAACATGTTACATGACAATGTAGGATAAGGGGCTACTAGGTAACCCCCCCCAGCAATCCACATAAAATAGTGTGTGCTGGACCTACAAAGAGAAAAGGTAAGTACAGGCAATTTCACTTTACTATTCTTAGGAATTGTAGTTCACCCAAGAAAAGGTAGTTAAACCTTATGAGAAATCTAGAAGGATTTCCCTGTGACACTGCACTGAAGGTACAGGTATCACAATACAAAAAGTAGATGCCTACAGAGTTTGTCAGACTCCAGAAACAGTGGAAACACATAATCCAAATCAGGTCAAAACACATGAGAGAGTGGGAAAACGGTCTCACTCACTCCAGGGTTAAAATTAAAAAAGTCCTAAAGTCCAGCAAAAGAGCTGGGGGTCTCTAAGGTTGAAAGGAATTAGCACAGAAATGAGAATTCTCCCTAACTCTGAGCCCGGCTGCAGAGGAATGATGAAGAGACCTTGCTGTGCTCTGCAGGCAGCTGAGAGCGACAGAAAGAGGGGGAGAGAGTGCCAGTGAGCGAAGTGCATTTAGCCTTCCAGGCAAAATTGGCAGGCTGAAGTTGGTGAGTATGAGTGATAAAAACAAGAATTAATAAAGTAGGTGTCATGATGCCTACCCCCGGAGCACCAGACCAGGCCCAGCACCCCCGGAAGCAGGCATCATGCCCTCGGGTAAAAGCCCAGCGGCCCCTTATAGGGGCTCTTTGGACTCAGTCCTGGCGCCTTTGGCGCCAGGCTCATGTTGGACATCAGTCCTGGCGCCATAGGCGCCAGGCTCATAAAGGGAGGTGTTTTGTGCACTTACCTGATGCAGACCATGCTGCACGCTTCAGGTCTCCCTGAGACCTGAAAGGGACTATTTTTTCATAGGGACTATTTTTTCACTCGGGCGTGGCCAGGGAAGGATACATACCTAGTTGGGGAAGGATACATACCTGGGACTTCTTTGGAGGCTATTTAAGCCACGCCCAGACAGCAGCTCATGCTTCGCGTTGTTCTGCTTCCTGCAGCTTAACGCTCACCGTGTCTGCTCCTGCTCCTGGACTCCAGCCACTCCCGCCTCGAACCTGGAAGACCTGCAGGAAGGAAGAGAAGAGAAAGGTGAAAACCAAGGACTATTTCAAACTTCTTACCTGCATCCGGAATCTTCTCGCCAGCATCCCTGAAGAAAGACTTCCATTTAAAAGCATTGCGTTGCTCGCTGCAGCGCCACGCTTCACTCACCTGTCCTCGAGACATCTCCCGGCTACATCGCGGCTGTCAGCATCGGACGCCACATCTCTGCACCTAGGGGAGAGAGGAAGAAACAAAAGGTGAGCAGAAGGAACACAGAAGGAAAGCCTGATTAACAGCCATAATACTTACCGGCTTTTCTTCCACATTTCGGGTCGGCGCCGCCCCGTTGGCAGGTACCGTACCCCGGCCCCTATGGGGAAAGGACAAGAGACATTTCTGGGGAATGATAATGACATTTAGAGGGATCGTCCTCATCACTACTCACCTCGGCAGTTTAACCCCTCGACGCATCGCCTTCATTCTGCACCTGAAATAAAGGACAGATCACAGGTTAGAAAGACAACATAAAGGGGGCCTTGCTTGAACTTTGAACTTTCATACTTACGGCGCATCGCTCAGGAAAGTCAAATGGATTTAGCCAGCGCCATTCTGAAAACCAGTGAAGTAACTGGACAAACACGCGCCCCTGCACCAGAAGCAGGATGGAGAGTTCATCCTTCCAAACCATAAGGTGAGCTTAAACCGGGGTTTGGAGGAAGTTAGAGAGGAACGAAGGGGCAAGGGGGAAAGGGGGAGCTAGCACACTATTCTGCAGACTGTTAATCCCCTTTCTCATCTGCATAAGGATATTCCTACGGGCCAGGCAAGCACGATTTGGAGGTCCTGTCCAATCGGTGTTCCGGGTCCTGCGCATCACGCTAGAAGAGGCCACAGCAATCCAGACTAGACCAGCGCCCCCGTGGGAACCAGGCATCTCATAGCCTAATACAGGGAGTGCCAAATCGGGACAAACAAACAAAAGGAGACACAAACACATTTGCTCTTAGGAAGCTGTGTTCGCCCATGTGAAAAGAGAAATGAATTGGGAATGTAGGAGTGTTTTGAAGCACTGCTAAAGTTTATCATGCACACTTCCAAGGTTACGCATACAAATATGCATATATTCTATCAAGTTCATATTCTTTCAAGTTTTCTAGGGAATAGCTCATTTCACTGGAGGCGAAAAGGAAAATCATTGTCTGGGATGGTAGATGGCAAGCGGGCTGATGCCAATAACTGCACCTATAAATGCACTGCACTGACAGATGGTAAAAGCTGTATTTTCTTCTAAGCTGGGTTATGTTTTTTTCCCTGTGTTTTACATGTATCCAATGAACATGCATTGTGATGTTTCTCTCTGCATGTTTTTACTCTAGTATGCAGAAAGGTTATAAAGTGCCTTGGGGCAGAATTGTAGAAACTGCATTTGCCTTATTATTGTGTAATTTGTTTATTTGGTGATCAGTATTCCCAGTGCGAAAACTTAGTGAGCCTGGCAATACATAAAAAGTCAGGCATTTGCCTTGCCAGGTGTCTCATATAAAAAAAAAGGTATAACTATGAACTAGTTCTGCATACTTTTGCAAAATCAGGGACGCACATATTCCTGCACATAGGGAGAGTGCTCTAGGTATATTTCCATACAGGTTAGGGTGAAGTGCTGCTTGCGTGTTTTGGTGGGTTCATTCACTAGCCCTCTGGGTATGTGTTTTAGGTGCGCAGTGTGGGCTGTGTGGAAGAAAAGAAGTGGTTAGTGGATTTTAGGTCACCTTCGGTTATTTGTAGTTATGTTAATGTTTTTCCATTCTAAAAGTATCCCCAGTTTTCCTTGTTTCCGGTTGATTGTTTGTAGAAGTATGGATTGTATGGGTTGGGTGGTCCGTTCATGGAGTTGTTGTTAAATGGTATGTATGTATGAGCCAGGCATAACTAATTCATTCGTCACATGGTCCTAAAAAAACTTGGCTAGGGAATTTGCTAGACAGCAATTTTGCTGGTAGTGTTCTGCCCATGTGCAAATGTAAGTTTGAAAGAAAACAAGCACAGCACAAAGCAAACATGTATATTATGTGTAACGAGAATGAGGTTTGCTGAAGCTTTGATAGGTCGAACAAAGTATTGGCATTGCACACATCATTAGAAGTCTGCTAGTTAAAATCTAGAGAAAATATTATGCATAGTCCCCCATTTTGCACTAAAATGCAACACAGTGAGGTAGAATTACTTCATCTTTATTTGTTTTTGAATTCAAGTTTATTGCTAGTCCCTCACCCTGTTACCTGAATATAGTTTTATGGGAATGATTATGCAGACAGACATATATTTACTCCATTACATTACAACCTAAAACATTGTTTATCAGGACACCAATCTCCTTATCAAATTCATGTTCTTGTTATGTTAAAGGATATTTAGTGGTCCCTGGTGCTCTGGCAAAATCTGAAAAGGAAGAGGGTAGCGTAATTTAGTAGGACTGAGCGGGAAAAGTGCAAGAGAGCTGTGATGTGCTGTTGGCAGCTTCAGTTTGGTTTACACCATTCGCTGAGCTTTGGTTTGATTTTTCGGTCGGTAGTTGTCATGTGCTCTTGTGCGAGGCTATGTGTGGTTTGTTTGCGTTGTTGCGGTGTAGTGTAGTTCATGCGGTTTGTTGTGCAATATAGGTATGGTTGTGTTTTGTTTAGCGTTTCAGAGGTGTGAGCAGAGGGATGAGTTTTTTAGTGGGTTTGTTAGTGGTGACGCTGCATTGTACCTCGTCCACTTTGGCCTCCAGTGGTACGCGTACCTGCCAGTGTCACATATTGTGGTGTGCTAGGCAGGGGACCTTTTCCCTGTGCCTTTGGACCACCTGGGCCTCGTGGTTTATCTGTTTAGTTGCCACTCTTGCCCCTTCAACTCTTATGCCCTCTGTGCTTCAACCTACGATGCTCCCATCTCTCTCATTAGCCTCCGGTAGGACCCTCCATGGGAACCTAGGTCTCCCTCCTACTCAGAACTCTCATTACCTCCCTGTACTTGTCGTGGTACGATCTAGTCCCCCATCTTGTGATATGTGTGTTCATTCCGTGATGTGTGGGTGTGGCTCATTCATTTTTGTCTGGTTCTGAGTTGAAGAGCCATGTTTTTAGGAGTTTTCTGAATTTTAGATGGTCATTCATGTTTCGTATTTCTCTCAGCAGGCAGTTCCACATTTTTGCAGCTAGGCAACAGAATGCTGATCCACCAAGTTTTTTCCTTGTGTACGGTTTAGGTTCCAGGTGGATGTCGTTGTTGGATCTAAGAATTCTGGTCGGTTGGTAAATGGGGATTTTCTTTTGTAGGAATCCTGCTCCTTGGCAGTGGATTGCTCTGTGTGTTATGCACATTGTTTTGAATGTGATTTGATTTTTTGAACGGCAGCCAATATACCATCTTTAGCGCCGGAGTAATGTGGTCCCTTCATGAGAGTTTGAGGAGAAGTCTGGCCGCTGCGTTTTGTATACGTTGCAGTTTCTTCAGTAGATAATCCGTCGTTCTGAGGTGTAGGCTGTTGGTGTAGTCTATCCTGGACATGATGAGGGAGATGATGGATAGTATTTTGTGCGCAAAGGAGAGGAACGGTAGGATCTTTTTGATCATGTGTAGGTGGAAGAAGCATTCTTAATGATTGTGTTTACTTGCGGTTCTAGAGTCAGCTCATTGTCGATTAGGATTCCAAGGTTTTTGGCTATTTCTGATGGTGTGGGTGCTGTTCCTAGTACTGTGGGCCATGGGATGTATTGGTTGTTTTCCTGTATTTTTGATGTGCTCATGATTTCTGTCTTGGCTGGGTTGAGTTTGAGGCTTTTTATGTTCATCCATCTGTAGAGTTATTTCAGACAGTCTACTAGCATTGTGTTCTCCTATTGTACATCCTCGATTTTGTAGTCGATTTGGGTGTCATCTGCGTAGTTGTGGCAGGTGAGGCCATGCCTTAGATGAGGTTGATTAGTGGAGTCAAGTAGATGTTGAAGAGTGGGGATAGGGAGGATCCTTACAGTACTCTACAGGTGTTGTCCCACGGCGTGGATTTGAATGGTTTCATCCATACTTTTTCTGTTCTTTTAGATGGAATGATTTAATCCAGAGCACTGCCATGTTGGTGATCCCTATTTCTTCCAGTCTCTTCATTAGGATGTGACTGTGTTGAACTCTGCGTAGAGGTCAAGTAGTATCACTGCAGAGTTTGTGTTGGTGTATGCATTGATCTGCCCCTCTCATAGGTCTGAAGCCGACTTGTGCCTGGTCCAACCGTTGGTGTATTTGTACATGTTCCAGTGTTTGTTCATAGACATAGGTTTCAAGCAGTCTTGCCGCATAGGGAATATTTGATATCGGTCTGTAGTTCGAAAGGCCTTCTACATTGCCTCTTCCCGTTGTGAGCGATTCGATGAAGAGGTTTCTGTGCCATTCCTATGGCATTCCTTGTGTAAGGATTGATTTATAGATGTCTGGTGGGCAGGGGTTCATTGGGGAGCCTGCTTTGTTGCTAAATTTCACAAGCTTGATGAATCTCTCTACTGATATTTGTGTGAAGCTTTGCAGGTTGTTCTGTGGTTCCAGGGTCAGTGGGACATGGTGCACGGTCTGGTTGATTGGTCTGCTTTGTATGATCCGATGTATGCCATTGATTTTAATTCTGGAGAGGTCTGCAAGGGCGTTGCATAGTTTTTGTTAGGGTACCAGTGCTTTGTTGCATCCTTGTGGGTTTCTCATCTCATTTATGATGTTGAATAGTTCTTTTTAGGGTGTTGGTGGCTATTGTGATTCGGTTGTCGTAGTATTTCTTTTTTGCTTTGAGAATGTCCTTTATGTACGCTCGGATTTGTTTTTGATAGTTCAGTCTTTTTGCCTAGTCGTAGTTTTTCCTCCATACTAGTTCCATTTTATGTTTTATTTTCTTCATTATACTGATGTGGGGTTTGAACCATCTTGTCTCTGCTCTCTTTTGCGAAGGGATGAAGGGTTTTTCCGGGGAGATGCAGTGAATGCACTGAATGAAGGATAGGACAAGGGCAATGCGCTGGTCTTGGAAGCAAAAGCTCACAGACCAAAAGAGGCTTGAATCCCGGATCCTTGCTTGGATACTGAACTCAGGTATGGTATGAGGCGCGTTATAAAAACCAATTAAATACATAAATAAATAAATAAATATTTGGGGTCATTACGAGTTTGGAGGTAAGTAACTGTCCTTACAGGCATGGAGCAAATACTGTGTCCGTGTAGGTAAGAGCCCGCTAATAGAAGGCTATTACGACTTCACGGGCACGAGCTTTGCGCCATGCCGGTAACGACATTACCCGCATGCCGCTAAAGTCCCGAAAATGGCCCTTAGCGGCATCATGTAAACTGCAGATAGCACTACCGGCATGAACCAACAGTCACCGCTAATAAGCGGAACTGGAAGTAGCGTCATTGCACAGGAACGGGAAAGAGCACGGCGGCCATCTTTAAAAACAAAATCCATTGCCATCCTCAGCACCCAGGATCTGGAGTATATTGTTGTGTACCCACATCAATCCACAACAGGTATAAAATGCCCAAGGCAGTGAAGAAAGGCGCCTCCCACCTGCGAAAGGAGCGCTTCAATGAAGAAGAGATCACCATGCTGGCCGAGACCCTGGCCGAGAATGTGGACGTTGTATTTGCTCAGAGCTTCAAGAGGGAGGCAGTCATCAGGAAGAAGGAGATCTGGGCACTAGTTGCACAAAGGGTCAGCGCTGTTGGCAACACCCCACGCACAACTAAGGATGTCAGGAAGAGGTAGGATTACCCGCGCCTGAGCGTCAGGAATATCCTGGCCGCAAACAGGAGCCAGGCCATGGCAACTGGCTGAGGAGCAAGTTCTCTGATAAAGCTGTCCCAGTGGGAGGAGATATGTGCCAGCACGATCGGCGTAGAGGCCATTGAAGGCGTGGGTGACATGGAGTGTGGCGCAACCTCATCAGCGGAAGGAGGTGAGTGTCCTAAAACAACACTGTAATGCAGAGTCTGATGATAGTCCACCAATGTGTCTGTCTAAAGAGGCAAGCCATGCCCCAATACACACACATTCCCAGCCTAGTCGTCGTCCGCAGAACAGACACATCAAGATGCCTGCAGCAAGGCAATGCCAGACCTTACACAAACCACACTAAGATTGTAATGGCATAAGTCACACTGCATGCAGGCCACAACAGACATGCATGTCACATAGCATATGTCCGCCCCAACATGAGTGACCCCGACGGATGCCTGCATTACCCACCCATATAGCTAGCAACGTGATCATCCAAACTCCACTGCCTATTCCCCTCTAATGTGTAGATGAGCAATTATACAAATGTATGCATGATGCTTCTCAAACCATCACTCATGCCGTCCCTCTCTTCGACCCCCACTGGCTCACCAAGTTCGGCACCATCCCCCCAGCTCAAATCAGTCGACTCCGACCATGACACCACCCTGGAGCAGTCTGGGGTGAGTACATCCAAGGGGGCATGAGTCCCATAGGGGACCCAATTGAAATTGAGCAAGACACGCAAGCACCCTCCACCTCTACTGGTGTACCGGCGGGGGTGCAGCAGGCAGGGCAAGCTTCGCAGCAGCAGTAGGAGCTTACTGCCTTGGTGAGACAATTTGTTACTGACAATGCCCAAGCAAGGCAGGAGTGGTGTGAGAACACTGCCTCTCTGGGGAAGATCATCCCCTTCATCATCACCAGGTGGTGGCAGTTCAATGTCACGGGGCAGGGGCACGTTCCATCGGATACACATGTTGTGCAGCATGACACATGCCATGATGATCTTGGCCACCTTCTCATGCCTGTAGAGGAGTGCCCCACTCGACCGGCTAAGGCAGTGAAACAGTGCCTTCAACAGGCCAAAGGTCTGCTCAATGACCACACGGGTACGGCTGTGGGAATGATTGTAGTCCTCCTTGTGCCTGTTCTGTTGGTTTCAGGGTGAGGAGCCATGGCTTCAAGGGATAGCCACTATCACCTGCATGGGAGGCAAAAAAAGGTATATGTCAGTCGATTCATGATGGACAGCTGTACTAGTCACACATGCCTGCAGATTATTGTTGGTCACATGCACATGTCCCTGGTTGTATGCACACCATTTGTATGCCCGCAATGTGTCCTGTGACATGGACTAATGGTGTGGGTTGCATCTTCAAGATGATACACAGTGTGCACTGCCTTCATGTTGGCCATGCATTGTGGATGCATACAGCTGTGTTTGTGTCAAATTTGTGATATGTTGTGTTATGTGAGATTTTTTGACAGGGAGCGTTGGCAGTAGGCTCTGCAATATTAGGCATTCAGTGCTGATTCTTTCCATGTTGACATGCTGCACTTCTGTGGTTGTGCCGGCCCTGTGACAGACAGTGGATTCCCTTGGTGGTTTTGTTCAATGCACTCCCATGGATGCTTGTCCTATGTGTTGATTAGCTGGAGACAGCAACATAGTGCATATTCACTGCATGTTGCTGGATGGTGTTACGGAGGGTGAGATCTGCTGATGAATGGTGCACGTGTTCTAGGATGTGGGGTGGTTTACTGTTTGGCATGTTGTGATAGGTGTCCACCTTATTTCATTCCTATGGGATTTGGTTGTCATGTTCTGTTTGGGATGCTTTGGGGCATAGTGTTTAGTGATGTGCACATCGTGCTGTCACATCAACATTGACACCATGGTGGTGTGTGCATCTCTCCACCCATTTCAGTGCCATGTGCTTGTCATGGAATTTACCAAGCAGCCAGGCACGTCGTCCTGCATGTCGCTCCATGTAGCGTAGTAGTGTGGAGTTCCACAGGACCATTGAGTCATGAGTTGATCCGGGATATTGGGCATAACAATGTGTGATGGTCTTGCTGGTGTCACATACCATCTGCACATTGATGGAGTGGTATTGCTTGCGGTTGCGGTACACCACCTCCATGGCATGCGGGACCACCAACTCCACGTGGGTGCAGTCGAGGGCACCTATACAATTTGGCATGCCTGCCAGTGCATGGAAGCCAACCTTTGCATCAGAGATCTCCTAGGGAGTCCGTGGTAGGGATATGTAGTCCCTTGTGTGCTTCAGGAGGACATCCAGCACTTGGTTCAGAATGCAAGAAAATAAGGGTTGTGATATGCCATGCATGTGCCCCACTGTGTGCTGGTAGGTGCCTGTGGCAAGGAAGTGGAGCACCAACACTACCTTCAGTAGAGGGGGGAGGCTGACAATGTCGTCGTGTATCATGTCCACAATGGTGGTGATGGTGCCCCGGTCCAGACGATACAGGGTGTGGATCTGCTCAGGGGTTAGGTTGAATGGACTGGCTCTGATGCGAGGGATTGGGGGCTGCCTGCGTGGTACCACTGGCTGCACTGGTGGGGCATGCTGGGCATGTTTCACCCTCCTTCTCCTCATGCGTCTCCTCTGTGGTGCCTGCTGTTGTTGTTGTTGCTGTTGGTGTAGCAATGCAAGCATGTCCTCCATCCCCAGTATTGCTACTACTATTGGAACCATTTTTATGTGGGAAGCGGTGTGGTGTGTGGGTGTGCTCCTTTTGTGCTGGCCCAGACTCCATTGCCTCCACATGTGCTGTTTGTGTGTACCTGTGGCAGTTGGGAACACTGCACATGGCATTTTACAGTTGGTTCACGATGCCGGTATTGCCGGCATGCCGGTATCCCCTATTAGCGCCTCCATGATGCCGGTATTTGCATGTCCGCCTGACTTGTGATGTCCTCCCATTAGCGACATGCCAGTATTGCCGGCATGATGGGCCGCGTGTCCGCGCACATGCCGCTATTAGAGGCACCGTTATTAACGGTACCTCTAATACCGGGGTCTTAGGTCGGAATCGCCCGGAGCGGTATGCGATGCCGATAATCCTTTAGCGGCATCGTTTTTCCATTACCTCCAACCTCGTAATGACTCCCATTGTCTCAGCAATCCATTTCTCGATTAGATTTGCTTTTTTCACCTAGGTCGGTTCCGTCCAGGCTTGCGGTTGATGGTTTTGAGGATTCCAGTTTTAAGTTACTTCTTTTGATGGTATTCCAGTTTCTTTTCCAGATCACAGGGAGCTTTTGGGGCTGTGTGGGTGCTTTAACTGGAAGTTGGATCAAGAATGGTATGATGAGGTGGTTTCTCCATATTATTTGTAATGGTGGCGCAGTAGAGATCAGATGTTTGTTGGTTTAAGATTGCGTCTCTAGTGTGTCCTGCTGTATGTGTCGCTACTTTTACCATCTGGCGTAGTTTGATTGTCTCCAGTTGCTTTATTAGTGATTTTTGAAAGTTTGCGTACTCTTCTTCAAACCACAGGTTGAAGTCCCCGAGGATCATCAGGTGGTTGTGTTTGTTGGCTACATTTGTGATGGCTTCTATGAAGGTGTCTATGAAGGTTGCGTCATAGGTCGGTGGTCTATAGATGAGTATTAATGTGAGGTTTGTTTTTGAGTTAGCTACCAGGTGAAGGATGAGGTATTCACACTTTCTATGTTCAGGGGTCGCTGTTTTTATTTTCAGGTGTTCATTGTAGGCTATTGCAAGTCCTCCTCCTCTTTTTTCTTTTCTGTTTACCTGTGTGCATTTGAAGTTGTCGGGTAGACAGCTGTGTGACTTTAAAGTTGTCATCTAACCAGGTTTCTGTGATGAATAAGATGTCTATTCCACCGTTGTAGAGTAGATCGTAGATCTCTGTAGCATGTTTGGACATTGATTTTGCGTTGATTAGATTGCTGTGTATTTTTTTTAAAGTGCTTTGTTTTGTTGTTGGTTTCGTCATATGGTGGTCTTGTTGGTGGGTTTCATTGTTGCTCTCAGGATGTGAGGTGTGCTCAGTAGGGTCAGTTTCATCATTGAGTAGATGTGCTAGGTTACGTACTGGGTTCATGGCATCATCCAGTTCCTCTTCTGTATCTTGTTGCAATTGCTGTAGGTGCCCTAGAGTTTTGGTGATATATGAAGTGAAGGTGTTGTTTTCCCTCTTGTTCCTTCTAGTCTTTTCCTGTGCAGTCCTGGTATCTTGCTGGAGCTTCTAGCATAGTTGGTGGTTGTGAATTGTTCTGGTTGGTGGTCATTATCACTATCAATCCTAATACTAGAATACTACAATAGAAAACACCTGTTTGCACAGTTTTGGTGTCCATAGAGACATAAACATTGACAGTGTTCCCACAATGTATTAATCTCCAATGGCATAATAAAACACATGATAAGGAAATGGAATATCATTAGGCTTAAGGCAGTGGTAAGGATTTGCAGTTTAAGATACTACACAAAATGCTACATATATGCTAAACATAATAGTTCAGAAGGAGTGCATAAAATGGCATGCTGGTGTGAGATTTGAAACACTTGTTTTCTCTTAATGAATACTGTTTTGTATTCATACAGTTCCTTTCTTACTTCTTCAGTCCTTTGCACCTGGGACAATACCTTCAAGAGATTTTCAAATCTATGCATAGTCAATTGTGTCCAATTCAACATTTATTCTGGTTTTAGACCTACTACCCTGGCCTTTTCTGCTAGCCAAACAAGGGTGTGTAATTTAGTACTGGGATTAAGCAAGAAATGTATGTCTCAGGGTATACCTGTCATGTGAATGCAGCTGTTGTTGACAGTGAACAGAACGGTGTAGTATCTATAGCAGACCCTTCCCAAAATATCTGGTTGTCAAATAACAAAAAGGTGCTCTTTAACTACCTTGCTAAAGCATTGGAGCTGTGGAGGAAGGCTCGGCCATAATAATCAATTGGTGCCTAACCCTAACCAGATATGTGGGGTTATTCTCAGGTTGCTCATCAGATAATGCACTAGGTGTCCTGGAGGGCGTATATCCCATAGATCAGTGTGTCACCCAGTCCAATTTGAAATCTGCCTAATGACCTGGGACATTCTGATTTGCCTGGGCCACATGCTGTTGATTGCACCCTTCGCGTTAATGGTGCACAGCATTTATCGGCATCTCCAGCTGCCGTGCTTTCATAATCATATCCATAGCCAAAGTTCTGCTGGTATTCCAGGCTCACACGGCCAGGATCGGTGCCACACATCATGGATGCTTAGTAGCTGGTCCTTCATGAAGTGTTGGACTTCAGCACTGGAAAAGTCCTACTCTGAAGCAGCCCCCAACATTGTAATGTTCAAAGTGAGTTTGTTAAATACACCCTTTGTAGTAGACATTAGGGCAAGAATTATCTTAAGCTCGCCAATGTTAGCATCACTGTTTTTAAGCTGTGCCTCGGTGATTAGCCCAGTGGCTTCCTGGAGCCGACATAAACAGTCACACTTGAATTGAAACGTGAAGTTTAGCCATGCCTCACGTTCAGAGTGAAATATGAAGATTAACCATGCATCAGACTTAGATAGAATTGTGAAGTTTAGCCATGCGTCACACTTAGATTGAAATGTGAAGTTTAGCCATGTGTCACACTTAGATAGAATTATGGAGATTAGTCATTTGTCACAACAGATAGGACAGTGTCGATTAGCCACATAGAAGAATTTCGAGAGTAGCCAAAGCACTAACCACCCTGCTTCTACTTCCTCAAACACACCACCCAAACACTATACACGCTGTGAGAAACCTGAAGGTGTCTCCCTAGCTAGTCCCGGGGATCTGTCATCCAGGTGGCCAGGACACGGCCATCACTATTGGATCCAGTCCCTGGGCATGGACCAGTGAGGGAAGATCACCTGGACACAGACGGGCAAGATGCAGTATCCCCTTTCTTTCAACACCTTTTCCCATCCTACCATGTAGGATATTCCAAAACACTGACCCCCTTTTCCTACAAAACACTTTCACACAACACAGAAAACAACGGACTAACACCAGAGCCGTTTACCTGACATGTCCCAATACAAGGGTCAGGCAAAGTCAGGCAATTGACTAGAATCACAAACACCTGACGGCCCTTTCCCTTCCCCACAGGGATAAAAGGTGGAGCACCAGAGCACAAGACGAGCAAAGCAGACCGCACGACGTGAGAGCTACTCAGCATGGCAGTTCACAAGGAGGCGAAGGACGGCAACATAGGACCACGAACAATGACCAGCGAGTGTTGCAGCAGATGTCTACAGTATACAAGACTCTCCTCCGCTGATAACCAAGCCGGGGAAGGACCCTGGGCTCGGCGGTACCAACCTTGACTCCAAAGATAAAGAAAGGCAAGCGGTTCATCACAGCCAGTGAGTTGAGAGGAGAATCGATAAGAAACCGAGCTGTGTTGAATGAAAAGTAGCCAAAGCAAATTTGAACTTAAAGATATGATTGAGGAAAGAGGGTGGAAACCAGCAACAGAGAAGTCCAGCACGACATGGGTGCTCAGGCAGGAAACTCTGGGTGATTACCCAGTGGTAGAAACTACAAGAACCAGAAGCTCTTGGGTAGGGGCAAAAAGAGGTCAAAGTGGTCTTGTTAAATCCTCTGTACCATCGAAAGTGTTTGATTGAGAAGCAAGGGGAAATTAATCCTGCTTGGTGAAATGAGCGCATGAAAAGTGTGTTGTAAAAGTTGGCGAGAGCGAACCCGGAAGAAGGAAGCCATCAATCAGGAACGAAGCTTGAAGTACTGTTTAAAAATACATTAAGACTTGTGAATATAACAGGTATTGGAAGACCAGGGGAAGTTATGTTATGCTATGTTAAAGATATTTATATAGTGCACCATCACCAACGGAGTTGGTGCCAAGGTCCTCTGGCGGATCTGTTAACAAAGGAGGAGGCAGATAGGTTAGTCAGGCGGAGGTAGAATAGGAGAGTGGGAGACATGGTGTGCTGTTGGCGGTGTTAGTTCAATATACAGTGGGCGCTGAGCTTTTGTGCGAGTATCGGACTTGGCGAGACCTTGTGTGCTGTAGGTGCTGTTTATGTGTTGTTTGTTGGTTGTTTATGCAGCGTAATAAATTGCGTGCGGTTTGCTGGGCGAGAATTGGTTGTGTGAGTTTTTGAGTGGGTTGGGTATGCAGAGATTTGAAAATTGGGTTAGTGGGGTTTGTGTCCAGATTGTGCTACATCTTCTTCCATTTGTGCTGTGTTCCTGTGGGTGGGGTTGTTGTTGATTTACTTTATTGTCCGTCTGACTGTAGTGTGTGATAGCGTAGGTGCTACCAGCTGTAGCCTAATGAGCTCTGTATAATATGGTTGGGTGTGTCTATTTCCCTACTCTAGTGTTGGGGGTAGGTGTTGGGTTTTCTCTATTTCCTTGCCATCTATTGTGACATGGGTCTGTAGGAGCATGGGTGGGGTTAAGGGACAGAGTGCTATTAATGAGTCATCCTAGTACTTTCATCTTGATCTGGCTATGTGTTCGGACTTTACTGTCCTTGCTATCTCTCGGTAGGTCGTTCGGTATGATGTCATGGAGTGTCTTCCTTAGATTATTTCTGTTCATAGTTTGGTGGGGGTTGGGATCTGTCGGGAAGTGAATTGTTACCCTTGTCAAGTGGGCCCAAACCCGGTTGAGGGAGATCCAGGGGTGAAAAGCTATCACCCAAAGTTCATTGAGAAAGGAACTGTTCAATTGATTGGTTGAATAAGATACGTGAGGGGTCGGAGTCGGGAAGAGGGGGACCCAGGGGTTACGCCATCACCCAACATTAAACTGTGGAAAATAACTTTTTGTTTGTTTGCTTATTGTGGAATGCATCAGACCCTCGAAGGCAAGAGACTTTTTAATTAAAAGAGAATTTACCATCGAAGAACCCGATAGCTGGAACGGAACTGTCAACTCGTGCTGAGAAAGCTTGAGCATGTGCTGTGCTCCACAATCCCACCTTGTCCCATGCGGAAAATGTGGGGAAGGAGACCCCTGGCAATCACATCTCGACTTATGATTTGAGAACACTTCTTTCTTTATTGAAACCCTATCCCATACTCTTTCTATAATTAGTTGTAAGGACTTGGAAATAGGTTTTGCTTAGTATAGCCCCTTTTATCTGACATGCCACTAGGACTGCCTTATTTTTTATTTGATCGTCGACGCTTGCTCCCATCTTAGATTTAGGTTTAGGTTAGGCGTTTTTCCATCCTGCATTCATTGTTCAATGAACACCCTTGGGTTGTGATCACTTGTGTCTGTCTTTACTGTTGCCACCATGAGTTCCTTACAATGCCCACTGGGCTAGCCAACCTATACTTGAACACACACCCAACACAAGCAACACACACTTACAACAAACAAACCTGGACACTTGACCTCACCCATACAGACACAACAAGCCAGTGCGCACAACCTTTAACACCTGCCAATCTACACATAAAACACACAGGCACACCCCAACACAACAAACAGCCACACAGAAAACATTCCAGACATTGGACCTTACCTGTACAGAACCTTACCTGTACAGATACAACAAGCCAGTGCACACAACCTACCACCAGCAAGCCAGCACACACAGATGCCAGTTTCTCCTGCTTCTGGACCTATTTTATAATTCTTCCCTCTCTAACCAACCACATCCTCTTCCTTGCAGAGCCACGTGAGTGCCTGGAGACTGCCCTCGGGTGGTATTGGTGCACGGTATAAAGCAACATAACATAACATAACATAACTGAGAAATAGGCCCCTAAACACAATATACACTGCAATAGCTGTATTAATTTCATCCCACACTTTGCCCCCTACATCCATCTTACTTTTTGTGTACAAGAGCACGTGTAGTTGCTTTGCCAGGAAGTTGATGGTCCCATTGGTCAATTGAGAAACTGTGAAGTGACCTGAAAGACTGGTAAAGTGTTGGTATGCACTTACAGGTTCCCAGCTAGGCAAAACAGTTCAGGCTAAGAAAAACCTATTAGCACGTACCACAGTGTGAGCGGGGTGAGCTTTATGCAGCATCACTTGGAGTTAGTTTTACACATATCACTTGGAGTTTGTTTTGACACCTATTAGATACCTACTTATGGCAACACAAAAGGAGCAACAAATATATTAATGTTGCAGTTGCAGAGGTTATAGATAGGGCAGTGTTATAGGCCCTGTGTTTAGGAGTTGAATACAAACTTAAGTTTTTCAGTGAGGTGCGAAGAAAAGCTGAAGCAGGTGGAAAATGGAGTCAGAAAGGTACTTTGGCAGCAGCGAGGTTTGCATCTTAACATGGAAGGAGTGCCGCCATATTAGATTTTAAGGCTTAGTACACAATTAACAGAATAGGACGCAGGCCTTGATGTGAAGCTATAGCTCTGTTTAGCTTAGTCCCAAGACAAATCCCTTTTCCGTCCCCTAGGAGAGAAGCCGAGGCCAGCGGCACCTCCGGTGGACAGATAAACGCTAATTGTATCCAGCTGCAGGGCTTGAATGATGGGAATGGAATGTTAGCTGTGGGGAGGACATGTAGGGTTGCGCCTCTTGAAGGACAAATTCATGAGAATAGGGCATGAGGTTTACGCAAAGATTTAGAGTACTACTGCCCTTACCTAAAGAGTTGTCATCCCATTTAAATTACAAGTAGATGCATAACCAAAAGCAAATAAATCCCTGAAATTTAGACTCAAGATTACTGCCCTGGTCATGTCATTACTGGACACCTAGGGTCTGAAGGAGATAAGGGGGAACCGTGTCTGGAACGTTCCGAGATTTGGGATAATAGGAGCAGAGGTGATACCAGTAAATTCAGTACAAGGTCCGGTGGTGCAGTTTGTGTGCACCGCGGCATCTGGTATAATGAGAAGGCCCATTGTCTTATGAAAGCAGAGTTAGCCTCACCAATTTTACTTTGACCTTGTCTGGATCGGAGAGGTGCATATCACGTGATGATCACGATTTATTGTTGTATCAATTTTGTCATCATCCAACAGACAATGCTAATAAGCAATTGCAGACCCAACAAGACACAGGGAGGACTAGCCTAATAGCCGAATCTAAAGGGAGATCCCATCCCCTCGACAGGCACTGGGAACTCGTCAGGAACAGACCTGCCCTCAAATCCACACAAACACTCAAACACAACAATATGCTAACTCTTCTCTCTGCTCCAACAAACCATAAAATCCAGCTATACTCCTCGCTTAACTTATACACCCGCATGATCACCTCACCAGACTTCAGAATGCAGCTTTACCCCTCGAAAATCGGCCAAGCCGGACACATGATCTCTTTCGCAAATTGTGCCACCAGAATGCAGCTACCCAAGTCCAACTTGCCTTGCTACCCACATTCTACTGACCCCACGCAACCACTGTACCACACCTATTACTAGATCGCAGTCACACACCACTTAATCCACCCTGGCTGTACACATAACAAATGCACCCAAGCACGTTACTGCACTACTCTCTCAGCTGACCTGGACTACGGTCTCCGAGCACTTTGGAGTCATACCAATGATAAAAGGCGCTATACAAATGCCCAATAACATCACATAACATAACATAACATAACATAACATGACAATTTACTTAGTAGCCAATCCGTACCTGGATTTAATAGTGACGATGTAGTGGGCCACGTGAATAGGGGAATGGGTTTAGGTAAGGTGTGGCCAATCAGTCCAGGGAATATATCGGGATATTAGCATGTTCTGTAGGTAGTAGAAAATAAAGGAGGTGGGATAATGTAACCTATGTATGCTCATTTGCAGTTTTCTGCTGTATAACCTGTAACTTCTTGGGGCGTGACAAGCTCCATGTCGGTTAGGTTCTACGGGACCGCATGAGACCTTTTTGCATGTAATAAACCTTGTTTTACTTTGCAAAACGGTGCAGTGATCATTCGGTCTCTTGGATTATTTTTGCTGCATGGGTTTTGGGTTACTATCTCTTCACAAATTGATGACCCTGATGTGATCCCACACTATCCGTAAGGAAAGGGGTGTCACAGCCGTGCATCCTGGGGTGCAACACCCATCTTCAGTGACCAGTCCCCCATAAATGACTTGAAGAGGTTTGCAGGTGTCGTGTTGCCAGAAGGCCTGCTTGCTCCTTGGAGTGGGCCGCTGCTGTTGGTGGGACCCTGCATCAGATGAGCTTGAGAGAATGCATATATGTAAGTGCACCTTTGCGGGAGAAAACAATAAAAAGAGAGTGTGAATGGAGTGAGTTGATTGGGAGTGTGTGGACTGTAAATGAACATGTGGCAGTATATAGTGGATTTGTCAGATATGTGAACAAGCACTTTTCCGGTGCAAAACACGTTACCTGGACTTCCTTTCGGACTGTACCCTACATGACATGCTTTTTGGCATTTCTTTTTTTAAATTTCAAAATCTTTTTATTGGTTTTCCAACCAAAATCAAATTATGCAACATATTCTCGCCCCTCCCCTTCCCCTTGCTGTCAGAGAGCGTCCACAACATTTGACTACTGAATGTTCACCAAGGATTCCCAAAATGTTGAAAATTCATATTTTGTGTGGACACCTTAGCAGAATATAGTCACTTTGTAAGAATGTCAAAACCAAGCCACAGTCCTGTCGAAAGACTTCATGATCCCCTTGTAGCTTGTATGTGACCCATTCCATTGCCACCACACCCCATACCTTTTGAAGCCACTCCTGACCCATGGGGGTCCATTTCTGTTTCCATCTTTGAGCTATTGCCAACCATACTGCTATTATTAGGGTCACAATACACTGCTTCTGGGAATTAGTATATACCCTTGACTTCGGGTCACACATACCGCACATCCACACCCTCTTCTCCATTCGCACAACCCCTTGAAACATCCCCTGCATCTACTTTTTGACCTCTTCCCAAAAGGGTTGCAACACCGGGCAGTCCCACCAAATGGGCCCCCAGCTCCCCACTGTACTATATCCTCTCCAGCAATTCTCTGAGACTGATGGATATATAGCATGTAACTTATCCAGTGTGTAGTGCCATTGATAAAGAACTTGAATCCACATTTCCCTCATCAGAATGGAGCATGTCAGCTTTGGGATGACTCCCCAAATTTATCCCCAGTACCCTTCTGTAATAGTTTACCCCATTGTTTCCCCATTTTGTCATGTAGTTCCAATGTACTTTCTCTTCCTGTTCGTTAAGAAATCTGTAGAGAGTGGACACCAAACTCCTTGATCCTGAATGAGTCATAACATATTCCACAAAAGGAGTTGGCTGTCTTGTGGGGGACGTTCTAATTAGGGGGTTGGTCAACCAATGCTTCAGTTGGTTATATTGAAACCTATCTTTTTCCCCTATCCCTAGATCCCGAGTGCACTCCTCAAATGTTCAAAGTGTCAGGCCTTGGTACATATCTTGTATTTTCTGACAAAGCGCCTTGAAACACTTGTGTCGCGCCTTGAAACACTTGTGTATAGGCACGTTACAAATGCCATATCATATCATATCATATCATCTAGTGTCTTTCCACCTCTTATACACTCTGCTTACCATTCCCAGTGTGAAATCTGGGTTCTCAATCATTGGCAAAAGGGAGATGGGTTAACTGTGAGTGCCTCTCGCGTTACTGCCGAGTCCCGCACCTCCACTCCCATACCAATCATTTCACTATTTCGAACATTAGGATGGCTATGTTTTTATTTAGCCACAAGAGCCCTGATAAATATGTTCTCACCACTGCCCTGTCCTGCCTGGCCCAGATTGTCTGTGGACTGTCCACAAACCACTATCGCGCAGCCCTCAGCTGAGCTGCCTCAAAGTATCTGTAAAATTGGGGAAATTCCAAACCTCGTCGATTCCTCAGTGCTGTTAAAGTAGACATTGCAACCCTCTGTCGTTTATTCCACCATATAAAGGTTGGCAACATTTTAGTAAGTGAGTGAAAAAAGACCTTCGGAATTCTAACTAGCAGCGCATGAAAATAGTACAGTTTTCTTGGGAGCACTACCATTTGTATTCTTGTCATTCTTCCCAGCTAGGGTATATTTACTGGGTTTCATTTCATAAGGTCAGTTTTTAAATTCCCTTATCCGCAATCCTCATTTGCGTTTGGGTACTCAACCTTGTCACTGTAACAGGGTAAACAGACAGGTTCAGCATTTCTGACTTCTGTCTATTTATCTTTAGCCCAGAAACTGATCCAAACACTTCCAGTTCTTTCAACAACATCAGAAATGACATTTCCGGGTGTGATAGTGCTACCAGCATGCCATTGGTGAATGCTATCACCATGTGGTCTTCTCCCGCCATGGCTATCCCTTTTACCTGATCAGTTCCCCGGATCTTGGCTAGCAAGGGTTCTAAATATATGGCATACGAAATTGGAGACAAAGGACAACCTAGTTTTGTTCCCTGCCCTAGATTCACCTTGTTTGTGAGAATCCCATTAACCACTATCTGAATTGTAGGGGAGTTATAGTTTGCTCCAAACAATTGAAAAAATTCCTCCCCGAACCCCATTGCCTACATTGACCTGAATAAAAAGTACCATTCCACTCTAACAAAAAACCTTTTTGGCATCTAATGACACCAGTAGTTCTGAATTTTGGGTCCTAGAATTCTTTTGTTGTTGTGCATTTGCCTCTGAGATATACAACCTGTTTGATCCTGTCCTATAAACTTCGGCAACAGATCCGTCAACCTTTGTGTACAATTTGGCATCTAAATTAATCAGGGCTATTGGCCTATATGAGCCGGGAGATGTGGATTCCTTGCCCGGCTTAATTAGCTATCATCTTGGCTTTGTGTTATATATCCCTTTTTCTTAAATGTGTTAAATAAGCTTGTAAGCCTAGGGGTTAATAACTTGTGATACTTTTTATATAATCCTACTGTATACGCATCTGGGCCAGGAGCCTTTTTTTGGAAGGGATCTGATGGCTTCTGTCACCTCCGCTCCTTTAATTTCCTCATCTAATGTCTGATTTTCTACCCATGAGAATTGTGGAAGTAGGACTCCAGAGAGATATTCCTCCTTCTAAGAATTTGCAGGTTTAATTGATATATACAGGGTGTGTTAATACTCCCGGAATTTTCCTCCCATTTCCTCATTTGTTGTTCTTTCTATCCACCTTTGCATCCCTAAGTTTCACAATCTTCCTAGACTGGGCTTTACACCTCAACTCTCTCGTGTGAGAACCTATTCAGGTTTCTTTATCAGTACTCAAATTTATGAAGTCAAAACTGCATGTTGTTGCATTTTATCTAATATGCTACTTGTTAGTTTAAGGAATCCATTGGTCACAGTATTTGAACACATTTTGTATACATACTTTATTCCCTGGAAATTCAGTTTTTTCTACTTTACTTCGGGATACCTATTTCATTTAAATATGTCAGCCTATTTGCCTCGTTTTATCAACAACTTAGTCCTTCCTTTAGCTTGACTAGAATTCCCATTAAACGGAAGTAGTCCTACCTCGTTGTTTAGTCTTTTGTGAGCTTCGAGCTTCCGCCGCCAATAGGATAACATATAACTGGAGACGCAAATGAGTGTTTATACACTGCTACACTTATCGACACATTTACACAACGGACGTTTGGCAGATACAATTTGACTTTCAAATAAGGTACGTTTTGCTGTGACCGTGAGGCATTTTTTAGTGATACATTTTAGAAAAAACTCGATCCGCTCTAAACAGCAAGATCAAGGGAGCAATTTGATTTCTGTTGTGACCGCGAGGTATACTTTAGTGATGTACTTCTGTGAAAAAACTCGATCTGTTTGAAACAGCAAGACCGAGTGAATCATTTTTGCTAAATGTGCCTTGCCAGGGGGCTTACGTTAATTAGCCCTCTGTTACAACTAACACTTATCCTGATAAGAAAAAGGCACAGCTTTTTGGCACTTAAAGATTCTTGGCAGTTACACATTGATTTTCAGCGTTGGCCTTAATAAAAGGTCAGGATAGCTAGTAAATAGACATGTATCTCTTGACTAAGTTTGTCATTGGACAGTTTACATGTTTATTCTATCAGATATCTTTAACTGTTATCTGCTGTTTTGAATACGGCTTCCCTTTTTTTTTTGTACACATTTAGGCTCCTTTTGAATGCCATTTGACAGCAATGGAGGCCCACGTTACGGCGGAGAAATAATGCCGTCTACTATCAAAACATCTTCTTAAACTTATACAGAGCAAGATTAATATCTCATAGAAATACATGCTTTGTATTGTTGAATAATTCAGGTCAGTATATATATTTAGAGAGGCAACTTAGTATGTTGAATGGGACTTTGTTTTTGGTTTGCAACATGTTTGGAATTCGGGAAAATTTACTAGATCCCATGTATCTTTTAATCTCCGCAGATGCTAAATAAAGGCCATCTGTTTCGTTTGGGCTGCGTGAAAAATTGTTCTCTGCGCCTTATATGGACTATTATAGGTGAATTAATTTAAATGGTTCGGCCTATTACATATAGTTCATAAATGCTGAATTCTACTTTGACTATTATAGGTGAATTAATTTAAATGATTCGGCCTACTACATATAGTTCATAAATGCTGAATTCAACTTTGGTTGGTTGGGTACAGAAAGCTCAGTCTTTTCCTTGTTTTTAAAATGTAATTTTTCTTAATTTTTCTTTCTTTGTGGTTTTGTTTTTGTTTGGCATTCATGTTTCAAAGACATTGAGATCGACAATCAAGTTTGAAAACTCAACAATGAAACAAACATGGATCTCAGCTCTTTCATTATCAAATGTATTTGTGAATGTAATTTTAATAATATCAAATGCAATATATTAGTGCGCCCTGAGGAATGCGACCATCAGCCCTTGTGGGAATTTGGTAAATAGTGTCGCTGAAACTACTTTTAAGATCCGGAGGTATTGTTTACATGTAGTAGGCACTTAGCACTTTTTTGCCATTATTTTGGCATTTAGCACCTTATTTTCAGTACTTGTAGAATTGGCCATTCCAAATAGCATTAAGGTCTTTTTGGTAACATATGGTTGGCCATTGCAAGTATTAGATTTTCTTTTCACAATTCAGCTAATTTGTTTACATGAATATATACTATAATGTAATTTTTATGATGTTATTGTGTGAATACAATGCACATTTTTATGCTATTATATTTATTGTGATAAATATTAAAATATGATGTTTATAATTAATTGCCTTTGACTGAGTTTCTTGTCCCCTTCCACCAGAGGAATCAATTGAGATTTACTGGAAGTTTAGTAATTATCTGTGTGACCCAATTTCTTTTGTCTCCATTATATTGCGCCCTTGGTTCACAGAGTTGGGGATACCCATCATTGTTGTCTTAGACACAAGTAAGACAGACACAAATGATCACAGTTCAAGGGTGTTTATTGAACAATGAGAAAATGGTGTGCCGGTTGGAAAAATGCTTAATCTAAACTTATATCTAAAATGGGGACAGATGTTGACCATCAAATGAAAAATAACTCTGTCCTAGTGTCGGTGTGTCAAAATAAAAGGATGTATACTAAGAAACCTAGTGCCAAACCTTACAACTAGTTCAGAAAAGGTTGTGGGATAGTTCTCAAGAAAAGAAAGAAGTGTTCTGAAATAAAAAAAGTCAGGATCTGGTGGTTTGGGTCTCCCTTGAAAATGTTTTAGCACAGAGTAGGATGGGAGCTGGTGGAGCACAGTACATTCTCAGACTTCTCTAGCATGAGACGACAGTTCCAATGGCAGACAGTCTCGGTCTTCTCTAGCACGAGATGACTGTTCTCAGGTCCGTCGATGGCCAAGTCTCATTTCCTTAGAAAGTCTCTTGCCTTCGGGGTTCTGATGGGTTCAGATAACCAATAAAACAAAAGTTCCTTTAACAAATGAAAGTTTGTTCCCAATATTCATTGGGTATGGGTTTGCCCCTGGGTCCCCCTCTTCTGGGCTGACCCCTGTCAAGTTTAATCCCTAGTTTAGAGAGAGCGATGGCTTCACCCTGTGGTCCCCCTCTTCTGGGTTGACCCCTCTCTGCTTTCAATGTTCTCTTTCTTTACTTTTATACAGTTCATACATTTTGGATTCACTTCCCTTTCTTTCACGCCAATTCATGAATCAAAGTCTTTCGAATGTACAGGTTTTTGCTTGACCCTCCTGTATGACTACTTTGTATTCCTTTGGTGGCCTTTCTATGGCCTTCTGGTTTATGTAGTTTCTCATTATGGGGCTCGACCAGAGTCTCTTGAGTTAGCACCCACGTGGTGCCACTTTTCCTCTGCAGCTGGCCTCCCCCTCAGACTTTCAACAGTTCCTTTAAAGTTCATTAGCTTTGTTCAAAACTTGCCACTTTGCAATTCTCACTCAACACAACCCGGTGCTTATCGATTCTCCCCTTGACTCAGTGGCTTTGATGAACCGCTGGGCTTTCAGCTTCTTTGGAGTCAAGGCCGGTACCACGAGCGCTAGAGTTTCCTCTGCTCTGCTTTATCACCATAGGCTTGCCCTGTGTATCGTTGACATCTGCAGCAGGACACTTGCTTTATTGTACACAGTCTGAAAATCCTCTGAAAAGAGGTTCAGCGGGCCTCGGGTGAAAAGGACAAGACCACCACTCTCCTTGCCACACTCTTGCCTTCTGCCGCCTTTCTCCTTCTCTTGAACTGCCACCTTCTATCAGCCGTCTTCATGTGCTGTCTGTTGTATCCATCTTGCTCAAACTGTGCTCTTTGGTTCCACCTTTTATACCTGTGGGGAAGGGAAAGGGCCGTCATGTGTGTGTGATTCTGATCAATTGCCTGACTTTGCCTGACAATTGCGTCAGGACATGTCAGGTAAACTGTTTCATCATTAGACCAGTTTCTATCACAGTAACAAAAAGTATTTGTATTGGTAAAAAAGGGTGTTAGAGGTTTCGAGTTTCCTACGTGAGAGGATGTGATAAAGGTGTTAAAGGAAGGGAAAACCACGTCTCACCCATCTGCGTCCGACTCCCCCTCCCGGAGGACCCCCCATCCAAGTGATCCGCACTCACTGGTCCACCCCCTGGAACTGGATCCAATAGCGATGGCTGTGTCCTGGCCACCTGGATGATAGATTCCCAGGGACTAGTTAGGGAGACACCTTCAGGTTTCTCACACTCGCCAGAAGCTTATCCGCCTTGTTTGCCCTAATGTAGTACCAATGCTTGGAACGCACAGAAATTTGAGAGACTAGAGGATTTTGACTATTATTTTTGTCTTGGACCTTTATGCAACAACCCTCTTCGAAAGACTGTCCACAATTTAGTATTAGAAGTGCATCAGGTCCCTTGCTTTTCACTAATCATCCAGTTACTGACCTTAGATGTATGTCATTACCCAATTATATTTAGACATACCACAGAGAACCTTATATCAACAAAATATAACACATTTATTTTCATATACAAAAATATACAATTTCCACATTTCCTTTATACAAGCACCATATTTCATTATCTGTAAAAACAATCAGTTTTTTCGTTTTGTTCAATTTCTTTTTGTACAAATAATTACATATACCAACATTTTAGCCTCCCATACTAATAGACATATTCTTACAATGTATATCCCAAAAGTCCTTTTAGATCTAGTGTGGTCTAGCTTTTCAATAACACCAGGGGATCCTTAATTACGGTTCCAATTATTATAAGATCCCGTCTTTTAGTATCTCCATTATTTTGTACAGATGGCTCCTCATTCGTCCATTCTTTCATTCCTCAACACAAACATACACGACATGTTTCATTCCTCATTACCAACTTTCACAATAATTTATAGGAAATTCTTCAGGGGACGAAATAAACACTAAATACATAAAAAAACAATCATTGCTTTCAAAATTGTTCCTTATTTTTGGTTTACGCCAGCCTTTTAGGTCTCCTTTCTCATCCCTTATTGGTTGGAGCTAAAGGTCAGTTTCTGGATGATCTTCTGCGGAAAAATACAAGGAATACAGAGGGATCTAATTATTCACCACTCTTTAAATGTAGTGTAATTCATACATTTTTAAAGGATTTAATCACATTTATCGATGGGTACACTCGTCCCTATCGTCTTTCTCTTTTTCTCCATTGCATCCCCTCAAAGCTTGTAAGTAATTCGCTGTCCCAGTAACAAGTGTTTGGCAATATCGATAATTCCCCCTATGGGGTCCCTTTTCTTATACCTTAATGGTTTCCTTCTAACCCTAGATGTTTAAGCATTGGAATTAGGCAAAAAATCCTCCAGTACCTGTAGGAGGAGTATTAATCACAATGGCGGAGAAGCGGCAAACTTATTCCTGCGGTTTCTGTTTCTCGTCTATATTTTTTTGCTCTCGAATTGGTCTTTTAAGGAAACCAGGATCATCCCCTGTGTGGTAGAAAAGGAGATAAAAGTAGTGTTGTATTAGAGAGAGATACAGGAATTTTTGTATTATCCGTCCAGTCCCAACATGATGTTTTTATTGGATTTTGACTTGAAAAGACAGTTGCCTATTTTACGCTTTTTCCAATAGTTTCCTCTTTTACAATTTTCACAATTTTAAGTTGAGGCAAAAGATCATATACGCCTCTTCTCACAACTACCGGTATGGACTTCTTTTCCTGGCCTTAGTCAAGTGATTCATAAATGGTTTTTGTGGATGCCGCTATATTCCGGAAGACAGTATCCTGTTAATTTAACATATTTAAGAGAAAATTATTTTGGAGAAAAATAATAGTTGGGGTAGCTATATGCTAAGTCTTGTCATGAGCTACCCCATCAGGGCCATTATACCCTGCTATTCGGTGGGGGCTGCCTTACCTCTGTGACTGAAGCTGTTTTTGCATTCCCTCCACACACTTGCTCTCTCGTGGTTTCGAGATAGCGCTACGGCGTTCTTTTCCCAAGGATCCTAGGCATCCGTCGTATTCACATGTGCCACTCTGCACTCGCGTGTTCTTCTCGGGGATGTTAAACCAGTCCTCGTCTATATAGGTGGCTTGCTGTGTATTCGCTCTCCCCTTCTCCTGCTTGTCGCTTTAATGCGGAGGTACTTCCTCATCCAGTAGCATTCGTCTCCTTAGTTTAGGCTCTCCTTCCTTCTCTGCGACGCAACACCGACAGCGTCCATTTGTCCCGCCTCTCATCAGTTATTAGGTAGATCGCACATTTGTTTATAGTTGTCATGACGTCATTATGTAAATTCGCCGTATTTTAGGGTCCTTTTTTCTACTGGTTTTGTATTTTTTCCCTTTTTTCATTTGCACGTGGCCCAATGGCGTCTGCCCCAATTTGGAGGTACGTGGCCTAATGGAGTCTGTTTTAATCTGGAAGTACATCTTATTCCTAGTTATGTTCAAGTTGCTTTTTAGGTAAATACTGGCTAACTTTGCTCACATCCAAAATCTTTATTTACAGAATGTAAAAAATGGACTGAGCCGCGGTGTCTAGCCATTTCTTTCTGGCATATGGCCTCCAGATCAAAATGTATCGTCTGGGTATTAACCATCGTGCACTGACGTTTCTTCTTCTCATGTCTTCTGTTACATTAGTGGCATCTTTCTTTCAATCTGGTCTTTCATTCAGACCTGTTTCTGCGCTTTTAGTTAGAAAGATCAGTTCTTTTTCTTTCTTGAGCAGCCTTTTTTTCGATCCACATTGATGTCATTGCTGCGTTTAGGTTTGTAGATAACTGACCATCTCAATTCTTCCGTCCTGTGAATTCTTTCCACAAAATGACCTACTAGAGGCGCTGAATGTACACGGTTCTTAAGACAGCTCTTATGTTCTGTTATTTCCTTTCCGTTTTTCCAACATACAGTTTGTTGCATGGGCACCAAATGCCATTTACAACAAAATTTGAGTTGCAGTTTGTCATGCTGCATTGTTTCCATTTGGTGTCGAAGCCTATGTCTATTTCCGATGTTTTCTTAGTCTGTGGACAACAGGTACAACTTCCGCATGGGAAATAGCCTGTGGGAGTGCTAAGTCCCCAGGTTTCAGTCAAAGTAGGCTGCTTTTTCTTCTTTGTGGTGATGTTGTTTCTCATTATTTGATCTCTGATGGTTTTACTTCTACAAAACGCTATCAGTGGTTTCTCAATTGGGGTATTACCTTTTTCTAGGATTTTCCAGTTCCGATAGATGATCTTTCGAATTCTGTTTGACAGGTTACTTTATGTGTTGGCAAACACTATATCACCTTTTTTATTTTTTGTTATTTGTTTTTGGTAGTCTAATAGAGCCTCCCGGTTGTTATTATCTGCTCTCTTCATGGCTTTCTTGGTCAAATGTACTGGGTATCCCCGGTTGTGCAGATTGCTTCTCAATTTTCTGGCTCCTTCTTTATAGTTTTCTATGTTGGTGCTATTACGTTAGAGCCTTAAAAATTAGCCAAAAGGCAAGTTGTCTCTAATGTAAATTGGATGGAAACTTCAATAGTGTAGGAGAGAATTCCGGTCTGTGGGCTTTCTATATGGTTTCACATAGAGGGTATCATTCCTTTTGTCGATCTTAATTGTGATGTCCAGATAGTCGATTTCTTCTTTACTATGGTTAGATGTAAACTTCAGGTGTTGGTTTTGTAAATCTAACCATATAATGAAGTCTAGCATTTTTTGTCCATCACCTTTCCATATCACAAGTACATCATCTATGTACCTTTTCCATAATTTGATGTTATCTTTATAGGGATTACTCTTGCTGTAGATCACGCTTTTTTCAAACGCTTCCATGTATAGGTTGGCTATACTGGGGGCTAGAGTAGCCCCCATAGCTGTCCCTTGTATTTGCTTGTAATACTTTCAGTTAAAATGGAAGTAGTTCTCTGTGAGTGCTAATGCCGCACACCACAGAATCATGGAGCTTGGGGTTTTGCTGTTCCTTGTTTCACCCAGGAGTTTTTCATCAAGAACTTCTAAAGATGCCTGTTGCGGTATATTGATATACAATGCAACCACATCAAGGCATAATAGGATTTCCTCTTCCGAGTCGAAAGGTCTTCCTTCCACCTCCCTGATTAGTTGCGTGGTATTTTTAACAAATGACTGCATCTGTTTTTACCATAGGTTGCATAAATGCATCAGCAAATTTTGAGAGCGGATCTAGAACTGATTCGCACCCTGACACTATTGGTCTCCCTGGTGGTCTAGTGAGGGATTTGTGAATCTTGGGGAGCACATACAATTGGGGAATCCTGGGTTTTTCTTGTTGCAGGAAATCCGCCTCTTTTTTCGTAATCCAGTCTCTTTCTAGGGCTTTAGCCACTTTTAAACTTATGAGTTTCTCCAGTCTTTCTGTTGGATTTGTGTCTAGAAGTTGATAGTTACTTGTATCATTTATTTGTCTCATACACTCCTCAATGTAGTCTTTCCTATTTAGGACTACAGTGGCTCCTCCTTTATCTGCTTTTCGAATAACTATTAATTCATTTTCAAATAGTTGTGTCAAGGCTATTTTTTCCTCTTTGGTCATGTTTTGGAAACATCTCTCGTTCTTTGTTTCTTCCTCTAGTTCTCTAATCTCTTGCAGGACCCTTCTTTCGAAGACCTTAGCCTCTGCGGTTTGTAGACTCATTGGTGGAATAAAGTCTGATTTTCTATGGAGTCCACTGTCCTCTCTATAGATTTCCTCTTTATCAGTGAAGAACTGTCTCAGGTGTATCTTTCTCATTAGTTCAGCAAACTCTTCTCTGAATATAAAACGATTGTGTCTATTCGTGGTGACAAAATCTAGGCCTTTTTCTAGTGTTCTAGTTTCCACTTCGCTCAATGTGTTTTCTGAGCGATTTACCAGAGTGCTTTCATGCTCCGTGTCACTCTCTGGGTCCCATTCCATCCTGTCCCGTCCTATAAAATGCTGGTCGTTAGGGTTTCCCCTATTGGCATTCCTTCTGTGACCGCCTTGTCTGCCTCTATATTGTCTCCGACCTGTGTTGAATTCAGCATTCCTCCCACGCCTTACCATGTTATTTTCTCCTATACTCTCTTCACTGGAGCTAAATGATGTTCCTCTGAACCTCACTCTTCTGTTCCCACTGTTGCCTTTCTGGGAGATACTCTGTTCCGCCTGTTCTTTAAAGAAGTTCTCCTGTGTATAGGGAGATGATTTTTCATGGGTAAATTGTTGGATATCTTTTTTCAGTCTTCTCACCCGCTCTTTGGTTAGATCTTCCTTCAATATTTTCATTTCCATTAATAGTTCATCTACTCTCTTCTTATACTGTTCAATAGGAACAATTTTTTTAATTTCTTCTTCAAGTTTCTGTAGGTCAATGACAATTTTTTCTGTGTTTTTTTTTCTCCGTGTCAATGATTAAGATAACCCAATCCCTCCCGCACTTGTTCCCAATGTAGCTCCATTGTATGAGGAATTCTTTGTTATCTAAAAACAGCCGGGCCGTTTCTTACCACCAGCCCATGTGGCAAAATGCCATTTCTTAAATATTCCAACATTATACTTCCATGAAGTTCTGATTTTATCAGTCTTTTTTTAATTTGTGTAAGTTCATCCCAGTTCGTGAGGTTGGATGTATCTCCCAACTCACCACCGAAGAGGGATGAGTTGCTCAATAGTTCAGTGATATAACCATCATCATAACTTTTACATCTTTCAGCCATAATGTCACCTGTATCGTGTGACACCGTTTCCTCCCAAGTATCAGAGGAGATCAGGAGAAAAAGAGATAGTTTTTTTCACAATTTGTCTCACGGCCTAGCGACCGTACTTAGAATGCACAAAAATTTGAGAGACTAGAGGATTTTGACTATTATTTTTGTCTTGGACCTTTATGCAACAACCCTCTTCAAAAGACTGTCCACAATTTAGTATTAGATGTGCATCAGCTCCCTTGCTTTTCACTAATCGTCCAGTTATTGACCCTAGATGTATGTCATTACCCAATTATATTTAGACATACAACAGAGAACCTTATATCAACAAAATATAACACATTTATTTTCATATACAAAAATATACAGTTTCCTCTTTTCCTTTATACAAGCACCATATTTCATTATCTGTAAAAACAATCAGTTTTTTCTTTTTTTTCAATTTCTTTCTGCAAAAATAATTACATATACCAACATTTTAGCCTCCCATACTAACAGACATATTCTTACAAAGTATATCCCAAAGGTCCTTTTAGATCTAGTGTGTTCTAGCTTTTCAATAACACCAGGGGATACTTAATTACGGTTCCAATTATTATAAGATCCCGTCTTTTAGTATCTCCATTATTTTGTACAGATGACTCCTCATTCGTCCATTCTTTCATTCCTCAACCAAACATACCCAACATGTTTCATTCTTCATTACCAACTTTCACAATAATTTATAGGAAATTCTTCAGGGGAAGAAATAAACACTAAATACATTTTTAAAAAAATAATTGCTTTCAAAACTTTTCCTTATTTTTGGTTTACGCCAGCCTTCTAGGTCTCCTTTCTCATCCCTTATTGGTTGGAGCTAAAGGTCAGTTTCTGGATGATCTTCTGCGGAAAAATAGAAGGAATACAGAGGGATCTAATTATTCACCACTCTTTAAATGTAGTGTAATTCAAACATTTTTAAAGGATTTAATCACATTTATCGATGGGTACACTCGTCCCTATCGTCTTTCTCTTTTTCTCCATTGCATCCCCTCAAAGCTTGTAAGTAATTCGCTGTCCCAGTAACAAGTGTTTGGCAATATCAATAATTCCCCCTATGGGGTCCCTTTTCTTATACCTTAATGGTTTCCTTCTAACCCTCAATTGGAATTAGGCAAAAAATCCTCCAGTACCTGTAGGAGGAGTATTAATCACAATGGTGGAGAAGCGGCAAACTTATTCCTGCGGTTTCTGTTTCTCGTTTATATTTTTTTGCTCTCAAATTGGTTATTTAAGGAAACCAGGATCATCCCCTGTGTGGTAGAAAGGGAGATAAAAGTAGTGTTGTATTATTATAAAGAGAGATACGGGAATTTTTGTATTATCCGTCCAGTCCCAACATGATGTTTTTACTGGATTTTAACTTGAAAAGACAGTTGCCTATTTGACCTTTTTTCCAATTGTTTCCTCTTTTACAATTTTCACAATTTTAGGTTGAGGCAAAATATCGTATACGCCTCTTCTCACAACTACCGGTATGGACTTCTTTTCCTGGCCTTAGTCAAGTGATTCATAAATGGTTTTTGTGGATGCCGCTATATTCCGGAAGACAGTATCCTGTTAATTTAACATATCTAAGAGAAAATTATTTCGGAGAAAAATAATAGTTGGGGTACCATTGCTTGGTACACAGTAATGGTTTCTCTGCCTGTTTTGTGCACAGCACCTCTAGTTGACCCTGAATATGCCAAATTGTTCTCCCTAATCTTATATTCGGGCCCTTGGTTATTTCTTCTTGAGCCTCCTTTAGTTTCTCCTCTAACTCCTTCTCCCATTTTAGTCTTTGTTTTGTCCTAACTGCCTTAATTGCTATAACCTGGCCCCTCAGTACTGCCTTAAATGCGTCCCATATCATCCCATATCATCTCAGGTGTAGAGTCTGGGGTTTTGTTTTCCGCAAAATACTGTTCTATCTTTTCTGTGATTAACTCAACTTGTACCTGGTCATGCAACAATTATGTTGGGAATTTCCATTTCCACAACCTCCTCCCCCCCGTAAATGCCCCAATGTGATAGTCATTGACAATGGAGCGTGGTCCGACAGTGATATCTATCCCACCTCAATTTATTAAACCTTTCCCACCAAGCCTGTGGAGGCCTACATATAATCTATCTTAGAGAGAGATGAGTAAACATGTGAAAAGTAAGTGAAGCCCTGGGCCTGACCCTCTACAGCACGCCATTGTGGTCATTTTTTTCTAAAGGGCTTGGACCGGGGCCATGATACGTTGTGTGGATTTAGTGCTCCTATCTATTTGCAGTTCCCACGCCATATTGAAATCCCCTGACAAGATTATGTCCCCTTTAGCAAATACTTCTAGTCTTGAAAGCACCCCCTTAAAAAACCATCTTGCCCCGAATTTGGGACATATATATCGAGGCCAACCTAATGATATGAGATTCTAACATGATATTCATAAACAGAGATCTCCTCTCCTGATCCACCCGGGTCTCAAGAACCCACCCCCCATCCCAACCTATTGTGGAATGTTATCAGGACCCGGACTTCTTTTCCCCAGAGTTCGCCTGGTACAACTGAGGAAACCACCTAATCTTCAATTTCCCTTTATCTGTTTTGCGTATATGTGTTTCTTGATACATAATAAATATCTGGGTTCTTGTCTCGCAACCACCCTTCTAGCTTCTTTCTCTTGACTGGGGTGTTGTGGCCCTTTTCATTAAACAATACTATTTTAAAGGATTTCCTCTTCATTGTGATCCCTGGGTTTCCCCTCTGCCCCTTAATTGTACAGTTCTGCCCCTCTGACCCCTGCCTCCTTCCCCCTCCATGTCCTCCCCTGAGGAAGGCACAGGTTCCTAGGATCACCCGGACCTATCATCCACTGTGCCGGGCCCTCAGTGTTACACAGAGAAACATAGTGGGGGATGCTTAAGTCTTACCCCAACTCCTGGGATTCACATGATGCCTGCTTCCCTCTTTGAAGAGGCCCCTCTGCCATGTAGTCCAGCTGCATGGGACCGCCTCTGCTTTTAAGACTTGCTTCCCCCTTTGCCTTTTGACAAAACTGTTTTCCACTCCCACAGTTTCTTATGACCTCTTTCTCTTCTCGGCTGTACTCCTCGAGGGTCAGCACCTTCTTCCTGTATGTTCAAAATCTGTTCCCCTTCATCACATGTCTTAATCCTGTGTTCACAACCCTCCCACGAAAAGAAAAGGTCAAAGGGGAATGTCAATTTATATCAGATCTGTTTCTGTGCCAAGAATTTTACTGCAGTGCCTCTTCCCCTACTCTGGTCTCTAGACTCACTGGGCTGCTTCACAGGACTGGCTCCTCTCCAGTTCCTTCTCAGGTTGTACTCGCGAGGCTGGATAAGCTCCAATTGCCTCTTCCGTCCCCTTGTTTGCCGGGCGGGTCTCTCTCTCTCTCTCTCTCTCTCTCTCTCTCTCATTAATTGGAGTGCAAGCTTACTTTTCCACTTTCCTCCCTCTTCTGTGGTACCTCTGCCTCGCCGCACAGCTGATCTTCCCTCTCCCTCCTTCTTTTGCCACTCCTCTCCTCTCCCTGACTCAGAGAGATCCACGCCGTCTCTCCTTTTGCCCCCAGGTGTCGGAGCTCCATCTTCCCGCACTGGTGCGCTGGCCTGTCTCTCCCTGCACCGGTCACTTCACTCTCCCTTCCTGTGCTCCCTTTCCCAAACGGGGCTCCACAGTCACCTCGTTTCAATCTTATTTTGCAGTACTGCTATACAGTTTATTTTTACCACGTTGCTACATGAAAGCTCTTTTGCGGCCCGGTGAGGAAGGAGACACTCACAAAAGCCTTCCTCCACCGGCCACCATCTTCGAATCAATGACGTGATTTTTAAATAATAAACATTGCTGTGTTATTATACCATGGATTTTGGTCATTTTTAAAATCTCTCATACCCTTGGAGTGTGGTCTGCCTGTGCTTTTTGTGGCATTGTCTGGGCAGTGTGGATGCTACCCGAGATCCGCCAAAAGCCGCACAGTCCGCGGACCCTGTGGTTATCAGCATGGGGCCGGGGGTTCAGTATGTTGTATGGTACATCTATACAAATTAAGGGCATCCTGGGAAAAACCTATGAAATTCAGTGAAAAAACTTTGTTAAAGGGACTTTATGGTTAAGTTGCACTAATAAAAACCTATCAAATTCAGTGCAAAAAATGTGCTAAAGGGACGGTATAGTTACCCAGCACTAATAACAACCTATCCATATTATGGTTACAAGTAAAACGGCGAAACCCCAGAAATTCGCCAGTTATGGCAAGCTAAGCAACCATAACTGGCACTACCACGTGCACTGCTAATACCAATGACATCAAAGATGACATCACAAATGACATCACTGATGACATCACATGTCTGGTCCCTTGTTATTTGTTCAATGACATATCTAGGCCAGGTGGTTTTGTTTACTGACAGTCAAAAGCTGAACATTCAAAAGGTACTGTATTTGTAGACATTAACCTTCTGATATGTTCTTAGGTTTTCATAGGTTTTTACCAGGATACCCTTAATTTATACCATACAACATACTGAACCCCCTGGCCCCATGCTGATAACCACACGGTCTGTGGACTGTGCGGCTGTTTGCGGAACTCGGATAGCATCCAAACTGCTCAAAAGCTCAGGGGTTGTTTTACATTGTTGTAGCGTGCACTAAAGACACTGAACATGTTTTAAAGAGCAACACATAAGTGAGTTACAAGGAAAAATGAAGTTTGTTTGTTTATTTGTTTGATTATCTATTTATATAGCGCACAAAAACCAGAGGTATCTGGGTGCTTAAACTTAAGAGATTGGTTACAGTGCTTCAGGTTACAGAATAGGAAGTGTAAGAAGTGCATTACATCATTGTGGAATGTGCAAAGGTAATACATCATGCGCAAAGTGCAAAAGAGTAGTACACGGTGATCACATCCATTGAACCTAACCCCATGTTGCGGGGTGGCAGCAGCACACAGATGCGAAAGACCAGCAATGGGCAAGTACATGGTGCCTACCCCATGTGACAGGGTGGCAGCAGCACACAGATGTGAAAGTCCAGCAATGGGAAAAAACATGGTGCCTACCCCATGTTGCACGGTGGCAGCAGCACACAGATGCGAAAGTCAAATCAACAGGAAAATACATGGTACCTACTCCATGTTGCAGGGCAACAGCAGCATGCAAGTGCAAATTAATTAGGGGCACTATTGGCTTGGAAAAATGGGATGAGGGGAGGGGGAGGTAGAGGACATCAAGGGCAAGAAAAGGGGGTGGGGGTACACACAGCATCACAGGCAACCAGGGGGTGGGGGCACACCCAGCATCACAGTCGACCAGGGGTGGTGGGGGCACACACAACATCACAGGTGACTGGGGGGGTGGAGGGCACACATAGCATCACAGGCAACCGGGGGGGCACACACAGCATCACAGGCGACCAGGGGGGTTGGGGGCACACACAGAATCACAGGCAACCAGGGGCGGTGGGGGCACACACAGCATCACAGGTGACTGGGAGGGGCTGGGGGCACACACAGAATCACAGGCAACCAGGGGGGAGCATAACTGTAGCAGACAGAGAGCTGAGCAGGGCCTTAGAAGTGGGCCTTTGGTGAGGGGGCCTGCTAAAGCCTGCTGGTCCCCAGATTGGTCAAAAAAGGAACACAGTGGCCAATTCCAATGCAGGCCAAACAAGGAAGTCCAAGTTGAACTTCGAAACTCACAAAGCAAATGCGCCGGCCATCTTAGAAGTGCCACGAGGTAGGTCTAGAAACTCTGTACTTATGAAAGCAAGCTGCAATTTCATACAGTGTGCAACATAGTGGAATGCACCAAGTTGAAAAATAGCCTGTGATTCCAACAGTCGTACCTCAGTGCTGCTTTAGATACAAACTGAGAAGCAACTGTCAGTGGGATAACTGCAAAGTACTGAAAGCAGAACTGTACTTCAAAGTGGTAAGTACACTACATTGTTTCCTATACCTGCGCAGTTTGTTCTGTGTGCAATACTAGTAAAAATGATTTCTCTTATTTTACACAGAAATGGTAAGTGCCCTGGAGTGGCATGAAGAGAATATCCCTTGTGAAGAAATGAGTGAAGACAGTAACTCCATTGGTACATAGTGCAGTTTAAAAGCTAAGGCAATTAATACACATTGCTTCACCTGACTCATATTTTTTTCTTTAACAGTACATACAGGAAATGAAGGGAATGCCCCAGAAGTAGCAGCTCCTCCACAAGTCCATAAGCACACAGAAAACCATAGTAACAGTGTACAAAATCCACTAGTGAGCCTGGAGGCAAAAATTGACCAATTAATTAACAGTTTTGGCGACTTAAAAGATTTTGTACAGAGACATATAATGTAAATATTAAATACCACTGCCCCATCTGCACCTACACCCCTTCCCCCTGTCCCAGCCAACCATCCCCACAAATTTCCTGTAAGCAAATACGTTATGATGAGACCTCAGTCCCTTCCTCCACTGATGCCCAACTTGTGGAAAACCCCAGTTCTCCAGTATATGTCTCCATTTCTGCTACCCCTTCCCTTTCCTAATCATGTGTATTTATGTGTGTAAATAAAGTTCTATGTGTATACTGTTGCTGTGTGTCTGTGTTTTCTTTTTTGAAAGCCCTGTTACAAGTCCGTGAAGCGCCGGACGGTCTGAAATGTCCACAATTAATCAAAATGGAGGTGACCTGCGGACACCGTGCCTGTCTGGAAAGAGCGCATCCAAAATGGAGGTGTCCGTAGGACTCCGTGCCTGTCCGGCATGTCAGCAAAGTTGTGACATACCTTTAATTAGTTTGGGGACCCGACCCCTGTCCGGCGGACACTTGGAGGCATGCGCATCTCTCCCCCCGAGTGCTACGAACATCATGACTATCGGACATGTCCGCATAGCAGTGATGTACTTTAGTTAGTTTGGGGGCCCCATCCATGTCATGCGGACACCTGGGCGCATGTGCATCTAATTCCCTGTGTCCTACAAACAACACGCTTGTCCGGCATGTCTGCAAAGTTTTGGCGTACTTTTAATTAGTTTGGGGACCCCAGCCCTGTCTGGCGGACACTGGGGCATGCGCAACTCTCCCTCGAGTCCTACGAACATCATGCCTATCCGGCATGTCCGTATAACAGTAACATACTTTAATTAGTTCAAGGGCCCCATCCATTTCCAGCGGACACCTGGGCGAATGCGTATCTCATCCCCGGGGTCCTACGAACATTGCGCCTGTTCATAACTGACCGCCACACATGTGTCACACTTTTAATTTGTTTGAGGACCCCAACCCTCTTTGTAGGACACCTATGCGCATGCGCTCAACGGATTAAGCGCACTAGGTGTCCTGCGGACAGCTGTACCATTCGCGAAACGTCCACGATGTCACCATGTGACCACACCCACGCTGAGCATGGGCCCTTATTCGCGAACAGGGTCCCGGCCCCCAAACAGCAAAAAAGTGCTTTTCTGAGCAATCCAAGGTGTTTTACTGTGAAACTTCACCCTTGCAGAGGTCGCAGACCATGGCCCGACCATCTGGACACCTTTTGGAACCTTTTGCGCCCAGCTTGGGGTTCAAAGTGTCCGCAGAGCACGTGAATGTTCGTGGAGCACGCCCCAGCACCCCTGTAAAAGGCTACATTGCAGTGCTGCTCCTCATTCTGTTTTTGAATATCCTGAACAGAGTACTTGTTCTCATTGGCATTCCATTGCTGGATTATTGGCTGTAATTGGCATTGCTGTTGGTTGTGACTGACCAGGACTACTACTGCAGGTTTCTGTTGAGCTATTTGGCACATTGCTGTGTTGCCGCTGTTTTGCAGATTGGTCTATTCCTGGTTCCAATCTACTTTTTCTTGGACTATGGCATTCATGGCTACCTCTGCTGCTGCCTCTACCTCACCACCATCCCCACCACCTCCACTGCCTCCACCACCACAACCTTCCCAAGGGCATGTGGAGGGGAACATGCATGAATATTCGGAGGAGGAAGAAGAGGAAGACGAGAATGAGGTAGTGGAAGTCCCCGGTACCTGCTGCTGATGTGAGTTTTGGGTGTGTAGGCTTTTTACCACCGTTGTTGGTAAGCCCAAGACTAGTGCAGCCAATGTTTGCTGCAATGAATGTGGAATGGAACTCAGTTGCAGCAAACCTGGGCTGTACAGTTATGGGACTACCTCCATGCGGCGACACCTAAGATCCAGCAACAAAGCAGCAGTTCAGAGGGTCATCCCCTTCGACAAGGATAGTAGGTTCAGTTCCAATGCAGCATCCTCGACATCTGCTCCTGTCACCACACGGGACAATCCTGTGGGGAGGAGGATTCCTCCAACAGCCTTGCAGGCCATGCATGGCAGTAGATCCTTACCTTTCAAAAGTAACTGTTTTGTGTGTGTACTGCGACACAGTAATCTGCAGGGGTGAGCATTTCCAGAATGGTTTTGAGGCTGTGGTTCGGCACCACGAAGGAAAGTGCCCCCTACTTCAATGAGGCGTACCCAACATCTTCCTCTCCCCATCTGACCTTTCTTATCCCTGCAGTTGGTGCTCCTTCCCTACCATCCCTCATGTGTGGTGTTTAAAAAATACAAAATCATTCACAAAAAAAGGCTCTTTTTAGAGCCGCCTTCCACAGTTTAAAAATAGAAGTGCCAATGAAATGGTTCAGGCTCTGCACAGTCTGAAAAGAGCCTTTCTGTTTTCTTTTTGGTTCTTGGAAGTTTTGAAATGGCCAACACCTACTGCACACATGCTTCCTATGCTTGCAAGAACGGCTGCAAAGCATTTTGCATAGTGCGCAAAAAAAGGTGATTGTCATCATCAGTAAGATGGATGCCATCTCTGCGGAAAATGTTGGTGCTACAAAATGTAATGTTTTCATTGTGGAAGGAAGACATACCAACATCTCGCAAACATGCGCAAACAGCCTTGTTGACATTGCTCCTGGTGTTCTCCATTTGCGAGCCAAATGATGAAGGGTGCAGCCACATCTGTCTCTGGGCAATGCGCGAAAAAAATGACAAGAGAGTTTGGAAACATGTCCATGACTTGCCCAAGTTCCTCCTTCATCGCAAACTGCAGAGAGATTCTAGTAAAGTGGCCTAAACTGTTCCCTCCACAATGAACAATAATAATGGTTGGATGATGGTGTGTCACCATAGTGGCACGAAGGGGAAGCAAATCCACCCACTTCATGTCATGCACTCCATACCAGTGCACATCCACATGAGGGAATATAAGATGTGCAGCCACTTCACAGTGCTCTGAATACACCTGCAACCAATGTATCCACGAGTCCCCCAAAATCCATACACTCTGCCTCCTGAAAGACACAGCCATGGCATAGCAATTTGCACTCCTCTCAGCAAACAGACCTTCTGCTGCAGTTTCCCCTTGCACACCACACCCAGGAAACCTTATTGACCAATCCCCTGGCCTCCACAGTCCCATTTCCATGCCCATCCTCAAAAGCCCCGGATATGGCACATGTGATCTGCGAAATACAGCGGTGTCCGCGGACATATCATGTAATGCACAGGGTGGGGAAAGAAATTTCAACCAGGGAAGGAGATTTCCCCATTAGTAATGGCTCTGAACCTTTTTTTTTTACAGGGGCTTGAAAACAAACACCTTTCTTGAAAACAAACACCTTTTTTTTTTGGGGGGGGGGTTCTCTTCTTTTCCTCCTTACTGCCTTACTGCATCAACCTCTGCAAAGCATCCCTTAGATTCCAAAAAAAGGAGAAGACAACGAAACGCCATATGGAGTAAAATTGTGCACACTAAGGGAGTCAATGTTGTCATTGGAAAAAACAAACATCTCAGCACGCCGCAGAACTATACTTATGCCTCTATTCAGAAGGCACCTTCCAACATTTTGCTGAGGATTGAAGATATTGGGGTTGTTCCATCGTGCTCTTGGTAGCATTTCAGAAAAAAAAACACCTTTGCGCTTGGGAAAAGCAGCATTAGTGCCACCACCAACAACTTCAATACAGGAATCAAACTTGGGGCACTGATGTACCCCACATGCTCTCCTCCACAGTGCACCACCAAAGCATCAAGACTACTAAGAGTAGCCATGTTTCAGCAAAGAGCAGGTAGTGCCTGCAAATTGCGGCCAAGCACACTCCACCATAAAGTCTCCAGGCCTGGAAAACCAAGATCTGTAGAAACACCTCTTGCCTTTGCATACCTCTCCAGATCAGAAACAGAGCAGTCGCCCACGATCCATGCAATAACTCCAGCCATCTTCACTACACAACCAACACAGTAATGAAAAAAAGTATTACCCTCCCTTCCTGTAAAGCACACCCTTGGCTAATCCCCACAGTATACTCCCATTTATATGCCAAGCATGCGGAGAATCCCTGGATGTAGCAAGTGTGATCCGTGGACTACCGCGGTGTCTGCAGATCCCATAACACAGGGGCAGTCCTTCTTCCCTTTCCACTTCACACTTTGCAGTACTCTCTCATTGGCTACTGGTAAGCAGTCCCAAACCATCCACCAATCACATCCAAGATCTCTAGCAACTAGCAAATCAGTACAACACTGCAGATGTACTGTTCAACACTCAGAGCACAGTTCTCCTATGATTCCCAAGCACCTGCCTCCAAAAGTACTGTAAAACTACCCACGATTTCTACTTCCAGATTCATCCGCATCTACATCCAGCAAACTACAGGTATGCATATGTTTTGTAATGCACATAGAACAGGAAAACTGCATGTATGTTACTAAAGCATAGCAAGTACATATATTACATGCATAAAACAGGGTGTTTGTCACTTGCCCTGCATAACCTAACAAATAATCATACTATAATTTGTACCATCTCCTCACATCAACTGACAGTTACTTACAATGCGGTTTTCTTTCACAGTGTTCTTGTACTGCCCACTAGCATAACAGCTACAAACCACATATTTCAATTTCACCACCACTGCCTGTGATTTTCTTTAATAGAAAACCATATTGAGAACATTTCCACAGCACATGCAAGTGCCAGATCCTATCTGACATGCCCAGAATGCACACAAAAAAGGGAAACTGTATGTACATTAGGAAAGCATGCCAAGCACATGCATTGCACAATTGACAAAATGCACCATTGGGAGGAAAGCAAAGAAATGCATGTGTACAATGGAAACAGTGTTATCTGTAAATATGGATGCATAACTTCAACAACTGAAAAGAATTTCTGCATTCATATAGCGAGAATCTATGTGTGGGAAACTTAACAAATTTCCACACAAGATAACATTCTCCTTTCCAATCTCTACATCTTGCTGCCCTTTTTCTCACTCTACTATCACTTCCACTAATCAATTTCCAAAACAAATAGCGCAAAAACATCTCACACACTTCAAAACTGCAGCCCCATAGGGCACAATTATCACTGCAGCACTGGCCCCCATAACAAAAAATGGTAATACTCCCAAGTCCCCAATCGTATGCAGTGCTGTACAATTGCACAAGCACACTAACTCATCTTGCCAACAAATCCTCCTACAATATAAAAAGTGTTGTACTGTTATTACTGTACCATTAACACACATACCCACTCTTTTGCAATTGCAGTGAAGAACCGCCTACTAAAAGCCAGTGACATCTCTGCTGGAAGATAAAACCCAGAAGGAACCTACTCTTCACATCCAAAAGAGTAAGTGCAGTGCTGTGGTAGTGTTCTGCCTGTTACTCAGACAGGGCAGTGTTGTTGTATTGTAGCCTAGACAACATTATCCAAGCTCACAGCACTCGCTTCACCCTTACGCATTGCACCTTGCCAGGTCCACTGTTTCTATTGTCATCAGAACACCAGTATGTTAACACCCACTAGTTTTATAAAAAACATTGCAATGTCCTTATCTCTTCTAGCACATTACACTGTAATGCACACTGAAGCAAACCTTTCCCACAGGAACAAACACACATAGCACTAAAATGTTCCCAACCAAAGCTAACAGCCCTTTGTACAATCACACTCCTCTATATATACCTACCTTCATATTCAGACACTCATGCACAGTACACACAAATACATTGCACAACTTCCAAACCCACACTTTCCTTTTTACTCCAACAGACACAAGATAATGCGTACCAAAATGCCCAGCCACCTCTAGCAGACTTTGTACAAAAAGTTCAATCAAAATAGCTAATACAATCACTAAGCAAAACATAACCAGGTAGCAGGAAAAAAAGTCTGACTTCTCTTTCAAAATGTAAAACTAAAAGTAAATGTATTAGGAAGAATGTAACTGCCAGTAGTGCAAACACTACATATACCACTGGTAACATAGCCATAAGTAAGCATTCCAAACAAATAATTTTACTAAATATGTTCCACCATAGAATCCTTCAGAACCATATAAAAACAGGTGAGAAATCACGCTTCACCCTTAAAACTTACCGCAGAAAACTGATCCTGGAAGCTCTCATAGACAGTGCAATGCTTCTCAAATGGAAATTATTTATATTAATTTTAAACAGAATTAATCCACTAACAAAATGGAATTAGTAAACTACAAAAAGTACTTCGCAACAGACACAACATCAGCATAGATACCTTTGCAAATGTCTGTGCAGGTGAGTGGATTCACAGTGCCAGCACAGAGCCATATCTTAATGAAGAGACATACAAACAAGAGCAAACAAACACAATTGCCCATTTCACCAAAAGGACAAGTAAACAGCTTCATGTCTTCTGTTAGACACAAAGGCAAATCGCCTAAGAACACATACTGCATAAAAAGAATTGAAGCATCAAAGTACATCAATGATTACAATGCAATCATTGCCCTCCTATGGAATACAAACATAGATGTGCAGTACATTGCAGACAATTTCACTGCAGTTGCACGATATGTCACAGCCTACTTAACCAAAGCAGAGAAAACAGAGCTAAAAGACCTCTGGGATGACATATCATCTGCCAAAGCACTGTCACAAAAATGATACAGCTTTGGCATAAAAATGCTCTCCCATAGAGAATGTGGCTGCTACGAAGCCTCAGACTGTTTAACCGGCACCACCTTGTATGGGAAATCTGAAAACATAGTCTGGCTAAGCCTTGATCCTGCTGTATCCAGAAAAAGAGTTCTCAAATCGTGCCAAGACATAGAAACAAAGGCCAAAATTGATCCCAACAGCCAGGACATTTCGAAAAACAAGTTATTGGACACATACTACTCAAACAGGAGTACTGCTTTGGAAACCATGTGACTATACCACATAGCCCAAAACCTCTCATACAAAAATAATATTAAACCAGATGAGAAAAAAGGTAAACACATAGTCAAAGGTTGTGAGGGCAGCCTGGTTAAACTTATCAAACACAGCTTGTTAATCATATGAAGGTATCATTAAAAACTCCTCAACATAGAGAGCTGTACTACTTGTTCCTACTGCAACTTTTTAAACCATTGAGAAAAGAAGATTTATTGGACACCCATGCCTCCTATGAAAATGCTTTCAATGCAAGTAAAAGCACTATAACAGATATACAATTTACACAGTACAAAAACATGTTGGACAATGAACGGCAAAAAGAAAAAGAACTTCAAGCACAACTACATGTAGACACTCCTGAGAGCAGTCAACCTTCTCTTCCAGGAAGCCAAGAACCACTTGGACAGCCACTCATAGCAAATGAGGCAGAATTAGCCATGACTGAAGTAGAAAACACCATGTGTCAGTATGAGCAATCTGAAGAAAACTTTGCTCTACAGAAATCACAACTAAACAATGAGCAGCGTAGCATTTCCCTTAGAAGTAACTAAAGAAATTGAACATGGTGTGCAGCACAAAACTAAAGCTTGTACTTGTCAAAACTATAAACCTCTACTCCTGTATAAGTGGTCAAGCTGGTTCAGGCAAAACATTCTTAATAAAAAATCATCAACAATTGACAAGCAAGCTTTCAGCTGTTATAACTGCAGCCACAGGCGTAGCTGCCTACAACATAGGTGGTGTTACCAATTGCAACTCCTTCCAGTAGAACAACAAAACAAATTAGACTTCTACAAACTTTCAGCAGAAGCTGCTATGGAGCTACAGAGAGTTTTGAAACAAATGAAAATGCTCCTAATAGATGAGGTGAGCATGGTCTCGAACCCAATGTTGGTTTTGATTCACCTCAGATTGCAAGAGGTCCTTGAAACAGACTATGAAGAACTCTTTGGAGGAAAACACTTTGTTGTTTTCGGAGATCTTCTTCAATTAACACCAGTGAAAGGTGAACCTATTTTACAAACCTTAGGACACAAACTGTGCCGTAACACACTTGGCAGCATAGGAAATGTAAATCTCTGGCAACATTTCCAATACAGAGAACTAACTGAAAACATGCATCAGTCTGCAGACCTCACCTACACCAAGATTTTGAAAAGCATTTGGATTGGTGTGCTTTCTAAAGAAGCATAGTCTATCTTAAATAGCAGACACATCCATGAGCTATACAGGCATAACACATTTCGTACTGATGTCATGGAACAATTAGCACACACAAATGTAAACTGTATGTCCTTAATGCCAACCCAAGCAAGCTGTACACAATTCAATGAAACAATGTTGAAAAAAGACATGCAACCACTAGTGCAAATTTACTCCACAGACAAACTGGACGTGCACTGTATGACAGTACCTTTGTGTCAACAAGCCTAAGCACGACTAAATACCTTAGAAAACTCCATCTCCAACACAGCTGGTTTGGAGAAAATGTTAACATTGTGTCTAAACTGTACATGCTAAAGCGTAACCTTGGCGTGGAGCATGGTTTGGTTAATGGAACACTTGGTACAGTTGTTGGCTTCCAGACATACCCACGTGACAACAGCATTTAGTTTGTCAACATTCACTTTGACAAACTTTCAGAGTTAAAAGGATAGGACACTCAACAGCTCGATTCCTTCTTTTCAAAGACATGTATGTACACAGAGAAGAGTTTTCTCTGTCTCTAGCACATGCAGTCACTATTCATAAATCGCAAGGTCTAACCCTAGATTAAGAATTGATTGACATTGGCAGCACTGTTTTTAAAGAAGGCATGAGTTATGTAGCACTGTCACACCTACGTACACTTTAAGGACTATTTCTAGTCAATTCTGATGCAAGTAAAGTCAAGGCTGACATGGCTTGCATCGCAGAGTACAACAGACTATGTGCACTCTACACACCCCATCTCAAAATGTACCCCGTTCCTCAAAAAGGCAAACATTGTAAAAGAAAATTAGTGCAAACACATTTTGCACATGATCTCCCAACAGTACCACCAAAGAAATTGAAAGCAGCTGGTACTCCATCAATTACCACAACCACAGAAGGATGTAGTGAAAAGGCAAATTCATACCCAACAGCACAAAAAAAGAGAACAACCTCTTAAATAAAACAAGTGGACTTCCATCAAATGAGTCAGACACAGAACTGTTTGGTCCATTCAAATTTTCCAACACAACTGGTGTAAATTGCTATGCAAATGTAGGAATCAGTGTTCTATTTAAATTGCCAACAATTGTTTAAAACATTTACTTAAACACCGTGGACCAGTTGTGTTTACAAATGCTAATCCTTCACAGAAATGCAACAAACAATCCTGAGAACACTTACAGTCTCTCAGGAATAAGGCAGGAAATGAACTACTTTGCGGGAATGGTGAAATTCACTATAAACACCCAAGACGATCCACAAGAATTTCTAATGCACTTACTGCAAGTACTGGAAAGGAAAAACATACCTATAAATGAAATCATTCAGATTTCATACATGTGGAAACATACATGCACTCTCTGCAGCCATGTGGTGCAGGAACAAGTCCCTAACTAGCGCTTTGTGTATGTATCTATACCTAACTGTGAATCCATTCCATTTCAGCAGCTGGTACAAAAGGCAAGCCATAGCATATTATGTACTACTCGAATTTCCGACAATCGTTCCACCTTACAGATACACATAGCCAATATTTAATAGTAATGCTTTTACGATACAATGCAGATGGTACCAAAAACAACTGCATGCTTACTAGCTTTGCACACGGGCAAGTATCACTTGGCAAGAGAACCTTCACAACAGTGGGCATAATCTACCACAAAGGTGCCACAACCAGTGCAGGTCACTATACTGTGTACATTAAAAGAAATGTAGGAGGTTTGTATGCAATGATACTTCCATTACTCTGAAGCAGAGACTACCAGCAAATCTTGCAAATGCCTAATTAATATTCTCGAAACCAAAATGTACTCACTGATCTACAAAAGTAGCATAACCTACTGCCCAATACCCACCATCATATATGTAATTGCAAAAGGAAAATAAGCTTGTACCCTGTGAAACTGGCACAACTTTGCATACAACAACTGGCCCATGAAGACATCAGTTGCGCTGCTATATGGTTTTTTCACCAATGACCCAATGATTGCAATCACAGAAACAACTGTACAAAGGACACACCAATATTGCTTCCCACATAGTACTTAAAAAGAAAAGTACTGAGTATTAGTGTTAGGTAAGATTTTCACAGAACTGGTAAAACTTCCTGACCTGGTCAACCCCAGAACATGTTGCTTTACCAGTGGGATATTTTTCCTTAATACCTCTGTAAGTGGGAACCTTTTTCCACACTCATATAATCTTTCACTCTTTTTATGGGTGTCATTTTTCTGACTCTCAATAGTGTCTTTTTAAGGTTATCCACTTTAACAACTTTTTGGCAATAAGTGCCTGTTGTTGCTGGGTTGCCCTAGGGGCTCCGCTTTTAACTTTCATTTGCTAACCTTGAGAGAACTACAGTTCCCAAGGATAGAAAGGATCTTTGGATCCATTTTACATTTTATTCTGTGAAGCCAGAAAGCCCCACCCTATGTGGAGTGCTCGGGAGATACAATGGGCCTCATTACGACCCAGGCGGTAAATTACCGCCTGGGTCGTACCTTTACCACCATGGCGTAAACTACGTTTACGCCATGGTGGTTGGCGGACTTACCGCCCCATTCCGAGGTTGGCGGGGCGGTAAGTCCCCAATCCCCATTTACCCTTCCCCATTCCCATTTTTGCCCCATAGGGCATAATGGGAATGGGGAAGGCGTTAATTACGCCACCGTAAATTACGGTGGCGTAATTAACATCAAGGTCCCTTAGCGCCATGGATTTTAACACCTGCTAAAAGCAGGTGTTAAAACCTCCATGGCGCTAAGGGACCTCGGAATCAGGCGGTAAGGGTCGGCGCTGTTTACGCTGCCGTAAACCTCTTACCGCCTGAGTCGTAATGAGGCCCAATGTATCCCCTTTCACATTAAGACTGTAATAATTATGTTACAGGGACAAGCTTACCTTCAATGGCTGGTGGCAGTTATACCTTGTATTAATTTATTTGGTGCATCTTTACCGCGGGCTGTGTTCACAGCTGCAGTACAGGCACCTAAGAGTACTCATTTTACCAAAATGGCCCCTGTCTTCTTTTTTTCACCATTTTACTGTTTCTTGTCCATTCTTGTTCCTTCCCCTGACATCCAGGGTGGGAAATTCCTTTGTGTGATTTTTATCTTCGGAAGGAATCCCCTGAACTCTCTGCCCAGGCTCCACTCTATCTGTGAGGGCAGGAAGTGAGGGAGGAGTCCAAAACTCCACAGCCCTTTGTCTTCCTCCTTGCCTGAATGGGGGAAAATCCCAGTGGGGGGCTGGCCGTCCTGATTGGTCAACCAGACTGCCCGTTCTTTTAAAATGTAGGAAAAGAATGTAGAAGTTGTGCTCTAATTCCTGTTAAATACTGCAAACCTGGAAGCTGAAGACAAGTCGACCACTGGAACCAAAACCGAAGAGGATGATGAAGGAAAAACAGCAGAAACCATTTCCAGCTAACAAAGAGCCTGTTGTTTAACCGGAGCCTGCTGTAGCCCTTCCTTCCAATCGATCTGGGGACTCTGAAAACATTGACCCTGACCCAGAGCCTGGTGAGACCCAATAGACACAAAATGACCTGCATTTTGAGCCATCCCACACGTTGCTGAAACCTCGCATTGCTGCAATACCCCTATACCATGGGACCTTGAGCCACTGTGCAGTGCACGGTCTTCTGAATTCCAAATCTCGCTGAAACCTCATGAACTTCCTAGTGCATCTCCAGAGACATGAATTAAGTCTGAAAAGTCCCCTCAACAGAGTGCTGGACCTTTGTAATGACGAGAATTCAACCACGATTTTCTGTCTTCTTCTTTGCCTCTTGAAAAGGTGCCAAATCCGCAGAACTGCATTCAGCCATGATGAAAACCTTGCCTAGAGCCTTCTTCATTGATCCTTGCTGCAAAGTTCCTTCTGAGGTCTTGTTTTCAGTCACCACGACAAGGAATCCACTGGCCTGGTATTTGGCTGCAGACCCTGAAGTCCTCCTGCTGCAAACTCTTCTTCAATGCTGAGGTACTGTGTTGGCTGACTTGGGTATGTACTTACGTTAAGTCCCTTAGGATTTCGGTGTAGCTGTGGAGTGTTTCCTGTGATGGGGAGGCCTCTCATCCAGTGCACCCAGTCCCACTGCTAGAATTCTGCTAGGGTATCCTCTGCGACGCCCCTGGACCCTCTTCTTACTCTAAAGTAAAATACTCACCTGTTTGCCGAGTCTTCCCAAGGAACTCTGACTTTTGCTACTTAAGAACCTATCCTGACACTGCCTGTTGGACACTACATCCTAATGACCCCCCTTATGCCACTGAGAACACTCATGCTCCAAAAATAAGGGAAAGACTTTAAAGGGATTGGACCTTTTGCCTAGAAAAGAAAATAAGTGTTTAAAAGTGACTTACTTGTAAAAGAGTTGGTTGGTAACTGTAACTCTAAGAGTGAACCTTGGATGTGTGATGTAATATTCTTAAAAGTATGGTTAACATCTTTCTTTCCTTAGAAACTGTTTTGCCATTCTAATAGGGAGTAGATGTGAAGGTATATTACTCACCTGTGATTTGGTTGTGCCTCTTCCCAGAAATAATGTGTTGGTTTCACCAGATTATTCCTGCAGGGCAATTGTACGAGTGTCCTCCAACTGTTGGTATCACCAGATTAACCTGTTAGGATAATTGTATCAGTGTCTCCTTACTGGGTCTTGCGTCTCCTGACTTGCTGTTACCCTGTCCAGAATAAGTCTGTATTAGGTTGTTGCCTACCTAGAATAACTTTGGGCCTCTTTACGAGAATTTATTTATTTATTTATTTATTTATTTATTAAATGAATAATGGAGAATGGAGGTAATGAAAAAAGGAAGGCGGAATGGTAATACTGGCATCGTTAATGGGTCCGGGGCATTAAGACCCGACAACCCGCCAATACCGCCACTGCCCGTATCGTGCCCCCTCATACCGGCATGCGCCCCTTCGTGGAGTAAATACCGGGACGCCGGTAATAGGAGGACATCACAACCAACACGGGCATGCAAATACCGGCATCCCGAAGGCGGTAATTAGGGCCTGCACGATGGCGGCCATACAGGCATCGCAGACCACCGGTAAACAGCAATCAGCAATCAAGCCAACTGCCACAGGTGCACACAATCACCACAGGTGGAGTCAATGGAGCCTGGGCCAGTATAAAAGGAGTACACCCACACCCCTTCCTACACCAAAATGATACCACTAGCTGTTGCAATCATGGCCATGGAGGACATATATACTGCTACAACTACAGCAACAAAAGCAACTACAACAACAACTACAGCAGCAACAACAGGCAGCACAGAGGAGACGCAGGAGGAGAAGGAGGGTGAGACAGGCCCAGCAATTACCACCAGTGCAGCAAGTAGTACCTCGTAGGCAGCCACCAATCCCTCGCATCAGACCCAGTCCATTCAATCTAACCCCTGACCAGATCCACACCCTGTACCGGTTGGACCAGGTCACCATCACCACCATAGTGGACATGATAGAGAACGACATCGCCTGCCTGATAGAAATATGCACTGCCATCCCCCCGCTACTAAAGGTGGTGTCTGTGCTACCCTTCCTGGCCACAGGCACTGGCCAGCACACAGTGGGGCAGCTGCATGGCATTTCACAACCACTAATTTCATGAATACTGCACCAAGTGCTGGATGCCCTCCTGAAGCACACTAGCACCCACATAGCGCTACCACGGACTGCCCAGGAGATAGCCGACACCAAGGTAGGCTTCTATGCACTGGCAGGCATGCCCAATTGTGTTGGTGCCCTGGACTGCACCCATGTGGAATTGTTAGTCTCCCATGCCGTAGAGGCGGTGTACCGTAATCGCAAGCAATACCATGCCATCAATGTGCAGATGGTATGTGACTCCAGCAAGATCATCACACATTGCTGCGCCCAATTTCCCGGATCAACACATGATGTCATGTTGCTGCGTAACTCCACGCTATCCCGTCACATGGAGCGACATGCTGGACGACGTGCCTGGCTGCTTGGTGAGTTGACTGACTGGCCCATGTCAGTGCATCGGGGTAGTGATGTGTTGGGATGCATACTCCACCTGGGTTGGAATGGGGGGATGCATACTCCACCTGGGTGGGAATGGGGGGTGCATACTCCACCTGGGTGGGAATGGGGGGATGCATACTCCACCTGGGTAGGAATGGGGGGATGCATACTCCACCTGGGTGGGAATGGGGGGAGGATGCATACTCCACCTGGGTGGGAATGGGGGGGATGCATACTCCACCTGGGTGGGAATGCATGCAGAGCCAAACACTCCTGACCTGAACATCCAAACACCAACATAATTCATCATTGGCACACATTTGACCAATTACGTCTATCAATGACAACATGTAAGACACACAACCTGGCCACCATGGGCATGTCAAGCAATGCATGACTAAACATGATTGAAACTGTGCCAATGTGGCTAGTGTTACCATGCACAGTGTAGTATAAACAGCAAAAAAGGGCGGCAAAACAACATCCTACAACCACAGTACATACGCATCAGCATTCATGAATTCACCCTGCATCATCTGTACAACGCCATCCAGACTACCACACCATATTGCAGTATAGAATGCAACTAAACAATATTCGTGCATACGTACAGGGACATGTGCAGGTCGTCAGCAAATAGCTGCGGCCATGACTGTGAATCCTGAAGGTGGCAGCTCAGAGTGACTCACATAGACCTATCTGTATTCGTTTGCAGGTGATGGAGGATATCCTTTGAAGCAGTGGCTACTTACCCCTGTGTGGAACCTGCAGAACAGCCATGAAGAGGAGTACAATCGGGTACATACCCGTACCCGTGTTGTGATTGAGCAGACCTTTGGCCTGTTGAAGGCGCGGTTCCGCTGCCTAAGCAGGTCTGGTGGAGCACTCCTTTATGCGCCTGAGAAGGTGGCAAAGATCACCATGGCCTGTGTCATGCTGCACAACATGTGTGTCCGGAGAAATGTACCACTGCCACCTGACATTGACATGTATGCACCGGGTGAGGATGATGAGGATGAAGACGGAGGAGAAGCAGCACCCCTGCCAGTACGTGATGCACAGAATGGCCGTGCAGTACGCCAATCACTGATTGATGAATACTTCTGACCCACAGGGACGTTGATAGATATGTGTCAGTGTCACATTGTGCACTGTGTCCATGTGGACATGCACACAGGGAATGTGGGGAGTTGGGCACCGTACACCGTCATTAATTAAATGGATACACACGAAATGAACAATGTCCAGATATTGAATGTTTTTTAACACAACGGGTGTATTGATATCAACTGAAGAAAGTGCAACCCCACCAAGCCCCCAGTGAACTCCCTAAATCCCCCACTGAACTCCCCAAACCCCCCTGTGAACTCCCAAAACCCCCCAGTGAACTCCCCCCAAAACACCCATATGCCGCCGGCACCATCTGACCCACTCCCATAGTTGTCCAACACTATTTTCTGGATTTCTTGATGTCCGGGTGCTGCATTTCTGAGTGCCTGGCACTCCGTCTTGTTAGACGCACAGAGCTGGAGGGTGCAGAGGAAGTGGGTTCAGAGGAAGCAGGTGTGGTGGATGGGGTGGAGGCCGTGGTGATTTACACGGCTGTTGCGGGTTGTGGCTGCTGCATGTGCAGCAGGATGGAGGTGAGTACCTGCGTGACGGCCCCCAGACCGTCTCGCAACATCAATGCAGAGGCATTGACGTTGGCTGTGTTCGCCGCTATGGCGGCTGTGGTCGCCGCAATGGCCTGGGCAATTCCACACCTCGTGTCCTCCCCATCCATGACATATTGTCAGAGCAGGTCCAACATAGAGTCCTGTCTGGCCTCCACTCTCGCTAGCCGTGCCTCAAGGTTGTTGGTGGGAGCAGCAGTGGTCGAGGGTGCTGTGACCGGGCCTGCATTGGCAGTGCTGTCCTCTGGGAGGCTGCTGCGGTCAGAATCGTGCAGCACGGGATCCGCAACTGCTGCAGGTGGGTGAGGTCTGAGTGCGGGGTTGGGGGGTGGACACGGGGCTTGGGGAGTGTGGACATGCCACATGGGTCAGTCCATCCTGGTCCTCATACTCCTCCACTGCAGTATCAGTGTTGCTCAGTGGGTCAACTGCCTTGCCTTCCACTGGTGTAGCCAGCTCAGTGTCCACGGTGTCAGGCACCCTGGGTGTTGGTGTGGGCTGCGAGGCTGCCCTGGAGGTGGTGTTGTCGGTGGCTGTTGTCTTTGGCCGGGACGTGGATGCCCTTGTGGTTGGATCCTCACTGGCATCTCCATCGGTGCCTGGGGGGGTAGAAGAGATGCAGGGCATCAGTGATGGTGTTACATGGTAGATGCATTATATGGTGCTGTGGAGTATTTCATTTATCATGCATTCATATCTAACAGGTGTGTCACACAGGGCAGTATGAAGGGGCATTTTGGCGTTTGCTGCATGGCAGGTGGCATGCCATTGTATTTGGGTTTGTGTGATGTATTACATGGGCACGGTCCGTGTGTGTTGGCTGTGTGTTAGTAATGGGATTGGCACTCAGCATGCATTTCAGTGTGGCAGGGTTTGGCCCTCCATCTGGACAAGGATATGTTGATGTGTGTGTTGGGACATGCATTGCCTTGCCTAGACTCTCTTCCACATCACTTGTGCTACGTCATGGTTTCCCCTAGAGGGATCTGCAGGGTCACTCACCTCCATCTGCAGATGTTGCGGGACCCGTCTCGATCTCCCCAAATCCCTTGATGGACTCCATCTGAATAAACGTGCTTGCCGTCTCCTCCCAGCGTGACAGTTTGGCAGGTGAGTGGGGACTCCCGCCTGTAGCCATGGCCTCCCTCCTGTTGTTGGCCAGGATATTCCAAACCCTAAGGCGGAGGTCATTCCACCTCTTTTTGCAGTCCTTCACTGTCCGTGGGGTGGTGCCGACTGCCGAGACCTTGCGGGCAACCTCCTCCCAGATCTCCTTTTTGCGCTGCCGCACCTCCCTCTTCAGGTTCTGCAGGTTTATCTCCTCTGCATGTGCAGCAAGGGTGTCTGCCAGCATGGTCAGTTCTTCATCTGAAAAACTCTTTTACTCTTTTTGCGCAGGAGGTGGGTTGTTTTCCGGGTAGCCTTTGACATGGTGAAGGGATTGGCACTGGTCTCTCCTGAACACAACTGGTGGTTTGGGAGGATTGCAATGGAGTGTGTTTTTAAAGAAGGCCACCGGCGCATTTCCCGTTCCGATGCAATGACGTTACTTCCGGGTCCGGTATTACAAGCCCGGTATTTGCATGCTGTTATTACCGGGTCGGTATTAAGGGGTTCCTCCTAGGCAGAGGCGGTATCAGCGGGTCCCGTGATGGTGCTATCGGGGGGTTGGAAGGCCTTTAGCAGCATGCCGGTATGGCCATTACCAGCATGGAGGTTCGCGCATGCTCGCGCACTCGTAATCACCCACTATTAGCGCCGTCATACGAGCACGGACCCGCTAATTCCTCCATGCCGGTAATGACACCGTTTTTACCGCGCTCCTCGTAATGAGACCCTTTGAATCATTCAGTAAATTGTAACATGAGGGGTTTACTTTCCATGTGCTATCGAACCCTGAGTCGATGGTTCTAACTGTCTCTTATAAGTCCTACATCAGTCACTTGTATAGTTGGGAAAGATCTAACCTGGACTCCTTGTGAGATTAAAAAAAAATATGGGTTTTACTTACCTTGAGTTAGCTGTGCGCCATCCAAAAATAAGTTACACTGTGTTCCACTTATCTGAAAAGCACCTCTAACTAAATATTAAATCCTTAGGTTTTACTCACCAAGTATAACTGTGTGTTATCACAAAAGTAGTTGTAGGTTTTGACTTTGCCTGGAATAAGTGTTCTACTATTCACAAAAAGTATATTGTCTAGTTGACTGATTTTGTGATTTGTACTGAGAGTCACTGTACAATTGGAAGGGTCTACTGCCCTTTCATTACTGAATGTAATTGTGAAAGTAACCATTAGTTTTTACTCCCCAAGAATTAGTGTGACCTATACTGAATGTGTATGAAAAGGTTTTGACTTCCCTAGAACTATTGTTAGGTATTCCAAATAACGTTTATACTTTGGCCTGTGTACCTTCAAGAATAGTGTTGTGTTTTTATAATTGTGATTTCATATAATGTGTTAGTACGTATTTCCCCTAGATTTATCTGGGCCTACTTGTATTTAAATAAATCATGTATTTTTACATACATAGGGCCTCATTACACGGAAGGCGGTGATCCAGGGTGCTATTAGCACCCTGGACCATGCCGGTAAATTACCGGCACCGCCTTGGCGGAAAGGGGATTTACCGCCCCATTCCAAGGTTGGTGGGGCGGTAAATCCCCCTTCCGCCATTGCCCTTCCCCATTCCCATTTCTGCCCCATAGGGCTCTATGGGAATGGGGAAGGCGCTAATTACGGCACCGCAAGTTTGCGGTGCCGTAATTAGCTCCGAGGTCCCTTAGCGGGTTGGTTTTTAACGCCTGCAAAAGGCAGGCGTTAAAGCACCAACCCGCTAAGGGACCTCGTAGTAAGGCGGTAATGGTTAACGGTCACCGTTACCATTAACGGTGGCCGTTAGCCATTACCGCCTTCCGTGTAATGAGGCCCATAGTGTTTTAGTCTTTCTTTTGACCATTTGTATTACAATTTCATTTGTACCAATTCTACAGCCCTCTCTACCTCCGAAGATAAGCGTGACTGCTCTGTCTACGTTACCATGTACTCAGGTGGTACAGCCTTATATTAAGACTGGAGTCTTGTACTGCCTTGGTTGAATGGTTTATACTAAGCCCTTCGTTGGACTTTAGAAAAACTGTCCCAACAATGAGGGTCTACAAACTGTCCTCAATGACCTGTGAAACCACCAACTGGTAGAATAAGGCAACAGCTGTCCATCAATGCCCATACCAATGCATGAAATACGCAACTACATGTAACTACACCCATAGTACTGCAAAGGCACTTCACCTTATTGAAAAATGTAAATCCACTAACAAGAATGAATGTGCTTGAAGACATACCCTGCAAAACTGAGAAACTGTAAACAGAATACGCCAACTGGTATCTAACTGCAACCATAAAACTACAATATTACTTCCCATTACTACCCAATTTGAAATTCACCAGCAAAAATGAAAGTTCTTCTGAGGAATCCCTTCAACACTTATTAAGTATAAACAACCAGAATACACCAACTGGTATCTCTTTGCACCCGCAGTACTACAATATTACTTCTAGCGGTCAAACTGACAAAATCAACCTTCAGCAATCACAGTGCTACAAACATACCCTAAACAACTTTCAAACTAGAAGCAGTTAGAATACACCAGCAGGTACCTAACTGCCCCCACACTCCTGCAATATTAGTTTGCAATACCACAGTACTTAGAAAACACCAACAGTAAGCAAACGCATAAACAAATACTGCTAAAAGGCGGAAACAGGTACACAGTTAGAATATGCCAACTGGTATTTAACTGCAACATAGTACTACCACTTCCAAAAGGAAAATCATACACCATTTCAATTCCTCCTAATGTAACAGTGCATATAACCAGGAGACCACATAGATATGCACCTTAAACATTCATGTAAGTAGTGCACATGTCAATGAAATACAGTGTGCCACATAACAACAAATGAACGTAGAAGGTATTTTTTAATCCCACATGGATTTTTTTTCCCACAGACCCAATGATTATGCGAACAAACATAGGAACTGAGCAAATTGCACAGTACACTTGTTTAAAGCACAGTACTTGCGAAGTACTAATTATGAGGGTCCACAAATGTCTGAAATGGAATGTAGTATGACATTATGAAGTACCTACCTTAACATGTTATGATTTCTTTTATCACAGACAGTCTAACAAGCCACCTGCCACACACCCTGTCCACTTCTGTAAACATATTATCACACTACTTGCAGCCAGTGGGCACACTCTTGACTCTAGTAGCTGCCACAATCGCCACAACATAATACAACCATGCACCCAAGAATCTGCCCAGTGGCCACAACCTTTGACACAGTCCAATAAGCCAGCTGCCACACACCCTGTCCACTTCTGTACACATAGTATTATAGTACGTGCAACCAGTCAGCACACTTTTGGGTGCAATAAGCGAGCCGCCCATGCACCCAATAATCTGGCCAGTGGCCATAATCCTCTGGGCAGTCCAATAAACCAGCTGCCACACACCCTGTTCACTTCTGTAGTCATACTATTACACTACTTGCAGCCGGAGGCCAGACTGCGGCCATGCACCAAAGACTCTAGTAGCTGGTCACAATCCCCACAGTATAATACAGCCATGCACCCAACAATCTGTACACTGGCTACAACCCACACACATAAACCAGCCACCTGACGCCCTGTCCACTTCTGTACACATACTACTACAGTACATGCAACCAGTCAGCACACTCTTGGGTGCACTAAGCCAGCCGCCTGAGGCCCTTTCCACTTCTCTAAGCATACTATTACAGTACTTCAACCAGTGGGCAGACTCTTGGACTCGTGGGTGCATGGCCTCCAGTCATACACCCAAGACTGTAGTAGCTGCACACAATTACCTCCCACTGCACAGACTATCATGCACCCAAAGATCTTGGGGCACTCCAAAAAGCCACCTGCCACATACCCTGTCCACTTCTGTACACATACTATTACACTACTTGCAGCCAGTGGGCAGACTCTTGACTCTAGTAGCAGGCCACAATTACCACAGCATAATACAACTATGCACCCAAGAATCTGCCCAGTGGCCACAACCCTTGGCGCAGTCCAATAAGCCAGCTGCCACACACCTTATCCGCTTCTGTACACATACTATTACATTACTTGCAGCCAGTGGACAGACTCTTGGCTGCATGGCCTCTAGACCAGACCCAATTCATGAACCAGAACTGACGGTCCAATTTAAGAACTTATCCTGTGAGTATTAATAGGAAGAACTTGGCTCATAGTATAATTGCATTGTCTTATCCCTATCTCTAACCCATCCTATCTTTCATTCAGAACCAGTATTGTTAGGAGTATCTTTGCATTGTCTTATCCCTATCTGAAACCCATCCTATCTTTCATTCAGAACCAGTATTGTTAGAACCATCTTTGCGCGGACTCTTTTCTCATCTGAAGAAGTCGGCAGGTTACACTGATCACGTAACTGTAAGATTCCTCTGTGGTATTCGCTTTTTCATAGTCATCGTCCAGTGTAAGCAAACCCATTTGTCATTTTCAAAAGTGCATTTCTGTTTTCCATTCTCGCGCCTATTCTACAAAAACGGCCTTTACTAAAACCTCTATAACTCCCTCAGTTTTTGTGATAGAAATGAAATTTCATCTCCTACTTGTACCTAACATCCATAGCTATCCATAGAACCCAAAACCGTACCGCAAGGAAAAGTTTGCCGCAATTTTAAAAATCAGAAATGTTTACATGTGTGAAATAGCTCTAAACTGCTTCTGACTTGGACTTTAAGTTTTCAAGCATTTTCTGCTGACTAAATCATTGCTAATGCTTGTGTGCAACTGTTCGAAGGGGCTCCCACAGGAATTTATAACAATTTCAGTATTTATGACCATAATTGGTGTTTTTGCCCAGTCAATTCTGAAAGACAATTTTAAAGCCATCTGACAGCTGAAAAGTCAATGCCCCTTTTCTCTTGTGTTTGAAGGGGAAGTGGGACTGATATTCTGTTTGATTTGTGCTATTCCTGAATACCTGCTCTCTCCGCCATCTCTTTGCATTGCCTATTGGGGATTGAGGGGTGTTGCAGGGGGAACCTCTAACCATAGTGCTATCTGATCTGAACCAACACAAAAGTATTATTTTCTGTGCTGCATCTGTTTTGCTCCTTACTTATTCCTAGTGTATTAAAGATATTCTTCAGTGTTCTGTCACCCCATTGGTGATTATTGTTTATCTATTAAAACATATTGTGATTCAATTTTAAATACATAAATAAATATTTACCTTTGCAAACTAGCCTAATTCCTGGTTCAGTGTGACCAGCGAGGTCTCAGGAGAAGGGTGTGATATGAGTGGTATATCGTTCAGAATATTGAACTTATAGACACAAATAAATAAGGGTTTCAGTTGTGCACTACATGCTGGGTTTTGACTTGGGTGTGTGCTGGATTGAAATCACTTACAGCTTGGGGGCTCGTCGCTGGATCCTGAATTAGACATACCACTTGTGACAGTCTAACACAGCGTGCTAGCTGACGGGATACATACACCTTGTTGGGTTACCATACAGTGCTACACTGTATAAGCACCCCTCAAAAGAAATACTCAAAGGAGTTGGGCCTGTTTGCAAAAGTAAAGTAACCCTGAAATAAGCCAGAAGATCATTAATATTTCCGGAATGGCGACCCCAGTGGAAATCAATATTGCAAGGGAACACCTACTGCACAAATTGTTTGTCAGGGGTGAATGGCTAGAACAGGAAGAACAGGTATGGCTGCAGGGAATAAAACAAGAAATCACTGAAATCAACCTTAACATCTGGCAGCACAAGGGGCCATTACAGCAAGAACTCAGTGAGCTGTACATGACCCCTAAAATAAAAGAGGAGCAATGCAAAATTGCCAAAATAGCGGCCTACCTGTACCTCCACATAGGAGTCATACAGGAAAAGTATGCAGACCATGTAGACTTTACAAAGAGACAAGGGGAAGCACTGCAGAAAACCCAGAGCAATCTGGACTCTGCAGAGCAAAGGCTCCAGGGTAGCCAAGAATCTGAAACAGAGACTAGGCAGTATGCCGACAAACTCCAAGAAGATCTGGCTCTCTTACTGCAAAAGTATGCCGAGCAAGATGCCTAGGTACTGACACTGCAAAAAGAGTGTCACGAAAGGTTGGTCTCTCTACAACAGAGTCAAAAAAAGTTGGACCAACAATTAACTTTTAATAGCATCTGTGTAGAACAGATGGTCGTCTTACAAGACCAGATAGACAAATTAAAAGAGGAAAATAATAAATTAATTATTAAAGACTTAGAATCCCAAACGGAGTTTGATGAGGAGTACCAGAAAGCTGCTGCCCTTAAAAAACAGAGAGACGACCTGGCTGCACAGAGGGGCACTCTAACTCAGGAAAGGTACGCCTTAGGCTAGGAAGTCAGTCATTTAAAAACAAAGTTAGAAGAAAATCATCTGGCCCTTCAGGAACTTGGCAAAATCAAAATGGATTACAAAAAGCTACTAGAGCACACCAGGCGGGTTGAGGATGCCTCGGAAAAAAACAATCAGACCAGTAAGGACCAAACTCAGGAGGTGAGTCTCCTGCAGCAAAAAATGGCCCAATACTCCCAATTCAGGCAGGAAGTACAGAGAGACAATGAGGCTCTCTGTGAAAAGAATGACAGGCTCCACCAACAGATAGCCATGCAAGAACAACTCATAGAGACCAGTAAGCCCTTAATAGAGGAGCAAAAGGTCAGATGTTGGCATGTCATCAGGAAATAGGGGCTGAAAAAGATGAGGTAAGATGGGAAATGAGCATAATCTCAGGACCCCTGGCATCAGGGACTTTAATCCCTTCAGTTCCATGGACTCTGCCACCCTCATGACCACTGGCTCATATGAACTGAAAGGAAGCGCCCCCAATTTCAGCACGATCCTCCCCGCAATGAGAGACAATAAGGGACTCTCCCGTAGTGGGAATAAGACCAAGACAGAGTGCGGGTGAGCGTAAGTAGGAGTTTATCCAAAGATTAGGGCATGCAAAGAACTCTGCAACCTCCAAGAGCGCTCTGTCTGACAATAGCAAAGACAGGCGTATTTCTAATACAAAAAACGTCATCAGAACCTACATACTATAGGGGGCACAAGTTAATTGGGATTGGGTGGCGTCGACTAACTATAGGTGTTGCTGCAGCGTGGTTGGTCTTGGCGTGAGGACGTCACTGGTCAGCCTCGTGGGTTGGGTTGGGCCTGGCAGGCCAGCTTGAGGTCATCCGAGCGGTGTTGGTATGCTGGGGCAGCCTGTGACAAAGATGAATACCTTTCCTGACTCGTTTGCCCTAGGCCATGCACACTGCAGTTATTCAAGAAACGACATCTAAGTTCATCAATAAATCGCTCAGCAGTTTGTCTTATAAAATAAACGCAACACATGAGGAATGCACCTCGAGAGAGGTCCGGTGGTTGTCGGTTGGGGTGAGATTTACCTGTGTCCTATTGACCGGTATTTTAGGTCGAGGGGCTGTGCTCTGGGGCCTGAGCCGAATGATACATGTCTGTCTGCCACGTTAGAAGTTATTATATAAATGGGTCTCTGTGTCTTGTCCCAGTGATGGGGGTTGTCTTTGCACGGGGTCATGATTCTTGGGGTGGGCTAGGGGGAGGGTTGTGGAATTTACGAGAGGGTGCTGGTAGATCAGTGGATCCAAACGTGGGTTTATTACCGTGCTGTAAATAACACAGGTGGCGGGCTGTGGCCTTGGGTGCGGTACCGGGGCCTCTGACTCTCTGAAGCGGCTCCAGCTTGGTTGGGGGAGGTGAGGGAGCGCGGCACAGGCCTTAGCTTCCTTATCTGGCAGGCTTGGTAGGGTGGGAGGGAGAATGGCCTTGCATATATTCACAAAGGTTTTTTCCTCGTGCGTTGCTAACTTTTGAATGCAGCACTTTTATAATGTTCCGCCTTATTTTGATGTTATTTAAACACACATATATATATATTTCAATTTCGTTACACATTTCTTTAATACAGTCGGTCCGAGTACCTCTTCGTTACCTAACATTATATTTACTACATGGTGTGATTATTTTATGTACATTAAACGTTACACGAGGTAGTTCTAGGTTATGGCCTACAGAAATTGATGCTCGCTGCTTTAGGTGATTAAGAAAACATATATGAGTTCAGGTTTCTACATAAAACTGTAAGAACACTTATACAGGTAAAGGCTATACATTTGGTCGACATCTTTCTCTGTGGTTATAGCAGCACTAGTCCAGACCTGGGGTGGTATCATGTAACGTTGCATCTTTATAGTTCATTCACAGTTTACAGGATCTGTTTAAACAGAGGTAGTTCATTAATACCAATACTTGAATTATTTTCTACTTTCTTCAGCTAACAATGCTTCAGCTTGTTTTTTCATCACCCTGGCCTCGCGGACCAGGTCGTGCGGGGTGCAATATTACATGGTGAACGATGAAATGTTACAGTGTTAACATCTCGGGTTAGCTCATACCCGGCTTTCTCATGGGAACGCGCTCGCAGCGGATCTACCAGGGCTACTGCGGCGGCGGAGATGCATGAAAGGCCCTCCAAAGGTGGGGGCCTCGTTACAGTGTGCTGAACTCACGCCATGTTTGCTAAACAAGATGGCTTCTAGGCCTAACTGAATTTTGGTATATGCAGGGAACGGATATGTGTGGGCAATGTCGTCGGCGGGTGACCCCTCCTCCACCTGGGCCCGGGTGGCATGAGGGGACAGCCACCGAGTCATGGTCCTCACCTGGGGAGAAGGCTGCAGGTGAGGAGGGCCTCACGGCCAGTCCTCCCCTACATTTCCCCCCTTTCGTTACTAAAGTAACGAATTCTTTAGCTCTTCTAATCTTCTACATTCTTGCTCCTCTATCACTGCGTCATCCCATGCAGGTGTTTCTTTCCTAGGCATCCAAGCTCTGCATACCCCCCTCAAGCTCTCACCTCTTCTCGCATACTCATCTGGGGTACAGGTTAAATATATACAGTCACCAGTCCCTTCCAAGTCTACCCAGACCTCCTCATACCATTCCAGTTCCACATCTCGGGGCTCTTTGATAGTGGTGTGCCATAGTTTATCTACTATGTACTTATCACGGCACATAGGCACTAACTGGTATCTGGGAGTGTTATCTGTTCCTGTCTGTACATGTGCCTCTTGTGTCGCCTTAATTGTACCACCAGAGTTGCCCACTGTCACCATCATCATCGCACCATTAGGGACTGCATTAGCACAACATCGGAGGCCCACCTGGCATAGGCAGAACACCACGAGGACGACCACCACAACTGGTATCAGGAACTTCATCGCCAGTCCAAGCCATGAGGGAACCCATGAGAAGAGATTGTCGAACCATGAGCTATCTTTGGCCCCACCTTCCATCTTCATCTTCTCTCCCAGGTTATGTACCACTTCAATGACGTGGGACAGGGAGACATCGTGTGCTTGAAAGGTGTTCTTTATTCTACACAGTGTGAGATGAAGGAGACATTGGGCATCCACAATGGGCAATTCTCTTGGCAACAACACTTTGGGCGTACCTGATGCATGGGGGATAAGCGAACAGACATAGCAGCTTTCATTGGTTGTCTGTTTAGCTGTTGTACTCATATCTGCATACCATTTATTTGCTTGGTGGGGGTGTCGTGGGTCTTCCATCTTATCTAATCCTAACCCATAATACTCATCATACCCCTTCCTGCTTGTCTCTCTTCTTCGCCTACTTCTCTCCCCTCTCCTATACCTTTTAGTTTCGATAGGTGAAAGAATAGGCCCCCCTTTCTCATTCCCTCCCCCCTTTTCCAATTCCTCATATATGAATTTGTGTTCTGTCATCGTAATTACTTTTCCATTTTCCTCAATAAACAACAAGTCGCTGTTCTGTATCGGGGCGGGAAGGGTAGTGGGGCTGTTATATATTTCAGGTAGGACCATTGTGTCATTTTTCATATCTTTATCTCTTGATTGTAACGGGGCAGCAGTGGATGGTGTAGTGTAGTAACCCCAAACAAGACGTGATCCATCCCAGACCAAAAAATCACCTTCTTTGATATTCATACTTGTAATTGAATTCGTGCCAGGGGCAAGGGTGGTGTTGCTCCCCCCTCCCCCCTCGTTCATCTCGGTAGAGATGAACGCTATGACCCAATATGTTACTAGGCAAAACATTGAGATGAAGAACACAATAACACACATTGATAAACCACATTCGTATGAATATGTCAATCTATCCACTAACATTTCTCTAAACCTAACAAATCTATTAGTTGCAGGCTGCCCATTCGATGCCATAGTAAATCCTGTTTGAAACATAAAAGTGCATTAAGTACAAGCATGTAAACATTTATAACGCTGTGACATTTTTTTTTTTTTTTTTTGTCCGACAAAGTATGGGAGTGGGTAAGGGAGGGGGTGTGTCCACAGACAAGGTAGCTTTGCAATCATTATTATCCGTACATTATTTCTCATAGGAAGAGGAAAGTTGAGAAAAAACTTTTCTAAAACAAAAAACCCTACAAAACCCTTTAAAAAGTTGTAAAAAATTACATATATATATATATACACATATTCATTTCAGTACACTTGTCGTGCGCCAGTCGCGGCCAATGTTCATCACTTAATGCACACAAAATTTCCATCATTCATTCTGCACCACTTCATTGTCCGCAGTTGCCTGTGCCTCGTCCTGTACCTCACCTTCCACGGCGCTATAGGCTCTGCGTACGTCTGTCAAATGTACCCAATATCGTAGGCCCTTCACCTTTACTGCTGTGGGTGTACAAAACACTACTTCGTAAGGGCCATGGAAACGTGGCGCATTCCACCTTCGCACAAAACTTCTGACATATATGTGGTCACCAGGCATTAGTTGTAATGGGTTTTCAGGCAGTCTCTCTGTTTCTGTTGTGTTCCCCTCCTCTCTTGTAGAGGGGGGGGCTAGTTGCTTTGCAATTACGCGCGCTGCCCGTGTCAGTTTTTTCAAATACTCTGTGAACTCCTCCCCCAATAACGCTGCACTTCTGTGTGCATCAGAACGTTCACGGAGAGGCGAATGCGCTGTGTGCATTCTCCTTCCCGTGACGATCTCATGCGGGGACAAATGGTGGTCTTTGCTGGGCTGGTTTCGTAACTCGAACAGGGCCAAGGGCAGGCAGTACATCCAGGTCTTTTTAAGGGAAAAACACAGTTTTGACAATCTGCTTTTTAACAGACCGTTCATCTTTTCCACTACGCCATTACTTTGAGGATGATAAATCGAACATAATTTGTGCTTTATTCCCAATAGCGTAGTCACTTCCTTGAATAGTTCATTAACAAAATGTGTGCCGTTGTCTGAGCGAATAACGTCGCAAATCCCCCAGCGCGGGAACACTTCCCGCACTAGGAACTTCGCGGCGCCCTTCGCGTCTGGGCGCGCACAGGGGCCTGCCTCCACCCACCTCGAAAATGGACATACAACCACAATCATGTAGCGAGCCCCGTTACATCTTTCTCCCATGTCTACATAATCAATGTGGAGCTCCCTGAATGGACCATTTGGTTTTGGTATCGTTCCTCTCAGTGTGCGCAATGTCATACCTGAGTTGTAAATTTGACATGTCGTGCATTCTAAAGCCAGCCTGGTGATGTGTTCATGGAGGCAAGGTGCAAACCAATCTTCTTGTATGTCTGCCATTATGTGTTGCTTTGCATTATGTGCAGGAAAGTGTAGTTGTTGAAATGCTATTTCTAACAGTTTAACTGGCATTACCGCTTTTCCTGAGCTTTTTTGTCGCCACAATAAATCAGTCGGCGATTTGCTGCATCCCCTCTTAGTCCACAGCAATTTTTCTTCTGCACTAGCTCCCTCTTGCAGCTCTATAATTTCCTGCGTGGGCATCATGTTGTATCCTGTGGGGACCTCTTGGCTTGCTGTGTGGTGCAACATGTACTCTCCTACTGCACCTTTCTGTAAATACGAAGCTTCTTTGGCAGCGGCGTCTGCTGCCACGTTCCCCAAAGATATAAAATCTGTATTTGTGGTGTGGGCTTGGCATTTTACGATGGCCACTGCCGTGGGCTCTTGCAGGGCCTCAATCAGTTCTTTTAATAATTCTGCATGTTGAACTGGTGTTCCATCTGCTCGTCGAAACCCTCTCCGCCCCCACCGTGCCAACCCGCCGTGTACTGTTGTTGTCATGTATGCTGAGTCGGTATATATTGTCACTGCGCACCCCTTGGCGGCATGCAAGGCTTCTATTAGCGCTATTAGTTCTGCTGCTTGGGCTGAATAGTGTGATGGGAGGCGGTGTTGCACTAGTGTCTCGTATTCATCTTCTTCTAATCGTACAACTGCCATACCCACATGTTTCTCTCCTGTCTCCATGTCTATTGATGCTGACCCGTCCACGAAATACACCTCTCCCTCGTTCAGGGCATTCTCAGAAATTACTTGATCCTGACCTTCGTCACCTGTGTATGTAGCGCAATTGTGGTTCTGCATGTCCTCTACGGTGCACGCCTCTGTGATGAATGTGGCCGGTTTCACTGTTTTACATCTTACTATATGGATGTTTGCGCTGGACAGTATTATTTCATATGCTGTGGCTCGTTGTGTCGTCAATGTGCTCTTGGATCGCTCTAATATTGCAAATAGTGAGTGTTCCACAAACAGTGTCACAGGACAGCCCATCACTATTGTGGCACTTTTCTCAATTGCGAACGCGGCTGCAGCTAGGGATTGCTCGCACGCGAAATGACCTTGCATAACTGCGTCTAGGGTGCCACTATAGTAAGCCAGTGGTTTGTGCCCTAACGATGTCTTTTGTGTCAGTACTGCTGTCATCAGTGTTCCTTTGCAGTGTGAAAATAGGAAGAATTCGTGCCCATAATCTGGGTTTGCCAGTACTGGAGCACTTGATATCAGTTCCTTTAGTGAGTTAAATGCTGTGTTCATCTCTCCTGTCCATTCTATGTGTTTGTTGTCCTGCTGTGCCTCTTTTAGAGCCTGTAACAAGGGCCTTGTGTATGCTGCGTAATCCAATATCCATGCTCGGCAATAGTTGCACATACCCAGAAATTTCTGCATCTCTTTTACTGTTTTGGGTACCCCCACTGCTCTAATCGCCTGTGCCCGGTCTGGTATGATCCGCTTTCCATCCTTTGATATCAACTGTCCCAAGTATAGAACCTCTGTTAGACAGTATTGTAACTTCCCCTTGTCCACCTTGTACCCTTTATTGGCCAATAATGTCAGGAGTGTTATTGAGTCCTTTCTGCACTCTTCCTCAGTTTGTGCACAAATCAATAAATCATCAACATATTGAATCACTGTGCTTTCTACAGACAAATTCCCCAGATCTTCGTGTAGTACCCTGTTGAATATGCTTGGGCTCTCGCAATATCCTTGTGGTAGTCTGCAGTGTTCGAACCTCCTCCCCCCTAGTGTAAACGCTGTTAAGTACCTGCTCTCCTCTGCTAAGGGAATCGAGAAGAAGGCATTTTTTAAGTCAATTACTGTGAAGTGAGATGCCGTTTTCGGAATGTTGCACAGTATTGTTGCCGGGTTCGGGACTAAAGGGAACTCCTTCTGAATCACATCATTGAGTGGGCGCAAATCTTGTATCATCCTCCATGAACCTCCCTTCGCCTTTTTAATCGGGTAAATGCATGTGTTGCATGGGGAGTTTGAGGGCACTATTATTCCTTGTGCTATCAGTGCATCTAGTGTCTCTCTGATCCCTTCTTCTGCTTCGCGTGACAATGGATATTGTTTTACCCGGGGTAGAATTGCTCCCGGCTTCAGTTTTATTACCACAGGCTGAACCTCATGTAATAACCCCACATCATGGGGGCCATTTGTCCATATGTTAGTGGGTACTAACCTCATGTCGTCATCAAAAAAGGCATGTGGTGCTTCTACTACTGCCATCAATTCAACTTTAGTTTTTCTGGCTGTAACTACAATGTCACACGGCATTGCCAGTTCCATCACTATTTCGCCATCTGTCTCAGTGTCAGAGAATAGCTCCTCGTCCGAGAGCTCCCTCAGTGGGATATTTGCATTTATACACAGTACTGTCCGCCACTCACATCCTTCCATGTCAACGCCAATCACACATATCCTGTTTGCTGACACGTGTACTGCGTGTAAATCCAACGATAACACTGACCCGGGAGCAGTGTCGGGGCTTGCTATGGGGCGGAAGAGGAACTCGGCTGGAATCCTCCAATCCATCCTTTTTAGTTCTGGTACTATGAGAGCCAATGTTCTCATGCCCTCAACAAACATCTCCTCGTTTCTTGGTAACCCTCTGATCTCTTGCATGATTGTGTGGCCGTGTATTACTGCTAATATGCGGAGGGGGCATATTCCTGGCGTCGAACATACGATACCGCTCCCTGTGAATGATATTGTCATATTTAGTTTGCTTAAGAGATCTCTCCCCAGCAAATTAATGGGAGAGTGTTCATAGTACAGTAAGGGTGCTTTCACTGTTTTGCCCCCCACTGTCACATCCAATGCCTCTGTGTAAGGAACTTCAATTACAGCCCCAGAGAACCCCTGCGTCTCTAACGTTCTATTAGATAACGGGAACCGGCCCTCTCTAATGCATGATTTCTCCGCTCCCGAATCCACCATGAATATGAACTGCTTGTCTCCTATCTGCGCCCCTATCAATGGTTCCTCTGATGCATTGTGGGTCGTAGATAGTACTGGACACGCAAGTGCTCTCTGTGGGCTGTCCTATGCGGGGTGTCTCATTGCTCCCCCTTGATCAAAAATGTTCCCCGAAACTACTGACACCCCGCTGTAAGGTGCGGGAGCAGGAGCTCCGTTCGCTACTGTGGCGAAAGTGTTACCTGGCGTGTATTGCACATTGTCATTGTTCTGTGGATGATTTTGTGTTCTGTACTGATGTCCGTGTAGTTGTGTGTTACTTCTTTGTCCTACATTTTCCGGTTGTTGGTATTGTCCCATGGGGAGGCCATAGGGGCTTCCTGGGTGGGGGTGACCGTACTGTTCTATCTCCTGGAACCCGTTGTTTTGTCTGCTCCTGCACTCTCTTGAGTAGTGCCCCCATCTCCCACAATTCCAGCAGCTCCCCTGTGGACCTCTGGGACCCTGCCACCCATTTCCTCCCATTCCTCCATACCCTTGTCCTCCTCTTCGGCCCCTGTACCCACCTCTTCCCCCTCTTGGGGCCCACTCTTGCCACGTTGGACCTCCGTTCTGCTCCTGCTCAGCCCACTGTCGTTGTCCTTGTCCTGCCCAATTTGCTGCTATTCTTCCTTGTATTGCTATTTGCCCCTCCTCTCCTTCTTCTCCCTCCCTCATGAGTGGGAGCCCTGCTACCGCTGCTGCAACCTTCACCAGTTTTGATTGTACCAACTTTGCCTCGTCTGCCAACCTTCTCTGTGCTACTTCCTTCTCTCTCTCTTTGATCCTTTTGCAATGGTGCACTATTATACTTTGGATCTCTGGCCACCCCTTTGCCTCAACGCCCGCTATTTTATCGAGTGCCTTCTGCACCTCTTTTGGGAGCCCTCTCTTAATGATGAAATAGAATAGAGATGTGGATTGGTGCCAGGGCGTGCCCGTTTCCGCTCTCCACATCTCCTGTACCCGGAGAATGTAATCCATAGCATCTTCCCCGTCATTCATTGTACATTGCATCACTGACTGTAAGTCAGGGGTATCTGGGAATGTCTCCCTCAGTGCGTCCCACACCCTTGCTCGCACTGTATTAAAGGAAGCCCCATCATGGCGATCACAGTCCAACGTCACTGCCGGGAAACCAGCCTTAGCCCATACTCTGTCCGCTTGATCTCCTACTGCTGTTACTAGTAGGCTTTTCACATCGCCTACTGCCAACGGTATGCCGGCGGTATGTTTCTCAAATGCATATATCCACTTGCTCGCCCCTCCTGACAGCTGGGGCAATAATTTCATTAAATTAGCCTTATCCATCTGAGCCCATGGTATATAGTTTGGTCTTCCCCCCCCCCCTGTGTATCAATGGAAGTTGTAGCTTCCCTTTTGAGGTTGCACCCTCCCTTTCCTTAGTCGCTGCGGACTCTAACGACGCCATCTTCCCCACCCTATTTCTTAGTCGTCCCATCCATTCGTCGTCTATAGTCCCTAGCGAACATGCACCGTCCACCTCCTCGCTTTCCCCCCCTACTGCCATACTCAACCTATCACTCTCATCCAATCCTCCTCTGACATCACATAACAAGTCCTCTCTGATCCCTCTCTCTCGTGATACATCACCAATGCTCCCTTCTACTGCTCCTATCTCTATTATTCGCGTCGGCTCTTCCTCAATTCTGAACAGTATTTCTCCCTTTTTCCATCCTTCCTCGATGTGCCTACTTTCGCTCGACGCTCTAGACGTGCGTCCCGATTGTATAGGGGTGCACGCCGTGCGCTCACATATGTCTTTTATTCTTGAGAGTTCATCCCTTGCCACAGTAAGCCTTGACTCTAAGTCACTTGTTAGCTTCTCTATATCCACTCTCTGTGTACTTCCCTGGGCGCGCTCTCTGGTGTTTTCGTATGGTGGGGGGGCTGTTGGTCTTTGTAGTGTACCAGTTGTGGGGGGAGGCACATAAGTAGGGTCGCTATATCCTGCTGCGGGGGCTGGTTTAGGTAATATCGGGTACAAACTAATCACCTCTGTAGGTTGTTCCGTACTTAGCTGTTCCTTTTCCTCTCTTGGAATCATCAGTGGATTATCTGTGGTGGGAGGGAGATCACTATTTGGTGCCGGAGCTTTGGGTGGTGGTACTTCCTCAAACAATCTCCAGAGGTCTAATATCTCCTTCCTATTTTGCCACTGCTTCCCCTTATACTTGAGGCTGATGCATGCTCGTACCATATCAAGAACGCTTTTGTCAAAAGACCCTCCCTCGGGCCAAATCTGGGGCAGACCCTCCCCTTTCAATTCTGTCACCCATTGATCGTGATATTTATTTATTCGTTCAGCGTATCCCGGTAAGCTTTTACAAATATGTGACAGGGGAGTTTCGGCCCCCATATTCTAAATCTCTAACACAGTCGTGTCCGCCTTTTTTACTTTTAGTTAGGTGTAGATATGTATATGTATACCTGTATGGCACAGACAAGGGCGGACCTCTCAAAAATTATCACCCAGTTTTATTCACTGCGCAAGTCCTTTCTCACTTACCATAGCTCATCTCCTTCTCATTCCCATACACTCTCATGTGATTTCACTCGCAACTGATCAAATACCAGTTTTGGTCAACACTCTCTGGCGCCACCTCGCGGTCAACCGTTCGTCTCCAACACTCACACGGTGCGCGCACCCTTCACAATGCTTTTCCGCTCACACCTCGTCTCCTTTTTTTTTTTTTTTTTTTCTTCCTCCCTTTCCTCCCTGGCCAGCTGTCCCTGTTTTTCTGCTAAGGTTGCTATGTTCACGTCTGTACGTGCCACTACTTAATCCCCACTCCTACAAATGTGCTCCCTATTTTATAGTTCTTCTACAAGTATATTCACCTTATACCCTTTTCGCTTTCTCCCCCTGCCCCGAGGAATGGAAAAAAGAAATAGAGAGAGTAGCAATCACTAAAAAATATTCCCGGTGTCTCCCTTTGCCAGACACCAATAACTTATTTCTTACTTCTTCATATATTCCCAGTACTAGTTTAGATAGCACTATGCGGCGCCGCCTTCCACCCCCTTTCGGAGCTAGGTTTCCGTCATTTCTACCACTTCACTTATTTCTTACTCCTAATGGCCATATGCAAAGAAAAGATAAAGAAAGTTTCAAGACCCGTCTTTAGTAGACCCCCGTTATTCTTCTCCTCTACCTGTCCCCGTTCCTCTGTTCACAATTTCCCCTCCCTTCCCCTTTACGATCGCTCGCACTCAGTACTCACGTGCCCGTCTTGAACCGATAGTCTCCGAAACTGGGTCCGTCCAGGCGGTGTCACCGGTAACTCAACGGTCAGCCCCTGGCTCCGGCGAGCGGCACTCAAAGGGGATTTTTTTCCAATCGGGATCCCGTACCCTTTCTCATTGAGTGCGCACTTCTTATTGTGCCAGTCGCCGTTGGCGGGCAGCCTCCCGGAGCCGGCTCACCGTGCGTATCCCTTCTCGACCGGAGATTCTCGTGCTACAAGGGGGTCGTTAAAAGGGAGTTAGGAAAAATAATTTGGAGATATCACGCTATCGGGGTCACCACTGAAAGGAAGCGCCCCCAATTTCAGCACGATCCTTCCCGCAATGAGAGACAATAAGGGACTCTCCCGTAGTGGGAATAAGACCAAGACAGAGTGCGGGTGAGCGTAAGTAGGAGTTTATCCAAAGATTAGGGCATGCAAAGAACTCTGCAACCTCCGAGAGCGCTCTGTCTGACAATAGCAAAGACAGGCGTATTTCTAATACAAAAAACGTCATCAGAACCTACATACTATAGGGGGCACAAGTTAATTGGGATTGGGTGGCGTCGACTAACTATAGGTGTTGCTGCAGCGTGGTTGGTCTTGGCGTGAGGACGTCACTGGTCAGCCTCGTGGGTTGGGTTGGGCCTGGCAGGCCAGCTTGAGGTCATCCGAGCGGTGTTGGTATGCTGGGGCAGCCTGTGACAAAGATGAATACCTTTCCTGACTCGTTTGCCCTAGGCCATGCACACTGCAGTTATTCAAGAAACGACATCTAAGTTCATCAATAAATCGCTCAGCAGTTTGTCTTATAAAATAAACGCAACACATGAGGAATGCACCTCGAGAGAGGTCCGGTGGTTGTCGGTTGGGGTGAGATTTACCTGTGTCCTATTGACCGGTATTTTAGGTCGAGGGGCTGGGCTCTGGGGCCTGAGCCGAATGATACATGTCTGTCTGCCGCGTTAGAAGTTATTATATAAATGGGTCTCTGTGTCTTGTCCCAGTGATGGGGGTTGTCTTTGCACGGGGTCATGATTCTTGGGGTGGGCTAGGGGGAGGGTTGTGGAATTTACGAGAGGGTGCTGGTAGATCAGTGGATCCAAACGTGGGTTTATTACCGTGCTGTAAATAACACAGGTGGCGGGCTGTGGCCTTGGGTGCGGTACCGGGGCCTCTGACTCTCTGAAGCGGCTCCAGCTTGGTTGGGGGAGGTGAGGGAGCGCGGCACAGGCCTTAGCTTCCTTATCTGGCAGGCTTGGTAGGGTGGGAGGGAGAATGGCCTTGCATATATTCACAAAGGTTTTTTCCTCGTGCGTTGCTAACTTTTGAATGCAGCACTTTTATAATGTTCCGCCTTATTTTGATGTTATTTAAACACACATATATATATATTTCAATTTCGTTACACATTTCTTTAATACAGTCGGTCCGAGTACCTCTTCGTTACCTAACATTATATTTACTACATGGTGTGATTATTTTATGTACATTAAACGTTACACGAGGTAGTTCTAGGTTATGGCCTACAGAAATTGATGCTCGCTGCTTTAGGTGATTAAGAAAACATATATGAGTTCAGGTTTCTACATAAAACTGTAAGAACACTTATACAGGTAAAGGCTATACATTTGGTCGACATCTTTCTCTGTGGTTATAGCAGCACTAGTCCAGACCTGGGGTGGTATCATGTAACGTTGCATCTTTATAGTTCATTCACAGTTTACAGGATCTGTTTAAACAGAGGTAGTTCATTAATACCAATACTTGAATTATTTTCTACTTTCTTCAGCTAACAATGCTTCAGCTTGTTTTTTCATCACCCTGGCCTCGCGGACCAGGTCGTGCGGGGTGCAATATTACATGGTGAACGATGAAATGTTACAGTGTTAACATCTCGGGTTAGCTCATACCCGGCTTTCTCATGGGAACGCGCTCGCAGCGGATCTACCAGGGCTACTGCGGCGGCGGAGATGCATGAAAGGCCCTCCAAAGGTGGGGGCCTCGTTACAGTGTGCTGAACTCACGCCATGTTTGCTAAACAAGATGGCTTCTAGGCCTAACTGAATTTTGGTATATGCAGGGAACGGATATGTGTGGGCAATGTCGTCGGCGGGTGACCCCTCCTCCACCTGGGCCCGGGTGGCATGAGGGGACAGCCACCGAGTCATGGTCCTCACCTGGGGAGAAGGCTGCAGGTGAGGAGGGCCTCGCGGCCAGTCCTCCCCTACAGAACCAAGGACCACGATGATGGTAGACTTCAACACAATGGGAAATATGGGACTGACGGATCAACGCCTCCCAGAAATGGATGGGCGGGCATCTATGTACAGGTTCCCAAATGCTAGGGCCAGCTTCTCTGATCAGGGAGACTCCAGTGAGGGAAGAATCAGAGAAATGGATCCTCGGAAATATCACCTACCTAGAGATCAGTCAGTCAAATTTGGTTACATGAAAATAGGCCCACTAAGAGCATCCTAAAAACCTCTTCCCAGCTAGGGCAGTGGGGGGGGGGGGTGTGCTCAGCCAATCCTGGGAGCAAGGGAGAGTCAGAAGACTCTTCTGAGCACCACAGGTCTCAAGAGACTAGGCCCCCACATTCTGCCAGCCATTCCCAAGCTCGCAGAATCAGGGAGAACCTAAAGGATCAGACAGCCACCTCAGGTAGCAGTGCCTCTGAGTCAGAGGATGAATGGATCAGGATAACCAAATCTAAAAAGGCCAACAAAGTTAAGAGAACGTTACCGAAGTATCCCCTGAAGCAAATCAAGGCTATTAGGAGTGTCATCCCGCCCTACCATAAAAAGGCCAATATTCAGTTTGGGAGCACCTTAAGCTGTTTGAGCAAATGATAGAGACTGGAAGATCAGAACCATTGAAGATGGTCCACCTATAGGGCGGCCATCTTAAAGCATTTTTCAATCCATAGAAACCCTCAAGAGGCCCCCAAGGTGGCCTACAACCTGCAATGTGGGGAAGACCAGGCCCCACAAGAATTTGTTCAAGAGCTGAAATGTGCCTTTGCGCAGACTACCAGGAGGGTGCGCACTGACAGTAGGGAATTTGTCAATACCTTCTTTCATGCCCTCCCTAAATACATTATGACCCAGCTGGTGAGGGACTTTCATGAGAAAACATCACTAGACTGGGTCATTAACAAGCAACTCGCATTTACAAAGTACAGAAATCAGTAGAAAGTAAAAGTGCTAATAAAAACCCAAAACCAACCAATACCCCTGCTACTGCTAAGGTGGCAGAGGTGAAGGTTGCCCCCATTTTAGATCTGGACATGGGGGGCCTAAAAACACTTCTGCTCAGAATCCTACTAACCCAAGACCCAGAAGGCCCTCGGGCCAATCCCAAGCAGGGAGTTCGGGAGGTAACCCCACAAATGGGACCCCTAACTCCCCTGACTACATCAGCCCCTGTTACAAGGGCAACAGACCCATCCTGGGCTATGTGTGGACTCCCCCAGCCCAAGAGTGAGGGATATAACCAGGCAGCTGCCAAGCCAGGAAACTTCCCTCCTCACTTTCGCCAGGAGGGCAGTAATCCCCCAAATGCCGGGTTAAGTTTCTTTCCCCGGTACCCTCCAAACACCAATCTCCAAAACAACCCTTCTTTCTTTCCCCACTTTCCTGAGCCCAGACAGCCCAATTCGGGAGAGAGGAGGCCAAGGGTGGAGGGGTACCAACACAATCCCAACCAAGGGTATTATGGAAGAAGGGACAGTTACCCTTCCCGTGATCAACCTAGGGTAGACCAGAGAACCCCGAACCAGCCAGAGTGGGTGTCCCAACTGGGGCGCCAGGTCCAGAACTTGACACATGATATGGGTCACATTCTGAGGGATCAACAGAACCCTCAGATGAGCATGGTGACTCAGAACTCCTCAAATCAAGGGTCTGGTGCTCCAGAGCAATGACGGGGAGAGAACCCAGACAACCCACCGGTTCCCAGGGAGGAGGTACAAGGGGAAGGGGGGTGTAAAGCCTTAGAGGAAGCTTCCTTCCCCATTTGTAAAAAGCCTCTGGAATCATAGGAACCAGAACCAGAATCTCCTGCCCCCGAAAACCTGCAACCCAAGGAACAGAGGGTGGGTGGGAGAAATAAAGAGCCTAGAAAGACCCATTTTGTGGAGGAGGAGCAAATCTTCCAATTTGAAGGAGAGGGGTCCTCAGAGGATTCTGGGAAAAGGATCTTCTCCTTCAGGGATGGGGAACTCCTCCCAAAGAAAAATGGGTCCCAAGAGATCCTGATCAAGACTGGGTAGATGTGGGGACCAAGTTAAAACCGCCTAGCATTTAACCCCAGGATGACCAGCAAGAAAGTCACCTTGTTCAATCCAATTCTGGTGACTGCCTCCAAAAAGGGGGGCAGCCCAGAATCAGAACCAGGGGAGCCCAAAACTCCCCCTTATTCAACTATCCTGTTTTCTTTGCAGATCCCCAAGCTCACACCCAGGATCATGTCCAAACCTATTCTGGGGACTGCCTCCAAAAAGGGGGGGTGGCCCAGAACCAGAGAAGGAAGATTCCCTAGCTCCCCAAACCCCTTCTGAGGACTTTCTCCAAAAAGGGGGGACAGTCCTGAATCAGAAAGGGAGGAGCCTGAGATCCCTCAAATTACTGAGTATGAAACTGTGTGCTCTGATACCCAAACTATCCAACTCCATTCTGTTGACTGCCTCCAGAAAGGGGGGGCAGCCCAGAAACAGACAAGGGGAGCCCGAGACTCCCCAAATACTGGTGTGTCAAAATTTTGTGCTAGACTCTCCAACTCCGACACCGTCTCTTGACCCAACTATCCCGGTGTCAGAGTTAGAAATAAGAAAATTGACCATCAAGCTTACTCAGAGCACCCATTACCTTTGGCCCTTGGAGGAGAAGGAAGGTAGATTCTACGCCTCCATCCAGGTGCAAGGGCAATGTGGAATTCCAGCACTGGTGGACACTGGATCCCAAGCAACTTTGCTGTCAAAGAGAGTCTTTGAGCAGCTAAATTCGGGAAGTGGGGAGAAATACCAAATTCCTCTCACCCCTCTTCCTGGACAGCTCCAGAAATTTGACGGGAAGGAAATTCCTGTTGAAGGGTTTGCAGAGCTGGAAATTAAAATTGAGTGACAAAAAATGAAGCACCCGGTCCTAGTTGTGGTGCCAGAGGGAACCCCCTGTCTATTAGGGAATGACATCCTCCACAGGCTGTCTCCCCTCATTGATTGTGTAAACAAGGTCCTCTGGAACCAGACCCACAGGCCAATTAAATTAAAACAAAGCGTCAACCATGTGAGTCTAAATGGCACATGCCACATGGTTGAGCAAAAAACCGGACCTAGTTAGGTTATACTTTCAAAACAATGACACACCCAACGTCACCGTCATAGCTATGGGACCACCAAACGGTGAGGTGAACTCTTCTCCATTTCTGCAAATCATCCTCCCTTCCAGTCTCAAGTGGCATTCCACCCTGGAGGGAGATACATTGAAATTTTATAATGATGTACAATCCGAAAATCCTAAGTGCATAGCCAAAATTGATATCAAACCAGCACAGAACTTAGCTGCCATTCTGAAAAAGGGTGAACAGCTCTTCCTCCCAATTCAGTTAAATGACGGGAAGGAGTCTGTCCTCGCCCGAGTTGACCTGAATAGCGAAGAAAGCTTCAACAGCGAGGCATTATTAAAAAAACTCCCAAAAGACCAGACCCTATCCGCCGTAGAGTCAGTGCAGCAATGGGTACGGGACCTGGAAGCGCCACGCTCCAAACATCCTCTGCTTAGCAGTTGCATGATAAACATTTCTAGGGATGACAAAAGCATAATAGATACTTGTTGGGTTGTGCGAGGTGTCCCTTCCGCCTTTTATATGAGCCGTGACCTCCTCAACCAACTTGAGATTAATTTGGACCCTAGTTATTAATGGGATTTCAGAAATGGAGGAGAGGTGACCATTCCAGGACTCACCTACAGAATCCACCTGTTAAAACCATTAGTAAACATAGATGGGGAATATCACCAATTGTAATCCATACAAGTGTCTTTCCCACTGCTGACATCCCCAGATGATGTGTGGACACAGTAGTGGGAAAATATCCATGATCATGTTATGTTCTATCTTCTAGCATCTGGACTAAGAATTATCCAAAGGATTACCAAGGGGGGCCAATCGGGGACCGGGAGGAAAGACCCAAGGAGCCCAGAGTGCCACTCCATTTTCCCAACCAGAACCAGCAATACGCCCAACCAGAACCAGGAATACTCCTGACCAGAACCAGCGAGGAGAGCGGGTCGCCTCCAGCACTGACGGGAGAAGCGACTGAAATTCTCCACATGGACAGAAAAAGAACATCCCAATCTCCCGACTTCCCCTTGATGGGTGGTCAAAACCAAGTCGGGAGGGGGGGCCATGTGGGATTTAGTGACTCACTCCGCTATGATCCGCTATGATATACGGCATCACCCTGCCAGTTATGGTGAAAGAAACGGCAACAATGGCGGTAAAACCTTGTGCACGCCAAAAACCTACAAAAACTGTGTGCTTCAGCACACAAAAAGAGGGATGCACAACCTGCCACCCTTGGTGCATGTGCAGTGGAATAGAGCACACCCTGCAGAAATGTGTTAGTGGGCTCCATAACCAGCAAACAGAGTGCAGAGAGAGAAGCAGCACTTTGTAAGTGAAACCCCAAAATGTGCCTACAAATGACATCTGCTTTGTCGCTAAAAACTCCATAAATGCCTATACACAACACTTCTCAACATTCAAAATCTTGCCTGGTGTTAAGATTAATGTATCTAATAAAACATTGTGAACATACAAAGTCCTAATGTGAAGAGCAAAACATTCTTCAGACAAACTAGATTGTCTGAAAACTGACAGCCCATGCCAAAATCTGGGTGCAGTACCCGGGGCTACCTGAATGACAGCTATCAGATGAGTTACTGATGAAACTTTAAAGGGACCTAAAACTAAAAGTCTGCTGGATTAGCAGACATGAAAAGGATTGTTGCCAAAAAGCAATACAGATTTCAGTTGTGTTTTTGATCCCACAGATTTTAAGGCTAAGAAAGAAATGTATTTATGTTTGATGCAACAAATTTGGTTTTGGCTGGATTTAAAAAGTTAATTAGCCTTGCTGAGCTACAAGAACTGGAAAAGAAGGTTTCTCCCAGAAGGAGGGCTTTCCTCTCAGAAGAAACTCACAGGGAGGTGCTAATTGCTGGTTAGCCCAGACATTTGTCTAGGGAAAGAGAAGGAACATTGACAGAGCTTCAGCCCAGGAAACTGGAGGTGTGAAGGGGGTCGTAAATGCCTCCTGCAAGGAACAAACCAGGAGGAGGATGCCCCTAGACCGCAGGGATACAAAAAGGGGTGGGGCATCTGTTGCTAAACATGAACAAAGAACAATTCTTAAAAGACTCATAACTTGTCATCCAAAAGGGTGAAAAATATAAAAGGGACAGAGTTGTTAATTTAATTTTTGGCTGCACGTGTGAAGAGGCGATAGAACTGTGACACATGTTCTGGACAGGAATGGCAATATATGTGGTTTTATGCAAAATGTATTCATGTTAGAATTGTGAAAATGTACACGCACATCCCTATATTAAACACGCACCTATGTGGAAAGTTGCATACAATTTGGAAATTGTGTTCATACCGAAAAGGACAAAATTCTGTAGAAAGTTGAGACAAGATCCCACCGATGTGGGGTTTTGAGGAATATCGGCTACAGAAAATATGGCATCTTTGTGTGTGATTTGTATAATGGTGACCGATGTAGAAATGTACATTTAGTATCAAATCCGATTTTGAGACCAGTGGCTAAAGGGAGGTTTCTAAAGATTGTAAAGCAAACCATAAAATGTGACATCATCCGGTCTTCATCCAATCAGTCAAATAGCAAGGCAGAGATGAAGTGTGGTCCTATCCCAGTTCACAGGGGCAAACTTAGCTAAACCGGCCCATACACCCCCTTTGTGATGTCATTTTATAGCATAAATAGAGACAACTGACAACACATTTGGACAGATCCACTAACTTTCCTGATTCCGGCAAAGCACTCTGATCCAGCATTCTACATCCAGCTTTAATATTCTTTCAGATCCAGAGGCCAAAATTGTTGCCAGCAATAGAGAACTATTGATTTCCAGCAAGGCCCTAATCCTCTAATTTATTCTCTCTACCCAGTGAAGCACTGGGTGGTGTGAGAAGGCCTTTTGAACCAGTATCCTGAAATCCTCTGGCTTGCCACCACTAGGCTTGCCTGAGGAACTTGCCAGCCAGCTGATGCAAACACCCACGGACTAGGAGGGCAGATCCTGCGCAAATCCGGCGACCGGCCTAGCTGATCCAGTACCGTGCCTGATGTGCTGTCTTTCCTAGACCAGACCCAATCCATGACCAGAACTGACGGTCCAATTTAAGAACTTATCCTGTGAGTATTAATAAGGAAGAACTGTGGCCCATAATATAATTGCATTGTCTTATCCCTATCTCTAACCCATCCTATCTTTCATTCAGAACCGGTATTGTTAGGAGTATCTTTGCATTTTCTTATCTCTATCTCAAACCCATCCTATCTTTCATTCAGAACCAGTATTGTTAGAACCATCTTTGGGCTGACTCTTTTCTCATCTGTAGAAGTCGAGTTTCCTCAGTAGGCGGGTTACACTGATCACGTAACTGTAAGATTCCTCTGTGGTATTCGCTTTTTCATAGTCATCCTCTAGTGTAAGCAAACCCATTTGTCATTTTCAAAAGTGCATTTCTGTTTTCCATTCTCGTGCCTATTCTACAAAAACAACCTTTACTAAAACCTCTATAACTCCCTCAGTTTTTGTGCTAGAAATGAAATTTCAACTCCTACGTTTACCTAACATCCATAGATATACATAGATCCTCCCGTTAAAATCTTGCAAGGAAAAGTTTGCCGAAATTTTAAAAATCTGAAACACGTGTGAAATAGCTCTAAACTGCTTCCGACTTACAGGCCGATTCATGGAATAAATGTGCGCCGAAAATCCCGGCGCAGAGGGGCCAATACGTGCGCTGCGCCGAAAATTAGCGAAAAGCGCAGGGAAACCAGCGCACGTCGATTCATGGAAGTCCGTGCGCAAGAAAAGCAGAGGACGTGCGCTGAAAAAGCGCGCGGCGCAGGCCGGCGCACAGGTCAACCAACGTCGTGCGCCACGGCCACTGCGCTATCACTCCGAGCGCAGCGCACAGCTCTAAAGTAGGCGGAACACAGGGCGGGACACTCGGAATGGGGAATAAAATGGGGCACAACACTCGGAATGGGGAAGAATGTGGGCGGCACGGGGAAAGTTTAGGAGGCAAGTGCGCGGAACGCCCACACGCTCGCATACAACACGTATTCATGGAATAGAATAGGGCAAAAAAGCGCACACTCAAAGCAGCGCACAGGCACAAACAGGCACAAACACGACCGCCACAAGAAAGCAGGCGGTAGCGTCTCTGCGCCTGCAAGAAATGTGCGCTAAAAGGTGCGCCAACAAATAGCACCTATATACAGACATGATCAATGTCCAATACTGTGGCCCTCCAGGACAAATGACGTACAAAGGGGTACCCACAAACACAGACACGCGCTGAGAGAAAAAATAAACGTGTGCGTGTATACCGGGGTGCGCGTGAAGTTGCACACGCGATATGGCCGGGTACGTGGATTTCAGGGGTGCGCGGGAAGTTCCACACGCGATTAGTCAGGGTACGTGGATTGCAGGGGTGCGCGGGAAGTTCCACACGCGATATGGCCGGGTACGTGGATTTCAGGGGTGCGCGGGAAGTTCCACACGCGATATGGCCGGGTACGTGGATTTCAGGGGTGCGCGGGAAGTTCCACACGCGATATGGCAGGGTACGTGGATTGCAGGGGTGCGCGGGAAGTTCCACACGCGATATGGCCGGGTACGTGGATTTCAGGGGTGCGCGGGAAGTTCCACACGCGATATGGCCGGGTACGTGGATTGCAGGGGTGCGCGGGAAGTTCCACACGCGATATGGCCGGGTACGTGGATTTCAGGGGTGCGCGGGAAGTTCCACACGCGATATGGCCGGGTACGTGGATTTCAGGGGTGCGCGGGAAGTTCCACACGCGATATGGCAGGGTACGTGGATTGCAGGGGTGCGCGGGAAGTTCCACACGCGATATGGCCGGGTACGTGGATTTCAGGGGTGCGCGGGAAGTTCCACACGCGATATGGCCGGGTACGTGGATTTCAGGGGTGCGCGGGAAGTTCCACACGCGATTAGTCAGGGTACGTGGATTGCAGGGGTGCGCGGGAAGTTGCACACGCGATATGGCCGGGTACGTGGATTCCAGGGGTGCGCGGGAAGTTCCACACGCGATTAGTCAGGGTACGTGGATTGCAGGGGTGCGCGGGAAGTTGCACACGCGATATGGCCGGGTACGTGGATTTCAGGGGTGCGCGGGAAGTTCCACACGCGATATGGCCGGGTACGTGGATTTCATGGGTGCGCGGGAAGTTCCACACGCGATATGGCAGGGTACGTGGATTGCAGGGGTGCGCGGGAAGTTCCACACGCGAATTGGCTGTGTGCTCCCAGGCATTACCTGTACACCCTCCACGGCCCCTGCAGGCAGCACACACCACAGGGAACTACCCTGCACACCTGCTCATGTCTCCCACCACCCCCACCCCCATCCACCAGGGACACCCTCCACCAGGCCCCCACCCATGTCTCCCACCACCCCCACCCCCCATCCACCAGGGACACCCTCCACCAGGCCCCCACCCATGTCTCCCACCACCCCCAGCACTGTGGGGAACCTGCCAGCAGGCCCCCACCCATGTCCAACCCATGTCTCCCACCACCCCCACCCCCCATCCACCAGGGGCACCCTCCACCATGCCCCCACCCATGTCTCCCACCACCCCCACCCCCCATCCACCAGGGACACCCTCCACCAGGCCCCCACCCATGTCTCCCACCACCCCCAGCACTGTGGGGAACCTGCCAGCAGGCCCCCACCCATGTCCCCCTGGCCCCAGGTCCTGACGATACACAATCATGGCAGTAATGGCCAGCATACCCAGCACAAACACCCAGGCAAGGATTGCATGCACCCACATAGTGAATGCAATCACATGACACAACCCCAAAGGCAAGTATGCAAAAGAACACATGTCCGTCACACACACATACACAATGGCTGCAAGTGAATGTCAAAACCCATATCATGACATGTAAGAAACCAAAGAGAAAATAACACAAGTGTAAGAAAATATAAAAATGTATTAAAAACAAAAAATAAGTAAACTAATAAAACATACAACTATGTGGCAAAGTAAATAAAAGGTCCATGTCCGAGAACAAAAATGATAAACCAAAAAACAAAGGATTAAAAAATAAATAGAATTTGTCCAAAGCAAAACCATGTAGTAGGAAATCAAAGAAAAACCATTACGTCATGGTGTAAACAATAAGAAAATAAAAAAATGTATCTCCCAAAAAATAACAATATATACAGGAATGTTCCAGGGTCCATGAGCCCAACACCACTAATGAAACCTAATACTAACTAATAAAAAAAATATGTACAAAAAAGTGGCCATTGTCCGAGCGGTCCAAAATAATAAAAATAAATAAAGGAAACCTAGCACTAACTAACTAAAAAACTATATACAAAGGCAGCGGGCAAGTCCTGCGGCTCACTTGGTGATGCTGGCCAGGGCATCCTCGAACTCCATGTCAATGTCCTGGAGGCGGGACTCTGTCCTGGCCCCGAGGTCTCGCAGGGACAACCCCATGTGCTCACCAAAATCCCTGCGAGCCTCCTCGAGGCACTCAGCCCGCCTCAATGCCCGACGCATGGAGATCTCCGCCCTGGCCATGGCGAGCCGCTCCTCTTCCGCCCGCTGCCGCTCGGCACCTATCCGCTGGCCAAACTCCTCCCACACGGAACACACCGCCATGCCAGGGTTGCCCTGCCCTCCGGCCGATGCCTGCCCCTCTGATCTTGATGGCCCTGAGCCATGATGCCTCCCACGTCGAGCCCGCTGCTGCCTCCGACGCCACTGCCTCTGCCAGCACGACGGCATCCAGGCTGATGGTAACCACCGACGCCGTCGTGCACGTGCCCTGCCCGATGATGCCGGCACATCTTCCATCTGCTGGGGTCCACTTGCTGTGTTGTCCACCCCTGCTGGACCTCCGACTCCCAACTGTGGCAGGGATGGGATCCCCACCGAGCTGGCTGCATTGGTCGGGGCAGGTCCACAGGGGGCCATGGTGGCATCTGGGCCGGAAGACGGCAAGGAGAACGACCGGTGGATAGCCTGCACAGAGGAGGAGAGGGCCGTCAGATTGGCCAACACATGCAGGAACCCCCCGAACATGGCCGATCCCAATTGGGCCACGTCGGCACGGTGCACTTCGTGATGACGTGCGTGCTCCTCCCGGGAAGCACGCACGGCATCACGAATCACAGCCGTGCGCATCGCGACCCCAATCAGGACCTGCTCCACGCGGCCAGGGGTTCCCACGTCCGCAGGTGGAGGGGAGTCAGTTGACATGGACATCCCCTCTACCTGCGGACGGGCCTGGGACGGGGCATCCCTGCTGGTGCATGGTGGTGCACTCACAGGGTCAGGGACAGCGACATGCACAGGCACCTCCACGGTGACCTGTGCTGCCTCCTGCCCCTGGCCCTGGACTGCACCACTTGCACCAGCAGGGATGCTCCCACCAGGCCCCATGTGTGCACCAGTGTCGGCCTCCTCCTCCTCTGTGCAAACCACCAACCTGGATGGCTCCTCACCGTCTCCCACCGTAGCAGGCCCCTGTGGGGGCTCACCCACCCCTTCCGCTGCAGCCGTGGGGGCATCCCCGCCGCCTTGCTCCACAGCGCCGTCTCCGCCCTCTTCTTCACTAGCCGCTGCGTAGAGGGAGACAAAGGACACAAGCATCAGGCTACTGTACAATGGTCCCCTAGACAGGAAGCAATAGCAGATGAGCACCACTGTCAAAGTACACTTCCATCATGTCCCTCCACAACACATGGGTCAGTCCAGGCAAAACACACACAGTAACAGGCATGGTGCATGCCATGCACATTTCCATGCATGTCCAATTGACTCTTGAAACATTCAATGATATGTAACTCACATGCATCATGGCTCATGCATATCACATGCACACACGTCACCTCAGTCACATCCATCTGGCCCCAAACACACCGAACACAGGCGATACAAGGGTAAGTTGGGTGCGTCACTGAATCTGTGCATTGTCACACACATGTGTCATGCATCCATGGCATGCACAAGTCACAGACACGCAGGTCAGGCACACAGACATGGCTACCATATATGTACCTGGCATCAGCACCCATCCTTCACCCCCATCCATGTCCAGGTACAGAGACTGGCATGCTCTCATGTCCTAAATCTGCATAGGGCTCCCCATGCCGCATTTCAACACATGCAACAACCATGTGGGTCACACATCACTGGTCGCACATGCATTACCATGATGTCCCTGCACACATACATGCATACATGGCCCATGGCACACATACAGGCAAGTATCATAGAACCAGCACACCGCAACATGCCCTGTCTCACACAGTAATGCTTGCACACTTACCGCTCAACTCCAGACGGGCCTCCCTCTCAAGGACCTGGGCGTGGAGCGCTGGGCGTACGCGTTCCAGGACCCTCTTCTGGATGGAACTCATGCGGCCCCGGCCCCCCTCCACGAGGCGCCGGGCCTTCACAAGGGTCCTGGACCTCAAGTCCTCCCAGCGCTTCTTGATCTTCTGGACGTTGTGGGTTGCCACCCCCTCCGCGTTGATGGCAACCACACAGTCGGCCCAGATCCTCTCCCGTCCTTCCTTGCTGGCGCGGGACGATCCAAAGAGGGCATCATACTGCCCCAGGACATGCTCCACCAGGACACCAACTTCGGTGGCAGTGAAGCTGGTGCCCCTCTGCCCCTCTGGCCTGGGGTTGCCACTGGTGCCAGATGTGGAAGTGCCCGACATGGCAACCCCAGAGGCAGGTGTGGGTGGGCAACTGGGTCCTGGGGCTGGGCTGTGGAGCGATGTAATCCCAGTTGGGAGTCTTCAGTTCCAGCAGGGGTGGACACAGCAACTGGACCCCTGCAGATGGCTGATGTGCAGGCACCAAATGGCAGGGCACGGTGGCAGCAGGCAGGCAGGCAGCAGCAGATAGCACGTGGGAGGCTGCTCAGGGCACTGGGGGGGCAGTAACTCGGCCTTCTGGGCAGGAGCGTGGTGTTCCGTGTGTTTTCGGGTGGCCAGCTTGATACGGAGTGATTTGGCACGTGAAATTCCTGCACGTCAGCGTGAAATCCGAGGAAAGGCCCTTAGCGCGTAAGTGCGTCAGCACGCATACGCGATTCTATTGGACCAGAGTCCCTCAGCGCGTAAGCGCGTCTGACGTGATCCGCACGGGCGTTCCCCACTCAGCACGTGATGACGGAGCACACGTGGAAATACTGCACGTCAGAGTGTCATCGCGTGTAATTGGTCAAAGGTGCGCGTACACGCGATTGGCCTATGTACGTGCATTTCATCGTGTGTAATTGGTCAAAAGTGCGCGTACACGCCATTGGCCTATGTACGTGTATTTCATAGCGTGTAATTGGCCAAAAGTGCGCGTACACGCCATTGGCCTATGTACGTGTATTTCAGGGGTGCGCGGGCACTTACACACGCAAGTACGTCAGCGCACCTGTATGCCTGCTGCGTGGGAATTTCCACACGCTATTGGAGTGGGAACTAGATTCCAGGGGTGCGAGGGTCACACGCTCGCCTAGAACACGCGCAAAGCATTAATTTGCGCACTTTTCAATAAACAAGCCAGATGCCAGGATGAACATACCGTTCCTAGCAGCAGTGGCAGTGGGCTACCAAAGGAGGAGGAGGAGGAGAGTCAGGGCCAGAATATTCACACCCAGAACCAGCCTATTCGGGATGCCTGATGACCAGGTGTATGGGAGGTACAGGTTTCCAGCACACATCATACTGGACCTGGTCAGTGAGTGGGAGGATGACCTCACATCACCCACCCTGTGCTCCCAAGCACTCAGCCCCCTGCAGAAGGTCCTGAATGTACTGCACTTCTTGGCCACTGGATCCTTTCAGCGGACAAGTGCCATAGTGGGTGGTGTGTCACAGGCCACGCAGTCACGCTGCCTACACCAGGTCTTGAACATCATCACTGCACGGCCATCAGTCCGCAGGCACATATATCTCCCCAGGACTCATGCAGAAAGGCGGACGTGCATCCAGGAATTCTATGGTGTGGCTCAATTCCCCAAAGTGCTTGGTGCAATTGACTGCACACATGTGGCTCTACGTCCACCCAGGGCAACAGAGCACATCTATAGAAACCGCAAGCACTGGCATTCCATCAACGTGCAAGTTGTATGCAATGCCAAGGGAATAATCACATCAGTATATGCCAACTATCCCGGGTCCACCCACGACAGCTTCATCTACAGAATGTCTACCCTATGCCGGGACCTAGAGGCTGGCCAGCATGGAGATACATGGCTGCTTGGTGAGCATGAATGCCACTGCACATGCATGCATGTCAGATACTGGGTCATGACACAACACCACTAATGATACCCATCACCACCTCCGCAGGGGACAGTGCCTACCCTATCAGCCCCCACATGATGACCCCAATCCGGAACCCCACCACGCCACCCGAGGTAAGGTACAACACAGCCCACATTGCAACACGGGGCATAGTGGAGCGCACATTCGGAGTGCTGAAGTCACGCTTTCGCTCCCTTGACCGTTCTGGCGGGCAGCTGTTATATGCTCCCCGAATAGTGTGCAGGATCATAGTGGCAGCATGTGTCCTGCACAACGTTGCAACACGCCGGGGCCTGCCCGTGGACATGGTGGTGCCCCCACATCCACAACCACATGCACGCCCGCTGCGCATGGGAGGGGAAAGGGCACGGGGGGAGGCAGCCCGTACGCAACTGGTGGCCAACTTCTTCACCTAGGAATCACAGTGCTGGCTAGTGCACACTGCTCTGGCACATACCATCTGACAATCAATGATGACACTACCTGACAATGTCACAAAATTACTTGACAATAAACTGTCAGATACACATCAGCCTGAGATTGTTAACATGGAAGTGTCACTATGTGTGCACCCCTACCTACACATACACCAGCAATGCATCACAACGAAAAGACACAACTCCATCAATCAAATATGCATTGCCACAGGCGATTCACTACATGACAACATTGCCATGTCACCCATTCCCTTCACAGTCCCGCCACTGAGGACACCATGTCATGGTATGTGAGAGCAAACAAACTGGCCATCACAACATGACACCGGTGTCACAAATAGCAGTGCCCCAAATGGAACATAGAAGCACTTGAACAGCTAACCGCGCTGGAGCCACTACTACACACCTGTGTAAGAGTAATTTCAATCAAATTACACACCAACCCACCCTGAAGCCCACCCAAACAAGACACAATGCATGTAATCAATGGTAGTCTCAATACCTGATTCTGCTGGTATGTCCTCACCGTCCAGATGTACAGTGATGGCGCCACGCAAAAGTGTCAGTGCACATCTACCGTCATGTAGTCTGACTCCAGAGAGTATGCCCGTGTGAAGAACTGTGTGAAATACCTGCAAAACATGAGCAACATATGTAAGTAGAGGCACATATCAAACCATCATGCATAGTTAGGTGCAACAACAATGTACACTATGAATGTCTACACAGTATTGACTATGGACTGGCCAACAGCTCATGGGAGTCCAATGTCACCGTGTAATTTGCTGTCACTTGGGCACACCCTTTGCAAGCCCATGGAAACGGAAGCAGGAGGGGTGTGGATGTCTGGTACCCAAGCATCGAAACCAAACTCAGGACAAGCCTGCATGTGCCCAGCCACAATACAGTGTATGCCCAGGTACCCACACAAGGCAACACTCTTGAAAAAGAAAAATAAAATGGGAAAAAATGGCCATGAAAGGGCCGGCGGGGGGGGGGGCACCTATGAGGTCCGAGGACAGGATGCACGCCACAATCCACCTGTGTGGATCATGGGAAAATAAAACACCCCATAGGCTCGTGGCCCACACGGCTACTCTGTTGTGGGAGATGAGTCGCTATCGCTCTGGCCAGACCCTGCAGCTGACTCAGGAGGTGGGGGAGCTGCCTCAGAAGATGGTGTGACAATGGGAGGCAGCCCACGCAAAGCACGAGTTTGCTCCTCCATGGCTGCAAGCAGGCGGGTCTGGTAGTTCTGGTTCTGGGTTATAATCATGCGGAGGTCCCCATGCAGTAACTTCCGGGATGACCTGACCTCCGCACGAGTTGCCTGCATCTCGGCCGAGAGCGTCCGTGTCAGACGCTCCAGCTGCTCCTCTGTCCTTCTATGGGATGAAGCCTCAAGCTCTAACAGGGTCGACCTGAGGTGATGGAATTCTTCCCTCAGGCCTTCCCTGTGGCGCTGGGACTCCATGGAAAGTGATTCCCGCAGAGTCGCCAGTGCCGCCCGCCTGTCCATGTTGGACGCCAACATGTCCTCCCTGTGTGTCTGGCAGATGGACTCTGTAGCCTGCTCCAGTCGCTCCATCAGCCTTTCTGGGGGGACAATGGAAGTGGCCACCCTATCCATGGCCTGTGCAATCATCTCGGATGATGCTGCCTGTTGGGTGGCCATACCGTAGATGGATTGCTCCCAAGCGGTATTGCCAGGTGGCATACGGCCACCACGTTGACGGGCACCACACCTGCCTGGGGCAAGGCGGACTGCGCCTTGCTGTGCCGGCAAGGCCTCAGGCTGCAGGACTGCATTCCCTCTCTGATCTGCAGCCCCAGGAACAGGATCAGAGATTGTGTGGTGTGGCCCTGCATCCGTAACCACCGGAGGCTGAGCTGCCGACACTGACATCCCCATTGAGGGCAATGGCCCGGCTGCAGGTGGGTCGGACAGAGGAGATTCTCTCCCAAGAACACTCACCTGCGACTGCACATAGGTGTCATCCTCCGAGTCTACACCTGAATACTGCTCGGGGGAGGAACCCCCAGAGACACCCCTCGACAGCACGACCTGCAGCACTTGTGGGTTTTCACCCACAAACACACCACGTCCCTCACTTGTGGAAGGTCGGCCCGGGTTGCCCTCCTGGGACGGCTCAACCACCACATCCCCAGCATCAACAAGTGCTTCGTCCCCTGCAAAGACATGAAAGAGAAAAATGGAAACAGGCATTAGCACCATGGCATACAACAAGGGCTGATGAACAACAGAGGCAGTAGTTCTACGACACATGTCCCACATGACTGGGAGAACTCCTATGCATTCACCATCACTGGGTCTGTAGGGGAGGCTCAGGGCATACAATGTACAGATTGGAGAGCAACGCCTGCTCACCATGCTGCCTAGCACTGCCATCACACATTGGCCGGTGATTGCCATGTCAAAGGCACATGCCATCACACACATGGCATGTGACATAGCCACCAAGTGAAGAGGGAGAGGAGGGCAACTTTTTTGGATTTCAACCACTCTGGTCCTGACATTGCATCATCACATCAATAAGTTAACATGTTGTACATGGATCTGCTAGTCCCAATTGGCCACGATGCACAGTGCCTTGTCTACATCAACAAAATGCAGTAAACAATGAGATTCCACCTCCCCATCACCTGTAAAGGAATCATATAGCATTCGTGAAGCACCGGTCCAGAAATGTATGAAGGTACAGCGGAGCACTGAGGGGTGGTGGGGCAGAAGGGGATGCCAGTCAACAATCCTACTGGTGCTGGTGTCATTCATGTCACGCAAGTGCAGGGGTGGGTGGCACAATGAAGTGCAAGGGGAAGTGGCGGCTGGAAGTGCTGTACAAGGTAAGTAGGACTTAACGTCAAGGGCAGATGGTGTTAGGCGCAGACAAGTGCTGGGGGGGGTGGCCTATAGGGGTACAGAGACAATCATGCAGTGCTGTGGGCTCGGAGGGGACAGGGGAGGTACACACTGCATCTGGCTCGGCAAGGTCCTTGCAGATTTCTATGTGTCCTGCAGAGTTGTCACATGCCGCAGATATGTGCCCTTGGATTGGGGATCTCATCTTGGTGAAAAGGGTGAGGCGCTATTGCCTTTGGAGCATGTGGCAGGCCAGTTTGCCAGAGGATGAGCATGATGCAGGACATTCCCTCTCTGCCACCCGGCACCTGTGGTTTGGGTTCACAAGATCCGAGTCATGCCAGGACTCTGCATTGGCATGGGGCTTCAGACAGGTGGTCATGACCGTGGCAAAGACATCCAGTGTACCTGACATAGAGTGGAGCATGGAGTGGGCCCTGTCAGGATGGGAGTGAGCCTAAGGGGGAGCTGGATGGGGGGGGAGATTTTGGCAGCATAAGCCTCGACTGACACACACTTCATGGGTTGGAATACCAAGAAGGTGTGTGACAGTGGTGAGGGTGGCTTTGCCTGTGGGGCGGTGAGGGTGAGCTGGGAGGAGAGGAGAATGTGATCACTCCAGGAGAGAGGAGTGCAGAGATGGACGGAGAGGGGAAAGTCAGATGAGATCAGAGCATCAAGAGTGTGCCCTGCAGAATGAGTAGGGACAGACGGGAGTCTAGAGGGTGAGAGGGAGTTGCTGAGGTCACAGAAAGGTCACGTGGGGGGGTCAACAAGCATGCAGGTGGATGCGTACAGCACCAAGGAAGAGGATTTCTGTGTCTGGGGACATGAGTGAGGAGGAGAGGTGAGGACACTCAGAAAGGAAGTAGTACATTTGACCAGTTTTCCCAGACACAGTACGCACAGTTTGTGAATGTCAAGGTGTGGTAGAGAGAGACGTCACACAAGCCATTCCAGAGTGGAGTAGGTCTAAGTAGGAGTGACAGCGGCAGGAATACCCTCAGGGAAGCCAAGGGCACACCCCCCCTGCACAGTAGTGGCGGGCCAAGGAGAGGATCTCCTGAACATCAGGTAGGAGTGTGTGAAGGATGCAGACAGAGCTGGCCGTCAGACATGTTTCCATGAGACCAAGGATGTCAAGGTGCATAACCTCATGTAAGTGACAGATATCGGAGGAATGCCTGATGCAGCCGCAGTGAAAGGAGTGTAATTGTGGAGGAGGTTGACAGCCTTGTAGGACTTACGGGGAGTGCTAGAGATCAGAGGTGCAGCATGTGTAGGAGTTGGAGTGGGAGGCGGAGAAGGATCATGGGAGGGTGCAGGGAGGCAGTGCAGGATTGATGAGGAGAGAGGAGGGGGGACAGCAGGAGAGGAAAGGAAGTTGATGAGATGTGGGTAGCATTTCTCAAGGAGAATGAGGTTGGCCTAAGGGCCTTGGACTGAGATGCTCCCATTACCATACACATCAATTGTGGCCTCTGAGGATTGGAAGGAGGCCAGGAGTACACCCCAACGGGTCCCACCATTGATGGTGGAAGAGGAGCAAGGAGAGAGGACAGGGACCATGTGAAGGGTCTATGGGACAGGCAAAGGCATGTATGAGCAGATGTCAGTGAGAGTTAGCTTTGAGTAGGCTCAGATGCACTTGTCAGCAATAGGGTGGGTCGCATTGGAGGGCAGGGTGCCCTCATTTGACTGTTAGCAAGCAGGTGTCGTGAGTAGGGCACGATGGTCTGAACTGTAGAAGTCAGGGAAGATAGACCATGAAGAGCAGCATGGAGTGTGAGGGAATGGGGCTCGAAACCAGACGGTACCAAAGCACACAGGTAGGAGGTGGATGTCAAGGCAACATCCACAGTATGACAGCATGTTGGTTGGCATTTATATACAGAGGACGCATTAGCATGTGGTATCATTGCATGTCAGGCATGTGAAGATGAAACTTGAATGGCTGGGGGAAAGTATAGGAATGGTATGTAAGACATCAGATGAATAGACAGGGGAGTATGAGCAACAATGTAGTGACAAAATGACAATTCAAGGGCAACTTCCATGGTGTAGGGCCATATGTGCACTGTTGCCAGTAGGGATAGTGCTGTGGGCAGATGGTGTTGCACTGAACATACTGGATGAGGCACATGGGTGCCACTATCAACTCTGCCACACACCCCCTTGACAGGCACCCGACATGAATGCTTCACACACACACCATGCACATGGATAATACACACATGCATGTGCACTCACCGGATGATGCCTCGTAATCAGGGAGATCTCCCACACCTTGGAGTTGTCCCTCGGTGACGTAGGATCCAGCTACGGACTCGTGTGGTGTGAGTTCTATTTCCTGTGCTGGGGACCCACCTCCAGTCACCAAGGTTGCGGCATGACTTGAGGCCAGCTTATCCTTTGCCCTGCGCTTAAGGTCATTCCAGCGCTTCTGGCAATCACTAGCTGTGCGCCTCACTACTCCAAGGGCACTTATTCTGTCAGCAATGGTCTGCCAGTGTGCCTGGCGTCTGGCATGTGTGGTCTTGGACCCTGCAACGATGACCATTTCCCTATCATGATCTGACACATACAAAACAAGTGCATTCAGTTCGGCGTCTGTGAAGCTTGGCTTCCTTGATGGGCCGGACTGTGCAGCCGTGCCTGGGGCATCAGCCTGTGCCGGACGTGCACTCTTCCTCTTGCGCTTGGAAGGGGGTGGGGATCCAGAGTGTCCTACGCCGCTGTGGACACTAGGGGCAGGAGCCGTGGTGGACTCAGTACTGGGTGTGTGGGATTGCACACTCAGCATGGGAGTAGGTGCAGGCATTGGGGGTAGAGGGATGGGGTCAGGCCTGATCTGAGGTGCATGAACTAGGACCGACACAGTCTTGGCAGGGTGTATGAGAGGTGGGATGGATGGAGCCACACCCTGGCTACGGGGGCCAGCAGATGACCTATCTGGCATAGATGCGCGTGCCCTGATGACACCAATGTGCACCGGTGCACGTGCAGTGGACCTGCTGACCTGGATGTCAGCGATGGGATCACCCTCGGACAGGTCTGGTGCCACAATGGGCTGGTCCGATAAGGGCTGATCAGGGTTGGTATCAGCCACATGACCCTCAACTGGGGGTGGGGGGGCATGGGTGTCCCTGACTGGTCCTCCAGACTGGGGGGGACAGGGGCACCCTGCAAGTCACAACCACGTCCCCTAGTGGATCCTCCACGGCCACCACGTGTGGCTCGGCCACCTTTGCCACCCTTACGGCTTGCACGCCTCCCAACCATGGCACTGATGTTATTGTGCGTATGGGAGTCGGTGTGCACAATTGTCCTGGGCAATTGGGTGTCAAAGGGGTTGGGTACCAGATGGTATTCGTACCCTAGTGCAGTGGCAAGGCTATATGACACCCCTGGGGAAAGATGACGGGTCACGCAACGCACAGGCACCCCAAAAAAGTTAAGGAACGTGCACAATACCCCTCCTAGACCACGTGTGCTGATGGAAAACCCTGCACTACGCTGTGGCATCCAGTAACACAAGAAGGAACGTATGCGTGTCACACGCAGCCTAGAATGACCTCTGAAGGGGTAGGCTACACACGGGGCAAGCACAGAAGTTAGATACGTGCGTGACTCACCGTCTGCCAGGTAAAAGAGCGTGAAAAATGAGCGCGTTTGGTTGGCAACACCCCCGCCAAAAGAAGATGTGTACGCTGTCTGAGGAGACAGGACAACAGTAGAAGGGGACACTGTTTGAGGGAACAGGCCCAGGTAAACCAGTACAAGAGGAAAAAGAGAAAAAGCTGTCAGAGGTAACAGGGAGTACGAACTGGAAACGCCGTGAAGTAAATCGCGTGTGAAACGACAAGAAGTACAGAATTCACCCACTCGCTCTCCACGAAAAGCACGTACAAGGAAATGGTGTTCTACACTACCTTATATACAGGCCCACACGTACAGCGTCACTTACGGCGTGTACGTGCTTGGCCCATGTTCACCAATCACACGCTTTGTCACTTCTGCGTGTGGGTCCTTTTTCACCAATCACACGCTTTGACACTCCTGCGTGTAGCTCACTTTTCACCAATCACACGCTTTGTCACTCCTGCGTGTAGATCCATTTTCACCAATCACACGCTTTGTCACTCCTGCGTGTAGATCCATTTTCACCAATCACACGCTTTGACACTGCACGTGCAGGTAACTATAGACGCACATATGCTGGTGACGGGTTTTCGCGCGATTCGCTGAGTGTGGGATTTTCACGTGCAAAATCACTCCCTATCAGGCTGTCCACGCGTTCAAACACGAAAGACCACGCTCCTGGCCAGGAGGCCAAATTACAGTCCCCCAGAGCCCTGAGCACGCTCCCACCTGCCATCTGCTGCTGCCTGACTGCCTGCTGGCCACGTGCCCCACAGTGCTGGTGGGTGGGGGTGGTGGGAGACATGGGTGGGGGCCTGCTGGCAGGTGCCCCTGCACTGCTGGGGGGTGGGGGTGGTGGGAGACATGGGTGGGGGCCTGGTGGAGGGTGCCCCTGGTGGATGGGGGGTGGGGGTGGTGGGAGACATGGGTGGGGGCCTGCTGGCAGGTGCCCCTGCACTGCTGGGGGGTGGGGGTGGTGGGAGACATGGGTGGGGGCCTGATGGAGGGTGCCCCTGGTGGATGGGGGTGCAGGGGGACATGATCAGGTGTGCAGGGTAGTCCCCTGTTTTGTGGGCTGCCTGCAGGGGCCGTGGAGGGTGTACAGGGTACACCTGTGAGGGCCCACCCAGCCTATTCGCGTGTGATAATTCCCACGCACCCCTGTAATACACGTACCCTGGCCAATCGCGTGTTGAACTTCCCGCTACCCCTGTAATACACGCACCCTGGCTGTTCGCGTGTGATAATTCCCGCGTACCCCTGTAATACACGTTCCCTGGCCTATCGCGTGTTCTACTTCACGCGTACCCCTGTAATACACGTTCCCTGGCCTATCGCGTGTTCTACTTCACGCGTACCCCTGTAATACACGTTCCCTGGCTGTTCGCGTGTGATAATTCCTGCGTACCCCTGTAATTCACGTTCCCTGGCCTATCGCGTGTTCTACTTCACGCGTACCCCTGTAATACACGTTCCCTGGGCAATCGCGTGTTGTACTTCACGCGTACCCCTGTAATACACGTACCCTGCCTAGTCGCGTGTGGAACTTCCCGCGTACTCCTGATTTGAAGATTGCCCGCTTTGCTTTCCTTGTTTGCCTGCCCTGTGAAGTGGTCCAGGGTTAGCGCAGCCCTTAGCGATGATTTAGCGATTTTGATGGCTTTTCCTTGCGCGAGGGCGTTCTTGGGGGCGTTACTGGCGCTGCTGCAGGCTCGCTGCGATTCTCTGCGCCACGGCTGGTTTGGGAGCATGAAATCCATGAATACGCTGTGCGCGGAAATCAGTTTTAGCGCACGTGCCTGGCGCAGACTATCGCAGGCGCACGCTGTGCGCCAGCCGCGTGCGCTACTTGTGCGCTGGATTCTATGAATTACCTTAGACTTTAAGATTTCAAATGTTTTCTGCCGACAAAATCATTGCTTATGCTTGTGTGCAATTTTTCAAAGTGGCTCCCATAGGAATTTATAACAATTTCAGTATTGTTTACCATAATTGGTGTTTTTGCCCAGTCAATTCTGAAAGACAATTTCAAAGCCATCTGACAGCTGAAAAGTCAATTCCGTTTTTCTCTTGTGTTTGAAGGGGAAAGTGGGACTGATATTCTGTTTGATTTGTGCTATTCCTGAATACCTGCTCTCTCCTCCCATCTCTTTGCATTGCCTATTGGGGGTTGAGGGGTGTTGCAGGGGGAACCTCTAACCATAGTGTTATCTGATCTGAACCAACACAAAAGTATTATTTTCTGTGCTGCATCTGTTTTGCTCCTTACTTATTCCTAGTGTATTAAATATATTCTTCAGTGTTCTGTCACCCCATTTGTGATTATTGTTTATCTATTAAAACATATTGTGATTACATTTTAAATACATAAATAAATATTTACCTTTGCAAACTAGCCTGATTCCTGGTTCAGTGTGACCGAGGGGGTCTCAGGAGAAGGTGTGATATGAGTGAGATATTGTTCAGAATATTGAATTTATAGGCAAAAATAAATAAGGGTTTTAGTTGTGCACTACATGCTGGGCTTTGACTTGGGTGCGTGCCGGAGTGAAATCACTTACATGCCCTCTTGGGTGCATCTGCCTCGAATAGTGGGAACTATTTCTTCATCACCTCACTCACCGTCCTGAGTCACTACAGCCCCTGCAAGAGACCCCGTTTTTGCTCTACCGCACGAACGCATGCATCTGCATCCGAAAGTACTTTTGAGCATAAGGCTTCTCTCATCAGAGGGATTGGACTGCATCTCAGTTAGGGTTTAATAAGTGAAGGATCTCCTAAAAGATATTTGCACTGTTTGCTCCCTTTCTTTACAGTTTGTGGATCCATACTGTGTGCCATCCCTTTTAGGTCTTGTAGGTAGTTTAGGTAGTTACTATATATATATATATTCAAAAAGGAAGAGGAAACGCAAACCGCACCCCCGCGGGCCAAGGCACTAATGCCATATTCCAAAGTCCCAAAGTCCGGACAAAACAAGAAGGACACAATGTAAAAATTACCAGTGTCTTTAATGTTAGAAAAATAAAGGATGCATCACACAAGGCAATGTACAACGCATAAGCAGCAACAACATAGAAACAAACAAAAGCAGGACGCCGTGGTGTAGCAGCCTAGTCTTGACTGCCGCCAATGCTACCTTGATTGGTATGGCTTGTACAGAAGGTTACCTTGTTCCAAGAAACTAGGCTGGCCTCCTGAACCTCTGCCCACCAGGTCAGGGTTCAGAAATCCATTTTAACAATTTCCCACACCCAACACCCATCTAAGTGCAGTACATTAATTTACATTAATGTTCCCAACAATCCATCTAAGTGTGGTATGTGTGGCAGCAGGCTTATTGGACTGCCCAGAGAGTTGTGGCCACTGGGCAGATTCTTGGGTGCCTGGTTGTATTATGCTGTGGTAATTGTGGCAGCTACTAGAGTCTTGGGTGTACCCAAGAGTGTGCCCACTGGCTGCAAGTAGTGTAATAGTATGTGTACAGAAGTGGACAGGGTGTGTGGCACGTGGCTTGTTGGACTGGCATGAGATTCTTGGTTGTTTCATAGTCTGTGCAGTGGGTGCGAGTAATGTAATAGTATGTGAACTGAAGTGGACAGGGCTTTAGGTTGATGCCTTGTGGGTGTGGCTTGTGGCCACGTGGCAGATTCTTGGGTACTTCACTGTATTATGCTGTATTGGTTGTGGGTAGTCAGTAGAGTCTTGGTTGCATAGCCAGAGAGTCTGTCCACTGGCTGGAAGTACTGAAACAGTGTGTCAACTGAAGTGGATAGAGCCTCAGGCGGCTGCATTATGTGTGTGGGTTGGGGTCAGTGGGCAGATATTTGCGTGCATGGCTGTATTATGCTACAGTGGTTGTGGGCAGGTCCTATACTCTTGAGTGCATGGCCGGAGGCCGGACATACACCCAAGGGTCTAGAGCCTGGCCACAACCACCGCAGCATAATATGGCATGCTCTCAAGATTGTGACACTGGCATATGGATTGCACAAATATGTGTATAAAATGCAATTTGCAGATTACAAAGAAGCATGACACCAATAATTGTATACTCACTGTATGTATTGTTGAGGCACTGTGCACCTTTTATTAATGCAGTACAGAATACTTCTCAAGTGGCAATAGCAGATTTGAATACTCTGGCATGTGGAAATGCAGGAGAAATTATTGTTTCATTGTCTGTGATAAAAGAAAACATGACATGTTCGGGTAGGTACTTCATAATGTCGTATTGCATTCCATTGCAGACATTTGTGTACTTTGTGGACCCTCATAATTAGTACTTCACAAGTACTATGCTTTAAACATGTGTACTGGGCTTCCCACTTCAGATTTACCATGAATGGGATCAATAGGGATTTTCATTTTTTACACCTCGCGCACACACGTGGAAGCAGGGGTGTGGGGTTAATTCCTTTGGCAAATCTTTATGACTATACCAGCTCACAACACACTGGGAAAAGATTGTTGGCTTCAGATGCCAACAATACAGATCCTGTGAATTAAATGGGGGAATTCATTGATTTACTTTGATAAATATGCTAAGGATCTACACAGTCAAACAGCGGATTTTCAATGGGGAAATAACTAAAACAAGGCTGAAGGAAACAGGGCCTACACAAAATATGGCATTTTGTTTGGGGTAGCTCTACTTACAGGAGAGGTCTGGACTGGGCATCAGGGAACATCAGGGCACACTGCTGGGACAGCCAAGGGGTTCAGTCAAGAATCTCCTCTCTTTTCTTGAAGCGGTCCCAATCAGTTTCTATGTCTCCTGGCTCCTGTCTCCACTGCAAAATTAGTTCGCTTTCTGCTGGGATGTTCTCAGCAGATTTCGGCAGCAGGTCACCTGTTGGAATTAGTGACAGTTCCCAGCTCTGAGCCAAACTGACCTAGTAATAGGGCAAATTACATCACTAATTTGTCATAATTCTCATGAAAGGGATTGGCTGGCCTTCACTATCCTACTCCCACCTGTGTGTTGATAGGACAAGGGGATGGGGGAGTGTTTTGGGACAGCTAGGGGAGGAGAGAGCTTCATCATCTCACTTTGCCAGGTGGGCTCTGTCTGCATTAAGCCGTAGAAATCTCACCACATGGCAAATACCCATAATCTCCCAAACTTTATATGTATAAATATGTTTACATCTACATTTCAAAGGAAATCAGATGAGACTAGTCAGAAGTCTGCACATCATTCCTGTGCAGAGATACCGTTTTTCTTCATTTACTCCGGAACCATAGCAGTGAAAAATATGGCACTTTACGGGCGTCATATGAATCATAATTGCCATGCCTTTATTCACTTTTCGCATCTCTGGAAATCACGCTAAGGCGCAACTCACATTTTCATTAATAACTTTATTTGTGTTTATCCCACCAACATCGTTTTAGCATGTTTAGAAGGGGTTAACTGCTGCCTGTAATAAAATACAAGAATGACTGTTGTGCGATGCACATTGTCTATTTTATGTGATGCAATATGATTCTCCCATTTAATAGAAATGTGCAGCTTCACTCCTCATTGACTAGATCCCCAACTTTTTAAAGTTTCAGTTCCCCTGTTCAGGCACATGACGTCAGCAAAGGGATCTGTGTTTAGATTTTTCCTCCCCCTAAAAAGGCTAATGGCCATGAAAATGCATTTTTTATGGGACTTGTGCTGGAAGAACAGACCTGTCCTTATCTGATCTCCACAGCATTTCTGATCTCAAAAGTAATTCTTTTCTTGTATACTTAAGGAAAGGTACTTGATGAATGGAGGCAGCCAGGCCTGCATCTCCATGGTAACAGGGAGGCCCGGGAGTTTGGTTACACATGTGAAAAAATCACTGTCCATGTCCCTTTGCAGCAAACAGCCTGTAAACTGTCTCACATCAATGCATATTAAATGGCCTCACATAATGCACACAGTTTCCCAATATCCCTGCAAGTTTCTTTAACATTGTCCATGGGGATGAGCTTATGATAGGCAGAAACCAAGTTCTCATTTTGAAAGTCTGGCAAACCTTTTGCTGAGCATATTATTAGTCTAGGGTGAAAAATTAAATGAAATTATTTTGTTTAATGTACATAAAATAATGCTCCATTTCACAGCGGCTGCCTGGGAACACAATTCTGGCATTTACTTTAATATTATGTGCACTGCTGTTTCTGGAAATATCAGTGCAGCTCTCCTTGGATTTGTCAAACATTATTTCCACATGTCTTCCCTTTATGAAAAGTATTGCGCACATTTTAGCATCTTGACATTTATAGGCCCAGATTCTTTCCTTTTGAGTCGGGTTCACTAGGCCTTATGTCCAACATCATTTCTGCACAGGCCTTTTATTTTGGTGAGCCTTCATAACTGACTCTGGCCTCTTCATTCATGGCATCCGGGGCTATTTCACCCCCCAACATTGAGCCGAGGAAGAGGAGATCTAAGGCTGAAAGGATTACCATCCAAGCAATACACTGGACATGTCCCTCTAACAAGGTCAGGCACTTGACTTTAATCACGCACACATAATACCTATTAACTCATGGTTAAAAGGTGGAGCCCTTAGGCATACTTTGAGCAAGGCGGTGCACGGGAAGGAGCGGTTCCTCCAGGGCTATGGCAAACCAGGCGAAGGAGATCAACAAACTGATGGGCTGAACCAAAGGGGCAGGAAGCCAGAGAACCCCCCAACACCACGGCGAGAGATCATTATTTCCAAAGGCTGGGTAGATAGTGCACGACAGCCCAGCTGGAAGGAAGAAAGAGTCTTCTGAGTGCAACAAGGTTACCAACCACCGTTCCGGGTGAACAACATGGTTGGGGAGGCACAGAAGCGGCAGTGGTAACAACCTTGACTCCTGCATCAAAGACGCAAAAGACGGAAAGCATCTTAACATGACTGGTGAGTTGAGGGAAACAAAGAAAGCCCGGTCTGTGTTTAATTGAAATGCTTATAGCTGTATCCGAGGGATGAAGGTTACGCAAGGACCAATACGCTTTGAAAGAAAGTGAATCCATTATTCAGAACTGTAAATATGAAATACAAATAGGAATGTGGTCCCACGAAGTGAGATTACCTTATTGAAAGTCTCTGTGAAATGTATTAAAGCTTCAGGGGCAGTGGGAAGTGAGAGAAAGAAAGTAACCACAAAACCGCAGGTCGAAGTGGTCATGTGAAGGTGAGATCAAATGTCCTCCCAGTTTCAAAAGTCTTTGGCCCTCATTATGACCCAGGCGCTAAGTGTTTAACGGCGCCGTAAAAGGCTGCGGCACCATTAAACACCTAGCACCTAATTACGAGGTCCCTTTGCGGTACCCGACCTTAACGGCTGGTTTTACCAGCCGTTAATGTAGGGACCCGCAAAGGGATCTTGGTGCTAATTACGGTACCACAATTTGCGGTACCGTAATTAGCGCCTTCCCCATTCCCATTGAGCCCTATGGGGCAAAAATGGGAATGGGGAAGGGCCATGGCGGCATGGGGAATTACCATCCCACCAACCTCGGAATGGGGTGGTAATTCCCCATTCCACCATGGCAGACTCCGGCATGGACCATGGTGCTAATAGCACCATGGTTTAGCGCCGGAGTCCTAATGAGGCCCTTTGAAAGCTAAAAGGCAAAGAGGGTCTGAGCCCGGCTGAGGGAGACCTGTGTGACGTGAAAGTTAAAGGCAAACAGTGTCCGAGCCCGGCTGAGGGAGACCTGTGTGTGAAGTGAAGTTAAAGGTAAAGAACGGACGGCCACCAGGGGGCGCACGGATGGAGACGTTCTCCATGTAAGCTCCGCGCAAGGGTCCCGAAAAGTGGGTTGAGCCCCCACCACGAGACCCCCGCCGGCTAAAATAGCGTTGGAACCCGGTGTCGGAACCACCCAGGCACCGTCTGGTTCCAACTCCGATCAAAATCGGACCTTCCATTCCGGAGAAACACTCGTCTGCGTCACACCGAAGGAAGACGCGCGGGGTCTGGAAGCTTCCAGCACGCGTTGCACTGACACGGTCCCAGGAAACCTGCGATTTCACGGACCCTCGACTCGGCTGAACCCCGCGAGAAGGTGCGTGCAACTTGAAAGACGCACAGGCCACACCTGACCTGTAGGAAGTCTACAAGGAGTGAGCCCGCCACGAGTTTGGACGCGTAAGACTTTACGCCGTGGCCGGGCGGCGGCGGAGGAAGGCCTTCTCTACGAGGATATACCAAACCCTCCCCCGAGCCAGCAGCTCTTCTGGTGAAAGACACACTCGGCGTGGGGCATCCCCATTCCGGGGTACCGGCACTACGTATTTCTCTTCCCTCTAGGCTGCAGTGGGCTGAGGGTTGGGCCCCTGGTCTCCAGGGCGTGTGCCCTCCTCGGCCCCCGTCGTCGGCCACTGCTCCTGCTGGTCCCATCGAACTGTCACTCCGCCTGGCCGCGGATGTCCGGACGCGGCCGCAGGCCTCAGCGGCACAGAACCTATCTGGACCGCGAGACGTACCACCCCATGCAGACGCTGCCCTGTGACCCCACTACCCATGGACCCTATGGACAAACTGGCAAAGTACAAGTTTGCCCCATCGCAAGACGACCCCCAGGGCCCGGACGTGCAAATGATGGCCTCCCAAGGATCTGAGGCCGCAGCAACTAAAGGGGACGTAGCTGATCTACTCAAGGAAATGAGAAGCATGAGGGCAGACATAGGGATTCGGATTGACAAGATTACGCAAAGGATGGATAAAATGGACGACAGAGTGGAACAGCTCGAACACAATCAAACCTCCTTAAATACGCTGGAAACACAGATGGACCTTCGTATTGCAGAATTAGAGCATAGGGAAGAGGAATAAAGCTGAAGGTGGACGATCTTGAAAATAGAGAACGTCGTAACAACATACGTGTACACGGCATTCCTGAAAAAGAAGGAGAGACTGATCTCGACCTGAAGCAATCCATTCACAACATCCTGAAACTCCTCTTTAAGGATGACCTGGTAGACGAACCCAAAATCGACCGCGTCCACAGAGCAGGTGGCAGGGCAGGAGGCCCGCGTTCGGTCCTAGTCAGATTTCATAACTACGCTGATAGGGCCCGCATCTTGGAAAAAGCTAGAAATGCCCCGCCACTCACCATCGGTGACGCGACTGTCTCTCTTTATCAGGACTTATCATCCCTCACGCTTGCCCTGAGGAGAAAATGTATCCCAATTACGAAGATGCTGAAAGACAAGGGAAGCAGATATCGATGGGGGTACCCGTTCTCTCTCACCTTCGAGTGGCAAGGCTCGACGATAAAGCTCGCTTCGGAGAAGGAAATTACAGACTGCACAGCTGACCTCCTGGGCGACCACGTAGGGGAGCCCTCCCAGGGGGATCCAAATATAAAGGAAGCTGAATGGCGCATCAAGGGTCCCCGTCGGAGGCGTATTCAGGGTTCCAGGAAATTTCGGAGGATGAATGACTCGCGTGACATGGAGCATTCATTTGGACAGGGGTTGTGTGTGCTCAATTCCTGGAAAAAATGGCTTCTTCAGATCGGCGCTTTTCCCCGATCACTCCATTTGGGGCCCCGCCCGGGGCCGCGCGAAACCAGGTCGAGGTGTCGACTGGGGTGATATTCGCTCATTGAGGATCATGGTTGCATACGTCTTCCTCAAGGCGCTCCCCGACTGCAATATGTCAACCTACCTATGTGCATTGAGCACTCGATTCTGTTTGCACGGTGAACTTGGTGAAGGATATGAGGTAATATCCATGCAGCATAGACATTCTGGGGGGAGTCGATAGTACCATTTCGAAGCTGCGGTTTACTCAGGTTTTTGTATGATTTGTCTGTTGGGGGCTCACTGTTATGTTTGCTTGTAGTGGGATGGGACTGCTTGTTCTTGCGGTCCCCACTGATGGTCCGAGTTCGACTGGGTGAGGTTAACCCAGGCGGATCGGGCGCCGATCATAAAGAAGATGGGAGGGGGTTGGGGGGGGTGGGGCGGGTGGGCATTATTTCATCGAGCACAACTCAGACCTGAAGGGAGAAATAGCACAATACCCATGAATGTGAGGGCTCCACACACGGCGATGGCACTGACGCAGGCGCACTCGAGGTGCACATACACGTACATGACCTAAAATGACACACACACTCTCCACGGATACGATATGTATCTGCACGCTTAATGTTAAGGGGCTGAACTCCCCCACCAAGAGATCTATGGTGGCAAGGGAATTTAAGAGATCGAAGATCGACATTCTCTTTCTTCAGGAAACGAGATATCGGAAGGGTGAGGAGAGAATGATCCCATCACGGGAGGTTGGGCCCACCTTTTGGAGCTCGGGCACCTTGAAGAAAGCGGGAGTGGGAATCATAATCAGCAAAAGCCTGCGGAGCACAATTATGGAGACATGGACAGATCAGGAGGGGAGGGCTCTCATAGTCATTGCTAACATAAGGGGCACGATAGTCACCCTCGCCACGCTCTACGCACCTAACCAGGGGCAAAACAGATTTCTGCATAGAATCAGTGAAAAGGTCTTTGGAATGGCCAGAGGACACACGGTCCTCGGCGGGGATTTTAATATATGGATGGACAGCTCTTTAGATAGACAATCTAAAGCAGACGCAGCAGACCCACCCGGTACCCCAAACGAGGCAAGCATCAAACTGTCCCTTGACCTCTTTGGCCTCACTGATTCCTGGCGTCACTTACACCCGTTGAAGAGAGGCTTCACCTTCCATTCCCTCCCCCATGACACGCTTACGCGCATTGATTACATTTTTCTCTCAGAGCATCTCTTGCGTATAATGCAGGCAGCTAGTATACAAACCTCCGCATGGACGGACCACGATATGGTGATGGTGGATATACCCTGGCACGATCTAACCCCACGAAACTCCAAATGGAGATGTAATGATTCTTTATGGGCCGATTTGGTCTTCAGAGAAAACCTTGAGACTGAAATCAAACAGTTTTTCCTTACTAATGATACGGGGGAGGTGGGGAAGACACACGTTTGGGAGGCCGCCAAAGCGACGCTGAGGGGAATACTAATAAAGGAGGGAGCCGATAAAAAACGTGAACGTGCCCTGGTGGAGACAGATATAAGGGAAAGGCTTGGGAGGGCCCAGGATATGGCACAGTCATCCCCATCCGAGAGGTCTGCACATATTGCCGAAGTCCGCCGTCTCAGGGAAGAGTTGAGAATACTCATTGCCGGTAAGACGGCCCAGACCCTGCAATATCTTAAGCAAAAGTACTATGAGAAGGGTGACAGGGCCGACGCTCTCTTGGCGGCCCGCCTCCGCGCGCAAAAAGCGGAGAGATGGGTTGAAACGATCGAGAGACTGGATGGCACTCTCACAAACACGGTAGTCACAGCCCCTGAGGACATACAGGAAGCATTTGCCTATTTTTACGAAGACCTATACACGTGTGACCCGCCCCCCCCTTAGGAAGTATAGACACATATCTGAAAGAATTACGGATCCCCACACTAACACCCACTGAAGCGGATTCCTTAGACATGCCTGTCCTTGAAGAAGAAGTCATAGAGGCCATCAAGAGGTTGAAAACAGGGAAAGCTGCAGGGGATGACGGATTCACACCTGGGTTCTATAAAACGTTCTCCCCCTTTATTGCTCCTTTTCTTACTTCACTGTTTAACCACATCTTTATCACAGGCCATGCACCTCCATCCTTTTCACAAGCCCTCCTCGCGGTCATTCCAAAACAGGGCCGCGACCCCAGACACTGTAGCTCTTACCGCCCCATCTCCTTGCTTAATATCGATGCGAAGATTTACGCCAGAGTGATTGCAGCCTGGTTAGAGACATTCCTCCCCAGACTGATAAACTCCGACCAAGTTGGCTTCGTCCTTGGCAGACAGGGAGCGGATACAATGAGAAAAACGCTGCATTTAATCCATGAAGCGAAGGAGATGGAGGGAGACCCGTCCCTTCTGTCTCTGGATGCCGAGAAGGCCTTTGACCGGGTCTCCTGGGAATTCCTGGAGAGGGTACTGAGTTCATACGGGATGGGAACACAGCTTTTCCGTGCCATTAAAGCACTCTATAGCTCCCCCGTGACGTCCGTGGCGGTGAATGGGGGATACTCTCGTTGGTTTCCCCTTGAGAGAGGCACAAGGCAAGGTTGCCCACTGTCAGCGATCCTATTTGTGATGTCTCTGGAACCACTGGCACAAAAACTGAGAAATGACACCAGAGTTAAGGGTATCACAGTGGGCGACCGGGAATATAAATTGGGCCTATATGCTGATGATATTTTACTACATGTGACCGACCCCTTAGACTCGATCCCGGCAGCATTTAGTATTATTGAGGAATATGGAGCGCTTGCGGGACTGAAAATCAATATGGGCAAGTCTGTCCTCCTTCCAATAGATAGCCGCAGAGACGCGGATGCCGAGCGCTTCGCCCCCCTGGGAGTTAAGGTCAGCCTCACTACGCTCCGGTACCTGGGCATTAACGTCACCCGTGACCTTGGATCCCTGTATGAGGCCAACTTCCCCCCAATGTCCCTTGCTCTCCAGAAAGATGTCCAAAGGTGGTCCAAACTTACCATTTCGTGGCTAGGGCGTCTAAATGCTGTAAAAATGGTCCTGCTCCCTAAAATATTGTATCTATTTGAAATGCTCCCTATTAAAATGCCCTTAGACTACTTTACAGACACAAGGAAATTGATATTAACCTTTCTATGGCAAGGCCAAAAGCCGAGAATCCCGAGATCCCTCCTTCAACTTAGAAAGGATAACGCTGGGGTGGGTCTCCCAGATATTGAGACATACTATAGAGCCACTCAGCTTAGGGTCCTTGTCCCACATTTCAGGCAGCAGTCAGAACCCCAGTGGATAGCGCTTGATAACTATCACCTCCGTCCCTTTATTATGAGTGAATGGCTATGGGTGCCTGGACCACAACTACGTAACACTGTCAAATCCCACCCCATCATAGGCACGATATGGTCGATATGGAAACCAGGGAGGAAAATGGTGGGTGTCACTACATGGCCCGCCCCACTGGGGCATCTCTGGTCACCAGGGATCCGCGACGCTATTCCTGAGCCAGGGAGTTATGAAGCATGGTATCAGGCGGGGCTAGAAAGGGCAGGGCAACTGCGCCGCAATGACTCCTTTATTACCATTCAGGAATTGCAGGAAGCCCTCGGCATAGGTAGCCTCTCGGTCTTCCTGTATCTTAGACTCAAGGGGGTAATGTCCAGACCCATATGGAAACAACAGTTACAAAGAGACCTCACACCGTTTGAAAATATCCTTGATTTATGCACTAGCTCCAAAGGTTTGATCAGTGCTATGTACCTCGCACTCATTGAAATCGATATTAAACCCTCCTTGACACTCAAGGGCAAATGGGAAGCTGATATGGGCAGGCAAGTCTCCCCAAAACTATGGTTACAAATGTGCAGAAGAACGGCAAGATCTTCCCTATCGTGTCAGTACAAATTACATGCTATCAAACTACTATACAGATGGCAATACGACCCTGCCCGGCTGGCCAAGATGTACCAGGGAGTGAGCCCGAATTGTTGGAGGGGATGTGGGAGGCGGGCCGATTATTGGCATATGTGGTGGGGATGCGCAAAGGTCCAACTCTATTGGTCAGAAGTCCTTAGCTGGATCAGGGACCTTGACGGGGAGGAAAGAGAGACGCATCCACTGCTCGTTTTGTTTTCCTTAACTGAGGACGGGGATAAGATAGTGGTGGCATGCAAAATGGTGCAGGGCCTATTGATGGCTGCTCGAGCATGCCTTACTATGACATGGAAGAGACCCACGCTCCCTAGCAAGAGTGAATGGCGCGCAGTTGCATTAGGCATCTACAGAATGGAGTGCCTGACTGCGGCATTGCATGGGGATCGTTACACGGTAGAGAACACCTGGTCGGAGTTCCGCTCCGTATATGCTTTGTGAAATGTGTCTGACTCACGCTATATCTAATGCTATTAAGGTTTAACGCTTGGATTGACTCGAGTACGTGTCTGTTGAATCAATGCGCAACTTTTATGCCCACTGCCATGACTGAAATGAAGGTTTAGTGGTGTTGTTTAATGCTCTCTCTAATTTCGGGTCTGATATCATGTGCGGGGGGTGGGAATTAGGGGTGGGATATGTTCGGGAACAATGGTTTGGTTTTCTTCAGGTATGCGAAATAAGTGATTGTTATACTACTTACATGCTCGCTTTCTTTGTAACCAAGAGATGTAAGCTGCATTTATGTGACTGCCAAGCCTTTAAAAATCAATAAAAGTGAAATTTTTTTTAAAAAAAAGGTAAAGAACGTCCGAGCCCGGCTGAGGACGAAACCCATGTGAGAAGTGAAAGTTAAAGGTGTGAGCCCGATTGAGGCGAACCTATAGTGTGGAATGTGAAGAAAGCTTGGGGAAGGGAACCCCACCAAGAAGAAGAGGTTTGAGCCTGATTAAGGGGAACCTATAGTGAACTGCGACCAAATTCGACACTAAGAAACTTTTTGTTGAAACTGTGTAGAAGTTTGAAGGGTGACCTGGACTTGGGTGATGGGAACCCGAGAGGTTAAACCTGTGAACTTGTGACTCAGACTTGAAGGGCCAAGAAGGCTCTGGAGGGTAGGGCCAGCCTCTTAACTGTGTTCACAAGTCAAAGTGTGTTCATCCATCAAGTGTTCCATCTAACCATGTACTATACAATATGGGGACAAGAATTCATACTGATTTATATTGCCATTCTGGCATTTCGTTTTACCACTGATTTTTCATTTGTTTTCTACATATCCCTATGTCACGTTAGTTTGTATTAGAGTAAAGGGCGGCATTAGGTGTGTGTTAGTATAGGCCTTTATAGTTTGACTAAGACAGAGTAGGACTGTTTCTTTATTATTTGATGATCGAGATTTCTCCCATCTTAGTTATAGGGCCAGACAGCGTTTTTTTACAACCCTCTCAAATCTAACAATAAAGGTTTTGAAACTTGCAAGTCTTGTGTCAGTGCCTACCTGTGTTACCATGCCTCCCTCACAGTAGGTATATTGCCAAGGATCATCATGGAATTCAATACTACTGGGAACTCAGCTTCTACAATATTGTATCATCCACCAACTTGACCCTTTCACTTTCTTTTACAGGATAGTTTGCTGTGTTACACAGTGACTCTGAAGGTACTATGATGTCCTGCTGTCATAAAGCCACAATTGTGTCATGTATTCCTTCATCTGCTTCTCTCAACAATGGATACTGTCCCCCTCTGGGTAACACTTCTCCGTGCTTCAACTTGAAATATACTGCTCCTTTTCTCTTCAAGAGCCCACATCATGGGTGTTGTCAGCGCATAAAGTGCTGGGGACCCTTACCAAGTCCTCCTGTAGATATGCCGGCAGAGATTTGGCAATAAGTATAGGGCAAGAGACATTCCTATGCTGGATCCTTATTTGACACAGAATACAAACCTCCAGTATCCTCTCACCATCGTTATTAGCACCTTGAAACAGCTGTCCATCTGACACCCTGCTCAGTGGTTGTTTTGCCGGTTAAATACACAAAAGTGTACTCCACTCATCTCCCTTTTTCATCAATCCCTATTAGCACTACATTGTGGTCTGCAATCAGCAACCCCCCAAGCCTAGCATGATAATGGTACCTGGGCCATGATCTTGGAGAACTGCTGGTCTGAACAATAATTTGAACAGCACTCTCCGTGGTTTATTTCTGATGCCCAGGACCCAATTCAACAACACGTCACTCCATACATAAACAAATCTGGGTGCAAAGGTATTCTTCTAGTAGCAAAGTCACTGTACAATGCCAGAACCCTAGCATAACACATTCCTGGTGTGCAATACACTACCCCTCCTTTTGTGAATGAGATGGTCATGTTGAACCAGGTCCCTGCATAACAAGGTCACTGGTGTTTCAGATAAAAACAATAGCAGAGATAACACCTCCTTAGTACCTACTTTGATGGGTAAGACTTATGTAATAGGAACCGATTTTATTGCCCCAGAGAACCCCTGCATGTCCATTACCTTTCCTGATATGGGGAAGTGCACTTCCATTATGTATGATTTGGTTGCACCCGTGTCAACTATGAAAACAAATTATTTGTTGCCTATTGCCACACCTACCAGGGGTTCCTCATCCAGATTGGCAGTGATTGACAGGACTGGGCATGTCAGTGCTCTCTGTGGACTGTCCTAATCTGGATATGTGTTCGACTCTGGGAATAGGAAGGGGTTACCACCCACCACACTCGCCCCTTTATAGTGTGCCACTGTGCCATGCGGCAAAGCGTTTTTGTCCCATAATTATGGTCCTGGCTGTTGTGTTTGTTGCTGCACATACACTGGTGCAATTGGGTAGCATTGTAACGCTCACCTGATTCCCACAGAGGCGCAGGTCTGGCTTCGGGACTCTGAAGATGGACAGGAAGGGCCCTCTACTCTGGTTTCTCCGGCTCGCAGGAATATTCCCCTTAGGGTCTGAAAGGACGAGCTCTCCATCCTGCTTCTGACGCAGGGGCGCGTTGAACCCAGTTACTTCACTGGATTGAGGTTGGATGGGAGTTCAGGTAAGCTTGTTTATACTGGTAAGGCGCTGTAAAAGTTCTGTTGCAAGTTCAAAAGTTCAAGCTTTAAATAATAATGTTCATTGTCTTTTTTCAGGTGATGAATGAAGATTCCTTTGGAAACTCCTTGCAATAAAGCGCTGATGTTGATATCTTTTCCCCATAGGGGCCGGGGTTCGGAATGCCGGGATATGGCGCCGACCCGAAGTGAAACGTGCAGTTCCAGTAAAGATCTGGTAAGTCATAGATGAGCGCTCAGGTAATGTTTTTGCATTCGCTCATCTAATGTCTTTGTCTTTTTTCCCCATAGGGGCCGGGGTCCTGCTTGGAAGCAGCAAGACCCGAAATGAAATGGGAATGACCCAACAGGTAAGTCTTAGAAGGAAACTGAGCTTTTCCTATTCCCTTCCTTCTCTCACCTCTTATTCTTGTCTTTTTCTCTAGGCTCTGGGAAGTGGCTGTGTATCCGGATGATCGCTGCTGAAGATGAAGGAACCCAGGAAAGGTGAGTGAAATGCAGCGCTGCAGCGATCGTAACGAAATGCTTTTAAAAATGATGTCTTCCCTTTCAGGATCGTGGGTGATGTCTCCGTGGTGCAGATTAGCTGGTAGGTCTCTTGTCTCCCTTTGCAGGTGACCCAGGATGCTGACAGGCGTGGCTGAAGTCCAGATGCAGGAGCTGACACGGTGAGCGTCCAGCTGCGAGGAGCAGAACAACGCAAAGCGTGAGTTGCTGATCGGGTGTGGTTTAAATAGCTTTGGAAGAAGTCCCAAGTATGTATCCTTCCTCCGATCAGGTATGTATCCTTCCCCGACCACACCCGGGTGGAAAGTAGTCCCACAGGTAAAGTAGTTCCATTCAGGCCTCAAGAGGCCCTGGATGTGGCAGCATGGTCTGCATCAGGTAAGTACACATTAAAACATTTGAACATATGTCTAGCTTTATGAGCCTGGCGCCTAATGCGCCAGAACAGAGGTCCAACATGAGCCTGGCGCCTAAGGCGCCAGGATTGTGTCCAAAGGGCTCCAGCTTGGGCCCGCTGGCACTCCCCTGGGGGAAATGATGCCTGCCTCTGGGGTCGCTGGGTCGGACCTGGCTCCTTGGAGGTAGGCATCATGACAGTACCCCCCCTCAATGCCCCTCCCAAGGTTCTTCCCTCCGGGGGTTTGGGCTTGTTCGGAAATCTCCGGTGAAACCTTTGTACTAATCGAGGTGCGTGGACATGGTCACTAGGCTCCCACGATCTCTCTTGAGGTCCATATCCCTTCCAGTCAACAAGATAGAAGAGTTTCGACTTAACTACCTTGGAGTCTAAAATGTCTTTAACTTCGAATTCTAATTCCCCTTCAATTTGAACTGTATCTGGAGGCTTGGACAATCGGGTTCCTAGTTGTACTGGCTTTAAAAGTGATGCATGAAAAACTGGATGAATACGCATGTTGGACGGTAGATCCAGTTTAAAGGCCACTGGGTTGATTATAGCTTTGATGGGATAAGGTCCTATGAATCTGGGATTGAAGGTTTGCGGGCCCTTGAGGGGTAAATGTTTAGTTGCTAGCCATACCTGGTCTCCTACTTGGTAAAGAGGAGTTTTACTTTGGTGCAAATCAGCGTTTTCTTTATACTTTTTCTTGGCTTGCTGTAAATGAGTTGCAGCTTCTTTGAAGGCTCGGGTTATTGTGGAATGCAGATGATTTACTGCGGGCATTTCCAGGGTAAGAGGTGGATCTAGGTCAGAGGTCCGAGGATGGTGACCATACAAAGTATAAAAGGGGGTTTGTCCGGTTCCTGAATGCACTGAATTGTTGTATGCATATTCTGCGATCCAAAGGATGTCTTTCCAATTTAACTCGGATTGGTGTAACATGCACCGAAGATATTGCTCGAGAGTCTGATTGGTTCTCTCGGTTTGTCCGTCGGTCTGGGGGTGGTGGCTGGTGGATAACCGCACATCTATTTGTGCTAGTAGGCAACACGTTTTCCAAAAATGTGAGATAAATTTACTTCCACGATCCGAGACTAATATGGAAGGGAAACCATTTATGCGAACTATATTCTCCAGGAATTCCTTGGCCAAGGTGGAAGCTGAAGGCAAACCCTTTAAAGGGATAAAGTTGGCCATTTTGGAGAATAGGTCCACAATTACAAGGATTGTGTTGTAACCAGCACAAGGAGGCAGATCTGTTATAAAGTCCATTGACAGGGTGTGCCATGGCGCCGGAGGAATATCCAAGGGTTGAAGTAGGCTGGCTGGCCTTTTCTTTTGAGCCTTGTTTTGGGCGCAAATTCCACAAGACAGTACAAAAGACTTTATGTCTTTTCTCCAAGAAGGCCACCAGAAGTGGCGTTTGATTTTTTCCTCCGTTTTAGCGATACCAGGGTGTCCTTCCATTAAAGATTCATGATGATGGGCAATAACAAGTTCTTGCAATTCTTTACTTGGCAGAAACAACCGCTCCTGGAAGTATGGTAAGTCATCCTTAAAGGTGTAATGAGGACCCTTTTGACTCCATTCCAGTAAGGTTGCAGAGTCTAGAAGTTGTTTTACTTGCGTTTGAATATCCTCAATAGATTGCAATGAAGTTAAGCCTAAGATTCTTTGCTCAGGTATGAAGTGCACAGGTACTAAGCTTGAATTAGGTTCTTCCATGCCAATCCAAGGCATCTGCTTTTCTATTCTTGCAGCCAGGGCGATAGGTAATTACAAAATCAAATTCTGCAAAGAATAGAGCCCATCGGAGTTGTCGTGAAGATTGAGCTTTGGCCGTCTTTAAATACTGTACGTTTCTGTGGTCCGTAATTACGGTGATGGTGTGTCTTGCCCCGAGAAGGTAGTGACGCCAAGCCTTGAAAGCAGATTTGATGGCCAGTAACTCTTTATCGGTAATTGCGTAGTTGATTTCAGGAGGAGAAAATGTTCTGGACCAAAAGGCCACTGGGTGTAGTTGGTTAGTTTTTGGGTCTCTTTGCGACAGGACAGCTCCCATGGCCGAACTGGAAGCATCGGTTTCCACTATGTACGGGAGATCTGGGTGCGGGTGCTTCAATACAGGTGCAGAGGTGAATTTGGTTTTCAGGTCCTGGAAGGCTTGTTCGGCCTCAAGAGTCCATTCGAAGCGTTTGTTTTTCTTTAGGAGAGCGGTGATGGGTTGGTTTTTGGGTCTCTTTGCGACAGGACAGCTCCCATGGCCGAACTGGAAGCATCGGTTTCCACTATGTACGGGAGATCTGGGTGTGGGTGCTTCAATACAGGTGCAGAGGTGAATTTGGTTTTCAGGTCCTGGAAGGCTTGTTCGGCCTCAAGAGTCCATTCGAAGCGTTTGTTTTTCTTTAGGAGAGCGGTGATGGGTTGGACTGTTCGGGAAAATTCCGGGATGAATCTTCGATAGAAATTGGCAAAGCCGAGCATGCTCTGAACTCCCTTCACCGAGCTTGGAGATGGCCATTTGAGGATGGCGTCCACCTTTCGCGAGTCCATTCGGACTCCTTGAGGTGTCAGGATGAATCCGAGAAACTCAACTTCTGTGGTATGAAAAACACATTTTTCGAGTTTTGCAAATAGTCTGTGCTGGCGCAGTTTCTCAAGAACTGCCCTAACATGTTTTCTGTGATCAGATTCTGAAGAAGAGTACACCAGGATGTCGTCAATGTAAACAATGACGCAGACATCGATAAGTTCCCGAAGAACATCATTCATAAAGTACTGAAAGGCGGCAGGTGCATTGCACAAACCGAAGGGCATCACCTGATATTCGAAGAGCCCAAATTTGGTGCGGAATGCAGTCTTCCATTTGTCGCCTTCTTTTATGCGCACCAAGTGATAAGCTCCTCGGAGATCTAACTTGGTGTACACACAAGCCTCTTTCACCTGGTCGATAAGCTCAGGGATCAAGGGCAGAGGATAATGATTCTTAATCGTTATTTGATTTAGGGCGCGATAGTCTATACGCGTTCTAAGGTCACCTTCTTTTTTTGGCACGAAGAACAGAGCTGAAGAGACAGGAGACTTGTACGGGCGAATAAAACCGTTGGCTAGGTACTGATCTAAATACTGACGCAAATGCAGGTTCTCAGGTTCCGTAAGAGCATAAATCCTACTACAAGGTAGTTGAGCATTGGGTACCAGATCGATCTGGCAATCATAAGACCGATGGGGAGGTAACGTGTTAGCCTGTTCTTTCTGAAAAACATCTTGGAATTCTTGGTATTCTGACGGTAGCTGTACAGGGGTGGAAGTTGCTGTGGCTAGACCCATAGCTGGATTTCTTGGATAACAAGTTGGTTCACAATCAGGAAAACTTATCTTCTTTGCTCGCCAGTCAATTCTGGGATTATGTGTTTCTAACCAAGGAATTCCAAGAATTACTTGAAATTGTGGGGCCTTGATCACATCAAACACGATTGCTTCCCGATGCCCATCCTGACCCACCAGTGTCACTTCAACAGTGAAATGCGTTACAGGCCCTGAGGCTATTTCGGTTCCATCTACTGTAGTAATGACATCTTGGGTTACTTTCGGGCGGAGAGGAAGCTTAATCCTGGAAGCCAATTCACGGTCTATGTAATTTCCAATAGCTCCACTGTCGATGTATGCTTTTATAGCATGCAACTGCTGAGGCTGTTTTGGGTCCACGAGCACCATTGGCATGACGAAATGCGAGGTCAAAGAGTTAGTTTTCAAGCTCGGCAAGCTGACCCCTACGCTTGCCGGGCTAGGTCGTTTCCCGAATCAGGTGTCACTAATTCGTTATCAGTAGCTCCAACCACCTTCTTAAGTGGTTTAACTGGACATTTTCGAAGAAAGTGACCGGAAGTCCCGCAATACAGACAAAGTTGCATTTGCCGCCTTCTCTCTCGTTCTTTCTGCGTTAATGGTCCTTTAACACCACCGATTTGCATAAGTTCAGATACGTCGGTACTCTTGGAGGTAGCGTGGGTTTGGATCGGTGCTCGGTTTTCATACTTGAACCGATCTGCTTTTCTATTTTGAAGTCTGTGATCAAGTTGAACCACCAAGTCAATGTAGTCTGCGCAGACCTGGGGTGGGTTTACTATCTGAGCTAGAACATCCTTAAGCTCTCCGCGCAGGCCTCGATGAAACAATGTGATCTTTTTGCTTTCTGGCCATCCAGTTTCCACAACCAGTCTGTTAAAGGTGGCTATGTAGGACAGAAGATCCTGATTACCTTGTTGTAAGGATAGCAGTTCGTTATCAAGGGCCTGTCCTTGAGAGTGTCGAGCGAACAATCTTTCCATGCTGGCCTGGAAGCCCTGAAAATTCTGGAGAATGGGATCATCCTGATTTACCAATGGAATAGACCAATCGGCAGCACTGCCACTGAGGTAAGATAGTATAAAGGCTACCTTGGTCTGGTCGTTAGGGAAGGCTCCGGGTCTGCATAGAAAGTGTAAACGACATTGGTTCATAAAGACGGCATATTTCTTGGGATCCCCCGCAAAACGCAAAACGTTCAGGCGGGGCCAAAGGCATGTGTCCAGGTAGATTAATTTGTACCGGGTTACTCAAACCCATTGATGTGGAAATGTCTCCGGAATTAGGTAAAGGAGGGTGCCCTGCCTGGGCCTGTAATAACCTTTTGGCTAGGTCATCAGTTCTTTCCTTAGATAAGATCAGTTCTCTTTTGAGAGCGTTAGTCTCCTGGCGGGCTGAGTGCACCTCTGCCCATAATTCCCACAAAAGCTGGGCCAGCTGGTCAGTCTCGGAAGTCTCCATAGCGCCCGGGTGGGAAATTGTGGGTAGGCTTCGCGTTCTGTAATGCTCACCTAATTCCCACAGAGGCGCAGGTCTGGCTTCGGGACTCTGAAGATGGACAGGAAGGGCCCTCTACTCTGGCTTCTCCGGCTCGCAGGAATATTCCCCTTAGGGTCTGAAAGGACAAGCTCTCCATCCTGCAGGGGCACGTTGAACCCAGTTATTTCACTGGATTGAGGTTGGATGGGAGTTCAGGTAAGCTTGATTATACTGGTAAGGCGCTGTAAAAGTTCTGTTGCAAGTTCAAAAGTTCAAGCTTTAAATAGTAATGTTCATTGTCTTTTTTCAGGTGATGAATGAAGATTCCTTTGGAAACTCCTTGCAATAAAGCGCTGATGTTGATATCTTTTCCCCATAGGGGCCGGGGTTCGGAATGCCGGGATATGGCGCCGACCCGAAGTGAAACGTGCAGTTCCAGTAAAGATCTGGTAAGTCATAGATGAGCGCTCAGGTAATGTTTTTGCATTCGCTCATCTAATGTCTTTGTCTTTTTTCCCCATAGGGGCAGGGGTCCTGCTTGGAAGCAGCAAGACCCGAAATGAAATGGGAATGACCCAAAAGGTAAGTCTTAGAAGGAAACTGAGCTTTTCCTATTCCCTTCCTTCTCTCACCTCTTATTCTTGTCTTTTTCTCTAGGCTCTGGGAAGTGGCTGTGTATCCGGATGATCGCTGCTGAAGATGGAGGAACCCAGGAAAGGTGAGTGAAATGCAGCGCTGCAGCGATCGTAACGAAATGCTTTTAAAAATGATGTTTTCCCTTTCAGGATTGTGGGTGATGTCTCTGTGGTGCAGATTAGCTGGTAGGTCTCTTGTCTCCCTTTGCAGGTGACCCAGGATGCTGACAGGCGTGGCTGAAGTCCAGATGCAGGAGCTGACACGGTGAGCGTCCAGCTGCGAGGAGCAGAACAACGCGAAGCGTGAGTTGCTGATCGGGTGTGGTTTAAATAGCTTTGGAAGAAGTCCCAAGTATGTATCCTTCCTCCGATCAGGTATGTATCCTTCCCCGACCACACCCGGGTGGAAAGTAGTCCCACAGGTAAAGTAGTTCCATTCAGGCCTCAAGAGGGCCTGGATGTGGCAGCATGGTCTGCATCAGGTAAGTGCACATTAAAACATTTGAACATATGTCTAGCTTTATGAGCCTGGCGCCTAAGGCGCCAGGACAGAGGTCCAACATGAGCCTGGCGCCTAAGGCGCCAGGATTGCGTCCAAAGGGCCCCAGCTCGGGCCCGCTGGCACTCCCCTGGGGGAATTGATGCCTGCCTATGGGGTCGCTGGGTCGGACCTGGCTCCTTAGAGGTAGGCATCATGACAAGCATCTGTTCTGGTACTGGTGCTTGATATTGATACTGGGGCTGTTTCCCCTGCTGGGGCACCTGTGCGGGGACTGTACTATACAGGGGGTTAGGAGGCATCATTCCGTACTGCTGTTGATATGTTATTGGTGCTGCCGGTCCACTGGGAAAAGCACAAGGATCATATGAATATGCTTGCTCGTATATTCTGACACAAAATGGTCCATTCTCCCACATGTTATGTGACTTGTAACATGCACTGCTGTTGTCTCTTGGTGCTCTGGCAGTTATGCAATGGAAGGAGGTTTGGGGGGTTGTTAGTGGGATTGAGAGGAAGAAGCACAAGAGAGCTTTGTTGTGCAGTTGGCAGCTTCAGTTATGAAAAACTGGTCAAAGATCATTGGTGCATTTTTGGTTGGCAGCTGTCATGTGGTATTGAGGTATGATTGTGCATGGGTGCTTCGTGTATTTGTGTTTGGTTTCATGTTGGGTGATGTGAAGTGTGTGTGGTTTGTGGTGAAATAAAGGTTGTGTTTAGTTTAGAGTTTGAGGGTGACTATGCAGAATATTGAGTTTTTAGATATGGTTAGTTGAGTGCAACACATTACCTACCCCCAAAATTCCATCCAAGTGTGACACATTTCCTACCCCCAAGAAATCCATTCCAGTGCAACACATCTCCACCCCCAAAAATCCATCTAAGTGTAGCACATTTCCTACTACCAAGATACAGCTAAGTGAGACACATCTCAACCCCCAGAAATCCATCTAAGTGCAACACATTTCCTACCCCAAAGTACAGCGAAGTGCAATGTATTTCCTATACCTAAAAGTCCATCTAAGTGCAACATATTTCATACCTCCAAATCACAGCTAAGTGCAATGCATTTCCTATCCCCCAAAAATCCATCCAAGACCAACACAGGCCCAGCTCCCTGAATCTTACCCCCATCTCTCCAAATCCTCCTCCTCTACTCCCATCCTCCTTGAAATCCCCCTCTATCTCGTCGATAACCTCCCTGATAACATCTGTTATCAGGACAGCCTTGGTAACCTATGGTCCACTCCGGTGTCATTCTCATTACTACCAGTGCCATCCTCATTTCTACCTGCCCTCGAAGTGGGCCTGTAATCACTGCTCCTTCTATACTCAGCTTTGCTCATTTCTTCTTCACTAACTTTGCTTCAGTATTCTGCGTGTTATTCCCCACTTCCTTTTCTTTCTCGTACCATCACCTACAATGCAGTACTATAATTGCCTGAATCTCTGCCCATCCCTTAGCTTCAATACCCACTACTTTGTCTAAATCTTTCTGTACCTACTTTGGGAGTCAGTTCTTTAACATATGATATAATGTTGCTATATTCTTGTCCCATGGTTCCCCTGTCTCTGCCATCTACATCTCCTGAATTTGAATTATATATTGTTCTAGGTCTTCATCTTCTTTCATCATACACACCATAGTTGAATGTATATCTGATGTGTGTTGGGATAGGCTGCCTTAAGGCAAATCATACCTTCGCCCAACAATCATTAAAATATGCTCCATCATGATTATCATCACCCATTCATACCCTTGGATAACCTGCTTTTTTCCAAATCTCATCCTCTTAGTCTCCTGATAATGCGGTGAACCAGCTTTTAATATCTCCTTCCAATAGTGTAATGGCTATGGTCTGTTTTTCAAGTTAATTTATCCCCTTGCCTGCTCCTGTTGTGAGGGATGGCAATGCCTTCAACCAATTGTTTCTATCCATGTGTGGCCAGGGTAGATACTGTGCCCTGTCTGGACCTTTGTGTAACAATGGAGGCTGTGTTTCGACCTGTTTAGCCGGTGACTTTCTTCCCCATCTCTTCCCCTGAACCAGGGCTCAAGTCAAGGGTACACGCCGGGTGACAGAGCCCACCCACTTTTTTAAGAGAGCGGACTCAGTCCCCCCAAGCTAAAATGATGGATATTGAATGTCGTCTTTGAATGTATTCATTAAAACCAACACAGGGATCAAACCACAGTCGTCTGGTTTGTAGGCTGGACACTTCACCACTGCACTATATAACCTGATGAACATAGCAAACAACTACGAGTAAAATGTTGCATTTCGGTACTGCAAGTCCAAGGGAAAACATTTGATTTTAAAACATGCACACCTTTTAACGTTTTCAAAAACACTATTAGAAGAAAATATCCTCACTTGGTTTTCTGTGGTTGTTGATTTTATGAAAGGCAAATGCCATTAATCCTGTGCAATTTGGCTGATTATCCAAGTAAATTTAATGAAATGTACATATTTCACCATGATATGCTAATTTCCGACGACGTCAGATCCCATTGTATTTGTTGATGAGTCCACCCACTTTAATTTCTTGGACTTGACCCCTGCCCTGCACCACTGCCATGTGACCTGGTCCGACTCTGAGTCTTGGACCCCACAAACTCTCTACTTTTGGTGTCACCCTGGGCTGCATCTCTTCTCCCTGTTCCTCATCTGTTCCCCATTCTTCCTCTGCTACGCCTGCATCTATATCTGATCTAATAAACTCGTAATCCATACTATCCACACATTGTAATACTTCTCAATCTCCCTCACTATTTTGGCTATCATCGTTCATCTTAACATGTACGTCCCTAATCGCAGTACTGTCATATCACCCACTCTGCATTCTTCAGCGCCCATTTCAGCTCGTCCCCTTTTGCCCCATTCTAGTATTACTCGCGCAAGCTCTGCCTCTGTCCTTCAAAGCATTGTTTCTAAGTCTCTCTGCGCCCTGTTCCCAGTCTCCATAACTAATGGGTCATGTGTGACATTCACTGCTGAAGGCTGAGGGATGCTTTCATAGGTCTCTCTGGTGGTGGGGTCTCTCTACCATGGGGCTGCATAGGGCCTATACTCAGGATTAGTTCACTATAACCTGCAGCAGCTTGCATGTGATAATGCCCCTGTGGGGGTGGTGGGGCTGTGGGGGTTGTAGGTTTATCACAGGATGCAAGGGTTCTCAAGGTGCAGGGGTGACACGGGGCACTGGTATTACAATTTATCTCACTGCAGGGTCCTCAGGGACATTGTCCAAATCCCCAACCATTCCCCAAAGCTCAAGAATGCCCTTCCTATTGTGCAACTTCAACCCTTTATATTTCGCAGCTAAATAAGTATACATATGGCCAAGCACATCCTTATTATTTGTTACTTCTTTGTGCCAGGGTTTGTAAATCCCTCCTCTCATGTCAGCGACCCACTCACAATGGTACTTCATTATCTTTTCCCAGTACTGCATAAACGCGGTACACATATATTTGAATGGAGTAAGGGTACTCATAGTTAATTCTTAATCTACACTCGTAATAATTGTTTTTTTTCTAGGCACCGATTCAGCAGAGCCGAACTACCCTGCCCTGCCAACACTGCCTGCACTCCCTGTTCCCCACTACCCATTCTTCTCACCACCCAATGCACTTATTACACCACACCTCTCCCCACACCCACCACTGCACACTATACCAATTCCATAAATATCTTAAATCACAAATCAATGACACATAATTATATACACACTTGTTAAGACCCTTCCTCAGCCTCCTCTTTGAGTCAATGGCCCTCATTACGACCCTGGCGGAAAGGGGAAAACGATGGCGGAAATGCAATACCGCCATCGAAAAGCGCTCGGTGCGACTATGACCCGTCACCGCAAAGTACGAAGCCATTAGCGACACCGTAGTGAACGCCAACGCTAACTGCACTAAGCACGCGCGCGCGCACCATGCCAAACCGCAAACACCACCATGGTGCAACGGTACGCCAATTCCGACCCTAGCGGACATGTACCTAACGCCATCAGGCATGGCGGAATGGACCATTCCGCCATGGCGAGAAATACGGCATCGTGAACCAACCGTAAATGGCCCACTGAGTGCCTGTACTCCACTCCCTGGCCACATTGCACAACTCCTGGCAGGCGCAATGTACTCACACCATGCAACCAGTGAAATCTACAATTCACCCATGCATGCCAACGTAGAAATGCATGCAGGTGTTCGAAGCGCCCCGTGAGTGGGCATCCATGTACGGCATTTCACCATAGCCGTACTGATGCAGCACAGGCATGTGAAGGTACAAGACATCAAAATGGAAATCAAGAACACATGACACAAAACAACAGTAGTCCCCCATCGCTTGCCACCAGCGCAAGGCAACATCCAAAACAGCATCCTGAGGGGGATTGCACCAGACCTGTACTCTTGCCAGTAAACAAACCAACCATCAGCAGAAGCATGTACCACACAAGTTGGCAGAGTGACTGAGCAGCCAGGCACATCCCAAGAGGGGCCGATGGGAGCTGCAGGGCACAGATGGCATGAATACAGAAGCTATTCCAATGGACATGACCCCAGTCCCCCTCCAACAAACGCACGCAAACACAGGCACCTGTGACCAGCCACATTCTGAACATCCCATCATACCATCAATCGACCTGGCTGACAGGCACCAGTCGGCCAAAAGCCAATCCCCCGCCCCTGAACAGCACATCATGTAAACAGTCACAATGGCAGCCCCTATCCGTGACCACACTGTGCTACGTAGGCAAAAGCGGCCAGTACTGTACCACACAACTCAACTCAGAAGGCGGAACACAATGCAGATCATCTCGCAATACATACCGCCACAAATCGAAAATCGCCACATCACCTGCAAAGAATAACGCAACACGCCAAATATCGGAATACAATTTAAATGCACATCCAAATGACAAAGGCCTCACAGCAATTTGTAAAATAACACCAAAACATCCATCATCACCGAGGGCTGCATCTGCAATAATTGACCAGCTTCCACTTGTGTGACGCCCTGTACCATCATGGCACACAGGGCCAACATCAACGTTCCAAAAGGCAACATGGAAGCGGCAAGAACCGCAGGTCCGTCCCATGAGGCAGGCACTAGTCCAGCTGAAAGGCCGAAATGTTGCACCTAGCCACCAGAACAGCGTAAGGGCATGTGGCCCATTGGCGATCGTCCCATAAGATCGTAATGCTGCTCCACTGATTCACCCGAAGCTGCAGGTGTCGAGAGTAAAAACCATCTGGAGGAGTGGCGTACAGATGGCATCTGCAATAGGGCAGGAGATACCTGTCACCAAAATGAAACACAAATTAACCGATTGCACTACATGACACATGATGCATCACTATCTTCATTCAACACACCAAATCCACACCCATATGCATGCTAGCCCACTCCAAAGGAATATACACACCCCTAAATCAGTATCGATACATAACGAAACCAATCGAGGTTAATACACCATTGGCAACGTCGGTTACTGTGCATGCGTCCGTCAAGATAGAACCCATGACATGGGATTAGTAACGTGCCTAGACACAAGTGTATGAAGGCGCGTCGAGACAGGGAGGATCCGACAAGGGCAGATAGACGTAAGTCCCACTATGGCAGCCTTGCATCACATAGCGCAGGGGAAGGGGATTGAATCAAAAAACACATGTACATGGCAGACCCTAAATGGAATCATCTGTCCATGCATCCATTCATCATTCCCTCATCCCGCAATGAAAACGCATGAACATTCACTCACATAATATGTGAAACTTCCATCGCGTCTGTGCGTAATGCAGTCTGCAAAAACCACTGTGCTCCTGGCCGGATCTGTAGTGTCGTGAAGCTAGATGGACTTGGGAACGTCCTGCCTTATCGTCCACTACGCTATTGCGCATCCCATTCAATTCATGTCATTCATTGCTTGCTCGTTATGGGCCCTGTCCCAAGGACATTCAACAATAGAACGTTACATTTCCAGGCAGACCTGTGGGCGTCTCCTCACCGCTACTTCGCAACCAAAAATCCTGGCCTTCGAATTCCTCACTTGCAACATTACGTCGAAAAGGCTTCTGTGAACGCTTGCATTCACAATTACATCAATGTAGTGCGGCTGTGTGTCATAATGCTAACTGGCTGCAATCACAAATGGGACGCCACGCCCGTCGGTGAAGTACGATACTGTGCTGCATGAGGGTCGGCCATCGATCGAGCCCTACATACCACTGACTCTTCACAGGTATGTAAGCGGCTGCAATCATAGCATGTGTAACAATGGGAGCATAGCATGAAAATCAGTCAAAGTACATCACACTGCCATCGGGATTTGATACATGATTCCAATCCCAAGATGCCATGCGGCCAAATGCAGCCTTACGTGCGGGACGTGCTCGGCCAGAAGGGATTGCATCTGCCACAGATTCATTCAATCAGCACAGGTGGAGGCCATACAGGCCGACAGCACATATATAGCAGACCCAAACCCCTCCCACAACCACTCCCACTCCAAAATGCTACCGGCAGGACTAGCGATGTTGGGCCTGGGGCACCAGATAGCACTGCAAGTGCTACAACTACAAGAAGACGACGAACAACAACAGGTACAACAACCGGGCGCACAGGGGAGACGGAGGAGAAGGAGGAGGAGGAGGGCAAGGCAGGGTCAGCAAGGCCCACAAGCACTGCCACTACCACCACGCAGGCGGCCCGCAATCCCACGCCTCCGAGCTGATCCGTTCAACCTCACTGCTGAGCAGATCCACACCCTCTACCGTTTGGACCGGGACACCATAATCGCCATTGTGGACATGACACATGCTGACCTCGTGAGCATGATAGATAGCCCAACCGCCATCCCACCCCTACTGAAGGTGGTGTCTGTACTCCACTTCCTGGCCACAGGCACCTACCAGCACACAGTGGGACAGTTGCATGGCATTTCACAGCCACTGTTCTCACGGACACTCTCCCAAGTGCACGATGCCCTCCTGAAGCACGCCGACGACCACATCACACTACCACGCACGTACCAGAAGATTACCAACGCAAAGGTGGGATTCCATGCACTTGGCGGCATCCCGGGTTGCATTGGTGCCATCGACTGCACCCATGTTGAATTGGTTGTCCCACATGCCATGGAGGTCCAGTACCGCAACCGGAAACAATTTCATTCAATCAATGTGCAAATGGTGTGTGACTCCAACAAGATCTTTACGCATTGTTGTGCCAGATTTCCAGGATCTACCCATGATTCTATGGTCCTGAGGAACACAAGAATACCACGCTACATGGAGCGACACGCAGGGCACAGATCCTGGCTACTCGGTGAGTCTCATTCCATGCATGACATCGTGGCCCATTTGATGCGTCAATGACCTTGCAGGAGGGGGGGGGGGCTACTTAGCACTATCATTCCACTGACACCCTTTATTCGTCCCATACAGGTGATGCCGGGTATCCACTGAAGAGATGGCTCCTTACACCAATCCGGAACCCACAGAACCAGCATGAGGAGGACTACAACCATGCCCACTCACGTAGCCGTGTGGTCATTGAACAGGCATTCGGCCTACTGAAGGCTCGTTTCCGCAGCCTCAGCAGGTCTGGCGGGGCACTCATGTACAGCCATGAGAGGGTTTCTAAGATGGTCATGGCATGTGTCATGCTGCACAACATGTGCATACGTAGGAATGTGCCCATGCCCCCTGACGCTGTACTGCATGCACCTGAAGATGATGATGATGAGGGTGGGGATGTGGAGGGACGCCAGGGAGTCCATGAGGCACAGGATGCACGTGCAATCCGACAGAGCATCATAGATGCATGCTTCTAGCAACCACGCATGGTGCCTATTACACGGAAAGGGGACCTGTGGCACTGTGTGTGTGTAGTACAGGCACATAGTGGACTGTACGCCTATGAAGGCCTCGTACGCAAATATCAATGTCCACACATGTCATTGGATGATAATGAAGTGCTGTATTGTTAATGTGATTTGATTCATACACCCTATGGACCCGCCACCCAGTGAAGCCCAACACACCCCCTCCACCCTACTTCCTCCCCCCCCAACACCAGTGTCCAGATATGCATGCTGCCCGTGGGTAGACGCTATTGCAAGCCCCCTCTACGGGTATCAGGGGCACCCCTGCCCGTGGAGCGCAGGTTCCTGCCAGATCTGCGTTGGGGGCTGCCCTGGACGGAACTTGCCACGGATGACGTCTCTGCCTGCTCGCGTCCATGCATGTCTCTGAGGGTTTGTGAGAGCTCCGAGAGCACACGGCGCACAGCAGCAAGTTCAGCACAAACGTCTTTGGACGTCGCATGCAGTTCCCCCCTCAGGCTCTCGGTGCTTCTCTCCATTTGTGCTCTCAGGCTCTCGGTGCTTCTCTCCATTTCTCCCCTGAGGCTCTCACTACTTTTCTCTATTTGTGCCCTGAGTGTCTCGGTGGATGTTTCCATGGCTGCCCTGGAACCCCCGCATTCATTTGCATGGTCCTTGAGTAGCGTGGACGCTTCCTGCTGTTGCTCGATCAGCAGGTCGAGGGACTGTTGCCTCTGCTGGGCCATGGACATTTGCGGTGGTGTGACAGGGGGGCTGCTCAACACATGTTGCCTTGGCACAGGACTTGTGGGGGTTGGCCAGTCGTCGTCTTCAGGGTGCCCCTGCGTGGTTTCGTCATGGTGTAGGGGATGGAACATGCAGGGGGATTGGGAAAGGTCATGGATGGTACCTACGTCGCCAGCACTGTTTTCCGTGTCGGAGCATGCTGGCATGACAGCTGTGTCACCTATGGTGCTGCTACCACCAGAGGCAGTGCCATCAGATACGTTCTTTGGGGGGACCTGTGGTGCTGGGGTTGTGGACTTGCTGGCTGCTGGGGTGCCTGTTGCAGTCCCCTCCAGTGTGCTGGCACTTGATTCCTGCTGCTGCCGTGTCTTGATCCTTGCACCTGAGGTGGAGGCTCTTGGGACGTTGGTCCTGGCCCTCTTTGCAGGCGTGCTGGTAGGGGTGTCCTGCAGCTCGTCGTTGGTATCGGACCCTGTGGTGGAGTAAAGAGGGGCGAGCGTTAGTTATGGGTCTGTCGGATTTGGAATGGCAACGTGTCAAATGCATTGGGGTGGTACATGAGGCTGATATGGGACTGGGCCTTGGAGGTGGTCTCATTTTCGTGTGGATTGAGGATGCATTCATTTGGCTGCCTGCAGTTAGGGGGTGCATGCTGCACATGTAGGGGTTGTTTATGGCATCTTGATTAATTTGTTTATTCATTCTGACTTTTAGAGGGCGCTGTCAGGGCAAAGTATGTATTGCACTATGGGGTCACATGGTACTGCACATGTTCGTGGTTTGTGGATTTCGCATTGTTTCTCTTGGCAAACCTACCTGATTCTCCGGATGTCGGCACTCCTTTCTCCATCCCTCCGACTCCCTCTATGCTCTCCATTCCTATGGTGGAGGCGCAGATCTCCTCCCAGGGGGTCAACTTGATGGGCGACTCTGATCCCCCCCCGGTAGCTGTGGCGATGTTCCTGTTCGCAGAAAGTATGCTGCGTACGCGGATCCGCAGGTCGTCCCACCGCTTGCGACATTGCTGTGGCGTGCGGGGTGTTGTCCCCACCGCACTTACGCGCTGTGCCACAAGGGCCCATATGGCCTTCTTGTTGGCAAGGGCCGTCCTGGTCATTTGACTGGAGAAGACGACGGCGGCATTTTCCTGCAGGGTCTCGGTCAGCACGGTCAGTTCCTCTCGGGAGAAGTGGACCTGCCGCTTGCGATCACACGCTTTCTTGGCTACCTTTCCCATATTTATTTTTTGAACTGGGGTTGCTAACGGGTTGGGATGTGTGTCAGGGTCGGATTTTTAATGGTTGTGTTGGGATTCGGATTTTATAGTTGTGCGGCGTGCTGTTTCCCGTTCCGGCCACATGCTTTTACTTCCGTTTCCGTATATTTACGGTGCCCGTAATTTGCGGTGCCCGCTCATTACGGTGCCCGCTCATTACGGTGACCGCTAAGATGGGTGGCGGTATTGCACCTGGTGCAGCGTACGGCGGCGGTAAGGGCCGTTTTGGGGTCATTTCCGCCATCGCAGCCTTTCGGATTCCGCCATGGCGTAATGCTCGTGCCCGATGGGTCGTAATTAGCCGCACTTTGCTCCTTCGTGCAATGGCGGAAACGCTATTTACGCTGTTGCGGTCCGGTCAGTCAATTTCCGCAAGGGTCGTAATGAGGGCCAATGGAATTTACCTCCTTATGTCCCCTTATGCCAGGCGAAGGGATCCCAGGCCCGCCATATAATGGACCTACACAACAAAATCACACTTATTTACACAATGGTTTAGACCCTTCCTCTGTCCCCTTGCCTTGGGAAGAGGGAATTTCCACTCCTCACACCCCTTTTGGTGAGTGGAGGGATTGCAGGTCCTTCATAAACTGGACCTCTGCTTTACTTGCAGAGCTGCCTTTCCTCCACAGCGGGGTAGATCCCGTTTCCTCTCTCTTCTCTTTTCCTCACACTATATTGCCATGACATCACCTTCCACCTCAATGTTAGAGATCCCTCTGGCCACAAATACGGTAGCAGCCATGTAGTTATGGTTAAGTTGCATCAGAGGCGTAGTCACCATTGCCTAACAAATGGGGCCTGAAGCAATGCAGTTGCGCACACCGCAGTGACATTAACATCTGTAATTGCCCACGCAGCGCTGCTGAGTGGGCCTTTACAGATTTTAGGTGGTCTTTGCCTTCTCAGGCCCTACCCTATCTACGCATCTGCACTGCATGTATGCTTTTGTCCGGATACTCTTAATCCCCAGCAAGCATTGTGTCGGGGTCCACTGGTATCTAGACACCCCAGCCTTTTCAAGTGTTATTTCAATGATAATTCAGAAAACCTGCACCTTCGAACACCCCCAAAACATGTGCATGATATCTGATGGGGTGTTTCCACACCATGGGCAGTTAGGCAGCATTTGGCTGCTAAACTTGTTAATTCTGGCAGGGGTCATATATTGCTGGTGCAGGACATTAAGTAGCAGTAATCATAACCTTGCATTCTGTAAGGAAGGCATGGTATTAATAGTTAGACAGGCACAAGTGACCGCAGTTCAAGGGTGTTTATTGAACTTCAATAAGGGTGTGATAAATGCAGATCTAACAGTAAATATACAGATGGGAGCAAGCTACGGCCATCAAATAATAATAATGCAGTCCTAGACACCTGCATTCTCCCACCTCCTGATGATCACAAAGTCACTCATATCATGAAATACATCTGCCTCCATGGATATATGAGGAGAATAAACATCCTCCGTTTTTAAGTATCTTCATTTTCTGGCCCATATCTGTCTGCCTAGCTGAAGCATATGGGGCAATTCACCAATGCATTTCTCATTAATCCATAGTGCTTCCGTCAGTGTAGCCGATGTAATGTCCTCCTGCATAAGTCTGGCAATGCGTGAAGGCTTATTAGCCAGTCAGCCTGAAAAAAACTGCATTTGTGCTGCCAAATAGTAGATTTTGAGCCATAGGAGCTGTACACCCCCATGTCCTAGTTTCATATAAAGCATGGATATGGAAATGGTAAGGCGACCTGTTCCCCAAAGAAAGCCCCTAACTATAGATTCAATTTTTCTGACAAAGTTTGCTGGGATAAAATATTGTACATTTATAAAGTGGTATAGTAAACAAGGTAGTATGATAATTTTTACTATCGCAACTCGTCCCATCAAAGACAGAGGGTGCCTACCCCAGAAGCCCATGGATCTTGTTATCCCATTGAGCACCCTAACAGTGTTATGCATATGCATTTCAGCAGCCGAGTGTGAAACAAGTATCCCCAAATACCGAAACTCATGGTTCTATCACCATATGCCCAGTTCCGGTAGGTCCGGGGAATCCAGCTCCTGTAACTTTGCCAGAGGGGGCAAGCATGATTTATCCCTGCAGAACATGATGCCGGATAATCCAGCAAAGTTGTTCAGTATCTCAAAAGCCCAGGGCAGGTTATACTCCAGTTCGAACAAATACAAAAGGACATCATCCGCATAAAGCAAAATCAAGTGTCTAGACTCTCCGAACCATATCCCGGCGAACACGAATTCTGCCTGCAGGAACACTACAAGGGGCTCTAGTGCTAGAATATAAAGCAGTGGGGAGAGTGGACAGCCCTGTCTGGTGCCTCTCAGGATTTCCCAGCAGGAGAGATATGTTTGCTGGTATGGCCCTGGCTATCGGTTTTGTGTATAACAATCACACCCAGCTCAAAAATCCCTGTCCAAACACAAATCTCCATAACACAGCATATATCCAATCCCAATGGACAGAATCAAATGCTTCAATAGCATCTAGTGATATCAACGCTCACCACACATCCTGATGGGCCCTTCTGTTTATAATATACTGCAGTCCACAAAGGTTCAAAGAGGTGTTTCTCTCTGGACAAACCCAGTTTGATCTTCATGGATCAGAGACCCTATAAACCGATTAAGGCCAATAATGCCATACATCATTTTCAACATTAATTGACAGGAAAGGGGTTGTGCCACTGATCCAAACCGAAACACCCCTAGCATATCACGAGTAATTGGAGCCGTACCCTACACCACCCCACTTAGCCACCACCTTCTCTTGCTCATCCTGCATCAGGTGAGTCTCCTGGAGCAGTGCAATTGAGATGTTCTTCCTGCGGAGGTACAATCTAATTCTGCTACGTCTCGTGTAAGTATTTATCCCCCTCACGTTCTACATCAACACCTTAATTGAGGTCATTGCAGCCCTGTAGGATCCTCGCCAGTCTCACCTGCCCTGGTACAGGTCCCCATACTTCCCCTACTGAACGTTCAATGACTTCCCCTGCCCTTAGGTATAGGGGTCCCTGGGAATGCCCAACTCTGACTGCAGCTTCCCATACCATACCCTGCAACGGGTGTACCAAAATAAAACATTAAAATCAAAATTATATATATACACCAGGAAAATCCTGGCAACATACAAGTCAAGGCCTCAAAAATAGGACAACTTGGTCCTACAGTGACTCAACAGAGTACACATTTGTGTTTACCCAACTCAATGTGATGGAACCAATGGGACAGAAGGTGGAGGCACCCACACCATTTGGGTCACTCCTAAGAAGTCATATACGTGGGGTCGCTAGACAATTCCTCATCATGAGGGTCAGTGCAGCACCCATATGATAGAAGCAAAGCCTCATCCAGTAACTTCGGCATACAAAAAAAAAAACATGTCCCCAATGTACCATAGGTGAGATCATCATTGGTGCACCTGCCATCAATTGCATCCGCTCATGAGTTTTGTCAGGAGCTGTCTTCCCCATCCTCAATAGATTTGTCCGCCAGTCTGGTGTGATCCATCCAGCCATTTGCTTCTTGAGGAGTCTCAAGAAACAGTGCTTTGCCTTTGTAGATCACTTTAAGTTTGGCAGGGTAAGGGAGCATATATTTAAGTTCCAGCACACAAAGCCTCTCTTTCATTGGGAGGACAAGTTCCTCCTTTTCTGTGTCAGTGGGGTGTAATTCGGAAACATAGTGAGCTTAGCATTGCAACGCTGTAACAGTTCTCCCACCCTTGAGTATTGGAGGATCACCTCTCTATCACTGAAGTTTAGTATCTGGGCGATGATTGGCCTTGGGTTGGCGCCAGGTGGTGATCTGCATTGGAGTGATCAGTGCGCACATTCAACGGTAAATCCTTGGGATAGTTTACCGGGGCCGTTTCCTGTAACATCAAATTCTCAATGTATGTGGTGGGATTGTACCATTCCACACTTTCAGACAGGCCCAGCATGCAGATGTTGTTGTATCGGGATCGTCCTTCAGCCTCCTCAGCTCATAGTTCCAAGACTGCATTGCGTTTCGCCCATTCTTTCACCGCAGCTTCCACATTGCCAGTGGCAGAGGTGCATTCAGCCAGCACGATTTAATTATGTGTCACCCTCTCCAACAAGGAGCGGACATCCTGTTTTAGCAAGCTGACAAACTTAACTTCATCCACTTTGATCTGTATTGAGCTGTGCAAAGCTACAATCAGAGCTAGGACTCTGTCTTCATGCTCTCGTCCCAAAGGGGCATTAAGCTGTTGACTTGGTGAGCTTGATGGCACCGCAATTGTTAGGAAACATTTTCATTTCTGTGCTAATTCCCTTTAACCTTGGAGACCCCCAGTTCTTTTGCTGGACTTAGGGCTTGTGATTGTTTACTCCTGAGTGAGTGAGACCTTTTTCTCACTCCCTGATGTATTTTTCCTGGCTAGGTTTTTTGTGTTTCACTGTTTTATGGAGTCTGACAAACTCCATAGGCATCTGCTTTTTGCATGGTGACACACCGCGCCTTAGGTGCTGTGAAGGGTTTTGACCCATGCTGAATCGATAGACTGGGTAGATGTGGGGATGAGCTGTCGCCGCCCATCATTCCATCCTAGAGTCCAGGAGAACCGCGCAGTTGTGCGCATACCAAAAGCACCAGGGGTGAAAGGTGGTGCCAAAGGAAAAATAGCAGCACCTGTCAGAGCAAAAGCGCTTTTAAGTCACCTCTGTTTCTTTGAGGGCATGCTCCAAATGTCAAGTTCTAACATTGCAAGATATCTAATACCGGAGACCTTTGTTCAAAAATCCGTTTTACTGATGTCAAAAAGTTGCTGAAATCATGGGCACAAGACCCCTCTAAAGATTCAACCTTCTTGTGGGGGGGTTCCACATAACCACTCTAATGTCAGGATGCCTATCAGAACAATAGCAAAAATCTCCTGTCAAATTCAAGACAACTCCTGAATGGATGCAGTACTGACAAATTCCACAAGGCGGCGCTAGCGGTCTAAACTCTGACAGGGAAACTGTATTTAGGAGTTGCAAGAGGGGCAGGGACTTCAAAGCCTGTTGGTTAATTGAAAATCTTAGCCACCTGCTGTTCCCAGAGGCCAAGAGGCTGAGAACTCTTAACACCCCAGAGACTCACAACAGGAGGCAGGATATCACATGGCCCTTCTGAGTGAGAGGGAGGGGGTTTCCCCTTCAACCTGGAGGAGAGAGACAATAGCCCTTTTCAGTTGAATGGGGTATGTTAATTTTGAGTGTTTCCTGTCAACAGCCCTCTGCTAGCAAGGAGAGACATGTGATCACTGACCCACCCAGACTTCTGGAGGCGGACCCAAACACTCTGGGGAGTTGAATTGCAGCAAATATATATTTTATAGAAACATTCATAACTTATTGTAACCAAATGACAGGAATGTACAACTTTGAGATTCTTAGTATGAAAAATGCCCTCACGGTTTGAGTCCAAACTCCAATTTCTACGGTGTTCTAGGACCAAACCCTGCTGTTTATTGATATTACAGACACCGGGTTTATGCTAGAAACCTAGTAAATAGCTGGAATGTGTGGAGAAGGAGGGTGTACCTTTGTATAATTTTTTATGAAAAACCAATGTTGCAAAACCCACTAAAATCGAAAATAAGTTGCCATTTTTGAATGCAAGCTCCTACAAACGCCAGAGTCGGAACAGAGACTACCTGAAGCAATGTATAATATGTACATGTAATGTCAACCATTTGTGTACCTGGGAAATATGTATTTGGATCAGAAATAGATTTGTGTGCCGATTGACCAGGGGAGTGTCATTTCTGCAGGTCATAAAAATGACATCACTCTGACACACTATCCCTTCCCAAATCAGGGACCAAAGAATCTATTGACCTATCAAATTAAGAGAGGGGCAGGCTTAGTGAAGCTAGCCTCTCCACCCACTTTCTAAACACATAAAAGCAGACAGTGCAGGACAGATAGGGGATCCAATTCCATTTGCTGCGGAGCGTGCTGACCGACGACTTCACATCCAGAGATCCAACACTTAGACTTCCAAGCTAAACAGAGACTACAAAACTTTGAACCAAGAAGGCCCACTGCAAGCAAAAGTATTTGTCAGCAGGCCTCAAAATCTTTTGCAAACTATTCCCCAGCCGGGCGAGCTGTCTGAATTCTTTGCCAAGAACTTTTGCCAGTACCCAGAAGGCAGTGTTACATCCAGAATCCACTTGATCCGGACCGGAAAGCAGTGCAGTATCCAGAACCAGAGGCCGCTGTATCCAGAGAGGCTAGACCAGCAGAGCAGAGCTGACCCAGACGCTGTGAGCAGAACCGCCCGAAGTCCAGTCCAGTTGACCCGATCCGTGACGAGGCCCATTCATTTCAAAATTAGGAGTGAGTATCCGCCAGAACTGTGCAGAACCCAATCTCCTAGTTAAAATAATCTAATCCAAACTATTTTAACCTAATTAGAAAAGCCTCCTAGAAATCGTGTCATCTGTCATTTTTAAAGCTGCAAGCTGTCACCTGTCATTTTGAGTTTACTTTAAATCCGAAAAACAACCTTCACAAAATCGTCCGTATCTCTGGAACCGTTTGTCCTAGTAACGAGAGTCTAAGCTTTCAAACAAGCCTAGAACTGACTTCCTACTTCTTATACTTTTAATCGCGATTTACGCACTCGCAAAATTTACCGCGATTTGCGATTTGGCCTGATTTCGTCATCTGTAAAAAGATAGCCGCTTTTGCCTGAACTGCTAAAATTCGTTTGCAACCTAATAACCATCTCTGAACCATTGTTAGGGCTGACCTGAACTGATTTAAAGTGTCTACCACTTACCCTGAACCTCCTATAGGGAATTAAAAGCAATTTTAGCATTTTTCACTTCCTTGCCACCACATTACAAAGCACTCTTGCCCGTGTTTTAAAAAGCATACCTGTTGTCTAAGCTTGCTGGGGGGGAACTGAATTCCGTATTGTATTTGATTGTATTCCTGAAGACTGTGTGTGTTACTTCCATCTCCTTGCATTGCATATAGGGGGGGGGATTGCCACCAGGGGAAAAGTGAACATATTATCTCTTGTGAAACCATATCAGTTTATTTTCTGTACTGCATTTATTCCTCCTTGCATTTCCTTGAAACCATAAAGCATTGCAGCTACCTCATCCTCTATATTACTTCTAAGTAACCAAATCAGTTTACCAGTAGAACATTATCCATTGTTGATCACTGTCATATTTTAAGTGTGATATCCAATATTAATTTATAATAAAAGTGTGATAGATATATATTGTTATATTTCTCAAATAAACCTTTTAAATTTGCAAAACATACCTACTTCTTGGCTCAGTGGGGTCAGGGGGATTCTAAGAGAGGGGTGTTATATAAGGGTTGTCATCCAGAGTACATGAACTGGACCTAAAAATATATCAATAAGGGTTTCCCTCAGCATCCCCGACTAGGCATTGACTTAGCTGTAGTGTTGAAGTGAAGCCGCTTAACAGTGCAGTTCCACTAAGAAGTCCCTTGGACTTCTCTTAATGTTTAATTGCATTTTCTTGGGTGAACTACAGTTCCCAAGAATAGTAAGATGATCCCTGTCTTACTTACCTTTTCATTTCTGGGACCAGCACACACCACCCTGTGTGGAGTGCTGGCGGGGTTACTTAGTAATTCCCTATGCCACTACTCATGTGGCATTTTTTTACACTAACATACTTTAAATGGCAGCTGGCAGTGGTTTAATTTTACTACCAGTGTGCATTTTTAACACAGGTTGAACCCTCAGCTGCAGTACGGCACCCATGGGTGACTGTTTGCCCAAAATGGCCCTTGTTTTCTTTTTTCACCATTTTCTGTTTGTTAGTTCCTTCTTGGCTTTTAGTCTGTTAGTTAAAACAGGTTTGAGTCCTTTGTCTGTTTTGCCTTTGGCGGGCTTTGGCCCTGAAGCCCGCCCAAGGCTCCAGTGTATCTAGAAGGGCAGGAAGTTAAGCAGGGTCCCAAAACTGCTCTGTCCTTTCTCTCTAGGTGTGCCTGAGTAAAACCAGTTCTGATTGGCTGTCTGACTGTCCTGAAAGGACAGCCACCCTGCTGTGTGATTGACAGCATAGGCTGTGAATGAATGGAAAGGCAAGGTTTTTGGGACTAGAGGCAGAGTCGACCACTGGAGAGGAACATCCAAAGCAGAAGACATGAGGAGACGCCAGCAGCACCCTCTTGGACTGCGAAGAGCCCGGTGAAGCCCTTCAGCTGCGCTGACCCCCTTTTAAAAGCGACTGGGAAGACCTGCATGGGACTACTTCCTCCCTTGGGCTGGTGGGACAAACTAGCCTCGAGGCAGGCTTCCATTTGGTGTAGCCCTTGACTTGCTGCCTTTAGCTATATGACCATTGACAAGTGCACCATCTTGCGAAGTCCGAATCTGTCCAAATCTTTGTGGGCATCCAGGGGACTCTACAGAAGCAAGACATCTTGATCTAGAGTCACCTCAACAGAGTCCAGGACCGAGGGTGCAAGCCACTTCCAACCAGAGCTTTTCATTCTTCATTGGTGTTGAGAAAAAGGTGCCAAAACACTGAAGTGCCAGTGAAACAAAGGAAATCCATTGCTGGAGAGTCCCTCTCCTGAGTACTGCTGCAGGAGCCCGCCAGACATCCTCCCTTTTGCAGTGGTCGAAGTGTATGAAAAGAAGTAGTGGAACTATGTTTGCTACTGGTCTGTCCCACTCCCCACAAACCCCATCCCTGTGCCCCCTTCCACACACAATCCAAACCCCCAAACAAACACACCTGATATTTATGGGAATGTGCAGTGCAGTGCACTGAAGTGCAAGCTTCAACTTCTTCCTACACTTTTATTTTAAAACAAAACCATTCCAGAACGGTTTATTTTTAAAATAAAAGTATAGGAACGGTGAAACTTAAAAACAAAAAGTATGGGAGCACTCCTCCGGACCGCTCCCGCCCACTTTGACTTCTGCCCTGTCGTTACCACGACCAAGGTCCAGGAACAAGGGTCTGCCAAGCTGCAGCAAGGAGGGATCCAGCTGGAACATTTTTCTTCAGATCACAGGTACTGTGAGGCTTGAGGTATTCACCTTTTAGCTATAAATTGTGCTTCCTACCTTGGGAAGTGCTTTTGTTACGCTTTGGAGTTGATCCCAACTCACCTGCACTGGCCTAACAGCTTGTGCTCTCTACAAAGTAGCTCACTTGAGTTACAGCAATTTCTTCTGAACTTACTAACTTTGTCAAGACTTTATCTAAGAAGAAGTGCATCAGAACTATTGACTTTTTCTGTTGACTTTGGCTGTCCTGGCTCCCAAAAGGCACTTTTCTGAACCTATTGACTTTGGCAATACTGGTTCCCTCATAGGTATTAATTGTTGACACTATTATTGCTGCGATACAAGTCTATCTGCCTCCCTTTGGGAGATTTTAATTTATTCACAAACTGTTGAAAGTATGTTCTAAATCTTATTCTAACCTTTCCTTCCTTAAACAACTCAATAACTGAATTGGTAACCAAAATAAGTGCAATACTGACCTTTACTGAAGTCACTCCATGTGCTGAAACATGTGTTAGCATAAGAAAAGTATTTACCAACTTGTATTATCTATGAAATTCTGAATCCTAACTTTGATTGAATGTTACTATAAGTTAACACTTTTTAAATAATGCTTATTTAAACCTTGTGTATATTATAAATAAACATGTATATGGAACATTAAGTGTGTAAGTGTAACTTGAATACTTACACTTACTGATTTCAATTGTATAGCTCTACAGCTTACATTACCCCTCTTGAGATAAGCCTGGCTGCCCAGTCACCCTACCAACTTGTGTAGTACAGGCCTATATTAAAAGGTGGGTTACCTAATACCAACAGATACGTCTTGTGTAGTCCCACACCAGTTGGACTGCACTAATTCTTAACTAACAGCAATATCCTTCAATACAGTTTTGGAGGCAAAATAATCCATGGTGGTGCCTTTCTGACCACCTTTGTTTTTGGTGGACAGCATTCCCAGTTATGTACTGCCAAAAATGTGGCAGCAGATGTTATCGTCTCCGAGCAGGTTTAGCTCCCTGTGTGTTGGGTCCCAAATGAGCCACAACTTAGGAGGCAAGGCAGGTTAGTATGTAGGATTTGGCAGTGGTGAGGACCCTGCAGGGACAGGTCAGCGTCTCAACTGTGGTCACAGGACTCCAGGTGTAGGAGCACTGAGCTGGTGCGGCATTCCCCACTCTGCTACCAACAAGAAGGCCAGTCGACACTGGGGCATGCAGTGATGTGGTATGCCCTCATGCACAAGAGGCATTAAAGCTATCTCATCAAAACCCGGAACTGTACTGCAGCCAAGGGGGGACCTGAGTTCAGTCGTCAGCTTCATACAGCTTCTCAGCCAGCTGATTCCGCTCATGCACAATCATCTGCAGAGGAGTTGTGATGAATTAACTTCCGGGGCACCTGTCAACCATCAATCAACCCCACACCTCCAGTACACCAGAAAGGATCCGAACAGATTGGAATACAAGTGAATTAGAAGACCTCCTTGTCCAATTTTGGTAACGTGGACGGAACAGCATGTTTATCTCCGCAAGGTTATGGATTGTTGGTTAGTTGTAATACAGCGAAAATACAATTAATACCCAATGATAAACAGGACTGTCCAGTCAAGGCTGTATAAACATATCTACTTTATTATTACTACAACAGACAGTTCTAGCACACTACAATTACAACCCGCACTGTAAAGGAACACAGAGGACATGCAGTTTCACAAAGGAAAGAGATGCACTCTGGATACTGACAGGAGGGTAGTTGATAAACTAATCAGTCTTACTGTTCAAGGCTATTTGGTTTCAACACCAAAGGGGCAAAGGGTCATAACTGTCTCTAAGGGCCTTCAGAGAAGAACCAGGGGGGCATAACCACAATGTACCTGGTGCTGAAGAAGTTCTTGGTGCTCAACGGCGTCAAGGTGGTTCCGGGGCACTCTGCAGCCCGTGAGACAGAGTTAGTGGTGGGAGACAGCTGCGGGTCCCAGGGAGTTCGGCAAGCAAGGCTGGATGGAAGTCTGCAGGCTGTCCGGCACAGCGGCTCTGGGCCAAGAATCATTGTCTCTGTGCTGGTTGACAGATCTGGAATGCTGGTTGAGACGTATGGGATGGCTCTGGTGACTGCGGCGTGTTAACAGTCAGTGGTAATGCAGGATGCGATTCAAGGACTCAACTGTCTCGAAATTGTCCTTGAAAAGAAGGACGCTGGATGATGCTTGTGTGGCACTCCTCTTAGCTTCTTCGCATGGTTCGTGTCCTTTCAATACGGACCGCTCAAAGCTCAGGAGGGTGTTAGCAGGCAACGGCCTTGTAGTTTGTTCAGAGACTCTCCGGCACTTCCCACCTAGGAAGCTTGCTGTCAGAACCTAGCAGGGCATGCTGTGTGCTGGCAGGGTACCACTTCTGGAGCTGCTGGACGGGTCCTCTGAGTCTAGTATGTCCCCTGGGAGATGTTTAGGGGAGGGATCTTGCTTCCCTTTTGGAACTTCTGGCCTTCCTTCACTGGCGGAAGATGTAAGGTAGACTGTACCTTCAGCTCTGGTCCAAATGAGTCATTCTTCTATCTCCCTGCAAAGTCTTCAGATGATCTGTTAAGTGAGGGGTTCAGCCCTCTTTTAAAGCCAAATGGGCCCCAGTGATTGGTGTAGTCTAGGCCTACCTTAATGAACCAATCCTGGGTGACGACCAACAATTTTCTGCTATGCATGAGGTCAGGACCAGAGTGCCCTCTTTTAAAGCCAAATGGGCCCCAGTGATTGGTGTAGTCTAGGCCTACCTTAATGAACCAATCCTGGGTGACGACCAACAATTTTCTGCTATGCATGAGGTCAGGACCAGAGTGCTCTACAACAGGACAGACAAGGGGGTGACAACATATACCTAAGTACCACCCATCTTCCTGTCTGTTGTAGATCAAAGTGTCTCTCTGGTTAACTGAGCCCTCTGTGACTCTTGATTAAAGCGCAGGTTTTCCCTTAAAGTATGTTCTGGGAGCAGACTTCCTGTCTCCCCCAAACCAAACACTTCTCCCCTCTGAAAGGGGTCAGCTCGACAGGGGTTTGCCTACGATAAATAGTGGACTCATACATGCATTTTACTGCCTTTCATACAGTGGTGTGGGAACTAGCTTCAAGTTGACATATTGCACAACATAGGGATGTAAGTCAAACCTTACTGTTGTCTCTTCAGCAACCAAGCCAACTCGGAAGGCGTTCCTCAATTATCTCTCAGTATGCACTGCCACCAGCCGGAGAACAAAGGAATGCAGATCCATGGAGCCTTTGATGTTTTTATTAGGCTGCTCATGGATAGAGGAAGGTGTGCCTTCCCCCTACTTGGAATGCTTTGATGTAACCAGGGTTGTCTCATTCCATGTGAATATGACAGGGGAAGACAGCGCCTGTAGGATGTGTCTTCCTGGAGTACATGTGACTATGTGTTTGGTGCGGGAAGCAGATGAAATGGGTACGCAATGGCCACATTCATTTCTCAGAGGTTTATAGAGAAGGAGTTAAGTACCCCCACCTCAATTACTTTGCCCATATTACCTATCTGCTAGACACCAGAATGCGATACACGTAAAAAGGCCTTTGAACCACAGATACCATTGAGACAACAATACCCCATATGAGACAGTATGATGGATGTCCGAGTGATAGTCCAGAAGAAAGTAGGACAAACTGAAGGAACAAAGAGAAATAATGATGTCATATAAATGTAAAGCTGGCGTATAAAGAGAAGAGATTTAGAAACCAGAGGATGTAGACAATTCTATAAGGCATCAAGAAAGTATCGAGATCAATGACATCTTGGGATCAAGATGAAGAAATGTAGGCTACAAAAATGATGAAGATATCAAGCAATTTCACATGTGTAAATATGCAAAGAAAAGCAAGCAGATGAAGTATTCTTGAGGCTAGCTTTATAGTAAATAGAGTGCAGCATGCGCCAACGTGTACATATATACATAGTAGAGTCAGTAAAAATTGATGTTCCCGCTATCTACGATAGCAGTGCTGAGCAAAAGAAGGAAGGCCGATTTTTCATTTTGTTGCAGTCAGAAAAGCAAATGAAGTACAGGCGAAAACTCAGAAAGGTGAGGTTGGATGAGAAAAGAAGCCAATGCCTTATCAGACTGGGGTGATCTGATATTGAATACAAATCGTGAGAAGGAGCAAAGTTTCCTGTTCAGAAGGCATGGACGAGAACAAGAAGACATCTGAGGTCTATTGGAAAATAGCATTATAATACACTGAAAGCTCAATTGAGTGGTCTCTAGTCACATGGGGAGGAGAAGCGGATGAGCATGATGGTCACACCTACGCATGAGGGCAGAGTGTGCCTTCAATCCCCTGAATTTTTTAGTAGCAAGGAACATTTTCAAGGATGACTTCAAAGCTCTAATTGACAGCACACCACTGAGGTGATGGTGGATGGTGATGCTAATTGGTGGAAGCTGTGGTAAAGACTTGCTTATCTGCACCTGGACGCCCAGCCTACGTGCTGCTAAACGTAGGTTGGGAGGGTACTTATGGAGGTTAGAAAGTAACCAATGATAGGGGATCGCAGGATCACGGGTTCTATAGTTATTGATGTTTGAATAACATTCTGCATCCCCATCTATCTCAAGGGTATTGATATCTCATCTTAAAGGGCTGGAAGGTCCAGTTCACGTGGTAGCAGAGGATGGTTACATAATCCATCGAGATAAGTAAGCTTTTGAGGACCCGGAAATATCACATGACCTCTGCCATTCGGCTGAAAGGACGTGAGGCTCCCAGTAGATAGCAGTTTTTAGAGTAATGCAAAGTCTTGCAAGCCAGGTAAGATGGGTCCCCTTGTTTTCATGCAGAAACCCCTTCCGGCGTCTACAGGAAGCGGAATGGACGGAAAGTTGAAGAGGCCAATGAGGAGGCGTGTGATCCCGAGATTCGGTAGTTGAAAGATTCGACTGGTGAGTACAAAACTGAGTGAGGTGGCAAAAGAGTGAATGGGTAGTGGATGAAGAAAGGGAGGTAGTGTTAAATATTGTGTAAAAATTGACTTGAGGGTAGCCAAGCAATTTAAGGGAAAATGGTGAAGAGGAGTCACGTTAGAAAGAGTACGCCTAGTGCCTGCGTTTTAAAGAACGTAACAGAAGGATCAGCACCAAAAATCCCATAGATTAAGCCATAGGAAACGGGTTTGGTTAAAGACAAGGGCTGTTCACACTGCGTATGGGGTATTTTTAGAGGCCAAATTAGTCTTATGAGAGAAGACGAGAAGTATAAGTGGCCGGCAGAGTGTGTTTTATGTGATTGTATAAAAAATGATGAACCGGTAAAATGAAGTTGATGAAACATGCGAGAGTTGTGAAGGCCTAAGTGTATATTCAGAGAACTTAAATTGATGATATTTTTAGCAGATTAAAGTAATAAAAAAAATTATAAAAGGTTTGGAGCTTGCAATGATTGGTGCTCACTCATATTGTTTGACTGTATTAAAAAGTATTAGCATAATTTGCAAAGAGTAAATGGTGAGCATTGACGGTCAAAGAGTGACGTTTCAAAATCGAGGATATTACTCCGCTTATACACCTTTGCAAGCAATTGTCAAAACACGCACCGAAGCTTAGACAGTATAGGGCAGAATGGGTTGAAGGAACCACGGACAAAATGTTCATGCCGTGTCCACAAGGGGTTCGCTATCGAAGGCAGCCCTGCAGCATATGACAACATATTTGCATGCTGCATATACGGGGTAAAAAGCTAGACAAGCGACTAGCGAGCTTAGAGCTCTGGAAGATATACCAGAAGGAGAGAGATGATCCGCCTCCTGTAGATTGGATACTTAATGTATGCACAGAGGGGGGGATGAAGAGCCTTCTGCTCCACCTGCCGTGCCTGAAGCAGATGGCGATAGTAAGAAAGATGAAGGGCTGTACCCATCAAGAGAGCTGAAGGCAGCAACAGGATATAGTAACCCTGCATATAAGTCGCCTGGGCAAAGCAGCGACGAGGGCCCGGAGAAAAATACTGAAAGAGGTGTAATCTCTAAGGTGCCGAGGGAAACAGAGAGACTCGATAAGGAGAAAAGTGACCGGCCAAGTACATCTCTAGATATAGGATGAGAAATAAAGAGATGGAAAGGAGAAAAAGATAAGGCTGATGAGTTAGCACTTATACAGCACAAATGGATGGGTGGTGAGATTTTGCTCAAACCCGATGGTAATAGCATTGAGGACGTAAGGCAAAGGGAATATCAAGATGATCAGGGAAAAAAGGATAAGGAAAGTGAGGAAAGATTAAAATATGATAGAACAAAAAGAAAGGATAGACAGAGAGGGGAATAGTTGTACCAACAGGAACACGTGAGAATACAGGAAAGAACAGAGAAAATATGATAACAGACAGAGCAAGAAAAAAAAGAAGGGAAAAGATGGGAAGAAGAAGAACAGAAATTAAGGGATAAAAGAATACAAAGAGGAAGAGATGAAGGAATACGAAGGGCAAATGAGAGAAGGGATATGAAAACGAAAGAAGAAGAGAGGGACAGGGAAGAAGCAAGGAAGCGAAAGGAATTTGACGATGAAATGGAACGGAAGAGAAGGCAGAGAGAATGCGATCTTGGTCGCATGGAAAAGTAATGGATCCTAATCCAGTAGTGTCGTGGGAGGATTTAGAAGAGTTCTTCCCAGAACATGAGCCGCTAGCAGGTCCGTCCAGAGCAAATCTGGGGGATGAGTTTGACTCTAGAAGTATTGGAGAGGCAATCGATAAAGTTTATCATGACATGAAGTCCCAGAAAACATTGCAGGGGAAAGGTAAACATGATCGACTTGAAAGTACACCGCTGTACGATAAGGAAGGAACCTCATGTAGTTTTGAACCAAACGAGCTGTCTTTAGACTGACTAAAAAAAAAGATGACGAAGAGAGAGGTCACATAAGTTGGGGACAAGAGATGTCAGATGAATAAAGAGAATCCGGTTATGGGGTAGAAGGCAAAATATGTGGACCTGAATGGTGTTTGTCAATGGACAAGGAAAATATGTGGACCTGAATGGTGTTTGTCAATGGACAAGGAAGTAAGATGGTCGGATTTAGACCTCTCTATATCTCGGGCGTCAGACTCTGTGATGTGGCTAAATCGACCTAAAGAGAGATCCAATGGTCAGAGGGGGGATTGGCTTTGGATAGGCAAACGAGTGACAAATGCGAGTTTGGGGTTTCACATTTTCCTTTGTTGAAGAAGGGAGGAATGAGACCACAGTATATACCATGGCCGCAAATGGATAAGGATAATTTAAGGTGTAAACTCCCGAATTAACCTCTGGTGCTGGGAAGTGGATACATGAGTTAGAGAAAATGACAGGAGGAAATACATTAGCTATAGGGGACATTAAGGGTCTCCTGATTGCCATTCTTGGGGAAAGAGCTGATGATGTCTGGTCCAGAGCAGGCTATTCTAGTGTTACCACGGTTAACACTGCTCATGATGGAGCACCGTTCAATAATTGCAGAGCAGCAGTTTGGAAAACCACTTAGAGTGCTATATCCAGACACATCAGATATGGGAGCTATAATGACGAGAAAGATGCAAGAAGGGGATGATCCGCTTGTTTACATTCAGAATTTCCAAGAGCAATGGGCTTTGGAGACACACACGGCTTGGGTGAAATCCATACCTGTGTTCTATCACATATTATGCCAAGGGCTGCCAGATTTGATGCAAAAGCAGCTTAAGAAGTTAGTGGGCATGGAAGTCAATCCATGGTCAGAGATTCAGCTGACCATCATGCACTATTGCAGGCTATAGCAAGAAAAGAATCGGAAAAAAGATGTTGTTAGGAAAGGTGAAGAGACAAAACTAGTGCAGAAAAAACTTTACAAGTATGCCATTGAAGGGGCAATACTGACGAGTAGAGATGGATCTGGTTCACAGCAATCAGCAAGCATACCACAAGGGAATAATCAAAGACAGTTTGACCAAGGTAATAATGGGATCATACCATGGGGAAGGAGAGGTTTTCGAGGAAGAGGCTTCCAGAATAACTAGGGAAACTTCCAGTATAATCAAAAGTGGGTTTCAGAACATACAGAATGATAACCAAGGCATGCAGGGAGGACAGATTAGGAGACCTCCTGTATATTTGACATGTGGAATGCCAGGGCATATTGCACGTCTGTGTGGAAGTCAAGGATTTGTGCAGAACATTCAATTTTCAAGAGGAGGGATGTTAAACCCGCCTGCATATTCACAGCAGAATGGAGATGGGTTTGCTCAAAATCAGATAGCGCAGCAGACACAAGTGCCAAGAGTACAGCAAGACTTTCAAACACAGCAGCTGCCAATGAATCTGCCACAAGGGCAGTCGCAGCAGTCACCTTTGCAGATACAGCAAAGCACAAGCACAGGACAGTTAATGACTCCTAGAATAGGAGGTGTCACTGTTGATGGAGGGAATCATTTCACAGGTACGAGAATGAGACTGTACCCGCAATAGGACAGCTCACTCGGAGACTTGATGTGTTCTATACTATCAATAACGCCTAATCCTCAAGAGGAACTGAGGCTTGACGTTAATATAGGAGGCAAATCTTTTTTGTTTTAGTAGACACAGGTGTGATGCACTCATGTATACGAGAGGGGACATTTTCGATTTCTGGAAATGCCATGAATACTCAACGTTTCACAGGAGTTACAAGTAGAGTTCCTTTTACTTATGCACTACCAGTCTCTATAGCAGAGTGTGACATGTCTGCACCATTATTATATTCAAGTCAGACACCTGTCAATATATTGGGTTGAGACTTAATGACCAAGTTGAATATGACATTTTGTTTACTGATTAAGGCATACTGTGTTTGACACACAGGGAATGCATTATTTAAATGTAAGCAAATTTGTTATGTCATTTGCAGGAAAGGTAGTCATGCGAGGAGTGCCATTAGCACCAGAAGTGTTTTACTATGGGGTGCACATTCTGTTGACATGGCTGCTGGGCCTAGTGGGCAAAACTGTGAGAATACCTGATGAGTTTTTATTCAGGCCAAAGATACCTATGTTTGAAGATGAAGGGCGAATCTTCCCTTTAGAGTTACAAGCAGCTATAGTCCAAGGAGAATTAGCTATGCTTGAGGGAATTGACTATGACGGCAGATGATGGAGTGCTGTAATCATCATTGGGGAGGGTTATAGATTGACTGATGTAACGGATGAAGACTTGTTTAGAGATCATCCATCAGATGATGAAGTAATCTTTGAAATTAGCATTACTTATTGGGTAAGAGCCATTAAACGAGAGGTTCCTCAGAAAATGATGTTAGCGCTAAAACGCCCAGAATATTATGAGGAAGATATGGTGAAGAAACCTGTTTCCTTATGGACAAAAGGACCCTATGATGTAAGCCTGTTGAAGGGGGGTGGGGAAGTAAAAATTCAATTGAAACCAGGAGTGATTTCACCTCGAGCACGAAAATATCCCATGTCTCGAGAGGCAGATGAAGGTATTTTTAAAACGATATCTGTCATGATGGAACAGGGTATTTTAGTGACATCAGAATCACTGTGTGATAGTGCTATTTATCCAATCAAGAAAGGGAAAGGGGGGGTTGCAGTGTTTAATTCAAGATTTAAGACCGATTAAGCAGATTGTAGACGCTGAGTTTCCTCTAGTTTCTAATCCGGCGACAATTTTATGTAATATACCTGTTGAGGCACAATATTTTACTGTGATTGATTTGAAAAATGCGTTTTTCTCAATCTCATTGCACAAAGACTTGCAAGATCTGATGTAATTTACATTCAGACAAACCCGTCTGAAAAGTACTCGATTACCACAGGGGTACTGGGTACTTTGAGTCTCCATCTATCTTCAACAGGGTCCTACAGATGGACTTGAGCAATATTGATTCAGAAAGTATTGTATTACAGTACGTGGATGACATATTAGTCTGTAGCACCACAGAGGAGTGCAGATGTGATTCAGCTCAATTGATATTATTCTTGCAGACAAAGGATATAAAGTGTATTAGGAGTTACAGTACTGTCAAGAGGAAGTGCTGTATATAGGACATGTAATCTTGCATGAAGGAAAGAAGGTTACTCCTGAGAGGGCTGAGGCTATATTAAGAACTGTTTAGCCAGTCACGGTAAAACACATGCAGATATTTTTAGGATTATGTAATTATGTGAGAGCATGGGTCTTTGATTACAGTTCATACATAAGGTCTTGTTGCAGGCTCTGAAAAAAGCACAGGTTAATCAGGAAAAAATTGTTTGGAAAGAGGCAATGGAAGAAGGGTTTGACGAATTGAAGAAAGCAATTTGTACTGCTCCAGTTCTAGGGATTCCCAAATATGGAGAGGAATTCATTCTGTTTTTGCACATGAATGTCACTGGAACTAGTATGATAACAACACATGTTTGTCTCCTCACCCCCTCCCTTTACTTGTCCCCCCAGCACTATCTGAAATGTTGTCAGGCCTAGTATGATAGTTGCTTGTTTTGTTCCTTTCCCTCCTTTATCCTCCCCCTCCCTTACCTCTTGTTAATCTCCGGCTCTACCAGAAATGTCGTCAGGCCTAGTACGGTAGTCGCCGGTCTGTTTCCCATTTCCTTCTTATCTGTGTTTTAGCTCTTGCACCATCTGAAATGTTGTTAGGCCGAGTACGATAGTTAATTTCACATTCTTGTTGTTCATGGCCTGTAAGAATGTGCTTGTATTTTCCCTTGTTCCCTCCTTTGCCGTGAAGAACTTTGAAACACGTTGCGTATAAGCGCTATATAAATAAACTATCATATGATATTATATCATATCACTGTTATGACAGCTGTACGTACGCAGAGAACTTCATTAGGGTACAAGCCCCTTGCCTATTACAGTGGGATTTTAGACCCAGTAATGAGGGGTCACTTCCTGTGTGAACAGTCTTTGGCTGCTGCAGCCTTCACCATTAAGAAAGCTGCCAGCATAGTGATGGGATGTTCTATGACGTTATTTGTTGAGCATGCATTGTTTGCCATTCTGGAAAAACCTAAAGGTGCCTTGACATCTGGAAGGGCTTCTGCTTATGAGGTGGTCATATCAAATCCAGCAATCAAAATAGTTTGATGCAGAATAGTGAATCCTGCCATGTTTATAGCTGAACCACTGGCAAAGGGTGAGCATGCACATGATTGTTCGAACTATGAAGAGTTCTATAATGAACTCCCAAGGGTAAAAGGAAATGCATTGGCAGCTGGAGAGATTCTATTGATGGTTCATCTAGAATTGATCAAAATGATGGACAGAGATATATAGGTGCTGCTGTCATAAAGCACATGGCCAATGGAGGGTTTGAAGTAGTGACTAGTGCATGACTACCGTCTCATTTTTGCCACAAGCTGCAGAGTTAGTAGCGCTGATTGTCACGCTTGAGGACCATGGAGACCAGGAAGTAACAGTGTACAGTGATATTGCCTATGTGATGTCAACAGTGCACGAAGGATTGGCACATTGGAAAAGGAGGGGCTACCTCCAAGCAGATGGCACGACAGTGCAACACGCAGTCTTATTGGACAGACTCATTAGAGCACTACAACACCCAGTAACCATTGCAGTTATAAAGTGCATAGCTCACACTAAAAGGGCAGATTGGCGGTGAGTGGCAGTCTTGCAGTCTGCTACCCCCATTCCAGTGTTTCCAGTGTTTCTTCAGTGTCTACCTTTGCTGGGAGGAGTGTTTCCAGCCAACCCTTCAAAACCTCATTGACTCCGCAGAGCGGACGCGGAGTGGCGGTGAGTGGCAGTCTTGCAGTCTGCTACCCCCATTCCAGTGTTTCCAGTGTTTCTTCAGTGTCTACCTTTGCTGGGAGGAGTGTTTCCAGCCAACCCTTCAAAACCTCATTGACTCCGCGGAGCGGACGCGGAGTGGCGGTGAGTGGCAGTCTTGCAGTCTGCTACCCCCATTCCAGTGTTTCCAGTGTTTCTTCAGTGTCTACCTTTGCTGGGAGGAGTGTTTCCAGCCAACCCTCTAAAACCTCATTGACTCCGCAGAGCGGACGCGGAGTGGCGGTGAGTGGCAGTCTTGCAGTCATGCCAGGCAAACTGGCAATGACTGCAAAGATCGCCACTCTACCGGCCGGTCACATCGATCAGGAAGAAGAAACGGGCCGTTGTTTAAGAAGTTCAAGAAAGAACTATGCTTCAGAAAGCACAAACACCTCTTCTGAACACAACCAACTCCCCGGTCTTCTCAATCCTGTGATCACGCTGCACCGACCAACAAAGGGTGCCTCACCTACCGTTCTATCCTTGCTCGGCTGCGAAAAGAGAAAACCCAGACCACCCAGCAACTCTCATCTGCATCACTTTCCTCAACCTCCCCATGGAGCTGAATCTCCTACCTTGGACGGCTGCAGCGACGTCCCTCGATTGTCCTCCCAGCTCCTGTGGCACCCGCCTGCTCGCAGGCACCTCCAGCCAGAACCGAAGCTCCGCTGCCCTCCGGAGGGGGGACGGCGTTGAGACCTCCGGTCGGGCTGTTTGGCACATGCGTAGGCGCGCTGCAACTCGGCGGACCTGCGCTTCCGAGGGGGGTGGAGGTCGCGCCTACCCTCTTAGCGAGGGCGGGCCCCGACGAGGAAGAAGTGGGCTGCCAGATCGCCCCCAGGGCTTGGGGGACGCAAGAGGCAGCGTATACACCAGAGACAGCGGAGACTGAAACCACTTCAGCCGCGCCTATAGCCCCGCCCCCTACCGTAATAACGGCAGTTGCACAGCTCCATCAAAGTGCTAAACGCACCGCCAGCGCAGTGGACGAACTACAGTCCCCAATCGACGTTGATTCCTCGACTCAACCACCTAATGTCCTAGAAGTGAACCTAACTTTGACAAATTTGAGAAAAAGATCACGGACTGCAGGAGACTTCCCTATCAAACAAAAAAAAAACCACGTTAAAAAAGATCAAAAGAAGACACCAACCCCACTGCCCAAACAAGGAGAAAATGTAAACCAGGGCAAAGCGAACAAGAAAACCCGCGTGGGCAAAAAAAATTCAAAAAGGGCGATAAAGAAACCACAATCGCCTTTGAAGCTATTATCAGACTTCTTCCGCAAACATTCCAAGGAAATTCAAGATAAATGTCAAGAATTAACAGATGCAGAAATGTTGGAAGCTGTAAACGAAAACACCCCCCCTCGAAAACAGCGCAGGCTGGCGCTTCCGCTAAGAAACCTCTCACCGCCCCCACTAAGCAGGGCGGGCTACCTCTCCCATAACATAAACAAAGACAACTGGCAATTCGCAGACAAACCTGCACCATCAACCTCTTCGACAAAACCTGCCTTACAGCCTAGGGAACAAGCACCCGTCCAAGACGAAGCTGCCATCACTCTTTCAGCCTCTTTACCGACAAGGATTACAGCTGTCAGGACAGAAGCGTTGGCTTCAGCCCAGGAGAACCCAGAAATGTCAACTGTCATAGAGCACAAACTGGTGTCGCAGGCCTTGACCCAGTCAGACAATTTTCAAACGACGACGCTGAGCGCCGCTACGAAAAGCCTAAGTTCAGCCTGTATAGGTAGAAGCCCGTTAATTAGACCAAACTCTCCTCAAGAGGCGATACCAATGCACGCTCAAGACATCTTAACAGATGCCTATGTCAGCGAAAAAGATCTAGTGGCAACACCTCCTTTCGTGGGGTGGGACGAGCTAAAATCAGCAAGCAAACAAGTCTCAGGAAGCAACCGGAGTAACAAGTCACCCTCAATGCCCAAATCTAACCCACAGTTTGAGAGAACCCTGGATTCCCTTTACTCAAACCTTAATAACTATAATAATCAAAGAAGACATTCTTTAGACCACCCCTCTAGAACGTCCACCACGGGGCATACCTCAACCCGCTTATCGTCCCCCCCACGAAATAGACTCTCTTCTCAAAGCTCAGCAACCCCAAAAGACCCTTTACCCAAACAACTAGACATGTGCACCCTGATGTCAGCTTTAACAATCGCCCTTGCTCCATTCACCAAACTTTACGAAACAATCGGGGACACCTTGAAAGACCAGATCTCAATCCAAGAGTCCATGTCAACCAAACTGACCTTCCTAGAAGGATACATAATGGCTCTTGATATGAAACAAAAACACACTGAATGTTGTCGGCTTCAGCAACCTGTTTTATCTGGCACAACTGTAAATTGTCCCGAGAGTGTGGATTCCTCGTGGCAAGCAGAGATACCACGCGAATCCAAGGGGACCCAAACAACATCATTTATTGACTTAACAACATCGGTTCCTGCACTTACAGCAACAGAAAAGAACGTAAAAGAGCCATTAGAGGCCATCCCAAAATCCAGAATAATCACAACCGTGGCATCAATATTCCAATATCAAGCCGCCCCAAAGGGAAAACTCCCGTCGCTTCTAAAAATTCCAGCAACCCATCCTACCCAATTGTCTGTAGCAAAAGAAAAGCAAAGAGTAATATCGGAAGAAAGTGACCCTATTAACCTTTCGCCAAGAGGGGTTGAGGCTTTCCTAAATAACGAGGACTTGATGAACATCTCACAACACTTAACGGATTCGACAACACCTCAGTCATTGAACGACAAACTCACGCCAAAAACAGCCAAATCATTAGCTCAACTACAAACAGGATCCAACGCCGAAGAGTCAGGGCCTGAGTCTCCATTTCTCACCCTTGAAAATCGTAGAAGGAGAGCCACCAGGAACCATGAGGACTTGCGGAAACCTGAACCTCATCGATCGAATCATAATTCAAAGAAAAGACCAATTCACCAAACACATGAAGTAAGAATGCAAGATAATCGCTTTCACAACTTGAAAGGACGCAACAAAGAAACTCAACGCCCCAGATCTGACGCCCGACGATCAAGTGACCGCTTGCAAAGAACTACTAATAGATCCACTGCAAGCCGAAAAACCCTCCTAGACAACCTCCGCAAAAGACCTCAAATTAGATGGATCCTAAAACTAGAGCAAATTTCAGGCAACCGGGATAATGTAACTTTAAACAGAGGATCAGTTCTTGACCTGTTTAGTTACATCCCGAAACTCCGTGCGGTGAAGTCCGCTGACCTCCAGACAGTGGACCCAAGCCATATCAATCTTAAGGCGATTTCTCACCTTTACATCTCATCCTCAACTACAAACAAAATACTAAGATCAGCCGCAGAAGACTTGTTAACGATGGGCTACAACCTAACTGAATCTTCAAGAAAAATAAAAATACTCAAACCCTCAGACTCAGAAGAACGCTCTAACCCTTCAAAGGGAAATACGGATAGGAAACAAGCCCCTCAAAAACAACACTGCTCCACAAAGAGATCCCGAGTTATTCAAACGCGGAAAGAGCCCGAAAACCCAACTCACAAGAAAGACCTGACGTCATCTATAAAACTATCTGATCAACACTTATTATCTCGTGATCAACCCCAAAATACTCCACCCTCTTCAGCACCTCAAAGAGATAAGCGGGAACAACGCCAAACGAAAGGCCCACAGAAAATACAAAGAATGGTTCAAAACGAGACTTACTCCAACGTCGTAAAATCTCTTCCATCGTCCACACTCGAGACAATGTGGTCATGGCTGCCAAAGGCTCTGAAGCCTAAACGCCAAAAATAGCCACTCAAGTACAAGACCTACTGCGACACGAACGAAGATCAACAAACTCCGAAGCACGACCAAACAAAGGTTTGCTCATGGAACACCAGAGGCTTCTGCCGCCTAACTTCCTCGGGCTCAATAAATTGGAACAAATACGATATTATTTCTCTCCAAGAGACCTGGCTTCTTCAACCCCCGATTATCGATGGCTACGAGACAAACATAGTCGCAGCCAAAAAAGGCCCAACAGGAAGGCCTACTGCCGGCCTACTCGTGGCAATCCGAAGTGGCCGTGGCCTAACAAACATCAAAAAATTAAAAGAGACCCACTACATGTTAATGGTGAAGCTAAACTGGTCACCTGCTACGGAGACACACACACTCCAGACAAAGTCAATGATTATCATCACCATATACTGGAACCCGGCCACAATAAATACCCAAAAATTCATCAAGGAACTGGAACGAGAAATTGACTGGATTCACCTAAACCAGCAAGTAGACCACATACTCATATGCGGGGATCACAACATCAGCTGTCAAAACCTCGCTGACCCTCCTACATTAAAATCCAAAGCACCACCAACAGACGAAAGGGTATCCAAATGGTTGAACTTAATGGACTCCAGAGCATTCTTCAACCTTGACCACGTCTTCTATGACCCAAAAAGATGTCCAACCTGGGAGAGAGCAAACTCTAAATCAACAATCGACTACATCTTCGTCTCCCGGCCATTATTAAACCTAGTAACATCATTCAACGTCATAAGAACAGAAGAGAGTGAGCACAACCTCTTAGAAACCACCTGGTCTTCGTCCCCGCCTAAAAACATCTCGATGCCAACCAATATAGAACCAACAACTCAAGGCACAAGACTTAGAATGAACGAAAGAGCAATAAGCACCTTGATGGTAACCTACAAAGATCTAACTACACGCAAACAGCCTTCGTTGGTCGACTATACTCCATTGTTGACTACATTTAGATTCCCAAGTGGAAAGAATAGCCACACTAGACCCCAACAGAAGCACACTTTCGATAAACTAATCTCAGAAAAGAAGAGGGAGCTAAGAAGAGTAAAAAGACAAGCATGAAAAATTAATCCCCAATCAGCACAAACTGTCATTACAACAGCAGTCAAAGCCTACGAAAATTGGCTGAAAAGCCATCGCCACAACCTCTATCAACAGGATGCAGAAAACATTCTCACGGCGATAAACGGCAACCATGCGAGAGACTTCTGGACTCTCATCCACTCAGCTACACCTGGAGCTCTCCCTTGCCAACTCAATGGAATTGCTGCTGCAGTTTGGGAGACCTATTTTGAAACCCTATTCCAACAACCAGCCACCACCCAGGATTTAACGAGCGGCACTGACTCCCCATGGATCAAGTTAGATGACCCTGAAGACATCCAAATTCAAATAAGAAAATTAAAACCATCTCGTGCCCCTGGACCGGAAGGCATAACAAACTTTGATTTGAAATCACATCCGGAAGCGTGGTCCTCACACCTGAGCATAATCTTTAGCCGCTGCTCGGCTTCTAAATCTATTCCACCATCATGGACCTGCGCGAACATTGTCCCGATTTATAAAAAAGGAAACAGGGCTGATCCAGCAAACTTTTGCCCCATAGCCCTTTTGGATCCAATAGGCAAACTTTTTGGTTCCCTTCTCTTGCAACACTTCACCAGGTGGGCAAACAACGCCTCTTGTCAAGACAACCTTCAAACCGGCTTCAAGAAGAACTTAGGCACGAACGCCAACATCTTGATATTGAATACACTGAAAAATAAGATCCTGGAAGGCAAACCCAACTTATACATCACGTTCGTGGACCTAACCCAGGCGTTCGACAAAGTGGATCGTGCAAGACTATGGCAGAAACTAACTCAATGGGAATGCCCTCCCGAGCTCTTGAATCCAATCAAGGCTCTATACTCCAATACGTCAATGAGAGTCCGGTTAAACCAACAAGGGACCCTATCTGGGGTGATAAAAACAGCCAGAGGGGTAAAACAAGGCTGCCCGCTGGCACCTGCCCTATTTTGGACCTACCTAGGTGATTTTCAAGACTCAGAAAAACTAATCCATTCATTTCCACCTAAGTTAGGAGGAGCTCAGATCAGTCGCCTGCTGTACGCAGACGATCTGATCCTATTGGATCACACCCCACTAGGTCTCCAACGACAACTAAATAACCTGCAAAGATACATGGCCGAAAACAACTTGGAAATCAACGAGTCAAAAACAAAAATGATGGTGCTCCAAAAAACATCTAAATCCAAGGAAAAGATTCGCCTCCACTTGGGTCCGACCCAAATCGAAATTGTGACTAACTTTAAATGCCTGGGTGTCACGTTAGACAGCTCCTTGAAAGAAAAAGCTATGCAAGAAGTTCTCATCGCGAAAACTAAGAAGCTATCCATACAGGGGAAGGCTATAGACATCAAATTCAGACGTTATTCGCTAATCCCAGTGAGAGACTTTTATAAAAAAAAAGGTAATACCATCGCTAACCTACGGGATGGACGCTATGCCAAACCTCCCACCAGAGCTTTGGCCTAAATTGGAAGCCTATTTCTGGAGAAGAATTCTTGGCCTCCCAAAATCGACCCCGATCGCCTCGATCAGGAGAGAACTAGGCCTTCTATCCTTGGGAACCACAGTAGCGTTACCCAGTATCCTATTATATAGGAAATGTATCATGCCAGATTCCCCGTACGCCTACTGTCTGATAAATCAAGAACTGGAACTGAAATCATGCAAAACACTCCAGAACTGGGAATCCAAGATGATCAACCTTTTATACTCAGTTGATAGCTGCAAGATGAACTGATAACCAATCCAGTCAAAACCTCTAAAGAAATCAAAGAGTGGGATTGGATAAAAACTCTAGAAACAGCAAATAAATACAAATTGACTAGCCACCTTCCACCATTTTTTAATAAACTGGACACTTTGCAAACATATCTCAAACTTTTCCCAAGTAGATCAGCTCGACTCTACTTTTTGAAAATTCGACTGAACCTCCTGGGAACAAACAAAATTTTGGCTACTAGAGGCTTAACACCACAAACACATGCCGCTGTTGCAAATCCACCACAGAAAGAGAAACAATCCGCCACCTCCTCCTGAACTGCCCAGAGACACGCGACATCCACTTTACCTACTTGAAGAACAACATCTCTGACTTTTCTTCACTAGACGAGGAAAATTGCTGGAATAAGCTAATCGCTGGCGACAAACCAGGCTGGGCCCTGGCGACTGTAAACATCATGCAATATATCATCAACGTGAAGCTTCCACTCCACATTCCGAACATTCTCCCCATCACGACAAACTAACCTAAAAGGAACTTATGAGATACACATAACCTAATCCCTCACGTCCCCGATGGAAGAAAACTCGTTAATCTGCTATGCTCCTTGTTTGGCCTTCGGACTAGAAGAAAAAAATTCAATCCACTGCTTTGTTAAAAAATCCGAAGTGATTAAATAAACAAATAAAAAAAAAAAAAGGGCAGATTTAATTTCACATGGGAATCAAAAAACAGATGAGGAAGCCAAACGCATTGCATGTTCAGAAGTAATCATGTCTTTTGATACGTCTGATGTGAATGAAAGTATGGTGGTAATGCTGAGTGTGCCAAATAGTTATAACAGTCTGTCTAGAACTCAATTGGGGGAACTCCAAGGGGAAGCACCCCAAGATGAAAAAGACTTGTGGACGCGGAGAGGGTGTTCTTTAAACCCCTATGAGGCACTGTGGTGACAAGACAGCACTGGTAAACCGGTAATGCCTGTAGGCTTATTAACAGAGGCAGTGGAACAGCTACACTACCCTGCGCATGCAACTAGAGAGAGCCTCGTTGCAACAACAGCGTAGGATTGGTTTGTTCCAAATATAGTAGAACACGTTGCATTTTATGTAGTAAATTGTATCATTTGTCAATAATTTACTGCTGGGCACACGTTGCATACAATCAGAGGAGTGATTCAGAGACCTAATGGTCCCTTTCATCATTTACACATTGACTATGTCAACATGCTGCAAGTCTGTAATGGATACAATGGATACAGACATATGATAGTGGTAGTATGTCCCTTTTCAAGGTGGATCGAAGCTGGACCATGTACACACCCAGACGCCACCTGTGCAGCCACTTTTTTTGTGCAAGACATTTTTCCTAGATGGGGAATATGTGAATTGAGATCAGATAATGGCCCTCATTTTGTAAATGAAGTCTTTGAACAAATAAGCTTGCTGCTTAGTATAAAGCACATGTTTCATCGGCATATCACCCACATGCGAATGGTGTCTGTGAGGGACTAAACGGCCTGCTTAAAGAGAGAATTGCTAAATTGAAGTTGACCTGAGAAAAGGATGGTTGCATTGTCTACCACTGGTATTATATGCATTGAGAAATCAGCCAGGGTCAGACCACCATTTTACCCCTCACGAGATATTGACAGGGAGGTGGATGAGGACACCCCTCACACCTCCATCTAGAACTAGAAGTGATGCCCAGCCAACAGCAGAATTGTTAGGGAAGGAGTTACGTGTTTATCTCAAGTATCACTGTCATTTCAGATCAGCTCAAGCGAAAGGGGTGTAGGTCAACGCAGAACACAGAAGGAGATGCTACAGCAACAGGAGCAGATCAATTGTGTCTTCCTAAATGGTTTCCTGGAGATGCAGTTCTAATTTGCAGTTTTACTCGGAAGTGGCACAAACCACATTTCAATGGTCCTTTCATTGTGGGAGATGTCACGCTTCCTGCAGTCAGAGTACAGGGCAGATGTGCTTGGATTTTCATCAGCGATGTAAAGATCTACACTGGAGGGACTGCATCACCCTCACCCCCACCTAAAGAGAGCATCGGGAAAGAACCACAGCCCTTGCAGACAAGGTCTATGACGAGGAAGAAGGACAGAAGCTGCTGCCAAGTAAAAATAAAGAGTTTATTTGACTCCGGCTTATTTCGAGACACTGGGCCTCATTATGACACCGGTGGCAGCCGTGCCTGTTTTACAGGCACGGCTGCCACCGGTGTCTTTTTTTTCTGACACCTGCGAATGGGCAATTACAAGGTCATGACAGCCCTGCCGAACCTGGTAATTGCCCATTTGCAGACACCAGAAAAAAGATGCTCCTCATTCCCATTCGGCCCCATAGGGCTGAATGGGAATGGGGAGGTTGGATGCACCAACACTGTTTATAACGGTGCCGGTGCATCTGACATGCTGTGCTCACGGGTGCAGCTCTGTACGCCAGGTCTGAACTGGGGGGCAGAAAGGCACCCGCTAGCACAACTCATAGTTTGCTGGTCCGGGATCTACGGTACCGGCAAGTTTACCGGTACCGTAGTTCCCAGACCGGCAAACCTATAATGAGGCCCACTATTTTCAGTCACTAAGAGAGAGGGAAACATAATTGTTCTTGGGCCTCAGAAACATGTTGACATTGGACTGTGGCACACTTAAGCCTTAATTGAGAAAAGGATATGCCAAAATCAGAGTTTCTTTTTCACCATCGGGAAGAGGGAAAGGATCCCCTATTCCTGCCTTGCTGAAGGTCCTTTCTAGAGTGCCCATGGTGGTATCTAAAGACAGCGCTTTCCGGTTCATTTGTGCAATCTTTTTGTTCATATTACGTGCTTACCCTGCACTGGTGGGGAGAACTACCAATGTTCACATGTTCTTGCAAGACCCAAAAAATTGCCCCATTGTGAGAAGGTTGCTTATAGCTATAATCAAGCAGTGCCTTCGACGTCCTGAGTTAAGAGTGAAGAATACAAATGCCCCTGTCATTGGATAATGCTCACAGACTGACCAGTACAGAGTTTCTTTATCTAATCGAGGAATGCCCGTATCTTGTTGGAAGACAAACTGATGTCTGAACTTTTTTAAGCGATCCGAGAAACGATGCAGGCTCAATGAAATATTGAAAGACATCATCAACAAAGTGAATGGATATTCTGAGAGAACATTGATGACGGAGTGAAAAGTCCAAGGAAAATAATCAAGACAGATTTTCCAAATTAGGTGAACTGAAAAACCTCTGCCCTTTAAGATGAGTAGCAATTACCCTGGAGATGGATGGGGATGCAGAAGTTACTCAACATCAATAATCAAAATGACTCAATTAGTTGGTAAAAAGGATAACAGTTTTATTTGCAATTATATAAAACAGGGAGCATAACGAACATCAACAAATTCTCTCGATCTTCCTATTCAACGAAATTCATAAAAAACTCTACTTTTATATTCAAAACTTGTCATCATTGACGTTGACCTGCGTCACTACCAACCTCATCCTACGTGGCAAACTACAGAACCTATTACTAACTATGATAGGCTGCGAGTGAACATCTACATATACAATCTATACTAGTATGGGATAGTAAGTGAAAGTGATAGGTTTCTTAACATCAGGTGGGACAACTAAACCCTTCCCTCAAAATGGCCACTCTGAACATCACTAAATACACAACTTCCCATTGGTTACGCAATCTATATATAATTATACGGTCCCCTACAATTGGTTGGTACTCTAACCTTTGTCAGTACTTCTCCACCTGCGCAGCACGCAGATTGGACCTCCAGATGCTGGGGAGCTTGTCTTACCCCAGCTTCCCACCAATTAGCATATCAATCTATCATCACCTCAGTGGTCAGCGTAGTCAATTAGGCTTTGAAGCTCGGCCTTGAGTTTGTTCTGTACTGTGGAGAATCATGAGAGTGAAGGCCTCTTGCTCGTCCAACTTCATCCTTCCATGTGACTGAAGACCATGATTTCGAGCTCTTCTAGTCTTTAAAATACTATTTATTAATAGACCTCTGACGTATTTCGCATTTTTTTCATGCCTTCTGAACAGGAGCTGTTCTTTCACATGATTTCGTATCCAATGCTAGTTAACTTCATCCTAATAAGACCTTGGCTTCTTGGCTTGACTTCATGGTTCATTCAGCCTTTTCTTTCCGAGATTCACTTTTAATTCATGTGTTTTCTTATTGCGCCACACTGAAGATGAGGCCTTTCATTTTTAGTCCAACTCTGCTATAACATGTAGTGGAAACATCCATCATTTATTCTCAATGCATATATGCATATAATGGTGCATACCCTAATCTATTCACTATAAAGCCAGCCTTAAGAATACTTTGTCTGCTTGCGTTTCTTTTGCATCTGTACACGTGTAAACTAACTGGATTTCTTCCTCCGTTTTATGGCATAAGCTTCTTCACCTTGATCCCAAGATGTCACTTATCCTTGATACTTTCTTGATGCATTATGGAATATCTGCATTCTCTAGTCTTTGCATCTGTTCTAGTCACGTCAACTCTGCTCTGTGTGACTTTACCATTTGTCTTGTCCATTAATTTGCTCTGCTTCTTCTAGGATTTAATTCAAACGGCCATCATATTTTCTTGTATGCAGGTACAGTGTTCTCAATGGGAACCTTGCTTCCAGGATTCTTTTAGTTATCAGTATTTTCACTGGTATGGCACGTGTCTCACATCCTGGCTCCCAACATATAGACAATACTGGTGAGGTAGTTGAGGTGCGGATACTCGGCTCCTCCTCTACATTCCCCCCTCTGGGCAATCCCCATCACATACTTAAAGAATGTCAACATAATCGATATGCAAATGCTGAAAAGGGCCAGTAGGTCTCAGAATAACTCCCCTAACTGTGCGCAGTGTGTGCCCAACAGTGAGCTTTTGGGAAATGATGCAATTCACTACAAAGAATGCAACGTGTTCCAACAAATTTGGTACAAACCATTCCTCTGCAATAGTTGCAGAAAGGTTTTCTCTAGTTGTGTGAGCAGGGTAGTGTAGCTTTTCCAGCGCCACCCTTAATAAGGCTACAGGCATCATCGGTTTACAAGTGCTGTCTTGTTGCCACAATGTTTCAGAGGGGTTTAAAGAACACCCTCTTCGCATCCACAAATCCTTCTCATCTTGAGATGCTTCTCCCTGAATCTCTATTAATTGTTTATTGAAAGATTACTGTATTGGTCAGACAGACTCATCATCACCACCATTTTCTCATTCACATTAGGCGTATCAAAAGACATTATATCTTCTAAACATGCAGCTCTCTTGGCTTCACCGTCTGCTGCCTGATTTCCAAGTGAGATAAAATCTGTCTTTTTAGTATGAGCTGCACATTTAACGACTCTGATGGCTACTGGGGGTTGTAGTGCCCTGATAAGCCTGTCCAATAAGGCAGTGTGTTGAACTGGAGTGCCATACGCTTGTAGGTAGCCCGTTCTTTTCCAGCGTGCTAATCCTGCATGCACTGCTGAAGTCACATAGGCTGAGTCACTGTACACCATTACTTCCTGGTCTGCATGATTCTAGAGCGTGACTATCAGCTTCACTAGCTCTGCAGCCTGTGCTCAATAGTGAGACGGGAGTCGTGCACTTACCAATGTTTGAAACTCCCCATTGGCTGTGTGTTTTACCACAGTGGCACCTTTGTATCTCTGCCCATTATCTTGATCTATCCTTGAAAAACCATCAATAAAAACAATTTCTCCCCCTGTCAAAACATGTTCTTTTATCCTAGGGATTTAATCATAGAACTCTTCATAGTTTGAACAGTCGTGCGCATGCTCATCCTCTGCCAATGGTTCAGCTACAAACCTGGCAGGAGGCACTATTCTGCTTCAGACTATTTTAATCACTGGATTTGATATGGCTACCTCGTAGGCAGAAGCTCTTTGGGAAGTCAATGTTCCTTTTGGTTTCTCCAAGATAGCTAATAATGCATGCTCAACAAACAACGTCATGGAGCATCCCATCAGTATACTCGCAGCCTTCTCAATGGCGAACGCGGTGGCCGCCAAGGATTGTTCGCACGGAAAATGACTCCTCATTACTAGGTGTAAAATCCCATTGCAATATGTAAGGGGCTTGTACCCCAATGTAATTCTCTATGTAAGGACTGCTGTCATAACTGTACCATCCGTATGCGAAAACAAAAATAATTCCTCCGAATAATTAGGAATCCCTAAAACTGGAGCTGTACAAATTGCCTTCTTCAATTCCTCAAATCTTTCTTCCATCTCCTCAGTCCAAACTATTTTCTCTTGCACAGCCTGTGCTTTCTTTAAAGCTTGTAATAGAGACCTTGCATATGAACTATAATCAAAGACCCATACTCTAACATAGTTAAATAGTACCAGAAATATTTGCATGCGCTTTATCGTGTGTGGCTTTGTGGTTTTCAAAATGGCCTCAGCTCTCTCAGGAGTGACCTTTTTTCCTTATGCTAAATCAACTGACCTATGTGCAACACTTCTTGTTGACAATACTGTAACTTTTCCTTGGCAAGCTTATATCCTTTGTTAGCAAGTGTAATCATCAACTGAGTAGAATCACGTCTGCATCCTTCCTCTGAAGTGCTACAAACTAAAATATTGTCTACGTATTGCAAGACAACACTTTCCAAATCAATATTGCTTAAATCCATCTGGAGAACTCTATTGAAAATCGATGGAGACTCACAATACCCTTGAAGTAATCTTGTGCTTTTTAACTTAGTTCATCTGAACGTAAATGACGTGAGATCATGCAAGTCTTTGTGTAAGGGGATTGAGAAAAACACATTTTTCAAATCAATCACAGTAAAATATCATGCTTCAACAGGTACTTTACATAAGATTGTAGCCAGATTAGGAACTAGAGGGAACTTGGCCTCTACAATCTGGTTTATCAGTCTTAAATCTTGTATTAGTCTCCACGATCGCCCTTAGATTTCTTGATAGGGTACACTGATGCCTCATTACGAGTTTGGTAGTAACCGTTCCTGTTTTACAGGCACGCTACTGCCAAACTCGCTACCAGCACCGCCACCTGTGATTGAGCAATAACCGGTCCATTACGAGTTGAATGGGCCGGTAATTGCCCATTTGCGGGTGGAGGCATTGCCGGGCTCCCGATCACCATTCTGCCCTATTGGGCCGAATGGGCGTGGCGAGCATGGCTGCACCGGCACCGTTGATAACAGCGCTGGTGCAATTACAAGTTATGCTCGTGGGTGCCGCACAGCCCGCCAGGAGGGCTGTCAGACACCCGCGAGCGTAAGCCGTAATTCGGCGGTCCAGTATGAATGGTGCCAGTGCCTTACCGACACAGTTCATATTGTATCCGCCAACATTATAATGAGGCCCAGTGACTCTGATGTCACCGAGATGCCCTGCTCCACCATGGCAGAAATCGGCTTAAAAATACCTTCCTCTGCCTCTCTAGACATAGGATACTGTCATGCTCAAGGTAAAATTGCTCCTGGCTCTAATTTAATCTTTTTTATCTTCAAAAAACAAAGGGTACCTGGTATCCGACTGTGGTCCTCCAGGTGAGAAATATCAATATAGCAAAAAATGGGCCACTAGATAAGAGATGACAGAGTGCTCTTGCTTTTATGATTCACAAGTGATTTTAATTCATCATATATCAAAACATCACAGAACTTGATCACTACAATAGCAACTCAAAGTATTTATCCCATCTATCAAACTCATACACATTCATTCACACAAGATTTCTATATATTATGTACAACAATGAAAAATGGTGTCATAAAATTGCCATATCAAGATAAACAAAACAACTGTAAACTAAAACTCCTTTTGATTAACAAATGTGTCCCTCTGTATCTGCTACAGGAGATCTAACAGTCAATTTAATCTTTACCTCTCCAACCCCCTTCAACAGGCATATGTCATAAGGGCCTGTAGTCCATAATGAGACTGGCACTTTTGCCATGTCTTCCTCAAACTACTCAGGATGCTTTCGTGTTAGCATACTTCTCTGGGGAACCTCACGTTTAGTGGCTCGTACCCAATAAGTAATGCTCATTTCAAATATTTTTTCATCATCTGATGGATGATCTCCAAACATGTCCTCATCAGTGACGTCAGTCTATCTGTAGCCTTCCCCAATGGCGATCACTGAACACCATCGTCTGACATCATGATCATTCCCATCAAGCAAAGACATTTCTGCTTGCTCAGTGGCTGCTTGTAGTTCAAGAGGAAAGAATTGCCCTTCCTCTCCATCCATAGGAATCCTTGGCCTGAATAAAAACTCATCAGGTATTCTCATAGTTTTGTCTTCCAAGACTGGCAGCCATGTTAAAAAGATGCGTACCCCATAATGAAACACTTCAGGTTCTAACGGGATAGCTCTCATGGTCATTTGTCCTGCAAATGCCATCATGAATTCACTGACATTTAAATAATGCATTCCTGGTGTTGAACACCCTATACCTTTATCAGTAAACAAGACTGTCATATTCAACTTAGTCATCAAATCTCAACCTAATATATTGACAGATGTCTGCCTTGAATACAGTAGTGTCACCGAAATGTCACATTCTCCTATAGAGACTGGTAATTCTTCAGTAAAATGAACTCTGCTTGTAGCTCCTGTAAAACCATGTGTATTCACGGCAATGCCATTCATGAAAAATGTTCCCTCTTTTATACACAAACGTGTTACACCTGTGTCTTATAAAAATGAAAAACTTTTGCCTCCTATACTGACATCTACCCTCGGTTCATCGTGAGGATTTGGTGTCACGAATAGTATTGAACACATCAAGTCTCCCAATGAGCTGTCCTATTGTGGATACTGTCTCATTCCTGTACTTGTAAAAGGCTTTCCTCCTTCCACAGTGACCCCTCCTAACCTAGGAGTAATTAACTGCTGGTGCTTGTGCTTTACTGTATCTGCACAGGTGAATGCTGTGACTGCCCTTGCAGTGGATTCACTGCTGCTTGCTATGGTTGTAAACCTTGCTGCATTCTCAGCAATTGTGCCTGTTGCACTGATTGATTCTGAGCAAACCCATCTCCACTCTGCTGTGAATACGCAGGTGGGTCTGAAGTCCCCCCTCTTGAAAATTGACCATTCTGCATAAACCCTTGCGAGCTAAATGCCCTGTCATTCCACATAACCAACATACAGGAGGCGGTCTCCCCAACCCCCCCCCATATCTTGATTATTCTGAAAGTTTCCCTGATTGTTTTGCCAATTCCCTTGATTATACAGAAAATTTCCACCTTGAAATCCTCCTCTTCTTTGTGGAGCAAATCCATTATTTCCCTGATCAAACTGCCTTTGATTATTTCCCTGCGGCATGTCTGTTACCTGTTGTGAATTCGATCCGTCTCCACTAATTATCATCGCCCCTACAATAACGTACTTGGGTAACTTCTTTTGTATTAACTTCGCCTCTTGGCCTTTCCTGATATCATCTTTTTTGCAATTCTTTTCCTGCAAGAGTCTGCAATAATGTGCGATGGTCAACTGGATCTCCGACCACGGTTTGGCCTCCATACACCCTAACTTCCTAAGCTGCTTCTGTACCGGGTCTGGCAGCACTTGGCATAATATGTGATAGAACACAGGTATAGATTTCCCCCAAGCTTCGTGTGTCTCCAAGCTCCACTGCTCTTGAAAATTCCGAATGTAAGCAAGAGGATCTTCCCCTTCCTTCCTCTTTTTTGTCATTATAGCTCCCATATCGGACGTGTCTGGATTGAGTACTCTAAGCGCTTTCAAGACTGCCTCTCTCCAATTATTAAATGGTGCTCCGTCATAAGCAGTGTTAACCACAGTAACAACAGTGTATCCTGCTCTAGACGACACGTCATCAGCTCTCTCTCCAAGGATGGTAATCAGGAGATCCTTAATGTCCCCTATAGCCAATGTATTTCCTCCTGTCATTTTTTCTAATTCATGTATCCATTTCCCAGCGCCTGAAGTTAAACTCAGAAGTTTACACCTAAAATGATCCTTATCCATCTGGGGCCAAGGCATATATTGTGGTCTGTGTATCAGAAATAGTGGCACAAGAAAAGTCAGAGAGAATGGGAACTGCAGCCGGATCTTTGATGCACCAAAGATGAATCTTGGAACAGCAGTGGGCTTGCGGATCAAAAGCATAAATGAGATTGCCCAAAGACTGGGGAGGAATATGCACACTGGTGAATGTTCATGTTCAATCATTGGTGATTCCTAAAAGTGACCTAAATATTGACAGTTTCCTGAAGCAGATGATCATCTAAGAAAGAAAAGATCTGTGGAACTGGTTCATCGAATGAAGAGAGAGAATTATTTTTTTGCCAAATCGATAGACGCCTTTGACTACATCCCATATGAACACAGATTATTTAGCCAGACGTCATCGTATTCATGTTAATTTTCATGCCGAGAATTCAGATTGGAGCAAATAATAAATGGTTATAGATAACCAGATGGGAATTGCTGCAGACGATCAACACAACCATAAAGGGATTCAATGCTATCAGGGAAGAGATGAGAGTCATACACCTGATGACTCTTCAGAACAGATACGTCTTGGATATGATCACAGCGATGGATGGAGGTGTTTGGGCAAAAATCAGAGAATCATGTTGCACATTCATACCTTCTCATGAAGATGAGAATGGCACTTTGACTGAGGCCATAGAAATCCTAACAAAGCTACATGTCCAGACGATAGATGAAGTAGAAGACATTGCTGATGACAGCTGGTTTTGATCACTGTTTTCCTGGGTTTTTACAATGGACAGCAGTCATGTTAAAGTTCCTTGGAGGCCTGATCGTGCTAGTGTTGTTAGGATTCTGTGTGATCAAGATAATAATCACACAGAGTAAGAAGACAGCAGAGAAAGCCATACGAATGAAGATCATGATCGATTTTGAATCAGGATGGGAAGGCCAGAGATCTAACAGATGAAGAGATCAGAGACTTTGTGAAGGCCAGTATCCATGCACCTGAGGGATCGAAGTTTCTGTATCCAAAGAACCATAAGGAGTATGTGGGAAGATGGATCTATTGTAGTCTAAGTGGCAGTGCATGCTCATGACGTGGAGCAAGGATGAACATTTGAAATCAGCTGGATGCCCAAAAGGAGTCATAAAGATATGGATTGCAAAGAAACTTTTCTTCAGCCAAGGATGTTTAGATGTGAAGAAAGATGGGAGAGTGGTTGATGAATTTCCCAGAGGCGGGAGTGTAGAGAAGGAGTTAAGTACCCCCACCTCAATTACTTTACCCATATTACACACCAGGACACCAGAATGCGACACACCTACACCTACACTACCCTTTGAACTACACATACCAAGGAGAATCTGGGAAGCAAGGTTCAGATTGAGAAAACTATACCCACGTATGATGGCTGTCCAAGTGATAGTCTGGAAGAAAGTAGGACAAATTGAAGAAACAAAGAGAAATAATTAAGTCATATGAATGTAAAGCTGACGTATATATAGAGAATAGATGCAGAAACCAGAGTATGTAGACAATTCTATAAGGCATCAAGAAAGTATCGAAATTAATGACATCCCGGGATCAATATGAAGACATGTAGGCTACAAAAATGATGAAGATATCAAGGAATTTTACACGTGTAAATATGCAAAGAAACGCAAGCAGATGAAGTATTCTTGAGGCTAGCTTCATAGTAAATTCAGTGCGGCATGCGTCAACGTGCACATTTATATATAGTAGAGTCAGTAGAAGATGAATGTTCCCACTATGTACGATAGCAGTGCTGAGCAAAAGAAGGAAGGTCGATTTTTGATTTTGCCGCAGTCAGAAAAGCAAGTGAAGTAAAGGCAAAAACTCAGAAAGGCGAGGTTGGATGAGAAAAGAAGCCACAGCCTTATCAGACTGGGGTGAACTGATATTGGATACAAATTGTGAGAAAGACCGAAGTTTCCTGTTCAGAAGGTATGGGCAAGAACAAGAAGATGTCAGAGGTCTATTGGAAAATAGCATTTTAATACACTGAAAGCTCAATGTCGTGGTCTCTAGTCACATGGGGAGGAGAAGTTGGACGAGCATGATGGTCACACCTACGCACGAGGGCAGAGTGTACCTTCACTCCCCTGAATTCTTCAGTAGCAAGAAACATTTTTAAGGACAAGTTCAAAGCCCTAATTGACAGCAGACCACTGAGGTGATGATGAATGGTCATGCTAATTGGTGGGAAGCTATGGTTAAGACTAGTTTATCTGCACCTGGATGCTAAGCCTGCGTGCTGCTAGACATAGGTTGGGAGGGTACTGACGGAGCTTAGAAAGTAACCAATGATAGGGGACCACATGATCACAGGTCCTATAGTTGTGTAGCCAATTAAACGTTGTATATTTAGTGACGTTCATAGTGATATATTTCAGGGAAGGGCTTAGTTCCCCCACCCAATGTTAAGGAGCCTATCCCTTTATTTCACTACCAAATGAGTATGGATCGTATACCCAGATGATGCGTTTAGACCCTATCACATTCACCCATAGGTTTTTAAGATTTGCCACGCAGAATGATGTTAGTGATACGCAGGTTAATGTCATTAATGATGAAAATTTACTATAAAAGTGTGATTTTTTATGAATTGCTTTGAGATTGTAATGAGAGATGTCTGATGATGTCTGTTGTACTCCCTGTTTTAGTTTATTGATATTAAAACAGTTATCCTTTTGACAACTACCTGTGTTGTTTTGAATATTTATGTTTGAATAAAATTCTGCATCCCCATCTATCTCAAGGGTATTGCTATTTCATCTTAAACGGCTGGAAGGTCCATTTCAGATTGGTCTCCCATCATTCATTTTCATATATCAAAAATTTGATAAAAGCCCAGGTGAGTGCACCCTACTTGTATGGATTGTCGTATTCCTCACATGAGCGCACCACAGCCCCTGCAGTCAGGCATCAGGCAGTAATCCATCTGTGTATCTCCCATCTGCCCATAACAAGTGCTATTCCCTTAAGTGCAGAATTGTTCCAGTTAATACGTCACACTGGGATTGAACCCATGACAGCAGCTTGGTGAAGTCCAGTCTGCAACTAATTATGGAAGAATGACAATTTGCCCTGATTTGAGGAAGGAAAACCAGCCGAAACACGTTTCATCAGAAAGGGCAGCTAGTTACTTGTGATAAATAAACATTTGACAAGCTATATAAACTTGGCGCAAGGCTCCGGGAATCAATTTTTCACTTCACTGTTATTCTGATACAGTGTCTCCTCTTCAAGGGGGGAAGCTTATTGTGATGCTGTGTCTCCCCTTAAAGGGTAGAGGTGATTCTGTTGAGACCCTCGACCAAAACCCCCTCTGGCAAACCCATTGGCCAGGTGGAGTCAGGACTCGGGCATCTAGAGCCTGGCATCCTCTTCAAAAGCCCTCATGGGGCCAGACCTGGCGCCTATGGCGCCAGGCTCATACACCATGAAAAGCAATGTGCTTGGGAATTACTTTATTGTATTGTCAGCCAACATGGAGGCATCCACATAGCTTGGTTCCTATGAACCAAGCTATGCGGTCTCGTGTTTTGGGTGTGGTAGCCTAGGGACTACTTTACCTGGACTATTTTGTGGGGGCTATTTAAACCACACCCGAGCAAGACAACACGCTTTGCGTTACTTTGCAGCTTGCAACGTGACGCCCACTGTGTCCAGCTATTCCCTCGAACCTCGGAGAAGCAGAACCTGCAAGGAAACAAAGGAACATCATTAGCAGCAGCATCTTACCTGCAGTCTTCATCTTTAAACACTCGCAGCTACTGAGAACAGCTTCCTCGAATCTGCACGCCTCCCGGACAGAACAACCTGAAAGAGGAAGATAGAGTCAACATTAAAGAAAGCAGTAGAGACTTTTACAAATTACGAACTGCTCAAAAGGCTTACCTGGCTGCTCGCCTCTCAGCTGGCACCACTCCAGACATTCCACTTGTGCTGAAGAACACCGCGACCTACAAGGAAGGAAAACACAGGTTAGCAAAGGCAAGACTTTGCAGCACTGCGCACAGCACTTACTTACCGCATCATAGCGCTCTTAATGTGCCCTTATTTACCAGCGGGGCTCAACCAAGCCAGTTTGCCACGCTGAAGCTCTGCATACCTAAGGGAGAAAAAAGAGACATATTAAACAAAGAAAGGCATGCAGGATAGCAACAAAACCAAAGAACAGCAATAAGACCTACCTGAACAATATCCAAAGGGCCGGTGTCATTGAAGTAACTGGACCGCACTCGCCCATGAAAGACAACGCACCCCTGCAAAGAAGGCAGGACGGAGAGCACACCTAATTCTACCACAAGGCAGAACCTTCCCCGCAGACAACATCAGGGCAAAGCTGAGAAGCATACCAGCGAGTAACCCGGCTGGGTGGTGTCCCTGTGGATACCAGGTGAGTGTAACAGAACGCAAAGCCTACCATAACAAATCCACCTTCAATTGGCCCAATTACTACGAGAGCTTTGGTCTGAGGTTCAATCTGCCTGACAAGAGACTAATGCCCTCCGGAGAGACCTAATAGTGACCAAAGAACGCACTGAAGAGATTAGCAGGCAATACTTGCAATCACAGGCAGGACAGATGCCTCTACCTGGAAGCAATACAACGGTGCAAAACCCTGCCACACCACGCACTCCGGTACAGATCACGTTACCTGGAACAGTGCCCCTGGCACCACCAGAAAGGTTCTCAGGCGACCCACGGAGGTATGCAGCATTCATCAATCAGTGCTGCCTTCATTTTCTTTGTAGGCTTGGAGCATTTCCAAACGACCCAGCTCGGGTAGCTTTTGTCTTATCATACCTGAGTGGGAGTGCAGCAGATTGGTCGGTGCCGTTGGTAACCCATGACGATCCTCTATTACATGACTTTGGGGGGTTCCAGAGAGAAATGGAAAAAACTTTTTGCTCGCCATACCCAGGAACAAGCAGCAGACAATTAACTCTTGTCCCTCCGACAGTGGAATCGCTGTACATTGCTACCTTCAACAGACTGGTTGCCGAAGCTAGGTGGCCAGAAAACAAAAGAACCACGTTATTCCATTGAGGCTTACGAGGTGAATTAAAGGACGTCTTAGCCCAGGTGGTTGATCCACCCAGAGACTGTGCAGAATTCATAAATCTGGTCGTGCAGCTAGACTACCGGTTGCAGGAAAGAAAGGCAGACCAGTCTAAGACGGACCCTCGGACTGTGTATGTTTGACCAAGGGAAAACAGACCCCATGTATCTGAAAATGCTGTAGAACCCATGCAGATTGGAGGGATATGGCCTGCATCAACAAAACAAGAGCGGTAAAAAAGAAGATAACAACAGCTTTGTTTGTATTGTGGGAAACCAGGACATTTCCTGAAGAATTGTCCAGTAAAACCCCCAAGAAGAACAGTCAGGGCCACAGAGAAGGATGAAGCTAAGGAATCGGAAAACTACCAAGCTCGACAAACGTAGAGGTCAGTTTGTCGAGTGAGAAGAAAGAGTTGCTGACTTCACACTTTGCAATACCAGTGATCTTAATTAACCACCAACAGTCGTCAAGAATGCATGCCGTTGAAGCATACATCGATAGCGGAGCAGTTGGAAATTATATTGATCAAGAACTGGCAGCAGAGATAGGGCTTCCTTTGTGTTCTAAGCCAACTATGGACAAGGTAACCACCGTGGATGGGACAGAAATCGCTTCCGGACCAGTTACCCAGTGCACAGCACGGGTAACCTTGCTGTGCCAGGACGGACAACGGGAGTCTATTTCATTTGATCTCATCAAGGCACCTCAGTTCAGGCTAATACTAGGGATGCTATGGTTGGTTGCTCACAACCCTTTGATAGACTGGTGGGCATGAAAATTAACCTTCCCCAGTGACTGCTCACCTGCCTGCTATTACCAAGAGGAGAAACCCGACATCTGTATCCCCATGACTCCCGGAGCGACAGTATCAACCCTGGGAGCAACTAATACCTTGCCAAGTGAATACCATGATTTCCAGGATGTTTTCCGAAAGGACCAAGCCAATACATTGCCGCCACACAGGCCCTATGACTGTCAGATTCACCTTGTTCCCGGTGCACAAATCCCTTGTGGCAGGATCTACACTTTTACAGAACCAGAAAACCTTCATTTGAAATCCTATTTAGACCAGTACCTTGCAAACGGATTTATCCGTCCTTCGAAGTCCCCTGCAGCCAGTCCTTTGTTCTTCGTTCCGAAAAAGGAAGGAGACCTGAGAACCTGTATTGACTACTGCGCATTGGACCAGATTACCATGAAGAACCGCTACCCCTTGCCACTTATCCCTGAGATGTTAGACCAAGTTAAAGATGCCCAGATTTATACCAAATTGGACCTTCAAGGAGCGTACCACCTGGTCCGAGTCAGAAAAGGAGATGAATGGAAAACCGCCTTCTGTACTAAGTACAGCTTGTTTGAATATCAAGTCATGCCCTTCGGGTTATGCAACGCTCCTGCGGCATTCCAATATTTTATGAATGACATCTTAAGGGAGTTAATTGATCTGTGCGCCTTAGTGTACATAGTCGACATCTTAGTATACTCAGCCTCGGAACAAGATCATGTCAGGCACGTTTGTTCAGTCCTCACCAAGCTCCGTCAACATCACTTGTTTGCAAAGCTTGAAAAATGCTTTTTTCACGTCACCGAAGTAGAATTTCTTGGTTTTATTCTTACTCCAGGAGGAATCAGAATGTACATGCACAAGGTAGATGCCATTCTGAAATGGCCTACACCGACGTCTCTGAAAGGGGTACAAAGCATGCTGGGCTTTGCGAACTTCTACCGCCGGTTCGTCCCAGACTTCTCTCAGTTTGTTCACCCAATCACAGTACTATTACGAAAAAACAATAAAAAGTTTGCTTGGACCGAAGAAGCAGAAGAAGCCTTTCAGGAACTTAAACGAAGGTTTACCTCCGCTCCAATCCTACGACATCCTTGTCCAGACCTCCCTTATGTCGTTGACACTGATGCGTCCAATCTCGCAATGGGGGCTGTGCTTTCAGAGAGAGACCCGGAAACCGGCCAGCTACATCCTGTGGCCTTCTGGTCGAAAAAGTTCTCACCTCCAGAGATTAATTATGCCATCACGGACAAGGAACTCCTGGCTATCAAATCCACCTTTAAAGCCTGGAGGCACTACCTTCTGGGGGCCAGACACACCATTACAGTCATCACAGACCACCGAAACCTGCAATATCTCAAAACAGCCAAGGCCCAGTCCTCGCGACAATTACGGTGGGCCCTTTTCTTCGCTGAATATGATTATGTAATCATATTTCGACCAGGAGTCAGAAACGGAAAGGCAGATGCCTTATCTCGCATGGGCATAGATGAAATAATATATACAACTCCAGACCCAGTACCTATTATACCTGAAGACAAACTCCTGGGTTCACGACAGCCTTAACACAAGCAGAACTACGAAAAGAAATCCAACGGACAATGAATCCTGATGCCTACCTCACATGGCAAACTCAATGAGAACAATATACCATCAAGGACCATCTACCCTTTTTTAGGGATCGCCTATATGTACCCAAGAAGGAATTACAACAGCATATTATTTCAAACTATCACGATTCACTGATCGAAGGGCATCCTGGGATCGCCAAAACCCTAGCTAAGGTGAAAGAGAACTTTTGGTGGCCTACCTGGCGTAAGGACAACATTCAGTATATTCAGTCCTGCGGTGTTTGCGCACAAAATAAATCACAGAAACAAAAACCATCTGGTCTCCTACAACCATTGGACATTCCTGCGGTTCCATGGCACACTGTTTCCCTTGAATTCATCACTGATCTACCTCCAAGCCAAGGGTTCAACACCATCCTTGTAGTTGGGGACTTATTCTCAAAGATGGCCCATTTTATTCCTCTCAAAGGCCTCCCAGACGCAGCCACTTTAGCAAAAGTGTTCCTGGAGGGCGTGGTGAGCTACATGGCTTCCCTTCGGTTCTGGTCTCTGATCGAGGCAGCCAATTTGTTTCAAACTTCTGGAAAAAATGTTGTGCAATGGCGCAGATCGACATTCGGCTATCTACCAGTCACCATCCCCAAACGGACGGCCAAACCGAGAGAACCAATCAGACACTTGAGCAATATTTACGGTGCATGCTGCACCACGATCAAAGCTATTGGTAACACCTACTATGGATAGCCGAATATGCATATAACAATTCTTTGCATTCAAGCACAGGACAAACACTCTTCTATACCGACATCCACGTACCTCTGAACTAGACCTTCCAGCCAGCTTGGAAATGCCAGTTGTAAAGACTCTACACACAACCATTACTCAGGCTTTCAAAAGGGCAAAAGAACACCTTATTCATGTCAAAGAAAAACAAAAGAGATTTGCCGACCAACACTGGAAAAAGGCCCCTGATTATTAGGTAGGAGACAAAGTTTGGTTAGCCGCTAAATTCGTACCCATCAAGGGTACCCGGACTTTTCATCCCAGATTCTTAGGGCCCTATACCCTTAAGGCAATTATCAACCCAGCAGCCGTGAAACTGGATTTACCACCTAATCTACACATCCACCCGGTATTCCATGTGTCCCTCCTGAAACCAATGCAACCCAGCACACGGATTGGGACACCACCTAAGCCCATACTTGTTGACGGAGAACCAGAATTCGAAGTCAAATATATCTTGGACTCTAAATACTCTAGGACCAAGCTATATTATCCCGTCGGTTGGAAAGGATTTGGACCACAAGATTGATCCTGGGAGCTCAGTGAGAATATCCACGCACCACGTCTAATCAGGAAATTCCATCGGAACTTCCCAACCAAACCTGGGCCAGACAGAAGGAACACCATGGGAGGGGCCTTAAGGGCGAGTGCTGTCACGACCCTCGCCCAAAACCCTCTCTGGCAAACCCATTGGAGTCAGGACTCTGGCCTCTAGAGCCTGGCATCCTCTTCAAAAGCCCTCATGGGGCCAGTCCTGGCGCCTATGGCGCCAGGCTCATACACCATGAAAAACAATGTGCTTGGGAACTACTTTATTGTATTGTCAGCCAACATGGAGGCATCCACATAGCTTGGTCCCTAAGAACCAAGCTATGCGGTATAGTGTTTTGGGTGTGGTAGCCTAGGGACTACTTTACCTGGACTATTTTTTTGGGGCTATTTAAACCACACCCGAGCAAGACAACACGCTTCGCGTTGCTTTGCAGCTTGCAACGCGACACTCACCGTGTCCAGCTATTCCCTCGAACCTCAGAGAAGCAGAACCTGCAAGGAGACAAAAGGAAGACCATTAGCAGCAGCATCTTACCTGCAGTCTTCATCGTTAAACACTCGCAGCTACTGAGAACAGCTTCCTCGAATCTGCACGCCTCCCGGACAGAACGACCTGAAAGAGGAAGATAGAGGCAACATTAAAGAAAGCAGTGGAGACATTTACAAATTACGAACTGCTCAAAAGGTTTACCTGGCTGGTCGGCTCTCGGCTGGCACCACTCCGGACATTCCACTCGCGCTGAAGAACACAGTGACCTACAAGGAAGGAAAGCACAGGTTAGCAAAGGCAAGACTTTGCAGCGCTGTGCATAGCGCTTACTTACCGCATCATAGCGCTCTTAATGCGCCATCATTTACCAGCGGGGCTCAATCAAGCCAGTTTGCCGCGCTGATGCTGCGCATACCTAAGGGAGAAAAAAGAGACATTTTAAACAAAGAAAGGCATGGGGGATGGCAACAAAACTAAAGAACAGCAATAAGACCTACCTGAACAATATCAAACGGGTCGGTGTCAGTGAAGTTACTGGACCGCACTCGCCCATGAAAGACAACGCGCCTCTGCAAAGAAGGCAGGACGGAGAGCACGCCTAATTCCACAAGGCAGAACCTTCCCCGCAGACCACATCAGGGCAAAGCTGAGAAGCATACCAGCGAGTAACCCGGCTTGGTGGCGTCCCTGTGGATACCAGGTAAGCGTAACAGATTCTGATACAGAGTCTCTTCCTTCAAGGGGGAGAGTTTATTCTAATACAGAGTGTCCCACATCGAGGTGGAGAGTTTATTCTTATATAGAGTCTAACCACCAAACTCGCCTGGGTGAGCCGTCATTTCGGCCACCGGATCTGCTCATATGGCAGCTGCTGGTCCACCTCTGGATCCCACAGTGCTCTACAATCCCCAAAGGAGGGCCCCGCTTCCTGCAACATATGCCACGACCCTCTGTTGTAAGTGCTGTCAGTCATTTTGTGCACCAAATCTCAGTGCACACTATCCTAGTCATGGAGGCATAAGTCTAGAAAAGGTGAATGCCAGGGCACCAGAATGCCTCAGGATGTCTGTTACATGTTGCCGCAGAAGCAGGCAGTTCACAGTGTCATACACTGAAACAACAAGGATCATTTAGAAGATCAAGGCAAGAGCTTTCTTCAGACATGTCCTCACACCGTGGCCCATAGGCATGCCCCCTCACAGTGTGGACTCTTTGTGGAGCCCTGACCCCACTCCTGGAAATAGCCTTGGCTGCTCCCCATTGCTATCTTGATTGGGTTTTGACTAACCTTTTAGAGTTCCCCTGTTCACAGTACCTACAGTGGCCTCCTAAAATCTGACCACCAGGCCAGATTCTAGGAATCCATCTTCACAGGAGGGAGAGGTGGGAGGAACATAATGTTGATACACTTTAATACATTTAGGGGATGTAGGTATATTTGAAGTGTGTGATATCTTTGGTACAAAGAATGACAACCTGATTTCCACTGTACCCAGAATGGACCAGACAACCTCAGTTTGGAGACAATTACCTCCAGGAAGGTCAAAGAATGTCTAGCTGTGATATCAACTCTTCCACGTGAAACTACTTATTGTTTTATTGTTTATGGTTTATAAAACCTTTACAACACAAAAGATAGAAGTTTATACATTTTATCACATTACATATGTCATCAGTATAAAATCAACATTAATATACATATTAAAACATTAAAATCTAGAATCAAAACTGAAGATAATACAAAACAAAACAGGAAATATAAAACAAGTATTAAATTGTCACAAAATGTTTTCATCTTCTTATCTATCAATTCATAAAAAATATATAAACTGTCAGAGACAATATTTCCCGTACGTATAAAAGGATAAGGGGGTTAATAATTCCTTAATTTCAATTCAATAGATTTAAAAATGGCTGCTACAACTAAAATGTCATAAGCATTGTCACCATATAGACATCTCTGCAAAAGATATTCCTCAGTACATCAATGGCTAGAGAAAACAATCCTTATACCGTTGAGTGTTGGACAGTGCAGAATCAGATGTCGTGAGGTTTCCTGTATATCATTATTACTACAAAAACTTCATTGGTAGGTAAAATATTCCAAAGAAATCTAAGGAAAAAGTATCTATGCATATTAACGGGAAATCTTACCAAATAAGACAGCAATGGTCCTCTTTTCTTGTTTTCATTGCGAAGGTGACCCATTGATGGATAGCTATGAAATGTCTCTATTATGTCAATCCAATCTTTGTCATATAGGCAATTTTTGACCTTTATCAGGTTTGCTATCAGGTCTCCGGTATTCAAGTTTAGTCTTTGCAAAATATTATCACTTCACACATGAATCTGAGCAGTATAATTAATGGACTTCCCTCTGGGATTTTGATTCATACACATATTCAAGTCTACTTACAAGTAAGCGGAAACAGGTACAAGCAATTTTCTGTATGAAGACAGTACTTTCCACTCTACCCGTGCTCTGATTGACATTAGGCCTAGATCACAAGAGGAACTGCATTAGGTACCCCCATTATCCTCTGCCAAATCTTAGCCTCTGCCAAATCCCACCATTCAGGAACAACACGGAAATAAAGTTCCAGCCCATATGTAAGTTTTGGAATTACTTTCCCTTCATAGAACTTTAGGCCAGGAATGATAGACAAAAGTACACATTTTCGATTTAACTTTATCAGTTGGTTAAGCAGAACAGTAGATTTTTGGAGGAGACATTGTCTTACATTACAATTGCCTGGGGTAGCCGATATAGAAAAACCCAAATATGTCATGTTAGACACTGATTTAATTACTGTTTTCTCCCAAGACCACATATGGGCCCTTCGTTTCTTACTTCTTTTAAGGACAATGGGCAATAATTTTCATTTTCTTTGAATTGATTAAAAGACGGTTGTCACTTGCAAAAGATGAAAAGGCTGACGAGAGAAGCCTTTTTAGACCGACGCAGGAGTTATTGAACAGTAAGAAGTCATCTGCGTAGGCTAAGCAAGGCACCTTCATGGCGTCCACCTTTGAAGACACGAGCATAGCAGGACTCAGATAATCATTTACATTTTATACATATAGGTTGAATAAACAAGCCACAAGGATACAGCCCTGCCTTAACCCAGAGGGGGGTGTCGATACGACTGGACATAACCCCCTCTCCATTCAGTCTAATTGAATAGAACAGTTCTCATGAAGCCCAATGAAACATTTTAATAGGCCATGTGGGATACCCCAGACTGCCAACTTTCCACACAATCTGGACCAATCTACACGGTCAAAAATAGATGGCAAGTCAACAGATGCAACATACGTGCAGCCAGCAGAAGTGGACCAGGCAGATTCCTGGATAGCCTTTAAGATGAAGCCATTAAGATTTGTGGATTGTGCCTTGCGAAAGCCCAACTGGAATTTAGATATCCTATTAGAGGAAGAAGCCCACCTTTCAAGATGTTGAAGCAGTACAGACACAAAGATGTTACTGTTAACATCTAACAGTGAGATCGGTCTGTAATTTTTCAGATCCGATCCTGCACCCTTTTTAAAGATAGCGACAACACTGGCAGTCTGCCATGATTTAGGAAAGGTTTTAAAAGCAATAACACTCTTAAAGAGAATGGCTAAAGCGTTTTCCCAGTTGGTTGGGTCCTTCTTTAGGGTGCTATTAGTAAGGCCATTTGGACTGGCAGCTCTTGACGATTTACATAGAGTTATCAGTTCATATACTTTGTTCATGTCAGCCAAAATGTTTGTTTCTGAAGCCATATCAGCATCAGACTGGTTAGCAGTAGAAAATTGCATGGCATTGCCTTGGGCATATAAGTCTGAGAAAAACTGCATCCAAACAGATTCTTCAACAGCATTTAGATATGAGGTGTTTACTTGACCCTCCTGCCCATTAATCATTGACCAAAACGCACCTAAGTCTTTTTTAGTTAATACCTGAAGCATAATTTCTGCATCACATTGTAGGAGCGTATATCGTCTGAACTTACAAAAGTTTCGATATTTTAGTTGTTCAACTTTGCAGCTAAATAACTTTATTGTAAGAAATGTATTAGAGCTCATTATTATTCTCAGAGCCGTCTCATATCAGCCTTCTTAAGCGCTAACTGGTAATTGAAAAACATGGTTATGTTTCTTATTTATTTTCTGCTTTTTTATGTTAGGATTATTTATGGCAGTGATCATTAGTTCTTTGATGGTTAAGCCAAACATTTTCCACATTGTCCACATTGAAAGGTTCCAGTTTCAACTCCAAAGTAGTATGACACATCACCTGGTTAAATTTGTTGCTCAGTTTCTCAATATTTTGTGGGGACCAGCGAACAGAATTTCTATTAGAGGTCACTTTCAAATTAATGGGCCCAATTATGGGCTGCTCTTTAATTTTAAAAGGTAATGTGAAATTGGCTCTTAGGATGCAATGATCACTCCATGTGTTTTCTTTTATCGTAAAATCAGAGCAAAGCTCGAACATCTGTTGGCCAGCAACATTATAATCCAGAGTGGATTTACTAAGACCTCTAGACCAAGTATGTTGAACATCAATGCCCAACCCGATCTGCCCGTTAATTGTATGGAGACCCAGGGAGGTCATGGTATAGCTCCACTGCCAACCTGTTTGTGATTTTAAGTCAGGGGCTGAAGAGTCAGGATAATAGTCGCACAGATTTTCTTTGAGGCTTGATGGTGTGCAATTGGCATTCAAATCACCAGCCAAGGAAACCTGTCTACAACTAGCTCTGGATTTCCATACAGAGACAAGCTTGCTGATAGTTCTTAGGAAGGCCTCTAACACACCCACTCCCTTATGCCAGTAAACACTGATTAATAATGCAAGGAAGTTATCGATATGCCGAAATATCTACAGCGAGCAATCCATAAGGGAGGCTTTCCATCTGTTTACCAACTAAGCAAAGATCACATCGAAGAGCAGTAAGGAGGCCACTTGAGGGTCTACCTCCACAGCTTGGTTTTGCAGGCAGAAAAAATACCTTAAAACCGTCTACAGAAGGAATAGCTATTATCCAAGTTTTATGGAGAATTAAACAGTTGTTACTGCGTAAGAGAGAAATCATTTCAATATTTGTCAGCACATGCACATTGCCTCTAGAACTCCAGGAGAGTAAATTCAATTCCACTTTGCCAATATAGTAGGCTGCGTACCTAGATATATCCCTGTCTTGACTTAAATCTAAAAGGATTTTACCTCTCCGGACCTTGAGCTCTAAAGTCTGATGTTCTTACTTGGTTAGGAGCCCCATCAGCATTATATTGAGCACTTTTGGATTGGGACATATAAATTGTCCCTTGACCATGGGACGTGAGGAATTTGTTGACATTCCGACCACTGAGCAATTAAAAAACCTATATTAGTAAGAGTATCCTTTCTGACAGGATCAGGTCAATCTCCAGTCTAGATTGAAAATGGAGCAGTGATTGAGTCGTATTCTGCTTGTTTGGGAAAACCACTTTTTTGATATCTGCTGAGGATAGAGCACTCAAAATGGGAATTTCTGAGAATATCACCAAGACATTAGTATGATTTAAATAAATGGGAAAACTATCTCCAAGTAAACTAGAGATCAGATGTATGTTCCCAGCATCATATGAAATCTAATTTCACTTTCGGTAAGGATCTAGACATTCTCGGAAACAGTTTAAGGAAATTAGAGTCCCTTAAGTCTGTGCAGCGAGAAGTACTTTTCCCTTGCTCAGGGGAACTATACAAAGTGTGACTACCTGTCATGACAGTTTTCAAATTAGTCATGTTGATGTGATCTCCCACAGAAGCATATTTCAGGGGGAGCTATACAAAGCTCTGTGGGAGTCGTTATGGTAGGAGAAACATCAGTGTACCACCCTATTGGAACATACAGTTTATCCCCCCAAATTCAAGTTGTAGCTTCCTTGAAGAGGGGTGAGCACAAGGTTCGAATGTGGGTTAGTAGGTGTATTTCTCAATCTTGAATGCAAGGGGGTCTCACAAAATTTGCTAGAAACACTCGTAACACACTCCGGATTCCAAACCCCATCAGTTGTAAAACGGCCTCCAAATTTGAGATCATATTTGGTGCAGCGTTCTTCTGCCCATTATTACACTTACATACATTGACTCTTCATCACCACGGAAAATAAATGAGGTGCTTTCTCAAGGGCAGGTTTCATAACAGGGAACGTGGGACCAGAGGGTTGGTACAAACATCCCTTCTGGGTAACGGCATCTTTAAAGGTACCAATATTGGACATCGTTTGTATACCAGCATCCACCTTTAAAGATGCCTGAACATCAGGATTTACCTGAGCTGATAACCCCGAATGGGCTAAAACAAATTTTTTTTACACCAATGGATTTTTTAACACTGGATAGAGGTGTACCAAAACATTTAGTAGGGGGATTCGTTACAGACGAGGATTGGGGCGTACAGGGGATTGAGTGCCCAGCTGGCAAAGCAAATTGGAGCTCCATACCACTTTCTTCTATAACTGGGTTCAGCTGACTTTGTCGACCTTTAATCTGCATTTGTGTTTTTTTTAATGAGTCAACAATGGAGAGATTACGCAACCATTTACGAGAAGAGGTATTTCGTCATTTATCAATTTACGATATTTAGTTTTTTTGCCTCTACCTCTCACACTGTCAAGGGCTTCTATACCCTGTGAATGAACCATGGCTACTGTTTGGATTATATGATCTTTTTGACCAGCCTTTTGAGAGGCCATACCTGTCCCCAGAATAGTTGCCTCTAATGGAGGGATGGAATTAGATGTAGAAGCAACTTTGACAGCAGAATCATCTATTGTTATAGGGTCATTAACTGCAGATCTCAAATTGCTTTGACATGTCTCTTCCACAATAGGTGCTAAACTTCGGGATGCTATATGCCCCACAAAAGCTTCTAAATCTTCAAGCTTAATATGTGTAGAGCTTAGCAATGTAGTGTGGACCTTCACCTCTTCCCAGATATTGTCGTATAGTTGAACAAATAAGCTGAAAACCATGTTAAGTGCAGAGAGGCTGGGAGAAGGCAGCTTTATAAAGTCAGCCTCTGTGAGAGTCTGATGAATAGCGACCTTGCTGGGTTGATCAGAGTAGTCTGGTGAGGCGATAGACTGCTCACCACAGTTCACTTGTCATAGTCTGTTAATTCCGTTGGTGACTTGACTCTTGATGCATCACATGTCTGTTGGATTACGCTCTCTGAGATCTCACAGGCATTTGGAATTGAGACAGAGTCTGCATACCTTCTATCAGGCTCATACGAACAAGATCTTAACACCCTCAAGGAAACCTATGCAATCATCCAGGCCTGGATGGCGGCTAACGGCCTATGCCTGAACAGGGATAAAACAGAAATCCTCCTGGTAGGGCCCAAGGACATTTTGAACAAACTAGACAGTCGATACAGCACTTTCAGTATTGAGAATACTGTAATCACAGTTTCTGCTGCTGTAAAAACTCTGAGTGTGTACCTCGACTACATCCTATCAATGAAGCGGCAGGTCAGTTCTATTGCATCATCGGCAGCTCTCAAGACCAAAATAATCAATGCAGTAAAACCTCACCTCTCGTCCAAAAACTGCCTTAACATTGCCAGAGCCACTATCGGGGATAAGATGGACTATTGCAATGTCCTGCTCTTAGGCACTTCATCTAAAAACATCAACAAACTGCAAATCACTCAAAATAATGCCCTCAGAGCATCACTAAGTATCCCAAGAAGAGAGCATATCTCCCAAGCCAGAAGAGACGCCCATTGGCTCCCAATCAAAGAGAGCATTCTGTTCAAGACCCTCACCATCACACACAGATGCCTCTCGCAGTCTACACCCCCATATCCATCTGAGCGAATTCACCAGGTGTCCGCCAACAGACCCAAACGGGACCGATACTCACACCAGCTCTCAATCACTGCTTTCAAAAGAGCCAAAGCTGGTGGGGCCAGTTTCACGGTGTTAACACCTAAAAACTGGAACACTCTACCACTCCATCTCAGAAATGAAACCTCCTTCACTATCTTCAGAAAAGCCCTGAAAACAAAGCTATTCAACTAGATTCTACTGTACTGTATTCCACTGTAAACAAGTATCACACCAATATGATTATACTATGAACCATGTCTTGTGCTCCACTGTAACCAAGGAACATACCAGTATGTTCAATTCATCACCCAAGTAATGTTTTTCTCACCCGTGTACAAGTAAACCTTCTGTAACAGCGCAACAATGCCTCAGGGCCGCTATGCGCTTTATAAATTCAAATAAATAAAATAAATAAATACTCCATTATGCTTAAGTCCGTTACAACATTCATCTGTGTGCGGTCTGGGATTGCAGTCTTTCTAGTGGGCTGAGAATATTTAACTTCAGTACTTGTCCCAGAGAGCTTGGGAAGGTAGGCCACTTTTGCAGCCCTGACCAGGTGAGTGGAAAGGCCCCAGGGACTGTCTCCAACCTGCTGATTCCACAGACCCATTTCCTTATTTCCCTCAGCCTCCTCCCACCTCCCCGCCCGCCCCCTCCACTGATTGGCTGCTGCCTCATGTGTGAGCCAGAGCTTGGGCCTTGTCCTGCGGTTTGTACGCCGCCTTGCCACTTTTGTAGCCCTGACCAGGTGAGTGGAAAGGCCCGGGGATTGTTGTCTCCAGCCCGCTGATTTTTTAAAGAAAGTTTGCCCACCCCTGTTTGCAGCCTCTGTCCCCCCGACCCTCCACAGACCCATTTCCTTATTTCCCTCAGGCTCCTCCCACCTCCTAGCCCTCCCACCTCCCCTGATAGGCCATTCCACCAGGTCATAAGTGACCCTCCCAGGGTAGCCCTCTGCCCGTGCAGTCTCTGCGGCGAAAGGCCCAAGGCAAAGGGCGGCTCCAACAGAGGCAGCTCCAGATCATTTCTGCTGGTGTCAGCAGGGGAAGCCAGTGGCCAGCCGTCATCCAGCAACTACTAGGACTAGTAAGGTAGGAGTGGCCAAAGTGGCAGGTAGAGCAATTATTCTACCCTGGAAGCGTAGCCGCTTAGCAAACCTATCTAAAATACTGTGATTGTTTTCCACTGCCTCCGGGCCCCACACTGTCAATTCTAGCTGTGTTTGGGATTGTACCCGACTGTTCAATTGACTCTCAAATCTAGCTGTGTTTTAGGATTGAATTCAACTGCTCTGTTAGGCGTAGGCCTTTCTCCCACTACACAGGACTCTCAAATCTAGCTGTGTTTAGGATTGTATTCAACTGCTCTGCTCTGTTAGGCATAGGCATCTCTCCCACTATACAGGAGTCTCAAATCTAGTGTTTGGGATTATACCCAACAGTTCAATTGACTCTCAAATCTAGCTGTTTTTGGGATTGTACCCAACTGTTCAATTGACTCTCAAATCTAGCTGTGTTTAGGATTGTATTGAACTGCTCTGTTAGGCGTAGGCCTCTTTCTCCTGTGCAGGACTCTCAAATCTAGCTGTGTTTAAGATTGTATTCAACTGCTCTGTTAGGCGTAGGCCTTTCTCACACTACACATTACTCTCAAATCTAGCTGTGTTTAGGATTGTATTCAACTGCTCTGTTAGGCGTAGGCCTCTCTCCCACTATACAGGACTCTCAAATCTAGTGTTTGGGATTGTACCCAACTGTTCAATTGACTCTCAAATCTAGCTGTGTTTAGGATTGTACCCAGCTGTTCAATTGACTCTCAATTCTAGCTGTGTTTAGGATTGCATCTAGCTGTTCAATTGACTCTCAAATCTAGCTGTGTTTGGGATTGTACCCAGCTGTTCAATTGACTCTCAAATGTAGCTGTGTTTTGGGATTGTACCCAACTGTTCAATTGACTCTCAAATCTAGCTATGTTTAGGATTGTATTCAACTGCTCTGTTAGGCACAGGGCTCTCTCCCACTATACAGGACTCTCAAATCTAGCTGTGTTTAGGATTGTACCCAACTGCTCAATTGACTCTCAAATCTAGCTGTGTTTAGGATTGTATTCAACTGCTCTGTTGGGTGTGGGCCTCTCTCCCAATGTGCAGGATTCTCGATCCTGGCTGTGATTGGTATTTCACTCAATTGCTAAATTGACTCTAGTGGAGTTTAGTATTACGCTCAATTGTTCTGTTGGGCATGGGCTTCTCTCCCACTATAGAGGACCCTCAAATCTAGCTGGATTTTAGGATTGTGCTGAATCACTCATTAGTCTCTCAAATCTAGCGGTATTTATATTTTGTCCAATTGTCCTACTGACTCTCAGGTCTAATAGCATTTGATAGGGTACTCAATTGCTCAATTGACTCTCAATTCCAGCAGTGTTTGGTGTTGTACTCAATTGTTCTGCTGGGCGTAGGCCTCTCTTCCACTATACAGGACCCCATATTCAGCTATACTCATTCACTACCTGAAGCCAGGCCCCTCCCATTGTCCAGTCACCTCAGAGCTGGGCGCTGAACTATTACTCATTAAAATCCAGACCATCCTCTAGCTACAAAGCGGTCCAGAAACCAGCTACTCGAACAACCACCCAAGACCTTTTGAAACAGGGTCCCCCTGCCCTTCCGAGCCCTAACTGAAGCGTTAAGCACTACCTGCCATTATTGATCATCCACACCAGTGATACCAAGTCCCAACTCCCTACCAATACCCATAGAGCTATCACTACTCACCCAACTGAGTCCTAAACCACCCGACAGCTGAACGCCCACTTCCCCAAAACCCTTGACAGTGCACCCATAGGAAACACACCTTGACCCATCAACAGGAACGACGGACTGAACCTGAGAGTATCCGAGCACATCAAGACTAAAGAAACATCAATACTATGCTTGCACAATGCATCACATAAAACCACTTACCCTGCTACCTCTGCACCTTGAAGCAAAATGCCCCGACCCAGAAAGGGACACCGAGAAAGAGAGCAAGATCGTGCAACAATGGCCACAGACACAGAAAGCCAACAGCACCCAGTAGAAGAAGCCTCAAATTCAGGAAACACCATGCCTAACACGGTTATCATCAGAACAAACTTTGTAAGAGGAAAAGCCTTATATCTTACACCTTGCCTTGTGACAACCACCGAGTGTCAATACCTCAACAACACTGAAATCTCAACACATACAAAGAATCCCCTGAAACACCTGAACAATATAAGGGAGCACCGAATAAGAGAGTGGGATGATTCCATCCCTCTTACCCCATACATCACAAGAACAGAGGAGCACCATCGATACCCACAACATACTAGACAAGACGACAAAGCCCTGGTAACCAACAACCCTACCATTAACCTAACAGCCCTATTCAATGAAGAAGAAGCCATCGCTGCTCTTCAACCAATCGTCATCACTGGAGAAGCACCACAATTGAACAGCCATTTTTTATTTTTTTTATTTATTGCATTTATATTTTGCGCAGCCATAAACCCATAGGTGTGAGAGCGCAGACAAGACAAAAAAACAGAAAGAGAAGACAGAGAGAACCAGGAACCGAGAAGATAGTCTGAGAATCGTATACTACTACTTGAAGAGGAAGGTTTTAAGGTCCGTCTTGAAGTTGCTTAGGGCTGCAGAGTTTCTCAGTTGACCTGGTAAGGTGTTCCAGATAGCCAGTGCCGTGAAGGCGAAAGCACCCCATTGTGCTTTTTTGGTCTTGAATTTGGGTTGGTGAAGCATGTTCTGATTATTGGAACGCAGATTTCTGAGATTGGGTTTTATTCCTATGTACCTTTGTAGGTAGGTAGGCATGGTGCCCTTAAGGCATTTAAAGGTGATAACCATGAGTCTGAATGTAATAGGCGCCTCCACGGGCAGCCAGTGCAAGGTGCGACGTGCCTCAGATACATGTGCTCTATGGGCAAGGCCAGAGATAGCTCTGACGGCTCCATTCTGAACCACCTGAAGGCGGCTAATGGTCTGTTTGCTGGTACCTGCTAATAGGCTACAGCAATAGTCCAGTTTTGAACCTATTATAGCGTGAGCAATAGCCTCTGCATTAGGTTGAGAGATAAGCGGTCGTAAGTGGGATAGCAATTTAATATAAGTAGCAGAAGACACAGTACTGGCCACATATGAATTCATAGAGAGCGATTGGTCCAGAACCACCCCCAGAATCTTTACCTTCGGAAGAGTGGGGATCAAGGCATCTCCAAGCTGAAAGTGTTTATAGGCTGGGTCTAATTTAGCCAAGATGCTATCAGAGCCCACGATCATAAGTTCCGTCTTTCCACGGTTAAGAGAGAGATTATTCCACATCATCCAAAGTTAAATGATGGTGAAGATACGGTTAAGTTCTTTTTCATCCTGATCATGCTGCCCAGTGAGAGGGATGACACATTGGGTGTCGTCTGCATCGATAGAGAATAAAATGCACTCCTGGGCAAGGTGGGCAAAGAAGGGAGTCATGAAAATGTTGCATATGCAAGGTGACAAGCTGGCTCCCTGAGGTACGCCAAAGTGTATCTGGATTGCCGGGGCTTTAGCATTATGGGCGCATACTCTACTAGATCTGTTTGATATGAAGGAGAGTAGCCAGTTAGTGGAGGCCCACGAGCAGTTGGCTACTGACATAAGCCTTTCTGCCAATATGGCATGGTCGACGAGGTCAAACGCTGCCGATTGGTCCAAAGAAATAAGGAGAGAGACCTTCTGATTGTCCATCCTTTGGAGCAATTGAGACTTGAGATCCAATAACGAGGTCTTGGTACCGAAGTTTTGTCAAAACCCTGACTGGAAGGCGTTAAGGATGGGTTGGGAGTTAAGATGTTGGGCCAGTTGAATATAAGCTACCCGGTCCAATATCTTTAACAGGAAAGGGGTGTTAGTTATTGGCCTATAATTGGTGGGTACACTTTGATCTAAATTGGGTTTTTCAATAATGGGGTAACCCAAGCTTGCTTCAGGTCATCTGGAACCGTGCAATTCCGAAGAGAGGCATTGACAAATTTACATATGGCCTGTACCATAGTAGGGGGGCATGTTTTAATGGTAGTAGAAGCACATGGATCATCTGTGCAATTAGTAGCTTTGAGTTTGTTGATAATAGAGGCTAGCTTCTCTTCTGATATGGGTACAAAGTCAAAGATAGGGATGTCTGGATCCCTGGTAGAAGTGTTATTGACTATATGGGTGCCCTGTTTGTCAAAAGCACTGTTTTTGGTAGCTATGGATTCCCGGATACCATTCAGTTTATTAGCCATGGCATTCTGAATATCCAAACACCAGTCGTCATTTTTTTATGATCATCGATACTGCAGGTTCTGGAACAGTCTCTTGTTCTTTCAGAATTTTAAATAATTCCTTAGAGTTCGAGGTGGCCTGTAGGATTCTAGAGTCCAGGTAAGATTTCTTGGCTTCAGTGATAGCTCTTTTGTAGTTATGAGCGGCGACTTTGTAGTTAGATAGTGCTATAGGAGATTGATTACTTTTCCAGATGTAAAATAACTTAAGAGAGGGGCTTTCAGGGATTGAAGTTCAGAGGAGAACCAAGGATTAGGGAGTTTCTTTCCGATTATATTTTTTTGGCTTTCATAGGTGCGAGAGAGTCCATGCAATCAATCTAGTGGATGGCTTCAATGAAGAAGCAGCCGTCGCTGTTCTTCATCCAATCAACATCAATACAGGAACACCACGACAAAACAACCACAAACCAGACCTAGGAACAACCAATAAACAAAACCAGACCAAGAAAATCCCCTGTAATTTAATAAACGCTAGGTCAATGTCCCAATATTCAACCGAAATATATGACCCGCTATCTGATGGAGGTATCGACATCCTATTTTTAACTGAAACATGGCTAGATGACAACTACAAGATCACCCTCAACAACTGCCTTCCTGAAAACTTCAAATGCATCCAAGCAAACAGGAAAACCAAAATAGGGGGGGGGGGGACTGGCAATCATTCAAGAGGAACACCTGGCTATCAAACTGGAAGCTCCATTAAACATTGATAAATGTGAATCCTTAGTCCTACGCCTTTCAATAAACCCCAAAACAAACCTGAAATTAATAGTGATATACAGACCACCAACATACGATGCAACCTTCGTAGAAGCCTTCACGGAAGCAATCACCATCCTACCCATGAAGCACAATCATCTGATCATCCTCTGAGATTTCAACATCTGGTTCGATGAAGAAACCACAACCACACAAAAAGCTTTAACTGCCCAACTAGCAGCAATGAATCTACAACAATTAGTCAAAGGAGCCACACACTCGGCAGGGCATACACTTGATGCAATATTCGCCAATGAAGAACTCATTACGACGGCACCCCCAATTCAAATTCTCTGGAGCGACCACCTCATCATTCCATTTATAATCACAATGGCAGTTCCAATAAACAAGCAACAAGACAAGCCACTAATCACCATGAAAAGAAACTGGAGAACCATCAGACATTCCAACCTAAGGGAACTCCTGGAACTCAGCAAACCACAAGCAACAATTATGGAAGAAGCTGACCTGGATAAAAAAGTAGCTTTACTCCACACCTGGATTGTAACAACCCTAGATGACATCGCCAAAAAAAAAACCTTTCACTCCCTCACGTAAAAAATCAATGGCAAAATGGTTCATCCCACTACTCAGCGCCATGAAAAGAAAAAAATGAAAACTAGAATCAGAATGGAGGATCAATAACAACTCTACAAATAAACTGAAATTTGTGCAACAGATGCACTCATACAAAAAGGAAATAGAAAATGCGGAGAGAAAACACTTCGATAACTGAATCTTCAAAGCACCAAACACCCAAAAAGAACTCAAAATCATAAATGAAATAAAAAACCAACCAGGATGCAACAACACTCCAATTCCATCGATGAAACTATGCAATGACCTAGGAGACCACTTCAAAAAGAAAATCATTACCATCCAACAATCCATACAAAGCAGACCACGTGACCACACTTCAGACCCCACCTATCCTCGTGAGGAACATCCGCACAAACTACAAAGCTTTTCCGAAATATCAGTGGAGACTTTCGTCAAACTGGTAAATCAAAGCAACAAATCAGGCTCTCCATAAGACCCCTGCCCCCTGGAAATATACAAATCTATCCTCAAACAAGGAACTTCCATGGAATACCATAGGAATGTCCTCAACCATTCGATCTCAACAGGTAGAGTACCACAGGCCTTCAAATCGGTATACATCAGGCCGCTACTCAAAGACACAGCAGGAAACGTATAGGATTTATCCAACTACAGACCCATCTCCAATATCCTGTACGTAGCCAAACTTCTAGAAATGTAAATTTACAAAACAACCCATTAATTCATAGAAGAGCACTGCCTACTAGACCGGGCACAAGTTGGCTTCAGACCAATGAGAGGAACGGAATCAGCTCTCCTCTCAATATGGGATGACCTAAAAGCAAATGCAGACTCAGACAACAGTACTGCCTTGATACTCCTAGACCTATCCACAGCATTCGACACAGTCAACCACGATATCCTCCTAATGAGATTAGAAGGACTGGGAATCACAGACACCACCTTACTATGGATCAAATCCTTCCTAACAAACAGAATGGAAACCGTATGGATGAAACCTTTCAAGTCCAACCCAAGAGACTCCACATGCGGAGTACCACAAGGAAAATCTTTCTCCCCACTTTTATTCAACATCTACCTATATTTATTAATCAAAACCATCAAAAGACACGGCCTCACCTGCTACAACTATGCTGACAACACACAAATAATCTTCAAAATACAAGGCACCATGAAGAAAACACAACTCTAGAGAACTGCCTTTGTGATGTATTCAAGTGGATGAACCTGAACCACCTCAAAATTAATCCACGCAAAACAGAGATAATGATCGTCACAAAAAATGGAGGAGACATCAACCACATCCCTTGGCCAAGAGAACTCGGGACGACCCCAGCGCCATCGTTGATGGTAAAAAACCTGGGGGTCCTGATGGACAAAATCTCACTCTAGAGCCACAAGTAAATGCTCTACTCCAGAAATGCTTCTTTCTCCTGCGATCGGCAAAAAGGATCCTACCGTTCCTGTCATTCGCCAAAAAAACACTTACCATCATCGCTCTGGTCATGTCCAGAGTAGATTATGCCAATAGCCTATACCCGGGTATGCCTGAACGACTTCTAAAAAAACTACAACGCATACAAAATGCAGCAGCCAGTCTCCTTCTCAAACACATCACACCCGCGCTAAAAATACTACATTAGCTACCAATAAAACAACGAATAAAATTCATACCAATGTGCATCATGCACAGAGCAATACACAACCAAGGCGCAGAATTCATGAGAGATAAATGATGCCTACACCAGCCGACAAGAACGCTCAGATCAAGCAGCGACATCCGTCTGGAACCGAAACCCTACAACAGAAGAAAACTCTTTCTCTCACAAGGCACTGAAAACTTGGAATGACCTACCAAAGAATATACGGAACACAAGAAACCACCTAGTATTCAGGAAACTGCTAAAATCCTTGCTCTTCACTGCGTAACTAGAAGACCATCCACTAGAACGCCCACACTGCTAAAACAACAATGAATAAAGATACCAACCCCGGTTCCCACTAAACAACTGAACCCGAACAGAATCCAAGGAACGCATTCCACGACATACCTTAAGACATAATGAGAGATAACCACAAGAGGAGGACACTGAAGACTGAACACCCAGACAGACTAAGACGGAAGCACTTAGACAACTCATCCATAGCATCCTGGCCTGTACCTCACCCAAGGTTTAAGCCGACAAATTCACATAGTAAATAGAAGATTAATAGGACACCACAACTCCTGCTCCGACACCCAAGGAGGAAAATAGACACTCTAACTTCTCTTCAAGGTAGCCCGCCTACTGTGGAGCCTGTACCCCTACCCCACTGCGCAGGACTCTCTTAGCTGGTAGTTGTTATTGGGAGGCCTGGACCTCTTCACGACTCTGTGGGGCACTCAGACTTAGGTGTGGCATACGCACTTGTCAGCTGTAGGCTGAAGCGGGGCTTACTGGGGGACCAGTACTACTACCCACCATGCAGGACTCCCAAAATCTAGGCATTCAGCCATACTGTTAAGATTAGCTGCAAACATATAACCCACTAACCAAAAAGCTCAAACACTCTGCATACTTAACTCATTAAAAAACTCACACAACCAGCTCTCACACCACAAGCCGCACGCACTTCACCACACCGCAACAACACATAAGCCGCACCAACAGCACACGAGGACTGACATTGCTCCGATACCGGCACTGAAGCTCATCGCCGGTGTATACCGAGATGAAGCTGTCCACAGAACACCACTCCTCTGACTATCCTACTCCCCCTTCACCCTAGTAACCCATCCCGCCTTCTCGTTTGCAGATCCACCAGAGCGCCTGGGGACCAACTCCTTTGGTGACATTGCGCGGTACAAATACTTTTAACATTTAACATAATACACTTACCCGCTATAGGAGACATCGGGATCAATGTGCCTTCTTCCTTGGTGGTAGGGTTTGTTTTTGCCCCCCGCTTTTTCACTCCTTTAAGCTGTAATTCCACAGGGGCATCTGAAGGGGTTGCTTTCAGTGATTCATTTATATTATCAACCCCTAAATTATGCCTCAAAGCAGCAACAATGTCTGCTTCATTGCAATGCTCTTCGGTGTCCTCAGTACTGGCTGTTGGGTGGGCAAGACCGCCGTCCGCAGTTGATAGGCCTGTTGGAATAATCCAAGGAATTAATTGTCTCTGTGCCATGGATTTGGCTTCTAAGACCAGTTCTAAGGGCCATGTTTTCGATGTGTTGGGTTCAAACAGCTGACAAGGACAACTCCGCAGTCACCCAATGTATAACCCCCTGTTTTCTGTAATAATGAAAACGTGCTCTGTTCAAAGGTAAAGGATCCATGCAGTCACCAAGACATATTAAAGCAATGAAGCAATGTAAATGAAATTGGCCCAAGAGGGAGAGTTGCTGTGTGGTATGGAAGGGGTCAAAGTCATCACGTGTTACGCTGTGAAGAGAGGCATGCAGGCTGCCTGAGTCTATCTAGCCGTCACAGTCGAAGACAGTAGAAGTAAAACTCTCTGCAAATGGCTCAGCGCAAGCTCCACGTCCAAATGAGGTCTTTAAAGAATTGCCTCCTCCTTCAATCCAGCAAGCAGAGTAAACAGACTACAGCACAGCACCAGTAGAAGACAAACACCTCTGTTAACGGCTCGGTGAATGCTCCACGTCCAAATGAGGTCTTTAAAGAATTGCCTCCTCCTTCAAACCAGCAAGCAGAGTAAACAAACTACAGCACAGCACCAGTAGAAGACAAACGCCTCTGCAAACGGCTCTGCCGACGTTCCGCATCCAAATGAGGTCTTTAAAGAATGGACTCCTCCTTCAATCCAGCAAGCAGAGTAAACGGACTACAGCACAGCACCAGTAGAAGACAAACACCTCTGTTAACGGCCCCGTGAATGCTCCACGTCCAAATGAGGTCTTTAAAGAATTGCCTCCTCCTTCAAACCAGCAAGCAGAGTAATCAGATTACAGCACAACACCAGTAGAAGACAAACGCCTCTGCAAACGGCTACTTATTAGAATGGTGAAGATACCAGCAGCATGTGCGTGCACCGAGTCTGAAATAAATGTCTTGTAAAAGTGGTTTTTCATTTGAGAACCAAACACTTGGCACACTTGCTACAGATCTATTTATGTGAACCAAACCATTACAGTTTTCAATAACTAACAGTGAAGAAACAAGCCGGAAGTGTCACAAATTCTTCATCTTCATAAGATGAAAAGTAGATGGCTGTATGGATAGGAGTGAGAACCAGACTTGTGTCAAAAGTTGTGGAGTTCTGTAGATTTACACTGAATAATGCATCCAATGGAAAACGGATTCGGATAAGCTATCATTATAAAAGCAATACTTCCAATGTGAAATACATTAATATCTTGAGAATTATGTTTATGTAGATCATTTTCTATTCATACATATTTTGTGTTTGAGTTTTACTTCTTTAAAAGCCTTGGACATGCTCCCAAAGGCGCAAACATGTGTTGCGAGGGTGTTTCATGCCAGTTCTTTTTTAATTTTCCATATACCCATCTATACATTTCATATTAAAACTTAAAAGGGATAGGTGGTAATGTAATGTGTTTGCTGTGCTTTTATCCTTTGAGGGCCGTTTCCGCTGTTGTGTGCTGTTTCTCTATGCATATTTACCCAAAAAAGGGACATTTATGATCTGGTTCGAAATGTTTGTGGTATCACTGTGATAGATTTTTGGGTGTTCCATGTATTCCGAGAATGCCAGGGAAATAGCCCAGCCTTCGAGATGCGGTAGTGGTAAGGCTATTTTCACTTCAATGAGAAGAACGTGGGTGCCATCCATGTTCATAGCACTGCGTATATCTGGAAATGTGTACTGAAGTATTCTAGAAGAGAGGCGAGGAGGACCGTGTAGGCATTGAAAAGCCACGGGGAAAGGGTAGAGGTCTTTGGAATCCCATATCTTACAGGTGTGGGATATGAAATCCAGTGACCTACCTGTACAGATGCAGACTCATTCATTCGGGAAGGATATTTGCCATTCAAGTACTTTTCTGGATATGTCCAATGAGTTCCTTAAGAGGTGCATGAGGATATCATGGCTGTCAGCACCATCAGCTGCAGAAAGGTAGAGGTGGATAAAGCAGCTTTGTCATTTCCGCCTTGGAGGTTCCAAAAGTGCCCGCCTGGTTTTAAGAAGGTCGGTTTCAGTCCTCTCGGGGATTTGAAGCCTGTTCGGCAGTCGGGCAGTAACCGAGTTATTCTCCCTATGGTCCTGGAGTTGCAAGGTCACACACCTTTCTTGAACGGGAGAGTTGATATCATGCAGAGGTTTGTTTGCCTGTAAGTGTTCATGTTGAGTTTCTTGAGGAGACGAGTCCTGGTCGTCGCTCTTTTTAGTAGGATAGGTACTGATCAAACTGCCCAGGAGGCACTGCTGAATGAGACCAATGCAGGGGTGAGTTTTGGTGTTATCTCTTTATAATGAAGCTGGCGGGACCAGAATCACTTTGAGTGGAGGACAGTTTTAGCCCTCTTACAATCACACAGCATCTCATTAACCATGCTCATTAACTATGCTTCTTTCTGATTGAGGCAACATCTCTATAGTTGCAGTGCAGGAACACGCCTAAACTTCAAATGGGTAGTTGTGGCATAGTATGTCCTGCTACATACTGGCATGCGAGCCGTTATTGCTTAGGTGATAGGATAGATCTAAAACATTTCATCCAATCTGCCAGCCCTTTTTACAGGTTACAGCCACAGGCGTCTGTGATCTAACCTGTCCGATGAGGCCGAGGGTGTTACAGCTTTTGGAGCAGTACATTGGTGATTAGGAGCGAAAAGTTTAACATTTGTGTTTAATACCAGTGTTAGGAAGTCTGTATAATAGCTGCCGTGTAATGGATCTTTCTTTAAATGTCTTTCTGGTGCTTGGTGCGAGGACGGTGTATTTTAGGCGAAGAGAATTCTCCTTTGTGTGATACAGACATTCATTATAAAGTGTTGGCATAGCAAAGAAGCATGACTCTATGGCTCAAATGTGCTAATTGCATTCCAAAAGGTACCCGAGAGGGCAGCAGTATGTGCAAGGTGCTGGGATCTCCTAAACTTCAAATACCGCCGGCGAAAGTGTTTAGCTTACCGGGAGCTTGGCAGGTCACGATTTAGAATGCCGCCTCAATTTAGCATATTTTATGTTGCACCTAGGAAAGGATTAGGCAGCAAATGCTTGCATTTGGCTTTTTAAATGCCAGACTGTCTTGCTACCTGTCAAGACGAAAAACGGCTAATTAAGGGGGAGACCAATGAATGTGTAAAAAGTGCATCTATAATTATAGTCATTGCAAGAACATGTGCTCACAGTGCACGGGGGTTTTTTACATTCTAACTGTCCATTTCTTATCATCCCTTGCTTTTGGAATCTGTTATTACCAGGTATGTCTAAGAAATCAAGTGAATACTTGAACACATGTTTTGTCTAAAATTAAATGTATTATTGTCAGGGTTATGCAACTGTGTCATGCACGTAAAAGAAGGTAGTTATCAATTCTTAAATCAAAGAAATTTCTTTTTAGCTGCTTTTTCTAATGATTGGTTTTACTGATCTTTTTGCTAACCCATTCTCTCATTGCTGCAAAGCAGTGAACTGGGCCCTATTTTCGACCATAAACAGAGAAGACAGTGAACACTCCCTCAGAGGTGAACACTCCCTCAGAGCTGAAGGGATAGTGTAATATATGCGACTATAACCAGAGAAGGCGGTGAACACTCCCTCAGTGGTGAACACTCACTCATAGCTGAAGGGATAGTGTGGTATTTGCGACCATAAACAATGAAGGCAGTGAACACTCCCTCAGAGGTGAACACTCCCTCAGAGCTGAAGGGATAGTGTAATATTTGCGACTATAACCAGAGTAGGCGGTGAACACTCCCTCAGAGGTGAACACTCCCTCAGAGCTGAAGGGATATTGTAATATTTGCGACCATGACCAGAGAAGGCGGTGAACCCTAGTGTAATATTTGCGACCATAACCAGAGAAGGCAGTGAAAACTCTCTCAGAGCTGAAGAGATATTGTAATATTTGCGACCATAACCAGAGAAGGCAGTGAACCCTCCCTTAGAGCTGAAGGGATAGCGTAATATTTGCGACCATAACCAGAGAAGGCGGTGAACCCTAGTGTAATATTTGCAACCATAACCAGAGAAGACGGTGAAAACTCTCTCAGAGCTGAAGGTATAGTGTAATATTTGCGATCATAACTAGAGAAGGCGGTGAACACTCCCTCAGAGCTGAAGGGATACTGTAATATTTGCGACCATAACCAGAGAAGGAGGTGAACACTCACTCAGAGCTGAAGGGATAGTGTAATATTTGTGACCATAACCAGAGAAGGCGGTGAACCCTCCCTTAGAGCTGAAGGGATAGTGTAATATTTGCGAACATAACCAGAGAAGGCGGTGAACCCTAGTGTAATATTTGCGACCATAACCAGAGAAGGCAGTGAAAACTCTCTCAGAGCTGAAGAGATATTGTAATATTTGCGACCATAACCAGAGAAGCCGGTGAACCCTCCCTTAGAGCTGAAGGGATAGTGTAATATTTGCGACCATAATTAGAGAAGGCGGTGAACCCTAGTGTAATATTTGCGACCATAACCAGAGAAGGCAGTGAAAACTCTCTCAGTGCTGAAGGTATAGTGTAATATTTGCGACCATGACGAGAGAAGGCGGTGAACACTCCCTCAGAGCTGAAGGGATAGTGTAATATTTGTGACCATAACCAGAAAAGGAGGTGAACACTCACTCAGAGCTGAAGGAATAGTGTAATATTTGTGACCATAACCAGAGAAGGCGGTGAACCCTCCCTTAGAGCTGAAGGGATAGTGTAATATTTGCGACCATAACCAGAGAAGGCGGTGAACCCTAGTGTAATATTTGCGACCATAACCAGAGAAGGCGGTGAACACTCCCTCAGAGCTGAAGGGATGGTGTAATATTTGCGACCATAGCCAGAGAAGGCGGTGAACCCTCCCTTAGAGCTGAAGGGATAGTATAATATTTGCGACCATAACCAAAGAAGGCGATGAACCCTAGTGCAATATTTGCGACCATAACCAGAGAAGGCGGTGAAAACTCTCTCAGAGCTGGAGGTATAGTGTAATATTTGCGACCATAACTAGAGAAGGCGGTGAACACTCCCTCAGAGCTGAAGGGATACTGTAATATCTGCAAACATAACCAGAGAAGGAGGTGAACACTCACTCAGAGCTGAAGGGATAGTGTAATATTTGTGACCATAAGCAGAGAAGGCGGTGAACCTCCCTTAGAGCTGAAGGGATAGTGTAATATTTGCGACCATAACCAGAGAAGGCGGTGAACCCTAGTGTAATATTTGCGACCATAACCAGAGAAGGCGGTGAAAACTCTCTCAGTGCTGAAGGTATAGTGTAATATTTGTGACCATAACCAGAGAAGGCGGTGAACACTCCCTCAGAGCTGAAGGGATAGTGTAATATTTGCGACCATAACCAGAGAAGGCGGTGAACCCTAGTGTAATATTTGCGACCATAACCAGAGAAGGTAGTGAAACTCTCTCAGAGCTGAAGAGATATTGTAATATTTGCGACCATAACCAGAGAAGGCAGTGAACCCTCCCTTAGAGCTCAAGGGATAGCGTAATATTTGCGACCATAACCAGAGAAGGCGGTGAACCCTAGTGTAATATTTGCGACCATAACCAGAGAAGGCAGTGAAAATTCTCTCAGAGCTGAATGTATAGTGTAATATTTGCGACCATAACCAGAGAAGGCAGTGAACCCTAGTGTAATATTTGCGACCATAACCAGAGAAGGCGGTGAACACTCCCTCAGAGCTGAAGGGATAGTGTAATATTTGTGAACATAACCAGAGAAGGCGGTGAACCCTCCCTTAGAGCTGAAGGGATAGTGTAACATTTGCGACCATAACCAGAGAAGGCGGTGAACCCTAGTGTAATATTTGCGACCATAACCAGAGAAGGAGGTGAACACTCCCTCAGAGCTGATGGGATAGTGTAATATTTGCGACCATAATCAGAGAAGGCGGTGAACCCTAGTGTAATCTTTGCGACCATAACCAGAGAAGGCAGTGAAAACTCTCTCAGAGCTGAATGTATAGTGTAATATTTGCGACCATAACCAGAGAAGGCAGTGAACCCTAGTGTAATATTTGCGACCATAACCAGAGAAGGAGGTGAACACTCCCTCAGAGCTGATGGGATAGTGTAATATTTGCGACCATAACCAGAGAAGGCGGTGAACCCTAGTGTAATCTTTGCGACCATAACCAGAGAAGGCGGTGAACACTCCCTCAGAGCTGAAGGGATAGTGTAATATTTGCGACCATAGCCAGAGAAGGCGGTGAACCCTCCCTTAGAGCTGAAGGGATAGTGTAATATTTGCAACCATAACCAGAGAAGGCGGTGAACCCTAGTGTAATATTTGCGACCATAACCAGAGAAGGAGGTGAACACTCCCTCAGAGCTGATGGGATAGTGTAATATTTGCCACCATAACCAGAGAAGGCGGTGAACACACCGTCAGAGCTGAAGGGATAGCGTAATATTTGCGACCATAACCTGAGAAGGTGGTGAACCCTTCCTCAGAGCTGAAGGGGTAGTGTAATATTTGCACCCATAACCAGAGAAGGCAGTGAACACTGCCTCAAAGGTGAAGGGATAATGTAATATTTGCGACCATAACCAAAGAAGGCTGTGAACGTGACCATACCCTGAGAAGGCAGTGAATACTCCCTCCGAGCTGAAGGGATAATGTAATATTTGCGACCATAACCAGAGAAGGCGGTGAACACTCTCTCAGGGCTGAAGGGATAGTGTAATATTGTAATATTTGCGACCATAACCAGAGAAGGCGGTGAACACTCTCTCAGGGCTGAAGGGATAGTGTAATATTGTAATATTTGCGACCATAACCAGAGAAGGCGGTGAACCCTCCCTCAGAGCTGAAGGAATAATGTAATATTTGCGACCATAACCAGAGAAGGCGGTGAACACTCCCTCAGAGGTGAACACTCCCTCAGAGCTGAAGGGATAGTGTAATATTTGCGACTATAACCAGAGTAGGCGGTGAACACTCCCTCAGAGGTGAACACTCCCTCAGAGCTGAAGGGATATTGTAATATTTGCGACCATGACCAGAGAAGGCGGTGAACCCTAGTGTAATATTTGCGACCATAACCAGAGAAGGCAGTGAAAACTCTCTCAGAGCTGAAGAGATATCGTAATATTTGCGACCATAACCAGAGAAGGCAGTGAACCCTCCATTAGAGCTGAAGGGATAGCGTAATATTTGCGACCATAACCAGAGAAGGCAGTGAACCCTCCCTTAGAGCTGAAGGGATAGCGTAATATTTGCAACCATAACCAGAGAAGGCGGTGAAAACTCTCTCAGAGCTGAAGGTATAGTGTAATATTTGCGACCATAACTAGAGAAGGCGGTGAACACTCCCTCAGAGCTGAAGGGATAGTGTAATATTTGTGACCATAACCAGAAAAGGAGGTGAACACTCACTCAGAGCTGAAGGGATAGTGTAATATTTGTGACCATAACCAGAGAAGGCGGTGAACCCTCCCTTAGAGCTGAAGGGATAGTGTAATATTTGCGACCATAACCAGAGAAGGCGGTGAACCCTAGTGTAATATTTGCGACCATAACCAGAGAAGGCGGTGAACACTCCCTCAGAGCTGAAGGGATGGTGTAATATTTGCGACCATAGCCAGAGAAGGCGGTGAACCCTCCCTTAGAGCTGAAGGGATAGTATAATATTTGCGACCATAACCAAAGAAGGCGATGAACCCTAGTGCAATATTTGCGACCATAACCAGAGAAGGCGGTGAAAACTCTCTCAGAGCTGGAGGTATAGTGTAATATTTGCGACCATAACTAGAGAAGGCGGTGAACACTCCCTCAGAGCTGAAGGGATACTGTAATATCTGCAAACATAACCAGAGAAGGAGGTGAACACTCACTCAGAGCTGAAGGGATAGTGTAATATTTGTGACCATAAGCAGAGAAGGCGGTGAACCTCCCTTAGAGCTGAAGGGATAGTGTAATATTTGCGACCATAACCAGAGAAGGCGGTGAACCCTAGTGTAATATTTGCGACCATAACCAGAGAAGGCGGTGAAAACTCGCTCAGTGCTGAAGGTATAGTGTAATATTTGTGACCATAACCAGAGAAGGCGGTGAACACTCCCTCAGAGCTGAAGGGATAGTGTAATATTTGCGACCATAACCAGAGAAGGCGGTGAACCCTCCCTTAGAGCTGAAGGGATAGCGTAATATTTGCAACCATAACCAGAGAAGGCGGTGAAAACTCTCTCAGAGCTGAAGGTATAGTGTAATATTTGCGACCATAACTAGAGAAGGCGGTGAACACTCCCTCAGAGCTGAAGGGATAGTGTAATATTTGTGACCATAACCAGAAAAGGAGGTGAACACTCACTCAGAGCTGAAGGGATAGTGTAATATTTGTGACCATAACCAGAGAAGGCGGTGAACCCTCCCTTAGAGCTGAAGGGATAGTGTAATATTTGCGACCATAACCAGAGAAGGCGGTGAACCCTAGTGTAATATTTGCGACCATAACCAGAGAAGGCGGTGAACACTCCCTCAGAGCTGAAGGGATGGTGTAATATTTGCGACCATAGCCAGAGAAGGCGGTGAACCCTCCCTTAGAGCTGAAGGGATAGTATAATATTTGCGACCATAACCAAAGAAGGCGATGAACCCTAGTGCAATATTTGCGACCATAACCAGAGAAGGCGGTGAAAACTCTCTCAGAGCTGGAGGTATAGTGTAATATTTGCGACCATAACTAGAGAAGGCGGTGAACACTCCCTCAGAGCTGAAGGGATACTGTAATATCTGCAAACATAACCAGAGAAGGAGGTGAACACTCACTCAGAGCTGAAGGGATAGTGTAATATTTGTGACCATAAGCAGAGAAGGCGGTGAACCTCCCTTAGAGCTGAAGGGATAGTGTAATATTTGCGACCATAACCAGAGAAGGCGGTGAACCCTAGTGTAATATTTGCGACCATAACCAGAGAAGGCGGTGAAAACTCGCTCAGTGCTGAAGGTATAGTGTAATATTTGTGACCATAACCAGAGAAGGCGGTGAACACTCCCTCAGAGCTGAAGGGATAGTGTAATATTTGCGACGATAACCAGAGAAGGCGGTGAACCCTAGTGTAATATTTGCGACCATAACCAGAGAAGGTAGTGAAACTCTCTCAGAGCTGAAGAGATATTGTAATATTTGCGACCATAACCAGAGAAGGCAGTGAACCCTCCCTTAGAGCTCAAGGGATAGCGTAATATTTGCGACCATAACCAGAGAAGGCGGTGAACCCTAGTGTAATATTTGCGACCATAACCAGAGAAGGCAGTGAAAACTCTCTCAGAGCTGAATGTATAGTGTAATATTTGCGACCATAACCAGAGAAGGCAGTGAACCCTAGTGTAATATTTGCGACCATAACCAGAGAAGGCGGTGAACACTCCCTCAGAGCTGAAGGGATAGTGTAATATTTGTGACCATAACCAGAGAAGGCGGTGAACCCTCCCTTAGAGCTGAAGGGATAGTGTAACATTTGCGACCATAACCAGAGAAGGCGGTGAACCCTAGTGTAATATTTGCGACCATAACCAGAGAAGGAGGTGAACACTCCCTCAGAGCTGATGGGATAGTGTAATATTTGCGACCATAACCAGAGAAGGCGGTGAACCCTAGTGTAATCTTTGCGACCATAACCAGAGAAGGCAGTGAAAACTCTCTCAGAGCTGAATGTATAGTGTAATATTTGCGACCATAACCAGAGAAGGCAGTGAACCCTAGTGTAATATTTGCGACCATAACCAGAGAAGGAGGTGAACACTCCCTCAGAGCTGATGGGATAGTGTAATATTTGCGACCATAACCAGAGAAGGCGGTGAACCCTAGTGTAATCTTTGCGACCATAACCAGAGAAGGCGGTGAACACTCCCTCAGAGCTGGAGGGATAGTGTAATATTTGCGAACATAGCCAGAGAAGGCGGTGAACCCTCCCTTAGAGCTGAAGGGATAGTGTAATATTTGCAACCATAACCAGAGAAGGCGGTGAACCCTAGTGTAATATTTGCGACCATAACCAGAGAAGGAGGTGAACACTCCCTCAGAGCTGATGGGATAGTGTAATATTTGCCACCATAACCAGAGAAGGCGGTGAACACACCGTCAGAGCTGAAGGGATAGCGTAATATTTGCGACCATAACCTGAGAAGGTGGTGAACCCTTCCTCAGAGCTGAAGGGGTAGTGTAATATTTGCACCCATAACCAGAGAAGGCAGTGAACACTGCCTCAAAGGTGAAGGGATAATGTAATATTTGCGACCATAACCAGAGAAGGCTGTGAACGTGACCATACCCTGAGAAGGCAGTGAATACTCCCTCCGAGCTGAAGGGATAATGTAATATTTGCGACCATAACCAGAGAAGGCGGTGAACACTCTCTCAGGGCTGAAGGGATAGTGTAATATTGTAATATTTGCGACCATAACCAGAGAAGGCGGTGAACACTCTCTCAGGGCTGAAGGGATAGTGTAATATTGTAATATTTGCGACCATAACCAGAGAAGGCGGTGAACCCTCCCTCAGAGCTGAAGGAATAATGTAATATTTGCGACCATAACCAGAGAAGGCGGTGAACACTCCCTCAGAGGTGAACACTCCCTCAGAGCTGAAGGGATAGTGTAATATTTGCGACTATAACCAGAGTAGGCGGTGAACACTCCCTCAGAGGTGAACACTCCCTCAGAGCTGAAGGGATATTGTAATATTTGCGACCATGACCAGAGAAGGCGGTGAACCCTAGTGTAATATTTGCGACCATAACCAGAGAAGGCAGTGAAAACTCTCTCAGAGCTGAAGAGATATCGTAATATTTGCGACCATAACCAGAGAAGGCAGTGAACCCTCCCTTAGAGCTGAAGGGATAGCGTAATATTTGCGACCATAACCAGAGAAGGCGGTGAACCCTAGTGTAATATTTGCAACCATAACCAGAGAAGGCGGTGAAAACTCTCTCAGAGCTGAAGGTATAGTGTAATATTTGCGACCATAACTAGAGAAGGCGGTGAACACTCCCTCAGAGCTGAAGGGATACTGTAATATTTGCGACCATAACCAGAGAAGGAGATGAACACTCACTCAGAGCTGAAGGGATAGTGTAATATTTGTGACCATAACCAGAGAAGGCGGTGAACCCTCCCTTAGAGCTGAAGGGATAGTGTAATATTTGCGAACATAACCAGAGAAGGCGGTGAACCCTAGTGTAATATTTGCGACCATAACCAGAGAAGGCAGTGAAAACTCTCTCAGAGCTGAAGAGATATTGTAATATTTGCGACCATAACCAGAGAAGGCGGTGAACCCTCCCTTAGAGCTGAAGGGATAGTGTAATATTTGCGACCATAATCAGAGAAGGCGGTGAACCCTAGTGTAATATTTGCGACCATAACCAGAGAAGGCGGTGAAAACTCTCTCAGTGCTGAAGGTATAGTGTAATATTTGCGACCATGACGAGAGAAGGCGGTGAACACTCCCTCAGAGCCGAAGGGATAGTGTAATATTTGTGACCATAACCAGAAAAGGAGGTGAACACTCACTCAGAGCTGAAGGGATAGTGTAATATTTGTGACCATAACCAGAGAAGGCGGTGAACCCTCCCTTAGAGCTGAAGGGATAGTGTAATATTTGCGATCATAACCAGAGAAGGCGGTGAACCCTAGTGTAATATTTGCGACCATAACCAGAGAAGGAGGTGAACACTCCCTCAGAGCTGAAGGGATATTGTAATATTTGCGACCATAACCAGAGAAGGCGGTGAACCCTAGTGTAATATTTGCGACCATAACCAGAGAAGGCGGTGAACACTCCCTCAGAGCTGAAGGGATGGTGTAATATTTGCGACCATAGCCAGAGAAGGCGGTGAACCCTCCCTTAGAGCTGAAGGGATAGTATAATATTTGCGACCATAACCAAAGAAGGCGATGAACCCTAGTGCAATATTTGCGACCATAACCAGAGAAGGCGGTGAAACTCTCTCAGAGCTGGAGGTATAGTGTAATATTTGCGACCATAACTAGAGAAGGCGGTGAACACTCACTCAGAGCTGAAGGGATACTGTAATATCTGCAAACATAACCAGAGAAGGAGGTGAACACTCACTCAGAGCTGAAGGGATAGTGTAATATTTGTGACCATAAGCAGAGAAGGCGGTGAACCCTCCCTTAGAGCTGAAGGGATAGTGTAATATTTGCGACCATAACCAGAGAAGGCGGTGAACCCTAGTGTAATATTTGCGACCATAACCAGAGAAGGCGGTGAAAACTCTCTCAGTGCTGAAGGTATAGTGTAATATTTGTGACCATAACCAGAGAAGGCGGTGAGCACTCCCTCAGAGCTGAAGGGATAGTGAAATATTTGCGACCATAACCAGAGAAGGCGGTGAACACACCCTCAGAGCTGAAGGGATAGCGTAATATTTGCGACCATAACCTGAGAAGGTGGTGAACCCTTCCTCAGAGCTGAAGGGGTAGTGTAATATTTGCACCCATAACCTGAGAAGGCAGTGAACACTGCCTCAAAGGTGAAGGGATAATGTAATATTTGCGACCATAACCAGAGAAGGCGGTGAACACTCTCTCAGGGCTGAAGGGATAGTGTAATATTGTAATATTTGCGACCATAACCAGAGAAGGCGGTGAACACTCTCTCAGGGCTGAAGGGATAGTGTAATATTGTAATATTTGCGACCATAACCAGAGAAGGCGGTGAACCCTCCCTCAGAGCTGAAGGAATAATGTAATATTTGCGACCATAACCAGAGAAGGCTGTGAACGTGACCATACCCTGAGAAGGCAGTGAATACTCCCTCCGAGCTGAAGGGATAATGTAATATTTGCGACCATAACCAGAGAAGGCGGTGAACACTCTCTCAGGGCTGAAGGGATAGTGTAATATTGTAATATTTGCGACCATAACCAGAGAAGGCGGTGAACACTCTCTCAGGGCTGAAGGGATAGTGTAATATTGTAATATTTGCAACCATAACCAGAGAAGGCGGTGAACCATCCCTCAGAGCTAAAGGAATAATGTAATATTTGCGACCATAACCAGAGAAGGCGGTGAACACTCCCTCAGAGGTGAACACTCCCTTAGAGCTGAAGGGATAGTGTAATATTTGCGACTATAACCAGAGTAGGCGGTGAACACTCCCTCAGAGGTGAACACTCCCTCAGAGCTGAAGGGATATTGTAATATTTGCGACCATGACCAGAGAAGGCGGTGAACCCTAGTGTAATATTTGCGACCATAACCAGAGAAGGCAGTGAAAACTCTCTCAGAGCTGAAGAGATATTGTAATATTTGCGACCATAACCAGAGAAGGCAGTGAACCCTCCCTTAGAGCTGAAGGGATAGCGTAATATTTGCGACCATAACCAGAGAAGGCGGTGAACCCTAATGTAATATTTGCAACCATAACCAGAGAAGGCGGTGAAAACTCTCTCAGAGCTGAAGGTATAGTGTAATATTTGCGACCATAACTAGAGAAGGCGGTGAACACTCCCTCAGAGCTGAAGGGATACTGTAATATTTGTGACCATAACCAGAGAAGGAGGTGAACACTCACTCAGAGCTGAAGGGATAGTGTAATATTTGTGACCATAACCAGAGAAGCCGGTGAACCCTCCCTTAGAGCTGAAGGGATAGTGTAATATTTGCGAACATAACCAGAGAAGGCGGTGAAACCTAGTGTAATATTTGCGACCATAACCAGAGAAGGCAGTGAAAACTCTCTCAGAGCTGAAGAGATATTGTAATATTTGCGACCATAACCAGAGAAGGCGGTGAACCCTCCCTTAGAGCTGAAGGGATAGTGTAATATTTGCGACCATAATCAGAGAAGGCGGTGAACCCTAGTGTAATATTTGCGACCATAACCAGAGAAGGCAGTGAAAACTCTCTCAGAGCTGAAGAGATATTGTAATATTTGCGACCATAACCAGAGAAGGCGGTGAACCCTCCCTCAGAGCTGAAGGAATAATGTAATATTTGCGACCATAACCAGAGAAGGCGGTGAACACTCCCTCAGAGGTGAACACTCCCTTAGAGCTGAAGGGATAGTGTAATATTTGCGACTATAACCAGAGTAGGCGGTGAACACTCCCTCAGAGGTGAACACTCCCTCAGAGCTGAAGGGATATTGTAATATTTGCGACCATGACCAGAGAAGGCGGTGAACCCTAGTGTAATATTTGCGACCATAACCAGAGAAGGCAGTGAAAACTCTCTCAGAGCTGAAGAGATATTGTAATATTTGCGACCATAACCAGAGAAGGCAGTGAACCCTCCCTTAGAGCTGAAGGGGTAGCGTAATATTTGCGACCATAACCAGAGAAGGCGGTGAACCCTAATGTAATATTTGCAACCATAACCAGAGAAGGCGGTGAAAACTCTCTCAGAGCTGAAGGTATAGTGTAATATTTGCGACCATAACTAGAGAAGGCGGTGAACACTCCCTCAGAGCTGAAGGGATACTGTAATATTTGCGACCATAACCAGAGAAGGAGGTGAACACTCACTCAGAGCTGAAGGGATAGTGTAATATTTGTGACCATAACCAGAGAAGGCGGTGAACCCTCCCTTAGAGCTGAAGGGATAGTGTAATATTTGCGATCATAACCAGAGAAGGCGGTGAACCCTAGTGTAATATTTGCGACCATAACCAGAGAAGGAGGTGAACACTCCCTCAGAGCTGAAGGGATATTGTAATATTTGCGACCATAACCAGAGAAGGCGGTGAACCCTAGTGTAATATTTGCGACCATAACCAGAGAAGGCGGTGAACACTCCCTCAGAGCTGAAGGGATGGTGTAATATTTGCGACCATAGCCAGAGAAGGCGGTGAACCCTCCCTTAGAGCTGAAGGGATAGTATAATATTTGCGACCATAACCAAAGAAGGCGATGAACCCTAGTGCAATATTTGCGACCATAACCAGAGAAGGCGGTGAAACTCTCTCAGAGCTGGAGGTATAGTGTAATATTTGCGACCATAACTAGAGAAGGCGGTGAACACTCACTCAGAGCTGAAGGGATACTGTAATATCTGCAAACATAACCAGAGAAGGAGGTGAACACTCACTCAGAGCTGAAGGGATAGTGTAATATTTGTGACCATAAGCAGAGAAGGCGGTGAACCCTCCCTTAGAGCTGAAGGGATAGTGTAATATTTGCGACCATAACCAGAGAAGGCGGTGAACCCTAGTGTAATATTTGCGACCATAACCAGAGAAGGCGGTGAAAACTCTCTCAGTGCTGAAGGTATAGTGTAATATTTGTGACCATAACCAGAGAAGGCGGTGAGCACTCCCTCAGAGCTGAAGGGATAGTGAAATATTTGCGACCATAACCAGAGAAGGCGGTGAACACACCCTCAGAGCTGAAGGGATAGCGTAATATTTGTGACCATAACCAGAGAAGGCGGTGAGCACTCCCTCAGAGCTGAAGGGATAGTGAAATATTTGCGACCATAACCAGAGAAGGCGGTGAACACTCCCTCAGAGCTGAAGGGATGGTGTAATATTTGCGACCATAGCCAGAGAAGGCGGTGAACCCTCCCTTAGAGCTGAAGGGATAGTATAATATTTGCGACCATAACCAAAGAAGGCGATGAACCCTAGTGCAATATTTGCGACCATAACCAGAGAAGGCGGTGAAACTCTCTCAGAGCTGGAGGTATAGTGTAATATTTGCGACCATAACTAGAGAAGGCGGTGAACACTCACTCAGAGCTGAAGGGATACTGTAATATCTGCAAACATAACCAGAGAAGGAGGTGAACACTCACTCAGAGCTGAAGGGATAGTGTAATATTTGTGACCATAAGCAGAGAAGGCGGTGAACCCTCCCTTAGAGCTGAAGGGATAGTGTAATATTTGCGACCATAACCAGAGAAGGCGGTGAACCCTAGTGTAATATTTGCGACCATAACCAGAGAAGGCGGTGAAAACTCTCTCAGTGCTGAAGGTATAGTGTAATATTTGTGACCATAACCAGAGAAGGCGGTGAGCACTCCCTCAGAGCTGAAGGGATAGTGAAATATTTGCGACCATAACCAGAGAAGGCGGTGAACACACCCTCAGAGCTGAAGGGATAGCGTAATATTTGCGACCATAACCTGAGAAGGTGGTGAAACCTTCCTCAGAGCTGAAGGGGTAGTGTAATATTTGCACCCATAACCTGAGAAGGCAGTGAACACTGCCTCAAAGGTGAAGGGATAATGTAATATTTGCGACCATAACCAGAGAAGGCGGTGAACACTCTCTCAGGGCTGAAGGGATAGTGTAATATTGTAATATTTGCGACCATAACCAGAGAAGGCGGTGAACACTCTCTCAGGGCTGAAGGGATAGTGTAATATTGTAATATTTGCGACCATAACCAGAGAAGGCGGTGAACCCTCCCTCAGAGCTGAAGGAATAATGTAATATTTGCGACCATAACCAGAGAAGGCTGTGAACGTGACCATACCCTGAGAAGGCAGTGAATACTCCCTCCGAGCTGAAGGGATAATGTAATATTTGCGACCATAACCAGAGAAGGCGGTGAACACTCTCTCAGGGCTGAAGGGATAGTGTAATATTGTAATATTTGCGACCATAACCAGAGAAGGCGGTGAACACTCTCTCAGGGCTGAAGGGATAGTGTAATATTGTAATATTTGCAACCATAACCAGAGAAGGCGGTGAACCCTCCCTCAGAGCTAAAGGAATAATGTAATATTTGCGACCATAACCAGAGAAGGCGGTGAACACTCCCTCAGAGGTGAACACTCCCTTAGAGCTGAAGGGATAGTGTAATATTTGCGACTATAGCCAGAGTAGGCGGTGAACACTCCCTCAGAGGTGAACACTCCCTCAGAGCTGAAGGGATATTGTAATATTTGGGACCATGACCAGAGAAGGCGGTGAACCCTAGTGTAATATTTGCGACCATAACCAGAGAAGGCAGTGAAAACTCTCTCAGAGCTGAAGAGATATTGTAATATTTGCGACCATAACCAGAGAAGGCAGTGAACCCTCCCTTAGAGCTGAAGGGATAGCGTAATATTTGCGACCATAACCAGAGAAGGCGGTGAACCCTAATGTAATATTTGCAACCATAACCAGAGAAGGCGGTGAAAACTCTCTCAGAGCTGAAGGTATAGTGTAATATTTGCGACCATAACTAGAGAAGGCGGTGAACACTCCCTCAGAGCTGAAGGGATACTGTAATATTTGCGACCATAACCAGAGAAGGAGGTGAACACTCACTCAGAGCTGAAGGGATAGTGTAATATTTGTGACCATAACCAGAGAAGCCGGTGAACCCTCCCTTAGAGCTGAAGGGATAGTGTAATATTTGCGAACATAACCAGAGAAGGCGGTGAAACCTAGTGTAATATTTGCGACCATAACCAGAGAAGGCAGTGAAAACTCTCTCAGAGCTGAAGAGATATTGTAATATTTGCGACCATAACCAGAGAAGGCGGTGAACCCTCCCTTAGAGCTGAAGGGATAGTGTAATATTTGCGACCATAATCAGAGAAGGCGGTGAACCCTAGTGTAATATTTGCGACCATAACCAGAGAAGGCAGTGAAAACTCTCTCAGAGCTGAAGAGATATTGTAATATTTGCGACCATAACCAGAGAACGCGGTGAACCCTCCCTCAGAGCTGAAGGAATAATGTAATATTTGCGACCATAACCAGAGAAGGCGGTGAACACTCCCTCAGAGGTGAACACTCCCTTAGAGCTGAAGGGATAGTGTAATATTTGCGACTATAACCAGAGTAGGCGGTGAACACTCCCTCAGAGGTTAACACTCCCTCAGAGCTGAAGGGATATTGTAATATTTGCGACCATGACCAGAGGAGGCGGTGAACCCTAGTGTAATATTTGCGACCATAACCAGAGAAGGCAGTGAAAACTCTCTCAGAGCTGAAGAGATATTGTAATATTTGCGACCATAACCAGAGAAGGCAGTGAACCCTCCCTTAGAGCTGAAGGGATAGCGTAATATTTGCGACCATAACCAGAGAAGGCGGTGAACCCTAATGTAATATTTGCAACCATAACCAGAGAAGGCGGTGAAAACTCTCTCAGAGCTGAAGGTATAGTGTAATATTTGCGACCATAACTAGAGAAGGCGGTGAACACTCCCTCAGAGCTGAAGGGATACTGTAATATTTGCGACCATAACCAGAGAAGGAGGTGAACACTCACTCAGAGCTGAAGGGATAGTGTAATATTTGTGACCATAACCAGAGAAGGCGGTGAACCCTCCCTTAGAGCTGAAGGGATAGTGTAATATTTGCGAACATAACCAGAGAAGGCGGTGAACCCTAGTGTAATATTTGCGACCATAACCAGAGAAGGCAGTGAAAACTCTCTCAGAGCTGAAGAGATATTGTAATATTTGCGACCATAACCAGAGAAGGCGGTGAACCCTCCCTTAGAGCTGAAGGGATAGTGTAATATTTGCGACCATAATCAGAGAAGGCGGTGAACCCTAGTGTAATATTTGCGACCATAACCAGAGAAGGCGGTGAAAACTCTCTCAGTGCTGAAGGTATAGTGTAATATTTGCGACCATGACGAGAGAAGGCGGTGAACACTCCCTCAGAGCTGAAGGGATAGTGTAATATTTGTGACCATAACCAGAAAAGGAGGTGAACACTCACTCAGAGCTGAAGGGATAGTGTAATATTTGTGACCATAACCAGAGAAGGCGGTGAACCCTCCCTTAGAGCTGAAGGGATAGTGTAATATTTGCGATCATAACCAGAGAAGGCGGTGAACCCTAGTGTAATATTTGCGACCATAACCAGAGAAGGAGGTGAACACTCCCTCAGAGCTGAAGGGATATTGTAATATTTGCGACCATAACCAGAGAAGGCGGTGAACCCTAGTGTAATATTTGCGACCATAACCAGAGAAGGAGGTGAACACTCCCTCAGAGCTGAAGGGATGGTGTAATATTTGCGACCATAGCCAGAGAAGGCGGTGAACCCTCCCTTAGAGCTGAGGGGATAGTATAATATTTGCGACCATAACCAAAGAAGGCGATGAACCCTAGTGCAATATTTGCAACCATAACCAGAGAAGGCGGTGAAAACTCTCTCAGAGCTGGAGGTATAGTGTAATATTTGCGACCATAACTAGAGAAGGCGGTGAACACTCCCTCAGAGCTGAAGGGATACTGTAATATCTGCAAACATAACCAGAGAAGGAGGTGAACACTCACTCAGAGCTGAAGGGATAGTGTAATATTTGTGACCATAAGCAGAGAAGGCGGTGAACCTCCCTTAGAGCTGAAGGGATAGTGTAATATTTGCGACCATAACCAGAGAAGGCGGTGAACCCTAGTGTAATATTTGCGACCATAACCAGAGAAGGCGGTGAAAACTCTCTCAGTGCTGAAGGTATAGTGTAATATTTGTGACCATAACCAGAGAAGGCGGTGAACACTCCCTCAGAGCTGAAGGGATAGTGTAATATTTGCGACCATAACCAGAGAAGGCGGTGAACCCTAGTGTAATATTTGCGACCATAACCAGAGAAGGTAGTGAAACTCTCTCAGAGCTGAAGAGATATTGTAATATTTGCGACCATAACCAGAGAAGGCAGTGAACCCTCCCTTAGAGCTCAAGGGATAGCGTAATATTTGCGACCATAACCAGAGAAGGCGGTGAACCCTAGTGTAATATTTGCGAGCATAACCAGAGAAGGCGGTGAAAACTCTCTCTGAGCTGAATGTATAGTGTAATATTTGCGACCATAACCAGAGAAGGCAGTGAACCCTAGTGTAATATTTGCGACCATAACCAGAGAAGGCGGTGAACACTCCCTCAGAGCTGAAGGGATAGTGTAATATTTGTGACCATAACCAGAGAAGGCGGTGAACCCTCCCTTAGAGCTGAAGGGATAGTGTAATATTTGCGACCATAACCAGAGAAGGCGGTGAACCCTAGTGTAATATTTGCGACCATAACCAGAGAAGGAGGTGAACACTCCCTCAGAGCTGATGGGATAGTGTAATATTTGCGACCATAACCAGAGAAGGCGGTGAACCCTAGTGTAATCTTTGCGACCATAACCAGAGAAGGCGGTGAACACTCCCTCAGAGCTGAAGGGATAGTGTAATATTTACGACCATAGCCAGAGAAGGCGGTGAACCCTCCCTTAGAGCTGAAGGGATAGTGTAATATTTGCGACCATAACCAGAGAAGGCGGTGAACCCTAGTGTAATATTTGCGACCATAACCAGAGAAGGAGGTGAACACTCCCTCAGAGCTGATGGGATAGTGTAATATTTGCGACCATAACCAGAGAAGGCGGTGTACACTTCCTCAGAGCTGAAGGGATAGTATAATATTTGCAGCCATAACCAGAGAAGGCGGTGAATACACCCTCAGAGCTGAAGGGATAGTGTAATATTTGCGACCATAACCTGAGAAGGCGGTGAACCTTTCCTCAGAGCTGAAGGGATAATGTAATATTTGCAACCATAAACAGAGAAGGCGGTGAACACGACCATAACCAGAGAAGGCAGTGAACACTCGCTCAGAGCTGAAGGGATAATGTAATATTTGCGACCATAACCAGAGAAGGCAGTGAACACTCTCTCAGGGCTGAAGGGATAGTGTAATATTGTAATATTTGCGACCATAACCAGAGAAGGCGGTGAACACTCTCTCAGAGCTGAAGGGATAGTGTAATATTGTAATATTTGCGACCATAACCAGAGAAGGCGGTGAACCCTCCCTCAGAGCTGAAGGGATAGTGTAATATTTGCGACCTTAACCACAAAAGGCGGTGAACGCGACCATAACCAGAGAAGGCAGTGACCACTCCCTCAGAGCTGAAGGAATAATGTAATATTTGCGACCATAACCAGAGAAGGCGGTGAACACTCTCTCAGGGCTGAAGGGTAATGTAATATTTGCGACCATAACAAGAGAAGGCGGTGAGCACTCCCTCAGAGCTGAAGGGATAGTGTAATATTGTAATATTTGCGACCATAACCAGAGAAGGCGGTGAGCACTCCCTCAGAGCTGAAGGGATAGTGTAATATTGTAATATTTGCGACCATAACCAGAGAAGGCAGTGAGCACTCCCTCAGAGCTGAAGGTACAGTGTAATATTGTAATATTTGCGACTATAACCAGAGAAGGCAGTGAACACTGCCTCAGAGGTGAACACTCGCTCAGAGCTGAAGGGATGGTGTAATATTTGCGACCATAACCAGAGAAGGCAGTGAACACTCCCTCAGAGGTGAACACTCCCTCAGAGCTGAAGGGATAGTGTAATGTTTGCGACAATAGCCAGAGAAGGCAGTGAACACTCCCTCAGAGGTGAACACTCCCTGAGAGCTGAAGGGATATTGTAATATTTGCGACCATAACCAGAGAAGGCGGTGAACCCTAGTGTAATATTTGCGACCATAAGCAAAGAAGGCAGTGAAACTCTCTCAGAGCTGAAGTGATATTGTAATATTTGCGACCATAACCAGAGAAGGCAGTGAACCCTCCCTTAGAGCTCAAGGGATAGCGTAATATTTGCGACCATAACCAGAGAAGGCGGTGAACCCTAGTGTAATATTTACGACCATAACCAGAGAAGGCGGTGAAAACTCTCTCAGAGCTGAGGGTATAGTGTAATATTTGCGACCATAACCAGAGAAGGCGGTGAACACTCCCTCAGAGCTGAAGGGATAGTGTAATATTTGCGACCATAACCAGAGAAGGAGGTGAACACTCCCTCAGAGCTGAAGGGATAGTGTAATATTTGCGACCATAACCAGAGAAGGCGGTGAACCCTAGTGTAATATTTGCAACCATAACCTGAGAAGGCGGTGAACACTCCCTCAGAGCTGAAGGGATAGTGTAATATTTGCGACCATAACCAGAGAAGGAGGTGAACACTCCCTCAGAGCTGATGGGATAGTGTAATATTTGCGACCATAACCAGAGAAGGCGGTGAACCCTAGTGTAATCTTTGCGACCATAACCAGAGAAGGCGGTGAACACTCCCTCAGAGCTGAAGGGATAGTGTAATATTTGCGACCCTAGCCAGAGAAGGCGGTGAACCCTCCCTTAGAGCTGAAGGGATAGTGTAATATTTGCGACCATAACCAGAGAAGGCGGTGAACCCTAGTGTAATATTTGGGACCATAACCAGAGAAGGAGGTGAACACTCCCTCAGAGCTGATGGGATAGTGTAATATTTGCGACCATAACCAGAGAAGGCGGTGAACACACCCTCAGAGCTGAAGGGATAGCGTAATATTTGCGACCATAACCTGAGAAGGTGGTGAACCCTTCCTCAGAGCTGAAGGGGTAGTGTAATATTTGCACCCATAACCAGAGAAGGCAGTGAACACTGCCTCAAAGGTGAAGGGATAATGTAATATTTGCGACCATAACCAGAGAAGGCTGTGAACGTGACCATACCCTGAGAAGGCAGTGAACCCTCCCTTAGAGCTGAAGGGATAGCGTAATATTTGCGACCATAACCAGAGAAGGCGGTGAACCCTAATGTAATATTTGCAACCATAACCAGAGAAGGCGGTGAAAACTCTCTCAGAGCTGAAGGTATAGTGTAATATTTGCGGCCATAACTAGAGAAGGCGGTGAACACTCCCTCAGAGCTGAAGGGATACTGTAATATTTGCGACCATAACCAGAGAAGGAGGTGAACACTCACTCAGAGCTGAAGGGATAGTGTAATATTTGTGACCATAACCAGACAAGGCGGTGAACCCTCCCTTAGAGCTGAAGGGATAGTGTAATATTTGCGAACATAACCAGAGAAGGCGGTGAACCCTAGTGTAATATTTGCGACCATAACCAGAGAAGGCAGTGAAAACTCTCTCAGAGCTGAAGAGATATTGTAATATTTGCGACCATAACCAGAGAAGGCGGTGAACCCTCCCTTAGAGCTGAAGGGATAGTGTAATATTTGCGACCATAATCAGAGAAGGCGGTGAACCCTAGTGTAATATTTGCGACCATAACCAGAGAAGGCGGTGAAAACTCTCTCAGTGCTGAAGGTATAGTGTAATATTTGCGACCATGACGAGAGAAGGCGGTGAACACTCCCTCAGAGCTGAAGGGATAGTGTAATATTTGTGACCATAACCAGAAAAGGAGGTGAACACTCACTCAGAGCTGAAGGGATAATGTAATATTTGTGACCATAACCAGAGAAGGCGGTGAACCCTCCCTTAGAGCTGAAGGGATAGTGTAATATTTGCGATCATAACCAGAGAAGGCGGTGAACACTCCCTCAGAGGTGAACACTCCCTTAGAGCTGAAGGGATAGTGTAATATTTGCGACTATAACCAGAGTAGGCGGTGAACACTCCCTCAGAGCTGAAGGGATATTGTAATATTTGCGACCATGACCAGAGAAGGCGGTGAACACTAGTGTAATATTTGCGACCATAACCAGAGAAGGCAGTGAAAACTCTCTCAGAGCTGAAGGTATAGTGTAATATTTGCGACCATAACTAGAGAAGGCGGTGAACACTACCTCAGAGCTGAAGGGATACTGTAATATTTGCGACCATAACCAGAGAAGGAGGTGAACACTCACTCAGAGCTGAAGGGATAGTGTAATATTTGTGACCATAACCAGAGAAGGCGGTGAACCCTAATGTAATATTTGCAACCATAACCAGAGAAGGCGGTGAAAACTCTCTCAGAGCTGAAGGTATAGTGTAATATTTGCGACCATAACTAGAGAAGGCGGTGAACACTACCTCAGAGCTGAAGGGATACTGTAATATTTGCGACCATAACCAGAGAAGGAGGTGAACACTCACTCAGAGCTGAAGGGATAGTGTAATATTTGTGACCATAACCAGAGAAGGCGGTGAACCCTCCCTTAGAGCTGAAGGGATAGTGTAATATTTGCGACCATAACTAGAGAAGGCGGTGAACACTCCCTCAGAGCTGAAGGGATACTGTAATATTTGCGACCATAACCAGAGAAGGAGGTGAACACTCACTCAGAGCTGAAGGGATAGTGTAATATTTGTGACCATAACCAGAGAAGGCGGTGAACCCTCCCTTAGAGCTGAAGGGATAGTGTAATATTTGCGAACATAACCAGAGAAGGCGGTGAACCCTAGTGTAATATTTGCAACCATAACCAGAGAAGGCAGTGAAAACTCTCTCAGAGCTGAAGAGATATTGTAATATTTGCGACCATAACCAGAGAAGGCGGTGAACCCTCCCTTAGAGCTGAAGGGATAGTGTAATATTTGCGACCATAATCAGAGAAGGCGGTGAACCCTAGTGTAATATTTGCGACCATAACCAGAGAAGGCGGTGAAAACTCTCTCAGTGCTGAAGGTATAGTGTAATATTTGCGACCATGACGAGAGAAGGCGGTGAACACTCCCTCAGAGCTGAAGGGATAGTGTAATATTTGTGACCATAACCAGAAAAGGAGGTGAACACTCACTCAGAGCTGAAGGGATAATGGAATATTTGTGACCATAACCAGAGAAGGCGGTGAACCCTCCCTTAGAGCTGAAGGGATAGTGTAATATTTGCGATCATAACCAGAGAAGGCGGTGAACACTCCCTCAGAGGTGAACACTCCCTTAGAGCTGAAGGGATAGTGTAATATTTGCGACTATAACCAGAGTAGGCGGTGAACACTCCCTCAGAGCTGAAGGGATATTGTAATATTTGCGACCATGACCAGAGAAGGCGGTGAACACTAGTGTAATATTTGCGACCATAACCAGAGAAGGCAGTGAAAACTCTCTCAGAGCTGAAGAGATATTGTAATATTTGCGACCATAACCAGAGAAGGCAGTGAACCCTCCCTTAGAGCTGAAGGGATAGCGTAATATTTGCGACCATAACCAGAGAAGGCGGTGAACCCTAATGTAATATTTGCAACCATAACCAGAGAAGGCGGTGAAAACTCTCTCAGAGCTGAAGGTATAGTGTAATATTTGCGACCATAACTAGAGAAGGCGGTGAACACTACCTCAGAGCTGAAGGGATACTGTAATATTTGCGACCATAACCAGAGAAGGAGGTGAACACTCACTCAGAGCTGAAGGGATAGTGTAATATTTGTGACCATAACCAGAGAAGGCGGTGAACCCTCCCTTAGAGCTGAAGGGATAGTGTAATATTTGCGAACATAACCAGAGAAGGCGGTGAACCCTAGTGTAATATTTGCGACCATAACCAGAGAAGGCAGTGAAAACTCTCTCAGAGCTGAAGAGATATTGTAATATTTGCGACCATAACCAGAGAAGGCGGTGAACCCTCCCTTAGAGCTGAAGGGATAGTGTAATATTTGCGAACATAACCAGAGAAGGCGGTGAACCCTAGTGTAATATTTGCGACCATAACCAGAGAAGGCAGTGAAAACTCTCTCAGAGCTGAAGAGATAGTGTAATATTTGCGACCATAATCAGAGAAGGCGGTGAACCCTAGTGTAATATTTGCGACCATAACCAGAGAAGGCAGTGAAAACTTTCTCAGAGCTGAAGAGATATTGTAACTTTTGCGACCATAACCAGAGAAGGCGGTGAACCCTCCCTCAGAGCTGAAGGAATAATGTAATATTTGCGACCATAACCAGAGAAGGCGGTGAACACTCCCTCAGAGGTGAACACTCCCTCAGAGCTGAAGGGATATTGTAATATTTGCGACCATGACCAGAGAAGGCGGTGAACCCTAGTGTAATATTTGCGACCATAACCAGAGAAGGCAGTGAAAACTCTCTCAGAGCTGAAGAGATATTGTAATATTTGCGACCATATCCAGAGAAGGCAGTGAACCCTCCCTTAGAGCTGAAGGGATAGCGTAATATTTGCAACCATAACCAGAGAAGGCGGTGAACCCTAATGTAATATTTGCAACCATAACCAGAGAAGGCGGTGAAAACTCTCTCAGAGCTGAAGGTATAGTGTAATATTTGCGACCATAACTAGAGAAGGCGGTGAACACTCCCTCAGAGCTGAAGGGATACTGTAATATTTGCGACCATAACCAGAGAAGGAGGTGAACACTCACTCAGAGCTGAAGGGATAGTGTAATATTTGTGACCATAACCAGAGAAGGCGGTGAACCCTCCCTTAGAGCTGAAGGGATAGTGTAATATTTGCGAACATAACCAGAGAAGGCGGTGAACCCTAGTGTAATATTTGCGACCATAACCAGAGAAGGCAGTGAAAACTCTCTCAGAGCTGAAGAGATATTGTAATATTTGCGACCATAACCAGAGAAGGCGGTGAACCCTCCCTTAGAGCTGAAGGGATAGTGTAATATTTGCGACCATAATCAGAGAAGGATGTGAACCCTAGTGTAATATTTGCGACCATAACCAGAGAAGGCGGTGAAAACTCTCTCAGTGCTGAAGGTATAGTGTAATATTTGCGACCATGACGAGAGAAGGCAGTGAACACTCCCTCAGAGCTGAAGGGATAGTGTAATATTTGTGACCATAACCAGAAAAGGAGGTGAACACTCACTCAGAGCTGAAGGGATAGTGTAATATTTGTGACCATAACCAGAGAAGGCGGTGAACCCTCCCTTAGAGCTGAAGGGATAGTGTAATATTTGCGATCATAACCAGAGAAGGCGGTGAACCCTAGTGTAATATTTGCGACCATAACCAGAGAAGGAGGTGAACACTCCCTCAGAGCTGAAGGGATATTGTAATATTTGCGACCATAACCAGAGAAGGCGGTGAACCCTAGTGTAATATTTGCGACCATAACCAGAGAAGGCGGTGAACACTCCCTCAGAGCTGAAGGGATGGTGTAATATTTGCGACCATAGCCAGAGAAGGCGGTGAACCCTCCCTTAGAGCTGAAGGGATAGTATAATATTTGCGACCATAACCAAAGAAGGCGATGAACCCTAGTGCAATATTTGCAACCATAACCAGAGAAGGCGGTGAAAACTCTCTCAGAGCTGGAGGTATAGTGTAATATTTGCGACCATAACTAGAGAAGGCGGTGAACACTCCCTCAGAGCTGAAGGGATACTGTAATATCTGCAAACATAACCAGAGAAGGAGGTGAACACTCACTCAGAGCTGAAGGGATAGTGTAATATTTGTGACCATAAGCAGAGAAGGCGGTGAACCCTCCCTTAGAGCTGAAGGGATAGTGTAATATTTGCGACCATAACCAGAGAAGGCGTTGAACCCTAGTGTAATATTTGCGACCATAACCAGAGAAGGCGGTGAAAACTCTCTCAGTGCTGAAGGTATAGTGTAATATTTGTGACCATAACCAGAGAAGGCGGTGAACACTCCCTCAGAGCTGACGGGATAGTGTAATATTTGTGACCATAACCAGAGAAGGCGGTGAACCCTAGTGTAATATTTGCGACCATAACCAGAGAAGGTAGTGAAACTCTCTCAGAGCTGAAGAGATATTGTAATATTTGCGACCATAACCAGAGAAGGCAGTGAACCCTCCCTTAGAGCTCAAGGGATAGCGTAATATTTGCGACCATAACCAGAGAAGGCGGTGAACCCTAGTGTAATATTTGCGACTATAACCAGAGAATGCGGTGAAAACTCTCTCTGAGCTGAATGTATAGTGTAATATTTGCGACCATAACCAGAGAAGGCAGTGAACCCTAGTGTAATATTTGCGACCATAACCAGAGAAGGCGGTGAACACTCCCTCAGAGCTGAAGGGATAGTGTAATATTTGTGACCATAACCAGAGAAGGCGGTGAACCCTCCCTTAGAGCTGAAGGGATAGTGTAATATTTGCGACCATAACCAGAGAAGGCGGTGAACCCTAGTGTAATATTTGCGACCATAACCAGAGAAGGAGGTGAACACTCCCTCAGAGCTGATGGGATAGTGTAATATTTGCGACCATAACCAGAGAAGGCGGTGAACCCTAGTGTAATCTTTGCGACCATAACCAGAGAATGCGGTGAACACTCCCTCAGAGCTGAAGGGATAGTGTAATATTTACGACCATAGCCAGAGAAGGCGGTGAACCCTCCCTTAGAGCTGAAGGGATAGTGTAATATTTGCGACCATAACCAGAGAAGGCGGTGAACCCTAGTGTAATATTTGCGACCATAACCAGAGAAGGAGGTGAACACTCCCTCAGAGCTGATGGGATAGTGTAATATTTGCGACCATAACCAGAGAAGGCGGTGTACACTTCCTCAGAGCTGAAGGGATAGTATAATATTTGCAGCCATAACCAGAGAAGGCGGTGAATACACCCTCAGAGCTGAAGGGATAGTGTAATATTTGCGACCATAACCTGAGAAGGCGGTGAACCTTTCCTCAGAGCTGAGGGGATAATGTAATATTTGCAACCATAAACAGAGAAGGCGGTGAACACGACCATAACCAGAGAAGGCAGTGAACACTCGCTCAGAGCTGAAGGGATAATGTAATATTTGCGACCATAACCAGAGAAGGCGGTGAACACTCTCTCAGGGGTGAAGGGATAGTGTAATATTGTAATATTTGCGACCATAACCAGAGAAGGCGGTGAACACTCTCTCAGAGCTGAAGGGATAGTGTAATATTGTAATATTTGCGACCATAACCAGAGAAGGCGGTGAACCCTCCCTCAGAGCTGAAGGGATAGTGTAATATTTGCGACCTTAACCACAGAAGGCGGTGAACGCGACCATAACCAGAGAAGGCAGTGACCACTCCCTCAGAGCTGAAGGAATAATGTAATATTTGCTACCATAACCAGAGAAGGCGGTGAACACTCTCTCAGGGCTGAAGGGTAATGTAATATTTGCGACCATAACAAGAGAAGGCGGTGAGCACTCCCTCAGAGCTGAAGGGATAGTGTAATATTGTAATATTTGCGACCATAACCAGAGAAGGCGGTAAGCACTCCCTCAGAGCTGAAGGGATAGTGTAATATTGTAATATTTGCGACCATAACCAGAGAAGGCAGTGAGCACTCCCTCAGAGCTGAAGGTACAGTGTAATATTGTAATATTTGCGACTATAACCAGAGAAGGCAGTGAACACTGCCTCAGAGGTGAACACTCGCTCAGAGCTGAAGGGATGGTGTAATATTTGCGACCATAACCAGAGAAGGCAGTGAACACTCCCTCAGAGGTGAACACTCCCTCAGAGCTGAAGGGATAGTATAATGTTTGCGACAATAGCCAGAGAAGGCAGTGAACACTCCCTCAGAGGTGAACACTCCCTGAGAGCTGAGGGGATATTGTAATATTTGCGACCATAACCAGAGAAGGCGGTGAACCCTAGTGTAATATTTGCGACCATAAGCAAAGAAGGCAGTGAAACTCTCTCAGAGCTGAAGAGATATTGGAATATTTGCGACCATAACCAGAGAAGGCAGTGAACCCTCCCTTAGAGCTCAAGGGATAGCGTAATATTTGCGACCATAACCAGAGAAGGCGGTGAACCCTAGTGTAATATTTACGACCATAACCAGAGAAGGCGGTGAAAACTCTCTCAGAGCTGAGGGTATAGTGTAATATTTGCGACCATAACCAGAGAAGGCGGTGAACACTCCCTCAGAGCTGAAGGGATAGTGTAATATTTGCGACCATAACCAGAGAAGGAGGTGAACACTCCCTCAGAGCTGAAGGGATAGTGTAATATTTGCGACCATAACCAGAGAAGGCGGTGAACCCTAGTGTAATATTTGCGACCATAACCTGAGAAGGCGGTGAACACTCCCTCAGAGCTGAAGGGATAGTGTAATATTTGCGACCATAACCAGAGAAGGAGGTGAACACTCCCTCAGAGCTGATGGGATAGTGTAATATTTGCGACCATAACCAGAGAAGGCGGTGAACCCTAGTGTAATCTTTGCGACCATAACCAGAGAAGGCGGTGAACACTCCCTCAGAGCTGAAGGGATAGTGTAATATTTGCGACCATAGCCAGAGAAGGCGGTGAACCCTCCCTTAGAGCTGAAGGGATAGTGTAATATTTGCGACCATAACCAGAGAAGGCGGTGAACCCTAGTGTAATATTTGCGACCATAACCAGAGAAGGAGGTGAACACTCCCTCAGAGCTGATGGGATAGTGTAATATTTGCGACCATAACCAGAGAAGGCGGTGAACACACCCTCAGAGCTGAAGGGATAGCGTAATATTTGCGACCATAACCTGAGAAGGTGGTGAACCCTTCCTCAGAGCTGAAGGGGTAGTGTAATATTTGCACCCATAACCAGAGAAGGCAGTGAACACTGCCTCAAAGGTGAAGGGATAATGTAATATTTGCGACCATAACCAGAGAAGGCTGTGAACGTGACCATACCCTGAGAAGGCAGTGAACCCTCCCTTAGAGCTGAAGGGATAGCGTAATATTTGCGACCATAACCAGAGAAGGCGGTGAACCCTAATGTAATATTTGCAACCATAACCAGAGAAGGCGGTGAAAACTCTCTCAGAGCTGAAGGTATAGTGTAATATTTGCGACCATAACTAGAGAAGGCGGTAAACACTCCCTCAGAGCTGAAGGGATACTGTAATATTTGCGACCATAACCAGAGAAGGAGGTGAACACTCACTCAGAGCTGAAGGGATAGTGTAATATTTGTGACCATAACCAGAGAAGGCGGTGAACCCTCCCTTAGAGCTGAAGGGATAGTGTAATATTTGCGAACATAACCAGAGAAGGCGGTGAACCCTAGTGTAATATTTGCGACCATAACCAGAGAAGGCAGTGAAAACTCTCTCAGAGCTGAAGAGATATTGTAATATTTGCGACCATAACCAGAGAAGGCGGTGAACCCTCCCTTAGAGCTGAAGGGATAGTGTAATATTTGCGACCATAATCAGAGAAGGCGGTGAACCCTAGTGTAATATTTGCGACCATAACCAGAGAAGGCGGTGAAAACTCTCTCAGTGCTGAAGGTATAGTGTAATATTTGCGACCATGACGAGAGAAGGCGGTGAACACTCCCTCAGAGCTGAAGGGATAGTGTAATATTTGTGACCATAACCAGAAAAGGAGGTGAACACTCACTCAGAGCTGAAGGGATAGTGTAATATTTGTGACCATAACCAGAGAATGCGGTGAACCCTCCCTTAGAGCTGAAGGGATAGTGTAATATTTGCGATCATAACCAGAGAAGGCGGTGAACCCTAGTGTAATATTTGCGACCATAACCAGAGAAGGAGGTGAACACTCCCTCAGAGCTGAAGGGATATTGTAATATTTGCGACCATAACCAGAGAAGGCGGTGAACCCTAGTGTAATATTTGCGACCATAACCAGAGAAGGCGGTGAACACTCCCTCAGAGCTGAAGGGATGGTGTAATATATGCGACCATAGCCAGAGAAGGCGGTGAACCCTCCCTTAGAGCTGAAGGGATAGTATAATATTTGCGACCATAACCAAAGAAGGCGATGAACCCTAGTGCAATATTTGCAACCATAACCAGAGAAGGCAGTGAAAACTCTCTCAGAGCTGGAGGTATAGTGTAATATTTGCGACCATAACTAGAGAAGGCGGTGAACACTCCCTCAGAGCTGAAGGGATACTGTAATATCTGCAAACATAACCAGAGAAGGAGGTGAACACTCACTCAGAGCTGAAGGGATAGTGTAATATTTGTGACCATAAGCAGAGAAGGCGGTGAACCCTCCCTTAGAGCTGAAGGGATAGTGTAATATTTGCGACCATAACCAGAGAAGGCGTTGAACCCTAGTGTAATATTTGCGACCATAACCAGAGAAGGCGGTGAAAACTCTCTCAGTGCTGAAGGTATAGTGTAATATTTGTGACCATAACCAGAGAAGGCGGTGAACACTCCCTCAGAGCTGAAGGGATAGTGTAATATTTGCGACCATAACCAGAGAAGGCGGTGAACCCTAGTGTAATATTTGCGACCATAACCAGAGAAGGTAGTGAAACTCTCTCAGAGCTGAAGAGATATTGTAATATTTGCGACCATAACCAGAGAAGGCAGTGAACCCTCCCTTAGAGCTCAAGGGATAGCGTAATATTTGCGACCATAACCAGAGAAGGCGGTGAACCCTAGTGTAATATTTGGGACCATAACCAGAGAAGGCGGTGAAAACTCTCTCTGAGCTGAATGTATAGTGTAATATTTGCGACCATAACCAGAGAAGGCAGTGAACCCTAGTGTAATATTTGCGACCATAATTCAAATAATTTTATTGGGTGCATGGATGAACACAACAGAGAAACATACGGCAAGGCAGGAATTTATCTACATCTCATGTAGGTCCAACTGTTCTGTGAAACAAAATTTCAGTTTGCTTGGTTTCATTTGCAGTCAACTTTTTTGCCACCCAAATCTGTGTTGTATCAATGCAGCTGTCTGAGTGATATGAATGGGCTAACAAGTTGTAGATGTAAAACAAGTTCCACCTTCCATGGATATGGGACCTCAAAGAAGAGAGCACAGATGGAAAGATTAAACAGAAAAGTAGAAAAAGGGTTGAGTCCTTGGGAACCCTTGAAATTGAGCTGCAGTTAGAGAACCTGCTGGGTGCTATTGTCCAGACAGCAGTTGAACTACATCAATCTAGAAATAAAGCAGTGACTATCCAATCAGTAGGACTGGTGTAAAGGAGCATCGCAGGAAGGGAGTCATTCCCCCTGGACTCTGTAATCCTGTTGAATCATACCAGGAGAAGGGAATCATTCACCTTGTACTCACCCACCAGGAATCATTGCTAATAAACCAGGGAAAGGAAGCCATCCACCCTGCAAAGTTTGGTGAAATGTATGGTGGTTTTTCAACCTGGGGAAGGGAGACATTCCCCCTGGTGAATCTTGTGAACAAGAGTTTTGTGAACTTTCATTTTGGGAATTATACTTTTGGAACTGGCATCCAGGGGAAGGGAGTCTTTCCCCCTGGAACACAATTGGAAGAAGAAACCCCTTGTTTTCCTTTTGCACTTTTGAGCCTATTTTTTTTTTTTTCAAAGTATTTTATTGGTTTTATGATAAAAGTGAGATAATACAAACTTATGGATTAAAGTAAACATAAGGAAAAACAACTTAAACAACAGTAGTCTTCGTGTGATGTAACATGTGGGGTTCGAGATGGTGGTTCAGTCCAGGGTATGACTTCTCAGGGAGTGGAGGGGAACAGTTTCAGGGGACTTCTGCATAGTGTTGTTAGGAACCTGTTACTACAAGACACTACAAGTGTTCAGGGGGGCTTATGGTCCGCGTCGAAGTGCATGTCCATCAAAAGAGCCTTCCAGGCGACCAGGGTGCCACTTGTGGCCTCCCCACTGGATGTAGTTCCTTCCTGCCAGGCTCTGGTTTCTGCAGCTGTCCATCTCGCCATCTCGTTTAACCAACGTTCGTGCCTGGGGCCTGCGGGTGTCTTCCAGGCCATCGCTATGGTCCTTTTAACAAGTATACATGAAATATCCATTAGCTTCACCAGGTGTTTGAATTTGCATATTTGCGACCATAACCAGAGAAGGCGGTGAACACTCCCTCAGAGCTGAAGGGATAGTGTAATATTTGTGACCATAACCAGAGAAGGCGGTGAACCCTCCCTTAGAGCTGAAGGGATAGTGTAATATTTGCGACCATAACCAGAGAAGGCGGTGAACCCTAGTGTAATATTTGCGACCATAACCAGAGAAGGAGGTGAACACTCCCTCAGAGCTGATGGGATAGTGTAATATTTGCGACCATAACCAGAGAAGGCGGTGAACCCTAGTGTAATCTTTGCGACCATAACCAGAGAAGGCGGTGAACACTCCCTCAGAGCTGAAGGGATAGTGTAATATTTACGACCATAGCCAGAGAAGGCGGTGATCCCTCCCTTAGAGCTGAAGGGATAGTGTAATATTTGCGACCATAACCAGAGAAGGCGGTGAACCCTAGTGTAATATTTGCGACCATAACCAGAGAAGGAGGTGAACACTCCCTCAGAGCTGATGGGATAGTGTAATATTTGCGACCATAACCAGAGAAGGCGGTGTACACTTCCTCAGAGCTGAAGGGATAGTATAATATTTGCAGCCATAACCAGAGAAGGCGGTGAATACACCCTCAGAGCTGAAGGGATAGTGTAATATTTGCGACCATAACCTGAGAAGGCGGTGAACCTTTCCTCAGAGCTGAAGGGATAATGTAATATTTGCAACCATAAACAAAGAAGGCGGTGAACACGACCATAACCAGAGAAGGCAGTGAACACTCGCTCAGAGCTGAAGGGATAATGTAATATTTGCGACCATAACCAGAGAAGGTGGTGAACACTCTCTCAGGGCTGAAGGGATAGTGTAATATTGTAATATTTGCGACCATAACCAGAGAAGGCGGTGAACACTCTCTCAGAGCTGAAGGGATAGTGTAATATTGTAATATTTGCGACCATAACCAGAGAAGGCGGTGAACCCTCCCTCAGAGCTGAAGGGATAGTGTAATATTTGCGACCTTAACCACAGAAGGCGGTGAACGCGACCATAACCAGAGAAGGCAGTGACCACTCCCTCAGAGCTGAAGTAATAATGTAATATTTGCGACCATAACCAGAGAAGGCGGTGAACACTCTCTCAGGGCTGAAGGGTAATGTAATATTTGCGACCATAACAAGAGAAGGCGGTGAGCACTCCCTCAGAGCTGAAGGGATAGTGTAATATTGTAATATTTGCGACCATAACCAGAGAAGGCGGTGAGCACTCCCTCAGAGCTGAATGGATAGTGTAATATTTGCGACCTTAACCACAGAAGGCGGTGAACGCGACCATAACCAGAGAAGGCAGTGACCACTCCCTCAGAGCTGAAGTAATAATGTAATATTTGCGACCATAACCAGAGAAGGCGGTGAACACTCTCTCAGGGCTGAAGGGTAATGTAATATTTGCGACCATAACAAGAGAAGGCGGTGAGCACTCCCTCAGAGCTGAAGGGATAGTGTAATATTGTAATATTTGCGACCATAACCAGAGAAGGCGGTGAAAACTCTCTCAGTGCTGAAGGTATAGTGTAATATTTGCGACCATGACGAGAGAAGGCGGTGAACACTCCCTCAGAGCTGAAGGGATAGTGTAATATTTGTGACCATAACCAGAAAAGGAGGTGAACACTCACTCAGAGCTGAAGGGATAGTGTAATATTTGTGACCATAACCAGAGAATGCGGTGAACCCTCCCTTAGAGCTGAAGGGATAGTGTAATATTTGCGATCATAACCAGAGAAGGCGGTGAACCCTAGTGTAATATTTGCGACCATAACCAGAGAAGGAGGTGAACACTCCCTCAGAGCTGAAGGGATATTGTAATATTTGCGACCATAACCAGAGAAGGCGGTGAACCCTAGTGTAATATTTGCGACCATAACCAGAGAAGGCGGTGAACACTCCCTCAGAGCTGAAGGGATGGTGTAATATATGCGACCATAGCCAGAGAAGGCGGTGAACCCTCCCTTAGAGCTGAAGGGATAGTATAATATTTGCGACCATAACCAAAGAAGGCGATGAACCCTAGTGCAATATTTGCAACCATAACCAGAGAAGGCAGTGAAAACTCTCTCAGAGCTGGAGGTATAGTGTAATATTTGCGACCATAACTAGAGAAGGCGGTGAACACTCCCTCAGAGCTGAAGGGATACTGTAATATCTGCAAACATAACCAGAGAAGGAGGTGAACACTCACTCAGAGCTGAAGGGATAGTGTAATATTTGTGACCATAAGCAGAGAAGGCGGTGAACCCTCCCTTAGAGCTGAAGGGATAGTGTAATATTTGCGACCATAACCAGAGAAGGCGTTGAACCCTAGTGTAATATTTGCGACCATAACCAGAGAAGGCGGTGAAAACTCTCTCAGTGCTGAAGGTATAGTGTAATATTTGTGACCATAACCAGAGAAGGCGGTGAACACTCCCTCAGAGCTGAAGGGATAGTGTAATATTTGCGACCATAACCAGAGAAGGCGGTGAACCCTAGTGTAATATTTGCGACCATAACCAGAGAAGGAGGTGAACACTCCCTCAGAGCTGATGGGATAGTGTAATATTTGCGACCATAACCAGAGAAGGCGGTGAACACACCCTCAGAGCTGAAGGGATAGCGTAATATTTGCGACCATAACCTGAGAAGGTGGTGAACCCTTCCTCAGAGCTGAAGGGGTAGTGTAATATTTGCACCCATAACCAGAGAAGGCAGTGAACACTGCCTCAAAGGTGAAGGGATAATGTAATATTTGCGACCATAACCAGAGAAGGCTGTGAACGTGACCATACCCTGAGAAGGCAGTGAACCCTCCCTTAGAGCTGAAGGGATAGCGTAATATTTGCGACCATAACCAGAGAAGGCGGTGAACCCTAATGTAATATTTGCAACCATAACCAGAGAAGGCGGTGAAAACTCTCTCAGAGCTGAAGGTATAGTGTAATATTTGCGACCATAACTAGAGAAGGCGGTAAACACTCCCTCAGAGCTGAAGGGATACTGTAATATTTGCGACCATAACCAGAGAAGGAGGTGAACACTCACTCAGAGCTGAAGGGATAGTGTAATATTTGTGACCATAACCAGAGAAGGCGGTGAACCCTCCCTTAGAGCTGAAGGGATAGTGTAATATTTGCGAACATAACCAGAGAAGGCGGTGAACCCTAGTGTAATATTTGCGACCATAACCAGAGAAGGCAGTGAAAACTCTCTCAGAGCTGAAGAGATATTGTAATATTTGCGACCATAACCAGAGAAGGCGGTGAACCCTCCCTTAGAGCTGAAGGGATAGTGTAATATTTGCGACCATAATCAGAGAAGGCGGTGAACCCTAGTGTAATATTTGCGACCATAACCAGAGAAGGCGGTGAAAACTCTCTCAGTGCTGAAGGTATAGTGTAATATTTGCGACCATGACGAGAGAAGGCGGTGAACACTCCCTCAGAGCTGAAGGGATAGTGTAATATTTGTGACCATAACCAGAAAAGGAGGTGAACACTCACTCAGAGCTGAAGGGATAGTGTAATATTTGTGACCATAACCAGAGAATGCGGTGAACCCTCCCTTAGAGCTGAAGGGATAGTGTAATATTTGCGATCATAACCAGAGAAGGCGGTGAACCCTAGTGTAATATTTGCGACCATAACCAGAGAAGGAGGTGAACACTCCCTCAGAGCTGAAGGGATATTGTAATATTTGCGACCATAACCAGAGAAGGCGGTGAACCCTAGTGTAATATTTGCGACCATAACCAGAGAAGGCGGTGAACACTCCCTCAGAGCTGAAGGGATGGTGTAATATATGCGACATAGCCAGAGAAGGCGGTGAACCCTCCCTTAGAGCTGAAGGGATAGTATAATATTTGCGACCATAACCAAAGAAGGCGATGAACCCTAGTGCAATATTTGCAACCATAACCAGAGAAGGCAGTGAAAACTCTCTCAGAGCTGGAGGTATAGTGTAATATTTGCGACCATAACTAGAGAAGGCGGTGAACACTCCCTCAGAGCTGAAGGGATACTGTAATATCTGCAAACATAACCAGAGAAGGAGGTGAACACTCACTCAGAGCTGAAGGGATAGTGTAATATTTGTGACCATAAGCAGAGAAGGCGGTGAACCCTCCCTTAGAGCTGAAGGGATAGTGTAATATTTGCGACCATAACCAGAGAAGGCGTTGAACCCTAGTGTAATATTTGCGACCATAACCAGAGAAGGCGGTGAAAACTCTCTCAGTGCTGAAGGTATAGTGTAATATTTGTGACCATAACCAGAGAAGGCGGTGAACACTCCCTCAGAGCTGAAGGGATAGTGTAATATTTGCGACCATAACCAGAGAAGGCGGTGAACCCTAGTGTAATATTTGCGACCATAACCAGAGAAGGTAGTGAAACTCTCTCAGAGCTGAAGAGATATTGTAATATTTGCGACCATAACCAGAGAAGGCAGTGAACCCTCCCTTAGAGCTCAAGGGATAGCGTAATATTTGCGACCATAACCAGAGAAGGCGGTGAACCCTAGTGTAATATTTGGGACCATAACCAGAGAAGGCGGTGAAAACTCTCTCTGAGCTGAATGTATAGTGTAATATTTGCGACCATAACCAGAGAAGGCAGTGAACCCTAGTGTAATATTTGCGACCATAATTCAAATAATTTTATTGGGTGCATGGATGAACACAACAGAGAAACATACGGCAAGGCAGGAATTTATCTACATCTCATGTAGGTCCAACTGTTCTGTGAAACAAAATTTCAGTTTGCTTGGTTTCATTTGCAGTCAACTTTTTTGCCACCCAAATCTGTGTTGTATCAATGCAGCTGTCTGAGTGATATGAATGGGCTAACAAGTTGTAGATGTAAAACAAGTTCCACCTTCCATGGATATGGGACCTCAAAGAAGAGAGCACAGATGGAAAGATTAAACAGAAAAGTAGAAAAAGGGTTGAGTCCTTGGGAACCCTTGAAATTGAGCTGCAGTTAGAGAACCTGCTGGGTGCTATTGTCCAGACAGCAGTTGAACTACATCAATCTAGAAATAAAGCAGTGACTATCCAATCAGTAGGACTGGTGTAAAGGAGCATCGCAGGAAGGGAGTCATTCCCCCTGGACTCTGTAATCCTGTTGAATCATACCAGGAGAAGGGAATCATTCACCTTGTACTCACCCACCAGGAATCATTGCTAATAAACCAGGGAAAGGAAGCCATCCACCCTGCAAAGTTTGGTGAAATGTATGGTGGTTTTTCAACCTGGGGAAGGGAGACATTCCCCTTGGTGAATCTTGTGAACAAGAGTTTTGTGAACTTTCATTTTGGGAATTATACTTTTGGAACTGGCATCCAGGGGAAGGGAGTCTTTCCCCCTGGAACACAATTGGAAGAAGAAACCCCTTGTTTTCCTTTTGCACTTTTGAGCCTATTTTTTTTTTTTTCAAAGTATTTTATTGGTTTTATGATAAAAGTGAGATAATACAAACTTATGGATTAAAGTAAACAAAAGGAAAAACAACTTAAACAACAGTAGTCTTCGTGTGATGTAACATGTGGGGTTCGAGATGGTGGTTCAGTCCAGGGTATGACTTCTCAGGGAGTGGAGGGGAACAGTTTCAGGGGACTTCTGCATAGTGTTGTTAGGAACCTGTTACTACAAGACACTACAAGTGTTCAGGGGGGCTTATGGTCCGCGTCGAAGTGCATGTCCATCAAAAGAGCCTTCCAGGCGACCAGGGTGCCGCTTGTGGCCTCCCCACTGGATGTAGTTCCTTCCTGCCAGGCTCTGGTTTCTGCAGCTGTCCATCTCGCCATCTCGTTTAACCAACGTTCGTGCCTGGGGCCTGCGGGTGTCTTCCAGGCCATCGCTATGGTCCTTTTAACAAGTATACATGAAATATCCATTAGCTTCACCAGGTGTTTGAATTTGCATATTTGCGACCATAACCAGAGAAGGCGGTGAACACTCCCTCAGAGCTGAAGGGATAGTGTAATATTTGTGACCATAACCAGAGAAGGCGGTGAACCCTCCCTTAGAGCTGAAGGGATAGTGTAATATTTGCGACCATAACCAGAGAAGGCGGTGAACCCTAGTGTAATATTTGCGACCATAACCAGAGAAGGAGGTGAACACTCCCTCAGAGCTGATGGGATAGTGTAATATTTGCGACCATAACCAGAGAAGGCGGTGAACCCTAGTGTAATCTTTGCGACCATAACCAGAGAAGGCGGTGAACACTCCCTCAGAGCTGAAGGGATAGTGTAATATTTACGACCATAGCCAGAGAAGGCGGTGAACCCTCCCTTAGAGCTGAAGGGATAGTGTAATATTTGCGACCATAACCAGAGAAGGCGGTGAACCCTAGTGTAATATTTGCGACCATAACCAGAGAAGGAGGTGAACACTCCCTCAGAGCTGATGGGATAGTGTAATATTTGCGACCATAACCAGAGAAGGCGGTGTACACTTCCTCAGAGCTGAAGGGATAGTATAATATTTGCAGCCATAACCAGAGAAGGCGGTGAATACACCCTCAGAGCTGAAGGGATAGTGTAATATTTGCGACCATAACCTGAGAAGGCGGTGAACCTTTCCTCAGAGCTGAAGGGATAATGTAATATTTGCAACCATAAACAAAGAAGGCGGTGAACACGACCATAACCAGAGAAGGCAGTGAACACTCGCTCAGAGCTGAAGGGATAATGTAATATTTGCGACCATAACCAGAGAAGGTGGTGAACACTCTCTCAGGGCTGAAGGGATAGTGTAATATTGTAATATTTGCGACCATAACCAGAGAAGGCGGTGAACACTCTCTCAGAGCTGAAGGGATAGTGTAATATTGTAATATTTGCGACCATAACCAGAGAAGGCGGTGAACCCTCCCTCAGAGCTGAAGGGATAGTGTAATATTTGCGACCTTAACCACAGAAGGCGGTGAACGCGACCATAACCAGAGAAGGCAGTGACCACTCCCTCAGAGCTGAAGTAATAATGTAATATTTGCGACCATAACCAGAGAAGGCGGTGAACACTCTCTCAGGGCTGAAGGGTAATGTAATATTTGCGACCATAACAAGAGAAGGCGGTGAGCACTCCCTCAGAGCTGAAGGGATAGTGTAATATTGTAATATTTGCGACCATAACCAGAGAAGGCGGTGAGCACTCCCTCAGAGCTGAAGGGATAGTGTAATATTTGCGACCTTAACCACAGAAGGCGGTGAACGCGACCATAACCAGAGAAGGCAGTGACCACTCCCTCAGAGCTGAAGTAATAATGTAATATTTGCGACCATAACCAGAGAAGGCGGTGAACACTCTCTCAGGGCTGAAGGGTAATGTAATATTTGCGACCATAACAAGAGAAGGCGGTGAGCACTCCCTCAGAGCTGAAGGGATAGTGTAATATTGTAATATTTGCGACCATAACCAGAGAAGGCGGTGAAAACTCTCTCAGTGCTGAAGGTATAGTGTAATATTTGCGACCATGACGAGAGAAGGCGGTGAACACTCCCTCAGAGCTGAAGGGATAGTGTAATATTTGTGACCATAACCAGAAAAGGAGGTGAACACTCACTCAGAGCTGAAGGGATAGTGTAATATTTGTGACCATAACCAGAGAATGCGGTGAACCCTCCCTTAGAGCTGAAGGGATAGTGTAATATTTGCGATCATAACCAGAGAAGGCGGTGAACCCTAGTGTAATATTTGCGACCATAACCAGAGAAGGAGGTGAACACTCCCTCAGAGCTGAAGGGATATTGTAATATTTGCGACCATAACCAGAGAAGGCGGTGAACCCTAGTGTAATATTTGCGACCATAACCAGAGAAGGCGGTGAACACTCCCTCAGAGCTGAAGGGATGGTGTAATATATGCGACCATAGCCAGAGAAGGCGGTGAACCCTCCCTTAGAGCTGAAGGGATAGTATAATATTTGCGACCATAACCAAAGAAGGCTATGAACCCTAGTGCAATATTTGCAACCATAACCAGAGAAGGCAGTGAAAACTCTCTCAGAGCTGGAGGTATAGTGTAATATTTGCGACCATAACTAGAGAAGGCGGTGAACACTCCCTCAGAGCTGAAGGGATACTGTAATATCTGCAAACATAACCAGAGAAGGAGGTGAACACTCACTCAGAGCTGAAGGGATAGTGTAATATTTGTGACCATAAGCAGAGAAGGCGGTGAACCCTCCCTTAGAGCTGAAGGGATAGTGTAATATTTGCGACCATAACCAGAGAAGGCGTTGAACCCTAGTGTAATATTTGCGACCATAACCAGAGAAGGCGGTGAAAACTCTCTCAGTGCTGAAGGTATAGTGTAATATTTGTGACCATAACCAGAGAAGGCGGTGAACACTCCCTCAGAGCTGAAGGGATAGTGTAATATTTGCGACCATAACCAGAGAAGGCGGTGAACCCTAGTGTAATATTTGCGACCATAACCAGAGAAGGAGGTGAACACTCCCTCAGAGCTGATGGGATAGTGTAATATTTGCGACCATAACCAGAGAAGGCGGTGAACACACCCTCAGAGCTGAAGGGATAGCGTAATATTTGCGACCATAACCTGAGAAGGTGGTGAACCCTTCCTCAGAGCTGAAGGGGTAGTGTAATATTTGCACCCATAACCAGAGAAGGCAGTGGACACTGCCTCAAAGGTGAAGGGATAATGTAATATTTGCGACCATAACCAGAGAAGGCTGTGAACGTGACCATACCCTGAGAAGGCAGTGAACCCTCCCTTAGAGCTGAAGGGATAGCGTAATATTTGCGACCATAACCAGAGAAGGCGGTGAACCCTAATGTAATATTTGCAACCATAACCAGAGAAGGCGGTGAAAACTCTCTCAGAGCTGAAGGTATAGTGTAATATTTGCGACCATAACTAGAGAAGGCGGTAAACACTCCCTCAGAGCTGAAGGGATACTGTAATATTTGCGACCATAACCAGAGAAGGAGGTGAACACTCACTCAGAGCTGAAGGGATAGTGTAATATTTGTGACCATAACCAGAGAAGGCGGTGAACCCTCCCTTAGAGCTGAAGGGATAGTGTAATATTTGCGAACATAACCAGAGAAGGCGGTGAACCCTAGTGTAATATTTGCGACCATAACCAGAGAAGGCAGTGAAAACTCTCTCAGAGCTGAAGAGATATTGTAATATTTGCGACCATAACCAGAGAAGGCGGTGAACCCTCCCTTAGAGCTGAAGGGATAGTGTAATATTTGCGACCATAATCAGAGAAGGCGGTGAACCCTAGTGTAATATTTGCGACCATAACCAGAGAAGGCGGTGAAAACTCTCTCAGTGCTGAAGGTATAGTGTAATATTTGCGACCATGACGAGAGAAGGCGGTGAACACTCCCTCAGAGCTGAAGGGATAGTGTAATATTTGTGACCATAACCAGAAAAGGAGGTGAACACTCACTCAGAGCTGAAGGGATAGTGTAATATTTGTGACCATAACCAGAGAATGCGGTGAACCCTCCCTTAGAGCTGAAGGGATAGTGTAATATTTGCGATCATAACCAGAGAAGGCGGTGAACCCTAGTGTAATATTTGCGACCATAACCAGAGAAGGAGGTGAACACTCCCTCAGAGCTGAAGGGATATTGTAATATTTGCGACCATAACCAGAGAAGGCGGTGAACCCTAGTGTAATATTTGCGACCATAACCAGAGAAGGCGGTGAACACTCCCTCAGAGCTGAAGGGATGGTGTAATATATGCGACCATAGCCAGAGAAGGCGGTGAACCCTCCCTTAGAGCTGAAGGGATAGTATAATATTTGCGACCATAACCAAAGAAGGCGATGAACCCTAGTGCAATATTTGCAACCATAACCAGAGAAGGCAGTGAAAACTCTCTCAGAGCTGGAGGTATAGTGTAATATTTGCGACCATAACTAGAGAAGGCGGTGAACACTCCCTCAGAGCTGAAGGGATACTGTAATATCTGCAAACATAACCAGAGAAGGAGGTGAACACTCACTCAGAGCTGAAGGGATAGTGTAATATTTGTGACCATAAGCAGAGAAGGCGGTGAACCCTCCCTTAGAGCTGAAGGGATAGTGTAATATTTGCGACCTTAACCAGAGAAGGCGTTGAACCCTAGTGTAATATTTGCGACCATAACCAGAGAAGGCGGTGAAAACTCTCTCAGTGCTGAAGGTATAGTGTAATATTTGTGACCATAACCAGAGAAGGCGGTGAACACTCCCTCAGAGCTGAAGGGATAGTGTAATATTTGCGACCATAACCAGAGAAGGCGGTGAACCCTAGTGTAATATTTGCGACCATAACCAGAGAAGGTAGTGAAACTCTCTCAGAGCTGAAGAGATATTGTAATATTTGCGACCATAACCAGAGAAGGCAGTGAACCCTCCCTTAGAGCTCAAGGGATAGCGTAATATTTGCGACCATAACCAGAGAAGGCGGTGAACCCTAGTGTAATATTTGGGACCATAACCAGAGAAGGCGGTGAAAACTCTCTCTGAGCTGAATGTATAGTGTAATATTTGCGACCATAACCAGAGAAGGCAGTGAACCCTAGTGTAATATTTGCGACCATATGTCAAATAATTTTATTGGGTGCATGGATGAACACAACAGAGAAACATACGGCAAGGCAGGAATTTATCTACATCTCATGTAGGTCCAACTGTTCTGTGAAACAAAATTTCAGTTTGCTTGGTTTCATTTGCAGTCAACTTTTTTGCCACCCAAATCTGTGTTGTATCAATGCAGCTGTCTGAGTGATATGAATGGGCTAACAAGTTGTAGATGTAAAACAAGTTCCACCTTCCATGGATATGGGACCTCAAAGAAGAGAGCACAGATGGAAAGATTAAACAGAAAAGTAGAAAAAGGGTTGAGTCCTTGGGAACCCTTGAAATTGAGCTGCAGTTAGAGAACCTGCTGGGTGCTATTGTCCAGACAGCAGTTGAACTACATCAATCTAGAAATAAAGCAGTGACTATCCAATCAGTAGGACTGGTGTAAAGGAGCATCGCAGGAAGGGAGTCATTCCCCCTGGACTCTGTAATCCTGTTGAATCATACCAGGAGAAGGGAATCATTCACCTTGTACTCACCCACCAGGAATCATTGTTAATAAACCAGGGAAAGGAAGCCATCCACCCTGCAAAGTTTGGTGAAATGTATGGTGGTTTTTCAACCTGGGGAAGGGAGACATTCCCCCTGGTGAATCTTGTGAACAAGAGTTTTGTGAACTTTCATTTTGGGAATTATACTTTTGGAACTGGCATCCAGGGGAAGGGAGTCTTTCCCCCTGGAACACAATTGGAAGAAGAAACCCCTTGTTTTCCTTTTGCACTTTTGAGCCTATTTTTTTTTTTCAAAGTATTTTATTGGTTTTATGATAAAAGTGAGATAATACAAACTTATGGATTAAAGTAAACAAAAGGAAAAACAACTTAAACAACAGTAGTCTTCGTGTGATGTAACATGTGGGGTTCGAGATGGTGGTTCAGTCCAGGGTATGACTTCTCAGGGAGTGGAGGGGAACAGTTTCAGGGGACTTCTGCATAGTGTTGTTAGGAACCTGTTACTACAAGACACTACAAGTGTTCAGGGGGGCTTATGGTCCGCGTCGAAGTGCATGTCCATCAAAAGAGCCTTCCAGGCGACCAGGGTGCCGCTTGTGGCCTCCCCACTGGATGTAGTTCCTTCCTGCCAGGCTCTGGTTTCTGCAGCTGTCCATCTCGCCATCTCGTTTAACCAACGTTCGTGCCTGGGGCCTGCGGGTGTCTTCCAGGCCATCGCTATGGTCCTTTTAACAAGTATACATGAAATATCCATTAGCTTCACCAGGTGTTTGAATTTGCATATTTGCGACCATAACCAGAGAAGGCGGTGAACACTCCCTCAGAGCTGAAGGGATAGTGTAATATTTGTGACCATAACCAGAGAAGGCGGTGAACCCTCCCTTAGAGCTGAAGGGATAGTGTAATATTTGCGACCATAACCAGAGAAGGCGGTGAACCCTAGTGTAATATTTGCGACCATAACCAGAGAAGGAGGTGAACACTCCCTCAGAGCTGATGGGATAGTGTAATATTTGCGACCATAACCAGAGAAGGCGGTGAACCCTAGTGTAATCTTTGCGACCATAACCAGAGAAGGCGGTGAACACTCCCTCAGAGCTGAAGGGATAGTGTAATATTTACGACCATAGCCAGAGAAGGCGGTGAACCCTCCCTTAGAGCTGAAGGGATAGTGTAATATTTGCGACCATAACCAGAGAAGGCGGTGAACCCTAGTGTAATATTTGCGACCATAACCAGAGAAGGAGGTGAACACTCCCTCAGAGCTGATGGGATAGTGTAATATTTGCGACCATAACCAGAGAAGGCGGTGTACACTTCCTCAGAGCTGAAGGGATAGTATAATATTTGCAGCCATAACCAGAGAAGGCGGTGAATACACCCTCAGAGCTGAAGGGATAGTGTAATATTTGCGACCATAACCTGAGAAGGCGGTGAACCTTTCCTCAGAGCTGAAGGGATAATGTAATATTTGCAACCATAAACAAAGAAGGCGGTGAACACGACCATAACCAGAGAAGGCAGTGAACACTCGCTCAGAGCTGAAGGGATAATGTAATATTTGCGACCATAACCAGAGAAGGTGGTGAACACTCTCTCAGGGCTGAAGGGATAGTGTAATATTGTAATATTTGCGACCATAACCAGAGAAGGCGGTGAACACTCTCTCAGAGCTGAAGGGATAGTGTAATATTGTAATATTTGCGACCATAACCAGAGAAGGCGGTGAACCCTCCCTCAGAGCTGAAGGGATAGTGTAATATTTGCGACCTTAACCACAGAAGGCGGTGAACGCGACCATAACCAGAGAAGGCAGTGACCACTCCCTCAGAGCTGAAGTAATAATGTAATATTTGCGACCATAACCAGAGAAGGCGGTGAACACTCTCTCAGGGCTGAAGGGTAATGTAATATTTGCGACCATAACAAGAGAAGGCGGTGAGCACTCCCTCAGAGCTGAAGGGATAGTGTAATATTGTAATATTTGCGACCATAACCAGAGAAGGCGGTCAGCACTCCCTCAGAGCTGAAGGGATAGTGTAATATTTGCGACCTTAACCACAGAAGGCGGTGAACGCGACCATAACCAGAGAAGGCAGTGACCACTCCCTCAGAGCTGAAGTAATAATGTAATATTTGCGACCATAACCAGAGAAGGCGGTGAACACTCTCTCAGGGCTGAAGGGTAATGTAATATTTGCGACCATAACAAGAGAAGGCGGTGAGCACTCCCTCAGAGCTGAAGGGATAGTGTAATATTGTAATATTTGCGACCATAACCAGAGAAGGCGGTGAAAACTCTCTCAGTGCTGAAGGTATAGTGTAATATTTGCGACCATGACGAGAGAAGGCGGTGAACACTCCCTCAGAGCTGAAGGGATAGTGTAATATTTGTGACCATAACCAGAAAAGGAGGTGAACACTCACTCAGAGCTGAAGGGATAGTGTAATATTTGTGACCATAACCAGAGAATGCGGTGAACCCTCCCTTAGAGCTGAAGGGATAGTGTAATATTTGCGATCATAACCAGAGAAGGCGGTGAACCCTAGTGTAATATTTGCGACCATAACCAGAGAAGGAGGTGAACACTCCCTCAGAGCTGAAGGGATATTGTAATATTTGCGACCATAACCAGAGAAGGCGGTGAACCCTAGTGTAATATTTGCGACCATAACCAGAGAAGGCGGTGAACACTCCCTCAGAGCTGAAGGGATGGTGTAATATATGCGACCATAGCCAGAGAAGGCGGTGAACCCTCCCTTAGAGCTGAAGGGATAGTATAATATTTGCGACCATAACCAAAGAAGGCGATGAACCCTAGTGCAATATTTGCAACCATAACCAGAGAAGGCAGTGAAAACTCTCTCAGAGCAGGAGGTATAGTGTAATATTTGCGACCATAACTAGAGAAGGCGGTGAACACTCCCTCAGAGCTGAAGGGATACTGTAATATCTGCAAACATAACCAGAGAAGGAGGTGAACACTCACTCAGAGCTGAAGGGATAGTGTAATATTTGTGACCATAAGCAGAGAAGGCGGTGAACCCTCCCTTAGAGCTGAAGGGATAGTGTAATATTTGCGACCATAACCAGAGAAGGCGTTGAACCCTAGTGTAATATTTGCGACCATAACCAGAGAAGGCGGTGAAAACTCTCTCAGTGCTGAAGGTATAGTGTAATATTTGTGACCATAACCAGAGAAGGCGGTGAACACTCCCTCAGAGCTGAAGGGATAGTGTAATATTTGCGACCATAACCAGAGAAGGCGGTGAACCCTAGTGTAATATTTGCGACCATAACCAGAGAAGGTAGTGAAACTCTCTCAGAGCTGAAGAGATATTGTAATATTTGCGACCATAACCAGAGAAGGCAGTGAACCCTCCCTTAGAGCTCAAGGGATAGCGTAATATTTGCGACCATAACCAGAGAAGGCGGTGAACCCTAGTGTGATATTTGGGACCATAACCAGAGAAGGCGGTGAAAACTCTCTCTGAGCTGAATGTATAGTGTAATATTTGCGACCATAACCAGAGAAGGCAGTGAACCCTAGTGTAATTTTTGCGACCATAATTCAAATAATTTTATTGGGTGCATGGATGAACACAACAGAGAAACATACGGCAAGGCAGGAATTTATCTACATCTCATGTAGGTCCAACTGTTCTGTGAAACAAAATTTCAGTTTGCTTGGTTTCATTTGCAGTCAACTTTTTTGCCACCCAAATCTGTGTTGTATCAATGCAGCTGTCTGAGTGATATGAATGGGCTAACAAGTTGTAGATGTAAAACAAGTTCCACCTTCCATGGATATGGGACCTCAAAGAAGAGAGCACAGATGGAAAGATTAAACAGAAAAGTAGAAAAAGGGTTGAGTCCTTGGGAACCCTTGAAATTGAGCTGCAGTTAGAGAACCTGCTGGGTGCTATTGTCCAGACAGCAGTTGAACTACATCAATCTAGAAATAAAGCAGTGACTATCCAATCAGTAGGACTGGTGTAAAGGAGCATCGCAGGAAGGGAGTCATTCCCCCTGGACTCTGTAATCCTGTTGAATCATACCAGGAGAAGGGAATCATTCACCTTGTACTCACCCACCAGGAATCATTGCTAATAAACCAGGGAAAGGAAGCCATCCACCCTGCAAAGTTTGGTGAAATGTATGGTGGTTTTTCAACCTGGGGAAGGGAGACATTCCCCCTGGTGAATCTTGTGAACAAGAGTTTTGTGAACTTTCATTTTGGGAATTATACTTTTGGAACTGGCATCCAGGGGAAGGGAGTCTTTCCCCCTGGAACACAATTGGAAGAAGAAACCCCTTGTTTTCCTTTTGCACTTTTGAGCCTATTTTTTTTTTTCAAAGTATTTTATTGGTTTTATGATAAAAGTGAGATAATACAAACTTATGGATTAAAGTAAACAAAAGGAAAAACAACTTAAACAACAGTAGTCTTCGTGTGATGTAACATGTGGGGTTCGAGATGGTGGTTCAGTCCAGGGTATGACTTCTCAGGGAGTGGAGGGGAACAGTTTCAGGGGACTTCTGCATAGTGTTGTTAGGAACCTGTTACTACAAGACACTACAAGTGTTCAGGGGGGCTTATGGTCCGCGTCGAAGTGCATGTCCATCAAAAGAGCCTTCCAGGCGACCAGGGTGCCGCTTGTGGCCTCCCCACTGGATGTAGTTCCTTCCTGCCAGGCTCTGGTTTCTGCAGCTGTCCATCTCGCCATCTCGTTTAACCAACGTTCGTGCCTGGGGCCTGCGGGTGTCTTCCAGGCCATCGCTATGGTCCTTTTAACAAGTATACATGAAATATCCATTAGCTTCACCAGGTGTTTGAATTTGCATATTTGCGACCATAACCAGAGAAGGCGGTGAACACTCCCTCAGAGCTGAAGGGATAGTGTAATATTTGTGACCATAACCAGAGAAGGCGGTGAACCCTCCCTTAGAGCTGAAGGGATAGTGTAATATTTGCGACCATAACCAGAGAAGGCGGTGAACCCTAGTGTAATATTTGCGACCATAACCAGAGAAGGAGGTGAACACTCCCTCAGAGCTGATGGGATAGTGTAATATTTGCGACCATAACCAGAGAAGGCGGTGAACCCTAGTGTAATCTTTGCGACCATAACCAGAGAAGGCGGTGAACACTCCCTCAGAGCTGAAGGGATAGTGTAATATTTACGACCATAGCCAGAGAAGGCGGTGAACCCTCCCTTAGAGCTGAAGGGATAGTGTAATATTTGCGACCATAACCAGAGAAGGCGGTGAACCCTAGTGTAATATTTGCGACCATAACCAGAGAAGGAGGTGAACACTCCCTCAGAGCTGATGGGATAGTGTAATATTTGCGACCATAACCAGAGAAGGCGGTGTACACTTCCTCAGAGCTGAAGGGATAGTATAATATTTGCAGCCATAACCAGAGAAGGCGGTGAATACACCCTCAGAGCTGAAGGGATAGTGTAATATTTGCGACCATAACCTGAGAAGGCGGTGAACCTTTCCTCAGAGCTGAAGGGATAATGTAATATTTGCAACCATAAACAAAGAAGGCGGTGAACACGACCATAACCAGAGAAGGCAGTGAACACTCGCTCAGAGCTGAAGGGATAATGTAATATTTGCGACCATAACCAGAGAAGGTGGTGAACACTCTCTCAGGGCTGAAGGGATAGTGTAATATTGTAATATTTGCGACCATAACCAGAGAAGGCGGTGAACACTCTCTCAGAGCTGAAGGGATAGTGTAATATTGTAATATTTGCGACCATAACCAGAGAAGGCGGTGAACCCTCCCTCAGAGCTGAAGGGATAGTGTAATATTTGCGACCTTAACCACAGAAGGCGGTGAACGCGACCATAACCAGAGAAGGCAGTGACCACTCCCTCAGAGCTGAAGTAATAATGTAATATTTGCGACCATAACCAGAGAAGGCGGTGAACACTCTCTCAGGGCTGAAGGGTAATGTAATATTTGCGACCATAACAAGAGAAGGCGGTGAGCACTCCCTCAGAGCTGAAGGGATAGTGTAATATTGTAATATTTGCGACCATAACCAGAGAAGGCGGTGAGCACTCCCTCAGAGCTGAAGGGATAGTGTAATATTGTAATATTTGCGACCATAACCAGAGAAGGCAGTGAGCACTCCCTCAGAGCTGAAGGTACAGTGTAATATTGTAATATTTGCGACTATAACCAGAGAAGGCAGTGAACACTGCCTCAGAGGTGAACACTCGCTCAGAGCTGAAGGGATGGTGTAATATTTGCGACCATAACCAGAGAAGGCAGTGAACACTCCCTCAGAGGTGAACACTCCCTCAGAGCTGAAGGGATAGTGTAATGTTTGCGACAATAGCCAGAGAAGGCAGTGAACACTCCCTCAGAGGTGAACACTCCCTGAGAGCTGAAGGGATATTGTAATATTTGCGACCATAACCAGAGAAGGCCGTGAACCCTAGTGTAATATTTGCGACCATAAGCAAAGAAGGCAGTGAAACTCTCTCAGAGCTGAAGAGATATTGTAATATTTGCGACCATAACCAGAGAAGGCAGTGAACCCTCCCTTAGAGCTCAAGGGATAGCGTAATATTTGCGACCATAACCAGAGAAGGCGGTGAACCCTAGTGTAATATTTACGACCATAACCAGAGAAGGCGGTGAAAACTCTCTCAGAGCTGAGGGTATAGTGTAATATTTGCGACCATAACCAAAGAAGGCGGTGAACACTCCCTCAGAGCTGAAGGGATAGTGTAATATTTGCGACCATAACCAGAGAAGGAGGTGAACACTCCCTCAGAGCTGAAGGGATAGTGTAATATTTGCGACCATAACCAGAGAAGGCGGTGAACCCTAGTGTAATATTTGCGACCATAACCTGAGAAGGCGGTGAACACTCCCTCAGAGCTGAAGGGATAGTGTAATATTTGCGACCATAACCAGAGAAGGAGGTGAACACTCCCTCAGAGCTGATGGGATAGTGTAATATTTGCGACCATAACCAGAGAAGGCGGTGAACCCTAGTGTAATATTTACGACCATAACCAGAGAAGGCGGTGAAAACTCTCTCAGAGCTGAGGGTATAGTGTAATATTTGCGACCATAACCAGAGAAGGCGGTGAACACTCCCTCAGAGCTGAAGGGATAGTGTAATATTTGCGACCATAACCAGAGAAGGAGGTGAACACTCCCTCAGAGCTGAAGGGATAGTGTAATATTTGCGACCATAACCAGAGAAGGCGGTGAACCCTAGTGTAATATTTGCGACCATAACCTGAGAAGGCGGTGAACACTCCCTCAGAGCTGAAGGGATAGTGTAATATTTGCAACCATAACCAGAGAAGGAGGTGAACACTCCCTCAGAGCTGATGGGATAGTGTAATATTTGCGACCATAACCAGAGAAGGCGGTGAACCCTAGTGTAATCTTTGCGACCATAACCAGAGAAGGCGGTGAACACTCCCTCAGAGCTGAAGGGATAGTGTAATATTTGCGACCATAGCCAGAGAAGGCAGTGAACCCTCCCTTAGAGATGAAGGGATAGTGTAATATTTGCGACCATAACCAGAGAAGGCGGTGAACCCTAGTGTAATATTTGCGACCATAACCAGAGAAGGAGGTGAACACTCCCTCAGAGCTGATGGGATAGTGTAATATTTGCGACCATAACCAGAGAAGGCGGTGAACACACCCTCAGAGCTGAAGGGATAGCGTAATATTTGCGACCATAACCTGAGAAGGTGGTGAACCCTTCCTCAGAGCTGAAGGGGTAGTGTAATATTTGCACCCATAACCAGAGAAGGCAGTGAACACTGTCTCAAAGGTGAAGGGATAATGTAATATTTGCGACCATAACCAGAGAAGGCTGTGAACGTGACCATACCCTGAGAAGGCAGTGAATACTCCCTCCGAGCTGAAGGGATAATGTAATATTTGCGACCATAACCAGAGAAGGCGGTGAACACTCTCTCAGGGCTGAAGGGATAGTGTAATATTGTAATATTTGCGACCATAACCAGAGAAGGCAGTGAACACTCTCTCAGGGCTGAAGGGATAGTGTATTATTGTAATATTTGCGACCATAACCAGAGAAGGCAGTGAACCCTCCGTCAGAGCTGAAGGAATAATGTAATATTTGCGACCATAACCAGAGAAGGCGGTGAGCACTCCCTCAGAGCTGAAGGGATATTGTAATATTGCAATATTTGCGACCATAACCAGAGAAGGCAGTGAGCACTCCCTCAGAGCTGAAGGTACAGTGTAATATTGTAATATTTGCGACTATAACCAGAGAAGGCAGTGAACACTGCCTCAGAGGTGAACACTCGCTCAGAGCTGAAGGGATAGTTTAATATTTGCGACCATAACCAGAGAAGGCAGTGAACACTCCCTCAGAGGTGAACACTCCCTCGGAGCTGAAGGGATAGTGTAATGTTTGCGACAATAGCCAGAGAAGGCGGTGAACACTCCCTCAGAGGTGAACACTCCCTCAGAGCTGAAGGGATATTGTAATATTTGCGACCATAACCAGAGAAGGAGGTGAACACTCCCTCAGAGCTGATGGGATAGTGTAATATTTGCGACCATAACCAGAGAAGGCGGTGAACACACCCTCAGAGCTGAAGGGATAGCGTGATATTTGCGACCATAACCTGAGAAGGTGGTGAACCCTTCCTCAGAGCTGAAGGGGTAGTGTAATATTTGCACCCATAACCAGAGAAGGCAGTGAACACTGCCTCAAAGGTGAAGGGATAATGTAATATTTGCGACCATAACCAGAGAAGGCTGTGAACGTGACCATACCCTGAGAAGGCAGTGAATACTCCCTCCGAGCTGAAGGGATAATGTAATATTTGCGACCATAACCAGAGAAGGCGGTGAACACTCTCTCAGGGCTGAAGGGATAGTGTAATATTGTAATATTTGCGACCATAACCAGAGAAGGCCGTGAACACTCTCTCAGGGCTGAAGGGATAGTGTATTATTGTAATATTTGCGACCATAACCAGAGAAGGCAGTGAACCCTCCGTCAGAGCTGAAGGAATAATGTAATATTTGCGACCATAACCAGAGAAGGCGGTGAGCACTCCCTCAGAGCTGAAGGGATATTGTAATATTGTAATATTTGCGACCATAACCAGAGAAGGCAGTGAGCACTCCCTCAGAGCTGAAGGTACAGTGTAATATTGTAATATTTGCGACTATAACCAGAGAAGGCAGTGAACACTGCCTCAGAGGTGAACACTCGCTCAGAGCTGAAGGGATAGTTTAATATTTGCGACCATAACCAGAGAAGGCAGTGAACACTCCCTCAGAGGTGAACACTCCCTCGGAGCTGAAGGGATAGTGTAATGTTTGCGACAATAGCCAGAGAAGGCGGTGAACACTCCCTCAGAGGTGAACACTCCCTCAGAGCTGAAGGGATATTGTAATATTTGCGACCATAACCAGAGAAGGCGGTGAACCCTAGTGTAATATTTGCGACCATAAGCAGAGAAGGCAGTGAAACTCTCTCAGAGCTGAAGAGATATTGTAATATTTGCGACCATAACCAGAGAAGGCAGTGAGCCCTCCCTTAGAGCTCAAGGGATAGCGTAAGATTTGCGACCATAACCAGAGAAGGCGGTGAACCCTAGTGTAATATTTGCGACCATAACCAGAGAAGGCGGTGAAAACTCTCTCAGAGCTGAAGGTATAGTGTAATATTTGCGACCATAACCAGAGAAGGCAGTGAACCCTTGTGTAATATTTGCGACCATAACCAGAGAAGGCGGTGAACACTCCCTCAGAGCTGAAGGGATAGTGTAATATTTGCGACCATAACCAGAGAAGGAGGTGAACACTCCCTCAGAGCTGAAGGGATAGTGTATATTTGCGACCATAACCAGAGAAGGCGGTGAACCCTAGTGTAATATTTGCGACCATAACCAGAGAAGGCGGTGAACACTCCCTCAGAGCTGAAGGGATAGTGTAATATTTGCGACCATAGCCAGAGTAGGCGGTGAACCCTCCCTTAGAGCAGAAGGGATAGTGTAATATTTGCGACCATAACCAGAGAAGGCAGTGAACCCTAGTGTAATATTTGCGACCATAACCAGAGAAGGCAGTGAGCCCTCCCTTAGAGCTCAAGGGATAGCGTAAGATTTGCGACCATAACCAGAGAAGGCGGTGAACCCTAGTGTAATATTTGCGACCATAACCAGAGAAGGCGGTGAAAACTCTCTCAGAGCTGAAGGTATAGTGTAATATTTGCGACCATAACCAGAGAAGGCAGTGAACCCTTGTGTAATATTTGCGACCATAACCAGAGAAGGCGGTGAACACTCCCTCAGAGCTGAAGGGATAGTGTAATATTTGCGACCATAACCAGAGAAGGAGGTGAACACTCCCTCAGAGCTGAAGGGATAGTGTATATTTGCGACCATAACCAGAGAAGGCGGTGAACCCTAGTGTAATATTTGCGACCATAACCAGAGAAGGCGGTGAACACTCCCTCAGAGCTGAAGGGATAGTGTAATATTTGCGACCATAGCCAGAGTAGGCGGTGAACCCTCCCTTAGAGCAGAAGGGATAGTGTAATATTTGCGACCATAACCAGAGAAGGCAGTGAACCCTAGTGTAATATTTGCGACCATAACCAGAGAAGGAGGTGAACACTCCCTCAGAGCTGATGGGATAGTGTAATATTTGCGACCATAACCAGAGAAGGCGGTGAACACACCCTCAGAGCTGAAGGGATAGCGTAATATTTGCGACCATAACCTGAGAAGGCGGTGAACCCTTCCTCAGAGCTGAAGGGGTAGTGTAATATTTGCATCCATAACCAGAGAAGGCAGTGAACACTGCCTCAAAGCTGAAGGGATAATGTAATATTTGCGACCATAACCAGAGAAGGCTGTGAACGTGACCATACCCTGAGAAGGCAGTGAACACTCCCTCCGAGCTGAAGGGATAATGTAATATTTGCGACCATAACCAGAGAAGGCGGTGAACGCAACCATAACCAGAGAAGACAGTGAACACTCCCTCAGAGCTGAAGGGATAATGTAATATTTGCAACCATAACCAGAGAAGGCGGTGAGCACTCCCTCAGAGCTGAAGGGGTAATGTAATATTGTAATATTTGCGACCATAAGCAGAGAAGGCGGTGAACACTCTCTTAGGGCTGAAGGGATAGTGTAATATTGTAATATTTGTGACCATAACCAGAGAAGGCGGTGAACACTATCTCAGGGCTGAAGGGATAGTGTAATATTGTAATATTTGTGACCATAACCAGAGAAGGCGGTGAACACTGCCTCAGAGCTGAAGGGATAGTGTAATATTTGCGACCATAACCAGCGAAGGCGGTGAACCCTCCCTCAGAGCTGAAAGGATAGCATAATATTTGCGACCATAACCAGAGAAGGCGGTGAACGCGACCATAACCAGAGAAGGAAGTGAATACTCCCTCAGAGCTGAAGGAATAATGTAATATTTGCGACCATAACCAGAGAAGGCGGTGAACACTCTCTCGGGGCTGAAGGGATAATGTAATATTTGCGACCATAACCAGAGAAGGCGGTGAGCACTCCCTCAGAGCTGAAGGGAAAGTGTAATATTGTAATATTTGCGACCATAACCAGAGAAGGCGGTGAGCACTCCCTCAGAGCTGAAGGGATAGTCTAATATTGTAATATTTGAGACCATAACCAGAGAAGGCGGTGAACATTCCCTCAGAGCTGAAGGGATAGTGTAATATTTGCGACCATAACCAGCGAAGGCGGTGAACCCTCCCTCAGAGCTGAAAGGATAGCATAATATTTGCGACCATAACCAGAGAAGGCAGTGAACGCGACCATAACCAGAGAAGGCAGTGAATACTCCCTCAGAGCTGAAGGAATAATGTAATATTTGCGACTATAACCAGAGAAGGCAGTGAACACTCTCTCGGGGCTGAAGGGATAATGTAATATTTGCGACCATAACCAGAGAAGGCGGTGAGCACTCCCTCAGAGCTGAAGGGATAGTGTAATATTGTAATATTTGCGTCCATAACCAGAGAAGACGGTGAACACTCTCTCAGGGCTGAAGGGATAGTATCTGAATATGTAAAGACCCTTGGAGTATTTTTTGATGCCCATTTAACTTTTCAGAAGCATGTGGCATATCTCAAATCATCATGCGCCTTCTTTACACATCTATTATGGCAAATACGTCCCTACTTGTCCGGAGTTAATAGAGCATCAATTGCAGTGCATTAATTAACACCAAGCTAGGCTATTGCAATATTCTGTTTATAAGAACTACTAAAGCCAACATCAGGAGCCTTCAGACCATTCAAAATGGAACAGTCCGGGCTGTCTGTGTGTTGAGTCCTCAATCCCACATCACAGAACATTGGAAAATATTACATTAGCTTTCTATAGAGAATCGACTAAACTTCAAAGGGCTAGTGATAGTCTATATATGTTTATTAGATAGTGCTCCGGAATACCTTAAAACTAGGTTAAAAATGGCTACACCAAAGCGTATTCTATGCTCTTAACCAAATGCTACTGACCCAGCCACGTACAATCATGAAAAAACTAGGTGGAGCAAGCTTTGCTGCCTGGGGTCCAAAAAACTGGAATGCGATTCTGCTTCATATGAAACAATGTGCAACGCTGCAGCAGTTTAGAAAGTGTCTTAAGACTTTCCTGTTTGAAGTTTAAAGTCAAATACCTGCCCCCAATTACCTGCTACTCTTAAGGACTCTGCTAGTAACTTTATTTAAAGTGACCTCCCAACCCCCTTTACCTGGAGTTATTTGTCTCTCTGTTGTTTTTGTCCATGTGAGCGCCCTGAGATCTTTGGGTGAGAGTTGCGCTATACAAAAATGTATTTAGTTAGTTAGTTAGTTAGTAATATTTGTGACCATAACTAGAGAATAAGGGGAATACTCTGTCAGAGCTGAAGGAATAGCGTCAGCGGGGATATGCAGATCGTCTCTATATCCAGCATCCTTTGCGTAATCACAGCACTTGGCCTTAGGCAATAGGATGCGAGCGGGCAACAGCTGGCTCCATCCACAGAGGGGACGATTGCTCCCTAGAGGGAAGTAGAGGCTCAAGTCATGAGTGCACTGCTTGCTGAGCTCGGGAGTCCCGGTCAGACCCGCAGAGTTGGGAAATACGGCCCTGGGAGTCAGTTTAACCTTCAATCTCCTTCAATGATAGAGGAGCAGTGTGCTTTCCCTTGGACTATAATTGCAATATAGAAACTCACTGATAAAGCCACATACAGCAGCAGAGGCCTCTGGGGCAGCAATTGTGATAGAGCAGGTGCCCTGGTTGAGGTCGTGATGGGGAAAAAAAACACTAGTAAAATAGTCCAATGGGTGACGTGTGCGGGCTACAGGTTCAGGTCCTGTCATAATGGGTAACCTATTACAACAGCCCTAATTTCCAACACACTGACTTTTTTTTGCAGGTGTCGAGTGCTCACAGAGCTCAATCGTTTTTTGGGGGTGGCACTCCTTCCACGTCTGCCATGTTTGGGACAGCTTGCTGGGCTCAGGTGGAGGTCTCAGGTCTGGGCATTCAGCGCTGGGAGGCCAGTGTTCAAGCTGCGTATCTTGCCTTCAGAATTTCACTCCACGAGCGATACTTCTCCAACTCGAGTCGGTTTGCTTTTTACATACACAGGTGTGGGAGACCTCTAATTGCAAGATACTGCAGGGTTCTCCTATAAGAGGTGGCCATGTCTCGACTTCACTAATGTATGGCCATTTATTAAAATCACTGGGTAAATTACAGGCAGTCCAAAGCCGGGAGGTTATTTTTCTCCAGGGGACATGCAATCATTTTTGAGAAGCCTGCTTTACTCTGGGTCGGTTAACAATGGAAAATCGAATCCAGGTCTGGGTCTTGATTGAGTTTTGGAACATTCTTAATGGAATAGCACCTGTTCTGCTTCTTGACTAAGTGGAAGGCAGTGTGCCAAGCTATGTGCTTCTCTCGCTTGTATTGGCTCGATTGGCAGGGAGTGCGTTTAGGAGTCTGCTTAGGTGGGAAAACATTGAAAGCTCTGGTTGATGTCTCTGAAATGCTCGCCAATTGGCTATCAGAAATGCTAGTCCTTTATTATATTTTATAAGCAGGCGGACCATGTGTTTGCCCCACGGCCATCTTAAAGTGAGCTGACATTCTATCGCCTATTGCCTTTTGCGTCTGAATATGATGATGGATATAGGCGTATTAGTCTGAGTTGTATTTTGCTTGGATTTGTAGAATACCTGTTTGATGTAATGTAATGTGTATGTTTGTTATGTTTGCATCGTGTCTATGACGACACGAAGTAACGTACCTTTGCTTCTGTTACTACTGGTAGTAAGGGCGGCTATATGTTCTTGTTCAGTACTGTGTTCGTTCGGATTCAGCGACAGGGCCCACCTCTCTTCGCTTCCCCCCTTCCCCAGTAGAGGGCGTTTCCTCCTCTGGCAAGGTCTTCAGGTTATCTGCCTATCACCCCCCCCCCCCCCCTTCCGGGGATGCGGCCTTTGCCAGGGAGGCCAGTTTCCCTTCTCTCTTTCTCCACTCTGAACTACAGAGAAGGTCAAAAATAACTTCCTCTTCCACCTGGTTCCATAATTCTGTCTGTCTTCATTCGTCGGGTACCCAAAGTGGTGGAACCTATCATCGTTATTAATATAAAGTAACACCAGATGCTAGTTGTGTGTTCTTGTTTAGCCTAATGCCAGGGGCAAGTACTTGTTGACGTTCTTGTGTGTGCCAGAGATGATTAGAGATGCTGGTGGCAATCTGGAGTTGCTGTTTGGCACATGTTACGTTCTTGCTGGGCTATGTTCAAAGGCGTTGGCACTGCGTTATGCTCCTCTAAGCATTCCCAAGATATTGTAGGGATGCCTTCCTCACAATTCTTTTTTAGACCCTGAACCTTCACCAATAGGGTTTTGGGATGGAACTGGTGTCTTCCCAAATTCGTTTTAGGAATACGATGAGGCCACTGTTTTTATGGCTGCAGTAACCAGGAGAGCAATTTCAAGAGTCAGGTAGGGAGGGCCGAGTATTTTCCTTGATTCTTACACTTGATAACCTTCCAAAATCTCAGGCTTTCGCTGCCTTGACATCAGAGGCATGACGGTGGGTGCACTGGATTAAGCACGGATTTTGTAAGAGGTGTAAGGGCACTGTATGTATGCATTGGGTTTATGAAGTAATTGCATCAAACGACAGGGACTGATTTGCCCAGGTACGTACATCAATGGCCAGTTTTGGCAGCACATACCCGGGTATTCACATCATATGGCAGGTATAGCCGTGAAATAAACATGCACTCATCGCAAATGCCAGAGATTCCCTTCAAATATCAGCCACTTACATCATTGGACAGCTATTCCTCTAAGTATTGACTGGTCACGTGGTGTGCCTGGTAAGAGCATTACACAATAGCTATTGAATTTACCAGGCAGTGCAATGATTTACCAGATTTTAACCACAAAATATGCAAGCACGCACATCTTATGCCAGATAGTGGTGCCAAATGCTAGGTACTCACGTGATATAGCTAATAAAGCCACTGCATTTCATTGCCACGTTTTACATCCATATGCCAGGAATTGCCACCGCAAGGCCAAATTCTTGCATCATGTCACAGGCATGCCAATAAAATACACACGTTCTCACCTTATATGGCATCAGTTACCAGGTACTCACATCATCTGCCTGTTGTTCCCATCAAGTGTCAGGTAAAGATGTTATGCCAGGTATTCCCATTAATGGCCAGATACATCCAATCCTAGGAACTCCCATCACACAGTAAGTATTGCTATCAAGTGTCAAGTACTGAAATCATGTGCCAAGTGCTGTCACCAATTGACGGATATTGCTACCAAATGTCAAGTGCTCACAAATTGCTCCAAGGATTAAGTTCAATGTAGGAGTGGTCCAGGGGGAGACCACTCCCCTCCCCCCTTGACTCTCGCCATCCAGCTACAAGCACAGACAGACCGGTCACCTAGACAGGAAAAGAAGACCATGCCGCAATGTGAGAGATGCCTGGAGTCCTGACAGAAACAGCGCGGCAAATTGGCTTCAGCCCTGCCTGTGACAGAGGCACTGCTCCTTATGGAGATGGCCTGGGCAGGAGGGCAGAAAGAGCTTGCTGCACCTCTCAATTTGGTGTGAGCAGGGGTGGACTGGGAACCAAAAAAGGCCCTGGAAATAATGTTCAAAGTGGCCCCACATTACACATTTTCAGCAAGCCCAACCCTTTTCCTATTGGAGGCCCAGGGTGCATAGACCTACCGTGAAATCTCCAGAGTTCCCTAGAGACCAGTCCAGCCCTGGGTGTGGGGCCTCCAGTCCAGTTCTTTTCCCAGTAGTCACCAGCACCAAAAGGCCCTTGTTTTTCCTATTGACAATGCCCTGGTTGACAAAGGGCAGCAGAACAAACATTCAGCATGCAGAAAGTTCCAGAAGTGCTTGCACTTAGTAAGCAGAAATATGACAGTGTCGGTAGTGCTGATATCTATGGAATTTAGCAAAGACAGACTCAAAATAAAAAAGGGGGCCTTGTGTACTGCGTCCCACAGTCCTCTTTGCACATGTATTAGACTTTCCGCCATTTGGGTAAGAGCCACCCGGAAGCCAAAACTCAAAAGGATGGAAAGCTGCTACGAGGGCCTAATGTATAGACACGGCTATTAAAAGCGCCGTATTAAGCTTTTCCATAGCATTCTGTTATCTACTGTCAACAGACAATTCTAGTCGTACATCCCGCTATAAACAGAAAATACGAGTTCCATTGACGTAGCAGGTAGCGCGTGGCACAGTGCAGTAACACATCACCAGTGATGTACTGCCGTGCGACAGACTGTTCTGCTGAGTCTTAACAAGGCATGTGCCACATTCACGATATGGCAAATCCTGCACACCCTGGAACCTTTGCCTGTCCATTAATGCACCCTGATGGTGCTTTAGCGCAGGCCTTCTGCTCGTTCGGTCATTAATTAGCTGTAAATGTCCTCCTCATTAGCCATTTCTCGATTGTGGAGCACGGCAAGAGTCTTTTCAGGAGGGACTTCATCCTTCTAAATAAAGTGAGTGCCATTTCTAACAGCAATTGCTTTAAGAACAATCTGCTTGGAGGTACTGCTTTTATGCATTTCTTAAGAAATAATTGCTGCTATAAGGACATTTTGCTAATAAGAGCAATTTTATTTGGTCCCAAAGGTGTTTTTGAGGGAAACACTGTACGGCAGCTAATTGTCACCTTAAAATGAAGCACACTTTTGTATATGAACCACCAGATGGCGGTATAAGAAAGGCTTTCTTTTCATCGAAAGTGGGGAGGAAATGCCGCTCTCCCAGCAAACGTTTACTTTTGGGACGTGTCTGTGCAGGTGGCGAGCTCTTTACTCGGAGTTTGTGCTATTCGTGAAGAGCCCATGTAAGCAGTTTACCAGTCACCCAGAAGGCCATCCTTACCGATGCCATTATATAACCCGGCACACCGCCTTTGCTTTTACATTTTCCTTCAGTAACAGCAGAAAGAGAAACTATTGTTTTTACAATGATATTCCTACTACCGAATTAAAATGACATGAAATGGACAGGGGAGAGGGGCCAGAGCACTCCTGTATATGTATGAGTTACGCTCCAGGAAATGTCATCACATGCTTTAATTCTCCATCCCACCACATATCGCATAAGATACTTTCTCTTCTAATGGGTGGGGTGGGGGGAGTGTTCATGTTACCACACCTCCAACCTGTAATATCTGAACCGATGTCCAGTGCCTGACAGTTCTCAATTTACTGCAGGAAGAGCCCCCTGTAATCACAGGGGCTCCTTTTTTGTGTCAAATGCTTCTGCAAGGCTAATAATATACACTTTAAACACCTGCGATATAAGAAAATACAGTGATGAAAAATGCGATGAAAAATAAATCACTACAATTGGAGGCGAAATATAAGTACTCTCTCAATTCAAAGCTCCGTGTAAAAAGGAGGGCGCAGCAGATCATGCCAAATAAAAAGAGCCCTAAAATATGTTTTTGTGTTCACGTTTCTTACTGTGCATTAAGACGTTTAAAGGCAACTTGAAAATGAGCTACTGTTTCCAGAAATTACATTAATGTGTCTTCTGTTTTGTCTTTTGTCGCTAATATGTGTGAAAATGGGGGCACCCACTTCAAAGAGCAAGCTCCCAACACAAAGGAGACTGATAAAGGTACAGGCTGGCCCAGTGAAAACAAATGGCCGGAAGCAGGAGCAGGACCTTTTGTCCCACATGAACAATCACAATTTATTTAAAAGGACTATTATCATTTAGGCCTTTTTCTCAGCCATCATACGGCGGATGGATTTTATCCATGTACCAATTTGTATGTAATGCCATGCGATTTTGGGGATATAAAATTCATCTTTCTTTGACTCTGGGAATTGCAAGGGCCAGTTAAACTAGGTTTCCGGATGATCTGAACATGTTCCAAATGTGAGCGGGTGGAAATTGAAATCAAGCATATGCTTAATAACTTACATATTCATTACTTTTGTGCTTTTTATGGAAATGGCAGAAAGGTGCCACATGTCCGTGCTACACAATACTGATTTGGTGGTTGGCTTATCTAATTCCCCATGATTAGCAGAAACAGAAAATATGTTTGGTCTGGTAGTTGCTAGTAAAATTATGAAGTTGTGATACGTAACAACTTTTTGCCAAAAAAGTTGAAAGGAGAACAAAGGATGATGACAAATGAGAATTGCCATATGTTGCTCCAAACCCCTAAACCAATCCTGACTCGGAGGCTGGTTTTGGGATGAGAGAGAAGGGTAACCGTCCAATCCTAGTGGCAGGATTTTTGCAGGACACTTCCCCAAGGTTGTAAAATTGGTGGGGTCATCACTGCTATATAAGGGGGACTGCACTAGGACAGAGAGACAGAAAAAGGAGAAAGACAGGAGGACAGAGAGAAGAGATAGTCCATCAGGAAGGCTGCTGAAAATTCCCATCTGACATCTGTAAGGAGAAACCAGAGGAGACTGCTCAGAGTGCATCTGGGCGGAGCTGTCTATCTCTAGGAAGGACTCAAAGCTGACTGGGTCCTATGGTGGAGAGTGAGAGGCCAACTTTGAGAGTGGAGTGACCAGACCCCTGCCCTATCTTTCCAGAGTGTCCTTAGATGCAGCTGACTTTCCTGAAACTTAAACAGAGGCTTGCTATTTAAATGGAACTGAGCCCTAGAACACAAAATGTGGATGCATCTGCTTGGCTTGAATACTTTCCCTTTATAGTGGGTGGGGAGGAGGGCCAAACTGTGTAGATCCTTAGCCGATGTAACAAAACATATTAATGTAATTAATTCCACATTTGACAGAACACTACGGGGTAGATTTTGTTAAAAATCTAAATTAACGAAGCTCACTTCCCAGTATTTGAGGAAAACTATATCCTATAATTTAATTGGGTAATCTTTGTTGTCCATCTGACCCCAACTTATTTAAGGAAGAGGGGTGTTTTTGTTCTTAAATCAATCCAGCCTTTCTATCCAGCTTCCCCAGCCTTTAAGAGGGGTCTGAAATCCAAAATTCCCCAAATCATTCCAATGTTTCTGTCTGACTTCCCAACACAAACCAAAATAAGGGGGGGTCTGAAAAACAAACCGCTAAATAACCCTGTGTTTTTTTTAAACCAAAAGTGTGGGCGAAATCATAATTGCCATATGGATTTAAACCAATCTTGAAATCCTACTGCTAGCCTTTTAAGCCCGCAGGAAAATCAGAATTCCACAACATTACATAAGTGGCTTCTTTGTTGATCAGTGTAATTATTTTGTGAAGTGAAATTTACAGAACGGGAAGAATTGTGGTGGTGCTCTTTTGATCTCACTTTTGTGATTTGCTTATGTTGAGAGAAGTTGATTGTGTTGTGCCATGGATAAAGTGGTGTTTTGACCTTTTTTGTGCTAATTTCAATTACTTTTAATTTAAATAAATACCAATGTATTTCCCATACAATGGCATGGTTCTTGGATCATTGTTAGCGCAGGGGAGAGGGATCCAAGGGCCATGATATGTATCTGAGATAGGGCTAAAAATAATTGATCTGTTAAACAGTTTGTTGCATAACTACATAAGTAGGGGGGGAAGGAACTCCCAGTGTTGAGGGTGATTCTCAATAAACTGTTACAAATTGGGGGCTCAGGTCGGGATTTAGCTTCCTATCCCTGACTCACGACAAGTACATTGTGACAGTCTATTCATTTTGATGCAATTTTATTAAGGTGGAGGGAAAGCCAACTTTGTTTTGTTAAAGTGCGGCTAGGACTTGACTCTTGAGTTCCAGGGAGGTATATAGGTAGAAAATTAAGAGTGTGTCAGAATTTATTTGAGTGAGGAAATCAAGCAGGAACAGGGTGAGTTTGCCCCTGTATAAAGAACATTTTATGAAAGTTCAAAAAGTCAATTGTGAAAGGCCTATTGTAGAAATTGGGCAAGCCAGGGAGCATCTCCTAACTAAATTATTTCTCAATGGAGAATGGGTTGAGGACGATGCAGGAAACTGGCAAACCAGAATTGTGCGCGAGGTTACCTCCGTAAGCAATGATATTTGGCTTGAAGCTGGAATATTGCACACGCACTTGAGGCATTTTATATGACCACAACTTCTCGTGATGAACAAATACAAATGGCTCCGCTAACTGCTCATTTATATTTTCATTTGCTTTTAGTAGAAGAGCATTGGCAAAATAGTGAGGTTAGTAGGATGAATTAGGCTGGACACTTGTCACAGGCCCAGGACCTTGTTCAACAACTCAAAGCTGAGTTAAAAACACTGCATCAAGAGAGTGCAAAGCATGAAACACTGTTTTTTGCACTGAAAAAATGCACAAAAAGAGTGTGTAAAAAATCTGAGCACACTGCAATGCAAGCTAAATGACCAGGCTGCTTATAATAGTCATTTTGCAGGACATTATCACATTCAAATCAGAAATAAAACAATTGAAAACTGAAAATTGTCAATTAATTATCAAGGGGTTGATTCCCAAAATGACTTTGATCAGATATATCAGCAGGTAAGTACTCTGAAACAACAGAGGATGCAGCTAATTCAGGGAAAACACCTCTTGAATCAGGATAACAGCGTCCTTCTACAGAGGATAAATCAGTTGGAAATGGAGTGAGAAAAGGGATGGTAAGGTTCCCAGGAACTGCCCAGAATTAGAAAAGAAAGGAACAAGATTGTAGAGCGAGTGAGGCAAATAGAAGCTGAACTATTAGAGGCAGCAAAATGTAGGGATGAACAAGAGAAAGAGATTAGTCTCCTGAAGGAAAAGCACCGGATTATGCCGGGAAAGAGGTTCTCTGGGTGTTGATGAAGTTTTCCAAGATGTTCCGGATCCAAGACGGTTTGTTGGTAAGGAGAGCCCCATCTGGCAGTGACCAGTGGGTGGTATCTACCTCATTCCAAAGCCTAAAGTTGAACCATGCCCATGACGCAGCCAGTGCCGGTCATAGGGGGTTTAATATGACATTGGAAATCTTGCATGAGGATGCCGACTGGCCACATAGGGCCCAGGACCTCAACATTTACCTAAGGGGTGTCTTGTGAGTGCTCAGTTCCAACCCCGTTCACTCACACACAGAGCTCCCCTATAAAACAGGTGAATGACATTGCCTTGGTCAGAATTTGCAAGTCGATTTCATCAGGCCAGTGAGTGGCTCCTCTAGAGGAAACAAGTACATGTTGACTGTGACATGCTTGTTCACGAAGTGGGTAACATGTCTATCAGCCCCAAATTGTAAGGCAGAGACAGCTGCTGCACTAATGATGAACCACATTTTCTCTCATTTTGGCCTCCCGCAAAGGAGCGAGTTGGACTGAGGAAGCCATTTTACCAGTAAGGTGATGTCTAAAATGTGGGAGATTCTAGGGGTAAAAAGAAAACTCCACATTGCCTACCGCTTGGCCTCAAGCGGGTGGGTAGAGAGATACAAGAGAACAATTGTAAGTATCTTAAAGAAGTTTGTGGCAGAATCTGGACCCAGTTGGGACATCCGATTGTCACTTGTCCTAATGGCTATTAGGTCTACACCATCTTCTGCAACAAAGATGTCTCCATTTGAGCTCATGACCAGACTAAAAATTGTGTTACCACAGCATCTGCTCTATAGGACTCAGGAGCAGACACTGATACATGTGTCCACTATTCATTAGTACATTGAAAATTTAAGGAAGCCCCTCCAACATGCTTTTGCTATGCTCAGTGCAATTTAGAAAAGTTGTCTGAAGGAATGAAGACCTAGGGCCTCATTACACGGTAGGCGGAGGACCAAGGTGCTATTAGCGCCTCGGTCCATGCCGGTAAAATACCGGCACCGCCTTGGTGGAAAGGGGAATTACTGCCCTATTCCAAGGTTGGCGGGGCGGTAATTCCCCCTTCCCCCATTGCCTTTCCCCATTCCCATTTTTGCCCCATAGGGCTCTATGGGAATGGGGAAGGCGCTAATTACGGTGCTGCAAAAAGCAGGCGTTAAAGTCTCCAACCCGCAAAGGGACCTCGTAGTAAGGCGGTAAGGGTTAACGGTCACCGGTACCATTAACGGTGACAGTTAACCCTTACCGCCGTCCGTGTAATGAGGACCCTACTCTGATATAAAGACCACCAAGAAAGAGTATGAAATAGGTGACAAGGTTTACCAGTACAATTTTCCAAGGAATCAGGCCAAAGAGCAGAAATTCCTCCCATCTTGGCATGGTGCCTTTGAAATTGTAGATGAAATATCACCTGTTGCTCACAAGATCTGCATCTCAAAAGGAGAAATGACAGAAGAAAAATGGGTCCACATCAACCAGTTGAAAAGCTGTCATGCCAGACACGCTTTACGACTGATTGATGAGCCAAATGAAAGTCAAGCAAAGGAACGGTCTGAAGAATGAAAAAAGGAAGGATGAAAAATCGGATGGAAATATATATATTCAATGAAAAAACGTTGTTAAAGTTAAAAGGATATGATGGTTACAAGTAAAACCAAAAATCCCAGAAATTCGCCAGTTATGGTAAGCTAATTGACATCACATGTGAAATAAATTTTGATGAGTGGGCCATATATTGTTTTTGAAAAGTTTGGTGAGTATTCATCCATGGGGGTGAAGTTATAAGCCACCCAAAAAGTGCTCTTCTTATGGGTTTAGCAACTTAACCATAACTACATGGCCATTTGTGATGTCATCTTTGATGTCCTGGGTGTTAGTCTTAGCAATGCACGGTGGTGGCATGAGTTATGGTTGCTTAGCTTAGCTTACCATAACTGGTGAATTTCCAGGGGTTTTTCGGTTTTACTGGGAACCATAACGTCCCTTTATCAAAGTTTTTTTCACTGAATTTCTTAGGTTTTTAGTAGCTCAACTTATCCATAACATTCCTGTAACAAAGTTTTTTCCACTGAATATAGATATATAGATAATGTAAATTTGATAAATGTTTACTAGGATGCCTTTAGTTCATCTACATATATACTGAACCCCCTACCTGTGCTAGTGGGTTTGATATCCGCGGACCATGCGCCTGTTTGCGGACGGACTCAGACAACATCAACACTATCCAAAAACTCAGAAGGTATCTTACATTGTGATATCATCCAAAAAAACACTAAACATGTTCAAAAAGCAGCACATAAATAAATTACAGTACATAATAAATGAGAAGTGAAACTGTGTATGTATGACACTAACAGTCCAATTACATAGCATATGCAACATAGTGTAATATACTAAAACACAATAAATATGCCTCCAACAGAATTACTTCACATACATTGTACAGCAAAAATCAACAGGACACCTACGCAGCAGTAACAGCAAAACTTAGCAAGAAACTAGTGAGTACACTACATTTATGTATATATTTATAAACTTTCTGTATTAGGTACACTAAAACGAATATTATTTTTTTTTACACAGAAATGTCCAGTACTTTGGAATGGCAGGGAGAACATTTTCCTCGGGATGAAATGAGTGAAGACAGTGATATTAATGGTAGACATTACACCTCTCTATATAAGCCAATTAATAACCATTACTTTATGTGTACTTAACAAATTATTTTTTTAACAGATCATACAGACATTAAAAATAACATACCAAGAGAGACGTTCGAAAATCCTCTGCAGCGAATGGAGCTAAAAATCGATCTGTTAATGAAAAATGTAACTCTTATAAAAAACTTTGTGGAGGACCATATAAAAGACACAATTAAATATCACTGTCCCACATGTACCTGTTCCCCCTCTCCATGTCTCAGCCAACTATGCCAAAAACCTCCACAGCAAGAAAAATGTTATGATGAGACTTCAATCCCTTCCCCCCTACCATACATCATGTACAAACCCATAATTGCCCTGTATTTGTTTTAGTTTCTGCTTCCCCCTCTCTTTCATAGTTGTTATACTTTTATACAATAATAAAATATTAAGTGTGTTGTTAGTATATTCCTCTGTGTCTTATTTTTTCTAAAAAGGCAGGATGTCCTCAATTAACCAAAATGGGGGTGTCCTAAGGACACTATACCTGTTCATATTGTTCATATTGTTGCAATCAAAATGGAGGTGTCCTAAGGACACACAAGATGTCTGCCTGTTGGCAATTAACCAAAATGGGGGTGTCCTAAGGACAATATACATGTTCGCACTGTCCTCAATCAAGATGGAAATGTCCTTAGGACACACAAGATGTCTGCCTGTTCGCAATTAACCAAAATGGGGTGTACTGAGGACACTATACCTGTTCAAATTGTCCGTAGTGAAAATAGGGGTGTCCGCAGAACACCAAAGATGTCCTCATGTTCGTAGCTATGCAAAATAAAGTGTCCTAAGAACATTCCCCCTGTTCGCATTGTCCGTAACCAGAATGAATCTGTCCGTAGAACACATAGCCCGTCCGCCTGTTTGCAAAGTTGTGACGGACATTTGTTTTGTTCGGGGACCTGAACACTGTCCGTACAACACCCGCGTGCATGCGTAGCACACCCTTGCCCCTATGAACATCGTGCCTGTCCGCAACTGTCCGCCGCACGTGTGTCATCTTTTAGTTAGTTCGGGGACTGGAACACTGTCTGTAGAACACCCGCATGCATGCGTAGACCCGACCCAGCGTATTTGGTGTCCTTCGGACAGCCGTCCCATTCGCCAATGTGTCCTCGACATCATCATATGACCGCACCTGCGCTAAGCATAACAAACACTGTCCGGGCCCCTTGACACCTAAAAAGTGTTTTTTCAGCAATCCAAGGTATTTTCCTGGGAAAGTTCAGCCTTGCACATGTCCCACACACTGGCGATCTGCATATTTTCAGATTTTTTTTTAGCCCTTTCTTGGTGTTTGAAATGTTCGGGGACAGCGCGGGTGTCTGCGGACACATAAAAAAATCTGAGCGTGGGGAATTAAAATTTAAATAGTGTGCCCCATCTCCCCTTTGAGGTTGGCTCTGAAAAGAGCCTTTTTTTGTTTTTTTTGCAGATGCTTCAGAAACACCTTTTATTTTGTATTTTTTGTTTTTTTCCCTTATTTTCCTCCAAAAATCTTCACATTAGCTTTTCCAAAGCAACCCTTATGTTCCAAGACATCATGGCATTTCTCACAAAAGATAAATACATGCCATCTTCTTTCAAGTAATCAACATTACCAGGGTCAATGTTTTCATTGTTGCAAAAGAACATGCCAGCTCTAAGCATAAAAGCAAACATGCCTTGGTTGATTAAACACCTACCAATATTTTGATGAGGACAAAAAACAGAACTATTGTCCCAAATTGCCCTAGGTACCAAACCAGAAGAAATTACCTTGGCATTTGGAAGTAGTTTTATTACTGCCTGAACCAAGTTTTCTTGATCTTTTAACAAAGTAGGGGCACTGACATAACCCAAATGCAAAGCACCACAGTGGAGGACAACCAAATGTGGACTGTTAACCCTAGCCATATCTTGGCAAAACATCTACCATTGCCTGCAAATTGAAACCAGGCACAGTGCTCCACACCACCTCCACTTCTTTTACATCAAAATTCTTTCCCACATTCCTACATTTTGCATACTGCTCCAAACCATTCACAAACATGACTCCAAGCACCACCACCCTGACTTTCTCCACCACAGCCATTTTCACTACACACAGCCTCTTTCAACACAAAGCAGAACCTCAACACCTGATTGGCTAATCCTCAAAATACACTCCGATTTCATGCTCGGAGGCCCCGGATGTGGCATGTCTTGTCTGCGAACAGCCGTGCGGTCGGCGGGGCGCGTAAGTAACACTGAGGCAGCCCTTCTACCCTTTCCACTTCACTCTCTGTACCATTCCCTCATTGGCTAGTGTTAAGCAGGCACACAACCATCCAACAATCACATGCAAGACATCTACAGCTAACTCCATCATCACAATTCAGCACTTTAGATGTACTGTTGATTACCGGTGAGTACAATTGCGCTGTGACTGCAAAGCACCTACAGCAACTACTAGTACACTCTCCAACATTTCTACTTCCAGATTCATGCACATCCACATGCATGAACACAACGTACAGGTATGAATATTTTTAGCACAGTACATCGTACATGCCAACATTCAGACCCACCTGGGAGGCACATTTCCACCAAAAAATCAGGAGACAACATTTGTGTCCTAAGAATGCATTGGGCAAAGATGTATTTTCGGTGGGAGAACGTGAAAAATTACAATATATTTCACTGAAAAATTGGGAGTCTCCCGGCGAAATCAGGAGGATTGGCATGTATGGTACATGTACATCTCTTGTATAAATGCAGATAAACAGAGTAACTGCCACTTACCCTGTGTAACCTGTAAAACAAGGTTACTATCATGTCTCCCATCTGCTATGATCAAGTGTCACTTGCAAAGTTGTCTGCTCTCCAAATTTGTATTAACCCATATTATTAACTGCAATGTGCAAACTGTTATTTTCTTCATTCATTCTACCATTTCTGTAACCACTGCCACGCATTTAACCACATTTCAACCATGATAGCATTACATGCATTATAGTGCATAGGATGTACATACAATTTCCTTTCTGTACATTCTGCATATTTCACATACATTCTATTATTTCAACTTTCTTTACAAATGACTATATTAGTAATCAGAAACAACACACACAGCTATCTTACAGTGCCATTTCATGTTAAAAGATGGGAGAAATAATAGTATAATTATGGAAAAAGGCTTTCTAGTGTGTTATAAAATTACACGCAGCCATCTTCATTTATGCACACAGATAGCCAATATCATTTGAAAGGCTCCCAGCTGAAACAACACCACTGCCTCTACAACTGATCTTCCAATCTACACAGCTCTTTCATTCCAGCTGGTTGCCCATTCCGTTCTAGATTTCACAACAGCATTCAACTACGTACAGGGGCAGTCATATCTATCACATCATCCACAACTATGTACAGTGTTGTTAAGCAAGACATACAACATCTCCCCCTTCCCTTCAGTCTGCAACACAAGCACCAGATCCTTCCTTGCAACCCTTACTTTATTTTATACTCTCCCATCTCCAAGCACCACAGAATCACCCAGTACTTTAGTAATCACCTACTGAGTAATTAGCTGCTGACCCCATCAAATCCTTCTGATTTATTTCCCACACCTTCACAAATACATACATTGCATACCTTTCCACACAGTTCCTGACATTTACCCTGTAAAAAAAGCAAACGATTATTTCTTCTTTCTCCTAACATCCAATAACAATGCCTTACGAAGCCAAGTGTGCTCTGTGCTCTTACTATTTTGCTCCTTTCTAAAGCAAATTCAACTAACAGATTCTAAGTAAAATATACAGAATGCACATAGGCAAAGAAAAGTGCATGTAGATGCTATGCACAGTTATGAGAAAGCACCACTACTGCAAAAACAAAGAAATCCATGTGTACATTAACAACAGTGGTATTAACACACATATTTACTAACTTCTTTCTTTCACAATTACAGTAAAGACCACTCTCCTGAAAAGCAGCAGCGTCTGAAGTACGAAGGAGAACTCAGAAGAAACCTACTCTTTCCATCCAAAAAAGTAAATGCAATACTGCCATAATGTTCTAACTGTTACGCAAACACTGTAGAATTCTAGTATTCTAGAACAAACAATTGTATTAACCCTGCAACATTAGATTCAGTATTAGTGCTTCCCCTCACCAGCTCCATACTTTCTATTGCAATCTGAACACCAGTATAGTAACACACACATACAAGAATAGCCTTCACAACCTGATATAGCAGCCCATTGCACAATCACACACCTCTACATACATCCTTACCATCATCCCCAGACACTCATGCACAAAGCACACATACACTGCTCAAAATCCCAACCCACACTTTCTTTTTTTCTCCAACAGACCCCAAAGAATGCCTACCAAAAAGCAACTCTGTAGAAAGCATCGCAAAAGTTAACGAAATCAAACTAAAACTCTCCAAAATAAGAATCCACCTCTAGCAGAATTTGTACAAAAAGTTCAAACAAAACAGCTAATACAGTCATTAAGTGAAACAAAACAAGCTTCCAGTATAGAAACTTTGCCTGCTCTTTCAAAATGTAAAATGAAACAGAAAGTGATTAACAAGACTGAAGCTACCACGAGTGCTAACACTGCACCTATAAATCTTGATTTAGCGGCAAGTAAGCATACCAAACAAATTATTTTACAAAAAATGCTCTGTCACAGAGTCCGCCAGAACCTTATAAAAAAAGGAGAGAAATCACACACACCCTTAAAACCTACCATAGAAAATTTATCCTAGAAGCTCTTGAAGACAATGCAATCCTTCTCAAAAGGAAATTATTTATTTTAGTTTTAAACAGAATGAAACCACTAACAAAACTAAGTACTAAACTACAAAAAAGACTTCTCAATAAACGGAATATCAACAAAGATAACTTCACAAACATCTGTGGAGGTGATTGGAGTCACACCACGAGCACAGAACCATATTTCAATGAAGAAGCATACAAACAAAAGCAAACAAACCCAATTGCCATACTTAGCAGAGGACGCGGGTATGAAAAACTTAATAATACCATTATGGAACAAGAAACGCTGCTCACAAAAAAATCCCCAGAAAACTCAGTATCACCTGTCCATTCCACTGAACCAATACATCCAGTCTACAAATGGCTGTGCGCATTAATGTGTAACATTGGCAAGAAATCTTTCAAATCTTTACGCCAGTTCCTCAATCAGCATGTGAAAGGCAAAGACAAATTCAAAATTAAACTACTACAAAATATGGACCCCTGTCCAGTGCGCAAATACATAGGACTACAAGGACATTCATTAGCCTGCATGTGTGGACTTATTTACAAAAGCACCTTCCACCACATCAAAATGATGTCAACACATTATTCAACTATAAGAAATCTGGTCGATAAACTGTACTGTGCCAAAAGTCCTGCTTTAGCACTAGCCAATTTAAATAACAATCTTCTACATGATACAGCCAAACAACTACTCGAAGAAATATAGCATATCCAGAGAAAATATTTTGGAATTGAAAGCCACTTACAAAATGCAATAGATTTACAACAGACTAGCAACAAGTTTACAGATGGCAACCTTCTTTTACACACATACAAAAATAAATATTAAAGTTTAAAAGTACATCTGATGAAGTACCAAACCATGTGTGTGTGTTTTGCTGCAGGACTTTTAAAAATAAAAATAGCCTAAAAACTGTAGATATATTGTACAAAATAGAAGACAATGAAGATTCCAAAAGTTTCCTATTAGCTCTCTATCTTATAGCAAAAAACAAATACGAGATTACTGATCCCTTAATACTTTGCAATTACTTTACTGCAAAACTTGACAATAACCAAACACCTTCACGTGCTATCACAAATAACTTAGAATTATTCCTATTACCAAAACCCCTGCAACAACTCAACTTATATGAGAGCATCACAATTCAAACAGTGCACCCATTTCAAGCAATAATACACCTTCAACCAAAAACAGCAAAACTACCTCCCTCTGAATTAGTGAAAGGCATTCGTGGCAAAGTAGTTTATTTGGCATTAGATCTCAAAGAAAATGTACACACTCTGTGAGTGCAACATCTAATAGATTAATCTTTAATTATCTTAGTAAATGGCAACCTACAAAAGACAAAACAATTTGACAACAACTCGTGGACTTACATGAAGTTAGACAAGCCCTGCAATATCTAAAAGACAACAATGAATACTACAGAGAAATTAATATTGACGAAAACCTGAGGGAAAGCACTGGTCAATTTCAACTTCTAGATACTGCTACAGAATCCAATATTTTAGACCATTATACAATTCACCCATTACACTCTAAAGACACCATAGATGATGCACTGGAAACATACCAAATGCGACAAGCCAAAGGATCTCCAATCAGCATATGGGAAAAAATTATAGAAGCACATGCCTTTCCTCTACTCTTTCCTAATGGAAAAGGAGGAAGGTATGATGATAGACCCACACAAATAACAGCATCAGAATACCGCTCTTACGAATGTATTCTGAAGACCCCTGATTCCGACAAAATGTAGAATAGATATTCCACCTTCTCTTTGAAAGTGAACTAGCAACTCTATGTTATAGAGTTGCACACACATTGAAATCAGGTACCTATTTTCAAAATATGTCAGCTACGGAATTACTACAAAAAGTGCAAGCAAAAGATGAGATTTTACGGTCAAGCATTACAAATCTTTTAGCAAACATGCGTGGTACAAAAAAATACTGGTTCTGACGTCACGGAGATGTACGTTGTATCATAAGAAACCTTGGCCCACCCACTTGGTTTGCGACATTAAGTTGTGCAGAATATGCATGGGAATATTTACACAATTTTCTACGCATAGCAAACAAAAATAAAACAAACATAGATATAATAACACCAGGAGAACTCTGCTCTCTAGATCCTGTGAATGTATCAAGATATTTCCATCATTTCTCCATTGCTGTGCTATTCTTAATTTGTAATAAAACTGTTCCTCCCCTCGGAGAAGTGCAACACTTCTTTTGGAGAAAAGAAAACCAAGCCAGAGGAGCACCAGACATCCACATGCTTAAGTGGATTAAAGATGCTCCTAAATTTCGTCAGGCTGGTGATGCCACTGTTTTACAGTTCATCCAAAAATATGTCATTTGTGAAATCCCTTCACAAACAACACATAGTGACCTTCATGCACAAATTTACAATTTCAAAGACACAAATGTGGGAAATATTGTCATTGCCAATATAAAAACAAAGGGAAATACTACACCAAATGCTGCTTTGGTTTCCCTAGACTAGTTTCAACAACAGGTCAAGTAAACAACTTCATGTATTCAGTTAAACATAGTGTCAAAGGTAAATCACCTAAGAACACATATTACATAAAAAGAACAGAAGAATCAAAATACATAAATGATTACAATGCAATCATTGCCCTCCTATGGAATGCAAACATAGATGTGCAGTACATTGCAGACAATTCCACTGCAGTTGCACGATATGTCACAGCCTACTGAACCAAAGCAGAGAAAACAGAGCTTCAGGATCTCTGGGATGACATATCATCTGACAAAACACTATCACAATCACAGAAATTGTACAGCTTAGGCATAAAAATGCTCTCTCATAGAGAATGGGGCTGCTATGAAGCTGCAGACCATTTAACCAGTACTGCCTTGTATGGAAAATCTGACAACATAGTACGGCTAAGTCTTGGTCCTGTTAAATCTAGAAAAAGAGTTCTCAAATCATATGAGGACATAGAAACAATAGCCAAAATTGAGCCCAACAGCCAATACATTTTGGAAAACAATTTAGTAGACACATACTTACCAAACAGGAGTACCACTTTGGAAACCATGTGTCTCTATCACATAGCCCACAACTTCACATACAAAAATAATATTAAACCAGAGGAAAAGAAAGGTAGATACAGAGTAGCAAATCGTGAAGGCAGCTTAGTGAAACTTACCAAACGCAGCTTAATTAATCATATCAAAATGTCATTAAAAACTCCTCAACATAAAGAACTGTATTACATGTCTCTGCTACAACTTTTTAAACCATGGAGAAAAGAAGAAGAGTTAATGGATATGTATGACTCCTAAGAGTACCAAACAATGTTACACAATGAACAGCAACAGGAAGAAGAACTCCAGGTTCAACTAGATGTGTACACTCCTGACAGTAGTCAACCTTCTGTAACAGGAAGCCACGAACCACTTGGACAGCCACTAATAGCAAATGAGGCAGAATTAGCCAAGACAGAAGTAGAAAACACTGTGTGTCAGTATGAGCAATCTACAGAAGACTTTGCTGTACTGAAATCACAAGTAAACACTCAGCAGCATAGCATTTTCCAAGAAATAACAAAACAAATTGAACATGGTGTGCAACATGAAAATAAAAACTGTACCTGCCAAGATTACAAACCTGTACTGCTATACGTGAGTGGTCATGCTGGTTCAGGCAAAACATTCTTAATCAAAAGCATCAGCAAGTTCCTCGAACAATTGACAAACAACAAACTGTCAGCTGTTGTAACTGCCCCCACAGGTTTAGCTGCCTACAACATTGGCATTGTGACTTTATGCCGATTACTAATCCTTCCAGTAGAACACCAAAACAAATTAAACTATTACAAACTTTCTACAGAAGCTGCAATGGAACTACGCAGAGTTTTCAAACAAATGAAAATGCTCCTAATAGATGAGGTGAGCATGGTCTCCAACCTAATGTTGGCTTTAATTCACCTCAGACTACAAGAGGTCCTCAAAACAAACTACAAAGAGCTCTTTGGAGGAAAACACATTATTGTTTTCGGAGATCTTCTTCAATTAACACCAGTGAAAGCTGAACCTATTTTTAAAACTTTAGGGCACAAACTGTGCCGTAAAACTCTTGGCAGCATAGGAAATGTCAACCTTTGGCAACATTTCCAATACAAGATAATATGCGGCAGTCTGCAGACCTGACATACAGCAACAATTTAAAAAGTATTAGAATTGGTGTACTATCTCAAGAAGCACAAACTATATTAAAAACCAGGCACATCCATGCACCTCATGGCCATAACTCATGTGCTACTGAAGTCATGGAACAATTAGCACACCAAAATGTCAACTGTATGTCCTTGATACAAAAAAGGGTAGCAGGCGCCCCTCTCTCGAAAGAACACGGCAAGCTAACCTGTTCAGTGGTTATTAACCACTTTGAGAGTTCACAGCCATCTGCTTTTTGCTCACTGTACCTTTCACAGATGAGAAATATCCATTTGCATATCAGTCTTTGTCCCACCCACATGGGCAGTCCAGCACCGAAAGGCTATGGCAATTCTCTTCTGAACAAGAGTACCAACAGCAACCCCATACACGTGTTTCAGCCTTGTTGGGCCTCCTCAGTGAGGTGAAGCTGTGCCTCTCTGAGCACAGTGAGCAGGGAGTCCACATCTGGTTGCCCCCAGGTAACTTAGGGTGACCAACCCCAAGTTCCTTCAAAAAATACAAAAAAGGTAGCAGGCGCCCCTCTCTCGAAAGAACACAGCATGTTACCCAACATCCACCACCTACTCCTCATCTGATAAAGCATTAGACAAGGGTTCTCTAAGGGTTTCACAATTACTTTTTATGCTGGAAAATGGACGGTTAAGGGAATGTGTTTTTTAAAGAAGAAGCACAGCACATGTCACATGGGTTTTGACAAAGGGCTTTTGCAAAGGGTTTTCTCTAAAGGTTTCTTTTTTACTTGAATGGCTGGTGGCAGTGGTTTTACCTATATGACTTTTAGTTATTATTTTTTGCAGGCCGTCAAATCACCCTCTGTAATGCGCAGGAGGACCACCATTCTGCCAGAATAGGGGCTCCTTCTTTTTTCACCATTTCTCATTTGCTTGTTTTCTTCTAGTCTTTTTCTGCCATGCTAGGTGAGAATGACCTTGTGTGCAGTGTGGTCTTTGGTGGGAAACCTTGTATTCCCTGCCAATGATCCAGAGTGCCTGAGAAGGCAGGAAGCGAGGGAGGAGTCCAAAACTCTGCAGCCCTTTCTCTTTTAACTTGCCTGAAAGGAACCAAGTCCCACTGTGGGGTTGGCTGTCCTGATTGGACAGCCAGACCACCCCTTTCTGTAAAACTGCAGGGAGAGTTTGCATAAGTTGTGCTGAAGTTCTTGTTAAATGCTCCAACCCGAGAAGCTGCAGACAAGTCGGCCACTGGAGCTGAATTCAAAGAGGAACAAAAGAAAATACGTCTCTAGCAATTTCAAGCGACTGGAGAGCCTGATGTGTAACTGGAGCCTGATGCAAACCTTCCTTCCAGTCAACCTGGGGGTCCCGAATGTGATGACTCCTACCCAGACGCTGGTGAGATCCACGAGTCTCAAGAAGACGTTCATTTTGAACAATCCCACTACATGCTGCGACCTTGCTGTGATACAAACCGCCAATACCGTGCAACCTTGAGCCAGAGTGCAGTGCATGGTCTTTCAAAGTCCCAATCGGTCTGAAACTTTGGTGAACTCCAGCTGGATCTCCAGAGACACGATTCTAATCCCTGAAGTCCCCTCACAACATTGCTGGACCAAGCGAGTGAAGAGAATCCAAACAGCGATATTCATTCTTCATTGGCTACTGTAAAAAAGTGCCAAATCCACAGAGCCATGAGAATCCATGAAGAAACCTTTGCTGCAAGCCTCCTCTGATGACTGCTGCTGCAAGTTCCTATCCAGTCTCCAGGTCTTTCGTCTCCAGACCAAGAATCCTGTGCTGCTGCACCCTGAAGGCATCCACTCCGAAGCTCTTCTTTTCTCTTAAGGTACTGTGCTGGCTGGCTGGATGATTCGTGTGGTTGGGAGTTTTCCCATACCACATGCACAGGCCTACTGCTGGAACACATATAGGGGACCTTTTCTGAAGTCCTGAAACACATTTACCTTACTCTGAAGCTAATACTTACTTGTTAAAGAGGATATTCTCTGGAACTCTGACTTTCCTGCAACTGAACCATATCCTGACTTGCCTAAAGCTGGCTGCGATACCACTAGGGCCCCTCTTCTGCCTCTGAGAAATCTGACTTTGATTATAAGGATTCAGTTTGGAAACTGTAACAAGTACAAAATACTTATCACTTAGTGTTGTAACTGTAACAATTGCTAGTGCAAGCTACTACTATTTAAGCAGTCACATGTAAACGTAAACAAGTTGCTTTACTAACTGTGAATGGTGTTTCCTCCCTTCTGAAAAGTAACAGGTGTTCGTACTGTTTTATTATTCTTAACTGAATGAGTGTAACAGCTTACCAATAGGGTTTACCTACCTTGAAATACAGTGTGTCTTTCTTAAAGTGTGCAATTGGGTTTTGCTTTCCTTCCTCTGTTTTATACTGACGTAAATTGGCCTTTGGTTAATACTTGTGTTTGAGTTGCTTGTAGCCCCTCTTAAAAGTATATAGGTCTTACTCACCTTAAACAGCTTCTGCCCTTCTAAACTTGTAACACTGGGTTGTACTTCCCTGATTTGCTTTGATGCTGTTCTTACCTTAGTAACTGCATTAAACACCTATTAAAAGTATACCTGGTATAACTAGCTATTAGGTAGTGGATAGTTATGTACAAATAGGTCAATTACTCACCTTGAAATACATTGGGCCTCATTATAACTCAGGCGGTCCGGAAATAACGGTGGCGGTAAACCCGACGCCACCGTTGTTTCCGGACCGCCTGATCCCGACTCCTGCAGGCAGGAGGTGATGTTCCCGCCAGGTCTGACCTGGCGGGTTTAACACTGCCCGCCTGCAGGCGGCCGAGGAAACACCAGCAGCATTACGAGATGCTGCCGGTGTTTCCATGATCCCCATTCCCATCGAGTCCCATAGGACTCGATGGGAATGGGGATTAACACCATTCCGCCTCCGTGATTCCTGGAAGCCTGGGGTTGTAATGCCCCGGTAATTCCTGGAATCACGGAGGCGGAATGGTAATACGAGTCCGGCGGTAACCAGGCGGTTTCACCGCCACGGTTACCGCCGGACTCGTAATGAGGCCCATTGTCTCTTTCTTAAAGCGTAATTGGGGTTTCCTTTCCCTGAATTATTTAGTGCATTCTAAAATAGTTATTGGGTGTTCATACATATCATTGAGTAGCATAAGGGTCCCCAGAATGTACATTAGTTACATCACTAGCTCCAAACTGTGTTCTACAAAGTAATATCTGTTACAGGGTGTATATTTGTAGCTTGGTAGGGTTATTAAGTGATTTCTGTAACTGAGTGTCACTGCATGACTGACAGGGTCTACTAGCCTTAAAGTACTGATTGTATTATAAAATTATCTATAACCAGGTTTTACTCCCCATGAATTGCTGACTGCCATTCTGAATGTGTTGTGGGTTTCACTTACCTTGAACTGCTGATTGCTATTCTTAATAAGGTTATACCTTGGGTTATTGAGTTGGTTTTCATAATTGTGTTTAAATGATATGTTATAGTACTTATTTCCCAAAGATTTATCTGTGCCTACTTGTATTTAAACAAACAATTTATTCTTCCAATACACAGTGTTTCAGTGTTTCTTTGGACCATATGTAGGCTACAATTTCCATGTACCAAGCTACAGCCCTCTCTCCCACCTAAGATAAGCCTGGCTGCTCCGCCCATGCTATCAACATTCTCAGGTGGTGCAGCCTTATACTAAGAGTGTGTATACACTGCACTGTCTCAGATGTATGGTTTTATGAAGCCCTTAGTTGGACTTTAGAAAAACTGTCCTAACAGTGAACACTCTCATTCATTTGATTCTTATTGGTTCTGATGATCAGTTCAAATTGTTCCTCACTAGGTTTGAGGTTAGTTCCAGAAGGGATTAAAAGACCCTTTGCACAGAAACATCTGGGAATTATGACAGGTTGGCATTGGAAGAAAGAAACGCCTCATTGCTGCCAAGAACTTGCAAATGTTAAAGTAGAATGCCTACTTTAACGTTTGTGGCAAGCATCTTGAAATTGGCTTCTGCCACCTTCCGTGGATGGATTTGAAAGAGCACAAGGGGACCCCAACAGTTCAAAGGAACCCAGTTTGGAACCCACAGTGTTTCGAAAGTAAAATGACATTACCTATGGCTTTTGCAGTTGCTCAGCACTGCAACCTTTCACCCAATGAAATTAGGAGCCTTTTTGTGATTGCAAGCCGCATTGTGATCAATGATTGAATGGCCTGATTCTTCACACACCTGGCTGCTTTTTGAGCTTAAACTGCCTACCACATCAAGACAACTTGCCTGAATCTTCTGCTGCAAGGAGAAGCTCCAAAAGCCTGCTTGATGGGGGTTAATGCTACTTTATAGACCAAGATAGTCAACCTTTGGATTTGCGCCCTCATTCAAAGGCATTCTTTGGCACTTTCACCTCCTGGCCTTTGCCTTCAGCCCAAGGCACTGGTTGGGTCACTCTTTTCTCTACGGCATTATAATTCCCAGACTGTAAACTCTACATATCTCTAACCTGCCTTATTTATGTGCCCATCTTACACGGATGGATTTTTTCATGTTTTTTATTAGATATCAGTGTTTAAGTAAAGTGTATATTTTATTGACCCTTGCTTGGACATTATTTTAAGTCCGGTACTTTCCATACTATTAGTGTATGGATGCATCCACTGCTAACTCACATCTCTGAAGAGTAAAGCCTTACCTCAGTGCATGTTAGAAGTATAGAAGTGATGGAGAAATGTAATTCACTTTCTGCCCTTTTCATGTTTAGGACTACAGCACCATTAAGCAGAGGTGTCATATAAGTTCAGGCATAGAGCAAGGAAGAATTTGATACCCATTGTGCTTCTTCTGGCAGTATCAGATTTCATCACACTGATTGACAGTGGCGTGGGATTCAGTACTGGAGTGCCTACAGCTTAGACTGGCAAAATACAAGAACTGTGCAGACAATGTTAAGCACACTAGTCCAGGCATATTTATAGACTGGAACTGGGAATTCATACTGTGAAGTGCTTTAAAGCAATCATAATTCACGAACTATGATAGGAGAGGGGACACACCTGAATTGCTATAAAGCCTCCAGGATTCTGAAGAAGAAGGAAGGTTGAGGCGATCCCGCGGCAGTTAGTAATCCAGCATCCCTAGAAAAGATAACCATCCTGAAGGGGTGACAATATAATGGTGACAGTGATGATCACTGAGAAGTTCGTCCTGCTTCCCATAGTGTGGGTAGGGTGGGTTCCCATAGGTCCTGAGTTTCAGCTAAGCGTTAGGGTGTGCATTTCTCCTGCGCCACATACCAGTGAGCTGTCTGTGTGCTACATCGAGTCTCCAGGTTGATGATGTGGCTTTGGATGCCAATGTACTGAAGGTGTAATACTTGAGACCGCTTTTGGTCCTCCCCCTGACTTGACCAACCAGGAAAGGGTACCTGGAAACATCTTCCTCCAGCACTGGATGACTTCTCTGGATTAATGTTGCAAGGACAATGCAAGCACTCTCCAGGTGGCCACAACAGAAAAAACAAAATGGAACCCCAGATCCAATAGACAACAAAGGACTGGAGTGAAAGTCCTGGCAGTGAGGTCCCTGAAGGTTGATAGGGTAGTCCCAGGAGATGGCAGATGAGAAGGATAGAATGGAGACGAACAGGAGGCAAACAATAAGGCTGTAGTGAAACAAGAGAGACAGAGAAAAACAAACTAGGAAGGAGGAGGCAACATAGTACGAGTAGGAGAGCTTAATACAGGCAACAGAAGCATTAAGATGTCATCATACCTTGCCAGCACTCCTATATATGGGACACCGGCACCGACACCGGCTGCAGTGCTATGACCTGAGTCCCCATGGCCATGTAGATGCCAGCCACAACCCGCATGAGGAATGAAAAGCAACTGTCATACCAGCAACCATGTCCCACACATGTCTCCTGCATTAACTGATCTCCCGATGGCATTACCTAATCATTGCCCACCTCTATGCCCATCAGCCAGCCTAGAGGCCCCCACACCAGCGTAGGTAGAGGCGCCAGTCCACGGGTGCTCTGGGTGCAGGTGAACCACACAAGAGGAACATGCGTGGAACTAGATCCCAGAATAGCTTGGTTGCAGATGAGTTATTCACTAGGTAATTCTTCCTAGAGGAAAGAAGGTTAGATCTAAATACCAGAAGCAGAAGGACCTGGTGATCACTGAGTCTCAAGTTAACACTTGAGGCTCTGAGGGATCCACACAGGATCACCCCTATTGAGCACAGTTATACCTAAAACTATGAATCCTTGTATAAGCCTAGGCAACACATCCCCAAGATTACGTTTAGTCTTTTGGGGTGGTAAGGACATTTTGGGATGGTTTGAGGTGCTGGATTCAGCTTTCCAACTATGGGGTGTAGAAGAAGTGCTGTGAGCGGCACCCCTAATGAGTTTCTAACTGACAAAAAACAGTGATGCTATCCCTGAGCTTACTCTTGAAGAGAAGTCAATTTAGTCCAAACAGAAAGTGGCTATTCTTAGGAAGTTTTGTAAAATGCCTGCACTATATTTTAGGAGTTTTAGGAAAATCACCAAGTGGGATAACCACACATCCCAACCATTTACTTATTTGTAATTGAAGTAATTAAGTGGTTGTGTAAGTTGTAACACTGTTGACACATTTGAAGGAATATATAATTTGAATGGTTCTGAAAAATGTGAGGCAACATATTATTGACAGAAAGATCGTAGACCAAAGGAGATTGCAAAAGATGCTGACAGGTATTAATAGTCCAAAAAAGGATCAAAACAAGTACACCTAAACCAGAAGAGAATGTTTTTGACAAACATAAAGCAAATAAGGATGCAAGAAAATGGCACAATCCATCCATAAGGAAGATGCTGCAGACACATGATGGAAAAACTAGGAAGTTGTCTGAAAGTGGCTGTCTGCTGTTACTGCTGCGGAATGCTGCCTGAGAAACCCCCACTTTAAAGGACTTCAAATTGACTTTGTTTGCTTCAAGCCACGCCCACTTTTCGAAAAAAAATCTTTAAAACCACCAGTGTGCGCGCTCCTGCGCGCGCGCTCCGAGGAAGTTGTCTGAAAGTGGCTGTCTGCTGTTACTGCTGCGGAATGCTGCCTGAGAAACCCCCACTTTAAAGGACTTCAAATTGACTTTGTTTGCTTCAAGTACGAGGACACTTCTTCAATCAGTATCCATATATAACATAATTTACGAGTCTCAACTACAATTATAGACTCTAAATATATATTTATAATCATTTTTTTTATTTTTTTTTAGGCCACGCCCACTTTTCGAAAAAAAATCTTTAAAACCACCAGTGTGCGCGCTCCTGCGCGTGCGCTCCGAGGAAGTGGTCTGAAAGTGGCTGTCTGCTGTCCGCTGCTCGCAGCGCAACAGTGCAGCCGGTTAGACCCACGCGCCCCTTAAATATTTGCGAAGTTATTGAGTCATCCTAAAACTTCACGAGCAGCTCCCGCTTTTGCTGCGAGATGCTTCCGTCTTACTTTGGGAAGTGAGTTCATACGTCTCTCGCATGGCTTGACGGCTAGCTCTGATCTTATGCACAGAACAAATTACTCTACAATCTTCCGAGCGGACGTGGGTTCATTGTGAGCTGTGTTCGCCCTATCACTCCGGTAAGAGTGACTGTAACTCTACCGCACGGTAGGACGGCCAGTTCTCACTTTTATTCAGAGCCGGCCACTGGGGCATATTTTTAGGAATAAAATAACACTACCTGTTGTCATATGCCGTTGTACAGGAAGAAGAGAGTGTTTTAGGCAGGAAATGCAATTAGTGCATTAGTGAGATCATGATGTCTATATTGTGATATTTCTGTAGGAAAGTATTAATACTGTGTGCTGCTATATTGGATGAGGGGAGCGTTATAATTGAACAACGTATCTGAAGTGCATGGAAGTGTGGTTGTTGGGCTGTTTGGCGGGCGGTTGAAGGAGGAAGCAGGTGTTATTGAGGACCCTGAAGGGTTTTACTAATTGGCTATAAGCACCCGCCTGCAAGCTTTCTTAATGAGAGTTGAATATTTGGTTGTGCAGGGGGAAAGACTTAACTAATATCTAGACTTTATTAGATTGTGATAGAAATAATTTCTTCCAACAAAAATAGCGATATGGGTAAATTTAAACTAAACGCTCTCCGTAAAGATCATAGAGCGGATTTCTTTAACGCTGTCAGCACTCGCAGGGCTAGTTTAGCCCGTGCGGCTGCCCTACCCCTACCTGCCCCTTGCGTAGATGAGGAAGAAATGCTACAATGTGCGCAAGATTGCTCAGCAGAAATCAGAAACATTGATGGTAATCTGGACCCTTCCCAACCAATGTTTGATCATGAGATAGAAGGGATATGTGATGAATTACAGCAAGGGGTTGATATAACTGAAGAGATGCGTAGTAACACACTCAAAGAAAAAATCATTGATGGGATGGGCATTCTTGATTCAGATACTCCCGCCATCTTTATTTCGGACGATAATTTGCCGGACCCCATATATGATATAAATTCTGGGGGTGTCAACGAATTTCCACATATGGAAGATACCATGACCATGTTGGGTATCTTTAATAGAGCCATTCTGGCTGAACTGAGGAAAAATAATGAATTGCTGACGACATTAGTATCAGCTTTTGACAAGATTCCAAAATCTATATCAGATGCCTTTACACCAATAGTGAAAAGTATAAAGGTATTACCTAAAGATTTATCTGATTTATTAATGCCCCTACTAAAGGAGCCTATGACAATGAGGGCAGTTGAAAAGAAAAGGTGGGATAATGTGGAAGATGAAGGGCAGATGTCGAGTCCGTCTGATCCCTCTGAATTGCTGAAAAAAAAAATAATACCCATGAATATTGAGAGAGTTTCTACTTTTTCGGATATTGTGGCGAAGAAGGATGTAGCTATTCCCAAAAATGACCCAAAGATCATAATTATAGACCCCGAGACTGGCAATACGCTATCCAGGGCAGCTAAAAAACAAGCAAAAAAAAATAATAAATCAAAAAAGGTTGACCTCAAGAATAAATCCTCAAGGAAATACTTAAGAGATCTGGATATGAGGCATATGATTGATGAGGAGGCAGAAGATGTAACTGCCGATATGGCCTTACAAAAGGGTGACAGGCATACGACTAGGCTGGAAACTGGGAGAACCTCCTTAGATCAGGCGACCCAGAGTGATTATGAAGAAGGAATGGATGGTATATATGAAGTGATGAAAAAGAAAAAACCAAAGGATTTACTTGTGGAGAACAAGAGACTGGATAATGGGCTAACTGACATTTTTAGGATCTTTAAAGTACCACCTACCACTGAGGATAAGGGTTTAACTCTACGAGAGACAGAGGAAAGTAACAAGATCTCTGAAATTAACTCTGGTACTGATCAAATTATTAAAAACCAACTATCTAGTGATCATGGTGAGTTAACTAAGCCCAGAACAAGGCCAATTGTTCACTCGGTAAATACTGGTTTATATCAAAAAGATATTTTGAAAGACAACACTCTGTCATTCATAAGCAAAACGTCTGCTACTTTTGGTAACAAATTAGAGGAATTATCCTCACTTCAATGTAATAAGGAAGGACTTCCAAATTCCAATCCCCCCCCAACTAAGATGCAGCTATATGTGGAGGATATTCTCAGAAACATGCAGGATTTGATGATTGAAAACAAAAGGCTGAAAGAAAAAAATGATGCCAATAATGTTAAGAGTGATAGCCCATACACAGAAAGTGATGGACTAGTATCACAATCAGAGAAACCAACCAGGGTTGTACCAGATAAATTTATATCAAGTGAAGCTTTGACTGACATAACGAATGATCATAAGGCTAATGAACGAGATTCAATTGATGAACTACTAAAAAATATGCAGGATATTGTTGAAGATAATAAAAGGTTGCGGAATAAAGACGGACCCCGAACATGTGAGAATAGAGAAAAGGTCTGGTTAGATGAAGAGAGGAACGAACGTGAATATCGCTCTTATGTAAGAGGGGAGGATAAATGGTACAACGAAAAACCTCCTTATGATCAAAATCAGGTTCAAGAGTCTAGACCTTTGGCTTTTCCAACAATGCCAGGGCTGATTCTATGCTCATTGTTTAAAGATGATAGAAATCAACCATTGAATAGATCTTATATTCTTTCACTATTTGCGGGGGTACCTGAACTTAAACTTATCACTTCAGCTGATATTCATCTGGTTGATTTCATAGATAACGAAAGAATAGACTTTGTAAGGTTGGTAATTCCATCCCCTTTAGTTCGTTCAATGATTTTGAAGGAGGCAGAAGCACTGCAACGTATGGGGTTTGATCTTTTTCCCTTCAATGACTTAGCAACCACCAAGCAAGCCCTAGATAGAGGAAGACCCTCAGTACAAGAAGGTTACGAACAGGTAAAATATCCCCTGAAACAAAGTAATGATGAAGTTTTGGAAAAACAAGATTGGAGATGGCTGGCACTATCTTTACGTGATGCAATCTCCAACCTAAAAGAATTGGTTAAACCTGCATAGCTAGTAAACACAATTTGAAGCTGCTTTGCTGGAATTCGCGAGGCAACTTCAATCTTTTCAATAATGAACAACTGATGAAAGAGTTGCATGGTTTTGATTTCTTAATGTTACAGGAAACTTGGCTTACTTCCCGTGTAGGTTTGGTAGACTTTGTGGTGGACGACCTATGTGCCATAAAGGGACCAAAAGGTAGACCAAAGGGTGGTATATTTACTGCATCTAAAGTTTCCTCAAGTATCTCTAAGATAAATTCTCAGAAACAAGGTCACTCCTTTCTTATTACGGAATATGTGGTTGGTGAGAAGTTGAACTGTTTCCCTTTACTGGTTATTAATGTATACTGGAATGCCAATGAACTAAGAGATCAACACCTCGAAACTAACTTAATCGATCTAGGCACTATAATTGACCGGTGGACACTGATAAATTCTGATGGTCAGATTATTATAGCAGGTGACCTTAATGCTGACTGTAGCGTAGATAAACTGACAGGAGAACTTTTGTATCTCCAAGTACCATCTAGTTTGTTTGGCAATCAGAAACTTAGAGGCTTCTTATGGCTAAAATATACTGAAATGTGGGGACTAAAGCAGATACCCAATGATCATTTTACTTGGAACGCGAGAGGTTGTGTGTCCACGATTGATTATATTTTTCTGAGTGCCAAACTGAGTTATTCAATGTCCAAATTAGAAGTAAGAAAGGTGGCGATGAGTGATCATTGTATGCTGATAGTGGACTTTGAATTTACAATTTATGACAAAACTAAACGAATTTACAATAAGGAACTATTGGTCAATACTGCCAACAACAGAATAAAATGGTCTTTTAACACTACCAATAAATTCATATCGACTCTGGTTGCTGAATATGATAACACTAAGTTGGAACAACGTCTCCAAATGTTCTCTGTACTAGAATTCAATTCTACTATTGGAACTAAAATTAAAAGTGTAATGAAATATGATAAAAAAACTCAACCCATATTCCATAGACACTCTATGGATATAGAGGTCTATGAAAGAAAAAGAGAGCTGAATAGGGAAATCAGTAGACTACGCAAATCAAGTAGAACTGATGTCAGTGCCTGGATTGATATTAAACGTTTGAAACAATCTTATAAAAATTGGCTGATTAGCCATAAAGGTATCATTGCTCAACGTGATGGAGAAAGTATTTTGAATGCTATGAGGGGGGTGACATCCTCAAACTTTTGGCAATTAATGAACAATGTTGATCCATCCCAGGGGATGACAACGGTAAACCCAATTCCTGAAAGCACTTGGGCGGGTCATTTTGCAGAGATATATAAATCTAATGAACAAAGTCAAGCATTTCTGAGATTGGGATCTTCTGAATGGTCTTTGAGATGCGAGGTGGATTTAATTAGGAGCCTCATAATGAAATCTAAAAACACGGGGGCCCCGGGACTAAGGTATTGTGGGCAAAAATATTATGTATTCTTTTTAAGGACGTGTGTATGTCGAAAACTATCCCTCTCTCGTGGAGAGTTTCTGTGGTTATTCCGATATTTAAAAAAGGCTCTAGATTATTGCCCACCAACTATAGACCAATAGCGATTGCAGATTCGGATTCCAAAATATTTGCTTCTTTGGTTCTTATTGATATTCAGAGTTGGATGGATCAGAACCAGATCTTGTGTATGAATCAAATTGGCTTTAGAAAAAATTGTGGTACTGACTGTGGTGGATTGATTTTGAAATGTCTGCAAAGTAAAACCTGGACAAAAGGAAAGGGCCAAACTTATGTTGCATCTATGGACCTTAGCCAGGCATTTGATCTTGTGGACAGACAAAGGCTATGGCACAAATTACAATCCTTAAAAATGCCAAACCATTTATTAGACATTATTATAGAGTTGTACACGGACACAAGATTAGTGATACGTATGAATGTGGGAGGAGATCTATCTACGGAGTTTGTAACCAATAATGGACTACGCCAAGGGTGCATGTTGGCACCGACAATCTTTAATCTGTATGTTAGTGGAGCCCAATTTGCCTTTGTAAATGGAGGTTTGATTTCGCCCAAATTGAATGGGAAGGAAATATCTTGGTTGGCTTATGCCGACGATTTCATCCTCATGGACAATACCAAGGTGGGCTTGCAGCGACTGATTGTCATTTTTGAACAATTTATACGTAATTTGTTTTTGAAAATCAATCCTGATAAAACGACTATTATACGAATGGGACGAGTAAACAAGAAACAAGATTCTTACTCGTGGTTTTGTGGGGGTAAACGAATTAAGATACAGAAAGCATTCAAGTTTCTTGGATACTGTTTTACAGGCGTAGAATCAGTCAGTTTACTCAAAAATCAATTGAAGATGAAAGCAGAGGTGGCCCTAAAACAGATGAGAATGCTAGAGAGAAAATTTGGGGGGTTTTCATTGAAACCGATGAGAGAGTTTTATTTAAGAAAGGTGGTCCCGTGGATCACTTATGGTTTGGAATTCTATCATGTAGGTATTGTAGACTTTTTGAAATCCCTGGAAAGTCTAATATGGAGGGGTCTATTATTCTTTCTGCCTAGCTGTATACCCTTTGAAGTCCTAAGGTATGAATTGGGTTTACAATCACTTCATTCAATTGTTGTAACCAAAAGATGCATGTTATGGAGAAAATGTAGGTTATCAGGCCCCACAAACTTCTATTTAGAAGCAGGCACCGACATTTCATGTCCTTTTATGCTTGACCTAAATAAATCCATCGAATCAATGATTGAGGACTGTGGTATAGCTAAATGCACAGTGATAAATAAACCTAATAAATGTAAAAGGATCTTAAAAGGGATGGACTGGTCTCTTTCCAAATCTAAAGTATATGCTTCTAAATTGTATAATCAGGTACACTCTTTCTGGAAACTTGATATGGTTATGGAAAACTACTTAAACAAATATCCATCTAGAAGGTATAGAAATTCTTTTATGCGATTTAGATTTAATGTTATGTACACTCGTAGTATATTAAACTTAAGGAATCCTCTGGAAGAAAAGAGATGGTGTCGCTTTTGTAACATCTCAGAAATGGAAGAGACTTTAGAACATATTTTGGTGGAATGTTCCTATTTACGTAAACAAAGATCAGATTATTTTATGGAGTTATTTGACAATGGTACTTGTAATGACCCTAAGTTCATATGGTATAGAATGAGAAATGGTTACTCATCAACTCTGATTATTAGATTAATTATGTTTTTAAAAATAGTATGTGATTTGAGCTAGAAATGTTTTTACTTTTTCTAAAATGTGTATATGGTTCGTTTTTTATATATTTTTTTTTTTTTACGATGCTTTCGTTGTGATTTTGATTGTAAATTTTTAACAGTGTTTTGTTCTTTTTTCTTTTCATTTTTAAAAAGTGTTACTCTGTAAGATCGATTTTGTAAAGGTTTGTTTAAACCAAGAACAAATAAACAAATAAAAAAAAAAAAACTAATTCAAATGGGACCCATGACTCCACAGAAAGGAAGAGTGAATGGAGAGTGATGGACCAAGGCTTTCAACATCCAAAGTGTGTTGTCTGTGTGGGGACACATTTAATGTAAATCCATTTTGTAAGCGCAAACCCTAATGGAGTGGAGTCAATGTGGGCTTACAAAGGGAAGAATGTGAACTAAGTTAAAGAGTAGCTGCATGTGCATGTTCACCTTCAGTGGGAATGGCACTGCTTCTCCAGTGGAGGCTGCAGTTCTTGACAATTCAAATTTGTTCATGAATGATCTTTATAAATGGGGGGGGAGGGATCTCTATGAACAAGTACAACAACTGTCTAATAAGAGTAGGTGAAGATGGGCAGGGCATGCAAGGCCTGGGGTGTGCCATTAGATGGTTTGATGGACCTAGCACATTCCCACTGACTATAGTAGAATCTTGTTCAGGAGGGGTGCAGGGGGCTTACTGTGCTACATTGTGGTGAAAGATGAAATCCCAGATGGATGTCGGTTGGGCTATGAAATTCCTGGTCCAGTGATCATAGTGGTGGCCACTAAAGAAGAGCTCTGCAAAAAGGTGGGGTGAAGCACTTGATGCTGTGGTCCAAGATTCTCTTCCCATTGGAGAGTGCCAAAGACTGGTTACACCGGTAGTTGCAAGTCCTGTGCCACAGTCCACTGAGTTACTTACACATACGGGAGAGAAACCAGTGACCAGTGGTTGCAAGGCTGCCTTCTACTAGAATTGGAACCTGATATGGTCGGTGTTACTGCAGCTTTGGACTGACCTGACTGCCAGAAATTAATGTGTTTTCCTCACTTGAAGGTCAAAGTCAGGCTGACACAAAGAGTCTGTGCCACACTCCTGTCAGACTGAATATTCATCTGGTAAGTCAGGCAGTGCAACAAAAGCCAATGCAATACCAATCAAGATAATGGGTGGCTTTGTGAGGGAAATGGATGGACATTGCTGGCATGTTGGATACCCAAACATCCTAGAGACATTATACCATGCTACTTGGCACCCCGAAATGTTTCCCTTATGGAGCATAAAGGTCCTGCAGTGGCAAATACTTTGATTGGGTTTCTCTAGCATTGGTTTTCCTGCAGAGGTTATCTCTGAAAGAGGTGACAACTTCAAATCGGATTCTGGGAAGGTTTTCTGGGATGAATGTGTGGTTATACACAGGCTCTCTACTTCCTTCCATCCACAAACCAGTATACAAGCTGAGAAATTCAATAAGACCTCGAAAGTCATGATAGGTAGCTTGGAAGAACACTTAAGGGAAAAATGGGACGTTTTTCTACCGTGTTCACCTATAGAGATGTGCCACGTAATAGAGTAGGGGGCAGTCCCTTTGCACTTCTGTTGGGCCTCAGGAATGGTGCCAGGCTTTGACAGGAAATGCCAGGGAGAATCCTCCTTTTCTTTCATGTCAACCAAAATCTGGAGTTATATGCCAAAATGGCTGCACACAAAGCACAGCACCTACCCTTCTGGAAACCCCTGAAAACCTGGCATTACTGAAGCCTCAACCAACAGAAGCCCAATTTTGGTAATATCCACTTGTTAGAACCTTCTCTTTCAATCAATTTACAGAAGTCTGCCACAAACATATACACAACTTGTTCACTCAGGTCATTCTCTCAGCATCTTTCAAATAGAACTAAATAGATAACTTTGAGGACATGTCAGGGACCAGCACACACTACAACAATGAAGAGTGCAAGAGACAAGACCTTTTCAGGGCATTCTACTCACAACCTTTGAAGTAAACCACAATGGAAGTAACCCTCATAAACAGAGATGACAACAAAATATTCCAACAGCACTGGACCAACAATCTTGAACAAAACGGTTCCCTCTCATTTCACCATTCCCCCTCTGCTCTAATGAACTCATATTTCTCTCCATCTTTCACCACTCACATAAACAACCCCCACACATGGCAGCAAGTTGCATTCACTCGCATCACATGATTGCAGCAACACCCCAGTTTACTTTGCTAGCCCTGTCACACCCTGGAGACCAGTGCCTAATTAGGTCCTCAAAGCACTGGCATCTACTGATCATCCTTGAAACATATATCAAATGTTTCAACAATGGGAAACAGAAGTTAGCTTTTGTGCAAATTATAGGAGGCTCAACTTTAAAACAGATGTTTGTTCCACATCCAGAGCAGTAAAGCTCATTGACAAGTCAGGCACCGCCACACTGATGTGTAATGTTGAGCTCACAGATTGTTTTAACTTTTCAGCAGGTTGCAAACCTGGTCCTGAGGGGCTGGAAGACTTCTATGCTGCCTATTTAGATGACATTGTTGTGTTCAGTCATCTGTGGAGGCAACTCCTGTTCGACCTGAAACAAGTACTTTAGAGCATGCATAATGCTATCTTTACTAAGGCTTCCAAATGCCACAAAGCACAAGGTATGGTTTTATAATTAGGACGAAAAGGCAGGTGGAGGAGGGAAACAGCTGTAGGGAAGTGTAGTAGGGAAATACTTTTCCCTATTCTGAATTTTAACAAGGTAGCTCCACATTTCATCATCCACATTTTAGCAAAGGTCTGAATTTTAACAAGGGCCAAGGGTGTGAGACTCATGGGTGAGCCCCAAGCAGTGCCTAATATATGTCAGTATTATAAGGCATAAAGGCACATGCCAGCCAGTTTGAATTTGACCCTGCACAACAGGCTTTATCATTTGCACCACACCACAGCAATTGACTAAATATTCAATGCAATTTAGACAATTGCTTATGAGTGCAAAACATTAGTTGATAGGGGCAAAGTGGCCCATTTCATAAAATGTAAAGATATTTGAACTGCGTAAAGCCAACTGGAAATGTAGGAAATGTGGAATTAGATTGGTTTTGCAGTGAATGCGAGACTGGGTTGAGATACAAGTTGATTTATGTAAACAGGCTCCATTGTTCATTTATGAAAAATGAGGTAATAGCGCCGGATGAATGTAACATTTCCTCTGCAGTGCTGCAGTTTGACTCTCTGTCAAAGGCACAAAGGAAATCATGTGCAATTTAACAGGGCTGGTTTGTCAAGGGGAGGTTCTTTGAATGACACAAGAGTTTTGGAAAAAGGCTTGAAGTAGAAAGGGCTTGGTCACTCCATCACTAACTGGCAAAGGGAGCAGAAAGACCGGGAGAGAGGGCTGCTTCCTGGGCAGACTGAGTCTCCTGTGTCTCGGCTGGCAGTGCTGCAGGCTGACTGTGGGCTGTCTGTCTCTCTCCTGGGTTAGCAGTCATCAGAAGAGTTGCAGTCTGGAGCACCCTTATCTGTGGTTCACCCTCGGTGCGGCAATCAGAAGGGCTGAATCAGGGAGTATCGCCAACAGATTTAGGTAATTATGCAGTAATAGACAAAAGTGTAGTATACGTGAGAAATGCTTACAGGTTGTGTGATAGAAATATGTTTGTTTTCTCAAAGTAATTCACAAGCTATATTTTACGTGGATTCCCATTTACGGGGCAAGCTTTTGTCATGATAAGAGGTTTATGACTGCCAAGGTTTGTAAGAGAAACATTCAAGGTTACATCAGATTGTGCATTAGCCAGCCAATAACAAATGTGTAATTGAAGCTTATTATTAGAAAAGCTGTTTAATGTGTGCAATCTCTCTAATGAAATACATTTTATCCGTGTTCAAGTATAAGTTACTGTAATACTGTAATGTAGCACAGCATAATCCTACTGTTTGGTCATTATCTGAATTGTAACATTTCATAAAGCCACAAAAGATAAACATTAATTGGAATCAGTACTCTTATTATGTGTCTGAATTATTGTTAGCACATAGACTAAGGTTCAACAGGTGGTAAGCCCATTTTACTGCAAACAGTACTTCACATTACCACATGTGGTAAAACATAAGATAAATTGTTTTTTTAGTTGAGTTTTCTGAGCTGTTATGCATGTGTTTGAGAACAACAATTTTGTGATGTGAAATGATCAATGTATTTTGAAATACAGCCAAAAGGGCTTAACGTGGCATTGTACATAAAATACTGAGAGCAGATAAGAGTATACTAAGTCCAGTAATTGTTTACCATCAGTGACCCTGGTAAAATAATTATTAGGCAGCATTTTGAAATTAGTCTCACCACTAAAAAGATACCCCAATAAGTTTACCACAATATATTACCAAGAGCTAACAAAAATACAACCATACCAAAATACCACAAAATACCACGAAATACTAAATATAGCCCAAAACGATCTGTAACATTTTGGTGCTTTGGCCAGGAAGTAGTAACAATAATTACTGGGCGTGGCCTTGCATCATTAAGCATAACCATATTGTGCACTCATTCTCTGAATTAGATCTGTGAGGTAGTGCAGTAATGTGTGCTCACTTGACTCTTGTTATAGTGTCATTGGCAATAGTACCGCCATGTCCCAGATTCAGGCTGAATTTCCTGAATTGTCAGATTACCTCGAGGCCAAGATTTATGCTCATGCAAACTGGTCCACGGAAAATGTGACAACATTGAAAAATAGGATTAGCACAGAAATAGAAAAAGAGGCCTTTGAAGGTATTTTTGATGAAGGAAGTATTGTGCAGGTGTGTCCCCTTAGACTATTTCGAGCGCCAGAACACACGGATGAGAATAATTGCACCAGACTGTGCACAAAACTTTGGTATCTGCTTCACAGATCCATAATGATGCAAGGGAAAGACAGTGAAGTCATCTGAAAATTACAGTTCAGTTTAGACAATGAATGTGATCAGGGGCAGCAATTAAAAGCAGAATTAAAGCAGAGGGAGCTAGACACGGAACTGCAACTTTTGCGACCGTGCTAGCCAATTGGCTCAGAGAGAGAAACAACTTCATGAGAGTGAGCAAGAATTAATCCATTTAAAAACAATATTTCATGATATAAGGCAAGATATGGAACAGGAGAGATTTAAATTACTGGATAAAAATAAAAACAATGCCAAAGCTCTTGATCATTGTCAGACACAAATCAATGCATTGCAAGCAATAATCAATAAGGTCAGGGATGAGAATTCTGCTTTCTGTCATGAAGCAGAACAGCTTCATGGACAGATCAAGAACCTGGAACAGCAAATATTTAATCTCAAATCTCAGGAAAAGCAACAGGGCTGCATTCACTGGAACGGAACTCAATCACAGCTCTAGCCAAGGAAATGTGTAACCAGCTGTCCCTATGGTCGGACCTGGTTATAACCCAATGGTAGGGTCTGAATCACCTGCAAATATTCACACACATTCTTGCCCATAAGAGAACAGGATTGAGCGACAAAATGACAAATACCAGATGCACCATGTAGTCCTTTAAAAATTATGAAATCTATTAAGACTTTGATTAAACCATTCAAAAGGGGAGGCAATTGTAATATGGAAGACTATTTAGAGGATGTTCACGATATATTCAAAGCCCTTCATATATCTAGGGAACATTACAGGCAGTACTTTCACCTCACTCTAGATCCAGCATCTGCTAGTATAATTCGGGGTCTCAATGAACGGGACAATTTGCAGTGGGAAGACCTTGAGAAGGAGATTAGACACCCATTCTCACCTTATCAGTCTATACAACAAAAAAAGAAATTGTATCCCAATTAATCTGTAAATTTGACAGCGAAAAACCACTAGAATGGATAATAGAACACAAGAGGAGGGTCCTAAGAATAAAGAGACCAAATAAAGTCTAAGGAATCCACACCAGCGATTTTGGAGGTAAAGTCTGTAAAGATGCTGCTAGAATCAGCCCAAACTCAGGCAAAGAACGACATGACACCTAATCAAAGGGGCGTGCCTCCACAGAGGACATCACCCCAAACTCCTATGTTCCAATCTATTGATCCCAGCAATAGAAGTTCTTACATTAGTCCTAGAATTCTTGGTAGTTCTCCCAGAGTGGGATTTCGCCATGATATGCCAGGCTTAAATAACAATCAAAATCAAATGTACAATGGCCCATACCAGACACTAGGAGCCCAGAGTGGATTTGACTCTAACACAATGGTGTATGGCCACGTGAAAGACCAAGATATGTGGAGATATTAATTGAAAATAGAAAATAGCTAAGGGAACAGTTCCCACCAAATGAAAGACAAAATATGAATAATGTACATCACCAATATAATCAATCCCCACCACTGGTTGACCATGGTCAAAAGGTGGTCACTCCGCATTCTCCACCTCCTGTGTTACATGAATTCAGAGATAACACAAATTGAATTCAATATCCTGAAAGATATCAGAACAAGCCTAATCATGGCGAGTTTAATCATTACCGACCCAGACTGCAAAGAGAGGAATTCAGAACATAGGGCCTCATTACACGGAAGGCGGTGAGCCATGGCGCTATTAGCGCCATGGCTCATGCCGGTAAAATACCGGCACCGCCTTGGCAGAAAGGGGATTTACCACCCCATTCCAAGGTTGGTGGGGCGGTAAATCCCCCTTTCGCCATTGCCCTTCCCCATTCTCATTTTTGCCCCATAGGGCTCTATGGCAATGGGGAAGGCGCTAATTATGGCACCGCAATTTTGCGGTGCCGTAATTAGCCCTGAGGTCCCTTAGCGCGTTGGTTTTTAACGCCTGCAAAAAGCAGGCGTTAAAGCACCAACCCGCTAAGGGACCTCGTAGTAAGGCGGTAATGGTTAACGGTCACCGTTACCATTAACGGTGGCCGTTAACCATTACCGCCTTCCGTGTAATGAGGCCCATAGACAGGTTTCAATGCTTAGAGGCCCAAGTCAAAATGTTGTCTGAACAGATAGGAACATTATGTGCAGTTCAAGTACAACAGCCAAGTGAAGGTGCGGAAAGTCATAGGAATGATCGTGTGCATAGCGACACCAAGTGACTAGCTAATCACCTCTGCCCTGATGAGAACACAGATGCCCATGAATCGCCTTTGAATAAAAATACTGAATTGCTTGCTGATTTAAAAATAAAAAAACACAAGAATGAAAGTGAGACAGGGAATCTCAACACACAGAAAAAGGGATTGTGGTTCAATTTGGAGTTGAATCAGACCGTTCAGGTGTGTGAAGATGAAGCGCCAAAAAGGGAACATGAACAACAAAAACCCAAAGAACAGAGAAACAGATGTAAAAAGAATATCCAATGTGAAAATGAAACACAAAATGAAGATTTAGGCTTAACAGATAGATTATCCTTACTTGGTAATCAAAATACTGTTGATGCCCATGCAGTGGGAATAATTGCCCAAAAGGCGGGTGCACGTCAGTCACCTGAAGAGTATTTTGAGCCACGGATGTTCCAGAGGACAGATATGGCAGGCTCTATATAGATACGTGGCACACACCAGAAGCTGACATGCTGTCGCGGACACTTGTGAAAATACCCAGCCAATAGGGTGCAATGTGGAAGTAAGTAGAGAGGACCCAGAGAGTGAGAAAGACACAATGCAAAATTGGGGTGTGAACATTAGTGATCCTAAGTTAGGGAGGCAGTCAGTGGCTACAATCCAAATGGTTTCTGAGCCCAGGAGAATAGGCAAAGAAATTCAAAACAAAGTGGGCAAAAAGGGTAAAATATCACTTCATATGCCCATTTGCTAGCAAAAAGTAAAAAAAGAGCAAAGAAAAGTAAGTCCGGAAAATAGTACACATTCACATTGTGTATGCATACTAGAAGAGGCCGAGAATAGATACTATTCTCCTATCACCATTGAAGAAAAATTTAATGCATTTGCAATGATTGACACAGGTGCCCAAGCAACCATAATGTCAAAAGAACTGGTGAAAGGTATCAATGAAGGCAGATCCCTACAAAATAATGTAAATGTGAGGCCATGTGCATAATTTCAATGGGGAAGAGATACCTATCGAAGGTGTCACAGAGGTTGACATAAAGATAGGGAAGTATCATATGAGACTGGAAATGTTGGTCACACCAATTGATGAAATACCTTTCCTCATAAGGACAAATTGCCTGAGGAGATTATTTCCCCTCATTGATGGGGAAAATGCGAGGAGACAAAGAGAAGTAGTCTTTGGAGATTTATTTGGACCCTAAGAAAAACTGGCAAACAGAAATAGATGAAAACACGTTGCATTTTTATTTAAATGAAGAAATGTACAAACCAAATATTACTCCACAGTTAAATCAGGAAAAACACATTTCAACAATTGCAGACATACACATGGGAGAAGGGCAGAAGGGGAGAAGGGCAGCCATTGAGCCATTGATTCCTATCCATGTGAATGGGTATTCTGAAATGATTGAGACCACTTTGGCACTTTAGCATGAAAGGAATTTCATTAATGAAAAGGTACTATGGCAAATATTTGACAGAGAGGAGATCCCAAAGTTTAAAATAAGGAACCAAAACATCTTTGGCCTAGATGTTGCCGAATTGTGACAAGGAATTGTAGGAAGATGAATGTTAAAGATTACAATAGGCTCTAAAAGCATTCATCACAATGTGTGGATCGTGAGCGGAACACAAAACAAATTTGGGAAATTATATCATGCACACAATGTGTATGGTATTAGACTTACCAAAAGGTCTAGTCCAGATTGAGTGGAGCTGCACCTGAATTTGAAGACAAGAGACTCACCATTGTGCCCAAATAAGGCTATATGCAATTGAGATTCAAGTGAAAAAGGATGCTACCATTCTCACATTTACCAGACAATTTACAGTAGTATTAAAATACAGGAAGGGGCAACAGATAAAAGATTCTAATGCATGTGTATGCCTAAATGAATCCACAAAACAACAAGGGTTAGAAAGTGAATGTACACCACAGATTGGGGATCGACCCATTCAAATCCTGGTGGACAATAAAGGGCGTCAAGACATTCATTTGAAAGAGGATTCAGCATTAGGAATGGCAGTACAGAAGTTTTACTACACTGCTGATTTCGGTAACCAAGTGATAGGGAACATACCTGAAAGCTATGTGACTGCACAGGGTGAATTACCAGAATAATTGGAGTCTAATCCTAAAGGAATCTTTAAAGTTCAGTCTGTGTACCCTTATGAGCCAAGTGAAATGGTATGCTGCCACCAGGATGATTGTATCCTATTTGAATTAGGTGAGTCTAAGAGAGAAAAGCAGTGGAGGTCAATATTCCAAAATATTTGAGTATAGCGACTCTCCAAAGATACACTGCCACACAATTAGAGGAAAGTACAGAGGTTCCTCCTTTGGAGGTCCCAGAGTTTTCTAAAATGGCAGAGGAGCAGATTCAAACTGCAGATGCTTGCACAAATGAAGAAAAAAAAGAACAATTAAGGAAAATACTCATCTTTTGCCAAAGATGCCTATGACAGTGGGCCCACCAATATGCATGTTGGGCATGGTAGTGAGCCAGTATTTGTGTGGCAATATAGGTTGCCATGGGCCTGTCTGGAGTCACTGGCTGAAATAATACAAAATTAAGAATCTAGAGGAATCATTAGGCCTATTAATTGTACATCAAATACTCATATATTAGGTGTGCTAAAACCCAGTGGTCAATGGCGCTTGCGTGCAGATCTATGAGAATTAAACAAAAAGGTACTTGTTTCAAGGTGGCCACTTCCATTCCTTGATCAGGGCCTACACAGGTTCACGGGTGAAAGGTATTTACCATCTTAGACCTTAAAGCTGGATACTGGTATGTACCACTAGCTGAAAATGTATTTGCATTTACATTTGACAAATCACAATATGCATGGTTCCGAACCCCTTTTGGGTATGTCAATAGTGGGAGCGTGTTTGGGATATTTCTAGGCAAGGTTCTTCCGGATGCACCTGAAAGAGGAACAATAGTTTATGTGGATGATGTGCTAATCAAAAATGAAGATTTGAAAAGCCATTTTAATGAGATTAGATTTGTACTTAGTCAGCGATAGAAGGCTGGCGCAAAAGTATCTTTACAGAAAGCACAGTGCTGCAGAAAAAGAGTAATCTTCCTAGGCCATGAAGTGACAGAGCATTATTAAAGTGGAAAAAGTAGTAAAGAAAAAAGTGGAAGCGATCCAGAAACTAGAACATCGCACTAACTTGAACAGTTTAAAGGGTTTGTTAGGAAGTTACAACAGAAAATGTATTGAAAATTACACAGAGATTACACAACCTTTGATGAGATTACTGAAGAAGGGTGTACCCTGGAAATGGGAAAAGGAACAAAGTGAGGCAGTGGCCATGCTAAAATTGTGTCAAATGAAAGCACCATGTTTGCCATAGCCAATAAAAAAACTGGATTTCCATGTAGAAATATGATTCACAGGCCTATGTATGTCAGCAGTGTTATATCAAAAACATGATGCAAATAACAAAAACATTTCATATGCTAGCAAAGCATTGTCATAGGTAGCGACCAAATTTAGTGAATGTGAAAAAGTGCTTCTGACCACTGTCTAGGCATTGCAAGATTTCCGTCCCAAATGTAAGGGACACAGGTTATTGTTGAAACAAATCACCAGCCTCTGCAATTTTTACAAAGTGAGAGGATCAGATCAGGGAGTTTGGCCCAGTCAAGAATCACCTCCTGGACATTGGCACTTCAGGGATTTCCAGTAGAAGTGAGATATGGACAAAATAAAAAGAGCCCAGTTGCTTAAGGGCTAGCGGAGTTGCATGATTATGCAGCTGTCTGTGCGTCTGATGACACAGAGCTAGAGACAAGTTTAAATGAATTTTAGCAATCCCCACACAAGGTCTTCAATGAAGAAACATGTAAAGATTTCCCAACTGTGTATGTAGATGGATGTGCATATCATGTAGAAAATGATACAGAAAAAGACTTGCAGCAGGAATAGGTAATGTGTGGGTTAAATATGACAACATTCCAAGAGTAAGAATGAGGATAGGCCCCAAAAGCAGTCAAGTGGCAGACTTGGCCGCTATTTATAAGGCAATATCTACAGCAGTAGAAAATAGACTCAAAGAAATAGTTTTAGTCACTGATTCTGATTATGCACGAGATTTGAGCAGTCATTTCAAAACATAAGATGAGGATAAGGAAGGAAATTATAATGCAGATCAATTAGTCAAAATTGGAGCTGTAATGGGGGAGTTATTTTCTATTGAACACCTGCTTGCTTAAATACAGGTGGATGCGATAACACTCTCCGAAGCTCTGAAAACAGTTGAACAGCCTCTGGAACAATGGAGTTTTGATACTCCAGATGAAGACTTGATTAAGGCACAAAAGGAGGATATTATTCTAAGCACATTTTACAACCATTTGCTAGATGCAGAACAAAATCCACCGACTGAAGAGAACTGCAAGGGGAAAGAGGAATTGAGGGTGTTATTAAAAAACAATAAGAGAATAAAATTACAAGATGGACTGATGATTAGAGAATCTGTGACAGGCCAAATCCAATGGGTAGAGCCTATGTCATTTCGGGAATTGATGTTACATCATGCCCACGATGCCATAACTGCAGGACAGAGAAGTTCACAGAAAATGTTTGAAATTTTAAAAGATTATGGGCCTCATTACAAATCTTGTGGTAGCCGTGCCATTAAAAATGGCATGGCTGCTGCCGGAGTTGCATTTGTTCCAGCACCAGTGAATGGGCAAGAACCGGGTCATGCCGAGCTCGGCGGACCCGGTAATTGTCCATTTGCGGGTGCCAGTAACATGGGACTCCCCTATCCCATTCGGCCCCACAGGGCTGAATGGGAATGGGGACGTCTGATTCACCGGCATATGCAGAGTCGTGCCGGTGCCTCCGACGTGCTGTGCTCGCGGGTGCCGGTCAGCCTGACAGGAAAAACCTGGTGGGCTGCCAGGCACCCGCAAGCACAGCCCGTAGTATGGTGGTCCGGGAACTATGGTACTGGCATGCTCACCAGTACCGTAGTTGCACGACCACCATGCGTGTAATGAGGTCCCATGCCTATTGGCCACACATGTTTCAAAATGTTGAGCTCTACACCAGAGGATGTTTAGTGTGTGCACATTTTCAGCCTGCGTCACCAGCTCATAGAGCACCATTAATGAAAATGGGTTTGACACTCTCATGGTCTGAGGTTCAAGTAGATTATGTCGGGCCTGTGAGGAGATCAGCAAGGGGAAACAGGTACCTGCAGACGGTGTCTAAATGAGTGGAATGTATTCCAGCTCCCGACTGCAGTGCGCAAACAGCGTCCACTTTACTAGTGAATCATATTTTCTCAAGATTTGGTTTACCTCAATACCTCAAAGAATAGAATAAGACGCTGGAAGTGATTTCACTAGTGCATTAATGACAAAAATGTGGCAAATCTTGGGTGTGAAGAGGAAATTAAACATTTCTTACCTGGGGCGTGAAACGGTGTAACAGATCGATAGTTGACATGTTGAAAAAGTTTTTAGATGAAGCAGGATCTAGTTGGGATTTTTGGCTTCCATTGGTACTAATGGCTCTCAAGTCGACACCCTCTAAATCAACAATTCTAAGCCCCCATGAAATCTTGCCAGGTAGAAAAATGGTTTTGCCACAACACTCACTCTAAAGAACAAATGAACAGGTTCTTGTAAATGCGTCCACAATTCATGAATATGTGGAAGAAATGAGAAAGCACTTGCAATATGCGTTTGCATTTGCTCCACGAAATTTGGAAAATCCTGCTGACAGTGCCAAGTCATATTATGATACCAAGACATCTGTGAGAAAATATGAGACCAGGAGTATAATTCAATTTTGGGAAAGATAAGCAAAAAAACATTTCTTGCAGCATGGCAAGGGCCATATATAATTGTAGATAAGGTTTCACCTGTGGTCTACAGAATTGCTCAAAAGGAGGGAGAATTAACAATGGAATAGTTTGTCCATGTTAATCAAATTAAGCCCAAATTGATGTGATGAAAAGGTTAGAGCGAATTGAGACTAGCAGGGAGTGAAAAATGTGATGATATGAGAATAAATCACTTACCTATTAAATAGAATTACCATAGCAGGTGAATAGGTGTAAATAGTGTAAAGGTATCACAATTGAGTTTGAAGGGATAAATGGGAAAATATATATCAAACTAGATGTTGTGTTAAGATTGGTTGTGTTTGAGGCTGTTGACTGAAAAGTGCTGTGTGAATTAGTGTGCTTAATTTATGTTATTTTCAGATGGTCCTAAAAAGATGTTCTGCCTGCATTACATGGTATTTTATGTATAATGTGCAGTTGTGTGCATAATGAAGCTTGATTTCAGTCTTTCAGTTCATGGTTTGATGTCAGCCATCCCAGTTGAAAAGGGAAAAGTAAATGGATGTACTTGATTCTTAAATTATCTTTTCTTTTTATTCTGGAAAAATAATTGTTTTCCCCGTCAGTGCGCCTGATCCTTGGAGTCCGCCGATCCTTGGAGGATGCCACTGCGATGGAGTCCCTGGAAAAAAAACCTGGACCGTAAAATGGGGTGAAGTTGATGACCCAAAGGAAGTCCCACCTATAGAGGATGGAAGTTTGTTTCACCAGGAACTGTTTCCGGGAACAATTTCTGACTTCACTATTGAGCATCAAAATTAATATCTTCCTTTAATATTTAAAAAGAAAAATATCAAAAATCAAAAAACAAAAAACAAACAAATAGGAGATCACCAATTAAAACAATATAATAAGTAAAGGTGATTAGAAGATTCAATTTTTGTTTTCTAAAATAGCAACTAACTGACAGGGACCTACGGCACCTTTAAGTGAAGACTCATTGATCTCCTGCCCTAATACAACTATTCCAGTGAAAGACACAAGCAAAAACTCAGAACAGGTGATCCCAAAGGTTATGGTTGCTGTTCCTCTGGTTCTACCACACAATAACAAAGCCCTCAACTTTACAAAATTATTGATGGAAACTGACACCAAAAAAAGATCTCATATTTTGGATAGCTCAGAATTTATTGAGGTTGTTGACCTTACGAAATCCCTGGTACCAGGCTCTAACCTATGTCCATTTGAGCAGCATGGTCTGAAGGGCCCTAATAATGACCAGTGTGGGTATAAATACTCAAGAAACACACATAAACTCCTTGAGAGCTCATATGTCATCCAAACTCTATGACATTTTTTTAAAATTCCCGGACTTTCGATCTTACACTAAGAATGCGGGCTTGTCCTTACTCCCAAAAAGTGCAGCTGGGATCAAATGCACAAAGACACAAATCAGCACAACTAAAATAAATACAGCTGCTAGAACAAATGAAAAGGCATCTATAATAAAGAACATTAAAGTGCCAGAACTCCAACCCCTTAACATGCAATTAAGCATTCAAGAAAAAATGTAAACTATCCCTCAAGGGCATAAATTGGGCAATGCCAGTAGCACATTAAAGGATAACCCAATGGACAAGACAAAGTGCGCTCTCGAGCCCCAGGGCTTGCAATCGGAGCAGGATCTAGTTGGGATTTGCAACTTCCATTGGTACTAATGGCTCTCAGGCCGACACCCTCTAAATCAACAATTCTCAGCCCCCATTAAATTTTGCCAGGTAGAAAAATGGTTTTGCCACGACACTCACTCTAAAGAACAAATGAACAGGTTCTTGTAAATGTGTCCACAATTCATGAATATGTGCAAGATCTGAGAAAGCACTTGCAATATGCGTTTGTAGGTCCGTGATTCAAGGAGCTACAACAACATTTCAGAACAGGACTATTCAAGCGAGACAGATGAGTTATTGAATCTCTCTACCTATTCTGAAGAGTGGGAGGAGCCCGCGAAGACTGGAATTCACTTGCTGAATGCCTGGCTATTCTTAAATCTAACTACGATCAAAATGTCAAATTTAGCAAAAAAGTAGAAGAAAACAGTGACAAAGATCTTGATGACATCATTGAATGGCAAGAGACCCATGATGGCGCTGGAATATCTCCTCCATTATTGGCTCCTATGAACCTAAAGGATGCACCAATAAATCCCAAAAGGGTATACCTGGTCCGACAAGCACAGATAAAAAATCGACATACTTTGCCCCAGCCTCCTTAGTCCTCAAAAGACCATTATAAAACATTGGAACAAAGAAGCAGGGACATTGGTGGGCAAGGAATTTGGTGTGATAAAGAGTCAAAAACTAGGGTAACAAGCTCTAACAGCTCTCACTATTCAATGTCAACACAAAGATCAGAGGAAGACAGAAGAGACACCCATATGCTGTTAGAAAGAACATTACACATAAAGGACGCCCTGACTCTTATAGAGCGAATGTCCTGAGACTCTCCCACAGCATGAAATCACTCATAAAGATTCAATCTGGGGACCCCCACTTGATAGACTTTCCTGAGGAGCATAGAAATGACAAAGTGACCATACACTTCTCTTCACTCAGAATTAAGCAACTTCTTGAAAAGGAAGCCCCTTTATTAAACACAATGGGTTTTACATTAAGGGAGGTGCTAGATTCTGAGCTAAAGGAAGTTAGAGAGCCTACAGGTCTGAAGATCAGATCTACAAACGGCCGTGATGAGCCTACCTCTAGACAGACTAGTGAGGTTCGAAATTCCATCTCATGGAACACGGCCATAGCATCTCTACACCGAGATGAAAGATGCATGCAAGCAGAAAAGATAAAAATTATCATAGAAAATACCAGTGGCACTCTGACTAAGAGCAAGCCCAGACGCATTTTACAGATGGAGGAAGACGCTGAGGACTGCCATTGGTTGGTGGGCGCTTTAGCATGACAATCATAATGCTTAAAGACAGAGATAAAACGTACACATCGAGATTTCATCCTAGGCTGCTGGAACACGAGAGGCTACAGGCATCTGTTGGGAGTAGGTCCTGTGCAATTTCAAGATTTTGATGTGGTATGTCTCCAAGAGACCTGGTTACGAGACAGAGCCATATTAGAGGGATTTGTAACTTTCTTAAACTCCGCCAAAAAGGATCTACTGGTAGACCGATGGCCGGACTACTCACACTAGTCAATAATCTGAGTGGTCTAAGAGTCATACAGACACAGAACATCTCGCCCCTTATTCAAACCATATTACTGGGAAGAAAAAACCCCAACACTAACCCCACCGGTGAACTGATGATCTTCAACCTATACTGGAACATTAAGGCAGCGTATGCCACTGATTTTGTACAGCAGGTCATGGATGAAGTGGATAATGCAAAGGTAAATAAACCAGACTTGCATATTATCCTGTGCAGTGATTTAAATATCCATTTCTTTACCAACTCAAAGACCTTTATACAGAGGCCGACTATAAATACACAGGAACCTGAATTCCGAGAGTTGAGTTGGAGAAAATAACTATCCTCAAGAAACATCCTGATAACTAATGGATCAGTCAAGCGTGACGTTCCAGCTGTTGCTACTTGAAGAGGGGAAAAGACACTCAGATATTGGACTACATCTTCATTTCTGAAAGTCTCTGTATCCAGCTAAAAGAGATGGTGGTAATTCATACCACCCAGAATGATCACAACTTCCTGAAGATGCAGATTTCATGCAAATGTAACAAAGCCAATCTAAATAAGATTGAGGCCATCATAATCCAGCCTGGGAGAAAAAGACTCAGAATAACAAGTACAAAAGTTTCTGCCCTAACAGACGCCATAGGAGAACCCAGTAAACAAGTTGACATAGAATATCCAAAATATCTATCTATCTATGAAGAAGGTAGAGCGAGGAGTGACAAAAAACTTTTAAAAATAAACACAGGCTCGATATGGCTGTATGTGTGAAAAAGAAAGCCTTGAATCACATGAAAAGTGCTTAGCGTAAACGTCTTTCTCCGGAAACCCTGAACGCCGTCAAGAAAGGCATCCTAACTTATAAAAATTGGCTGAAACAACACAAGTATTTGTTACATCAACAGGATGCGGAGCACATGCTGAAACTTGTAGCCACTAAAACCTCCAGGGAGATATGGCAAGTATTTAACAACTTGGATGACCTTCAACAAAGCTTGCTATTTAACTCAATCATGGCAGGAGAATGGGTAACACATTTCACTGCTCTTTTTTCAACTAGTGCGGATGATTTAGCATTTGAACAAGTTCAAAGTCTACAAAAATTGTCATTTGAAACCAGTAGAGAGGACATATTGGGATTTAATCAAAAAGTCAAGCAACTCAAGAGCGGCCGGCCCCGATGGCCTGACTAACATTACTCTTAAGAAACACCCGGAAAAATGGGCTGACTTTATTTACAACTTGTTGACTGCAGTCAAACTTATGAGGAAAATTCCTGCATCTTGGACCACCTCAATTGTGGGTCCGATTTTCAAGAAAGGTGACAAATTCCATCTAATTATAGGCTTATCACCCTTCTTGATGTTGTTGGAAAAATATTTGCAGCCCTGATATTGAGGCAACAACTTGGAGCAGGGATGCAAACCACCACGATTATTGGCAGGCAGGTTTTGAGAAGGGCACGGGGACTGCATTGAACCTGTTTCTGATCAATTTATTAAAGATAAGAACAACAATAAAAAATAGCAAGAGGCTATACTTGGCAACAGTGGATCTCTCCCAAGACTTTGATAAGGCGAACCGACAGATTCTATGGACAAAGCTCAGATCTTGGGGTTGCCCTTCTGATCTGCAAGATGCTATTTAGGCACTTCACTCAGAAACAACAATTCAAATAAGACTCAATAAACAAGGTGACTTGACAATTCCGATCAAGACAACAGTGGGCCTTAAACAAGGCTGTCGCCTTGCACCAGCAATTTTCAATCTTTACACATCGGATATGGGAGATGTCTTCGTGGGTATCAGATTCTTTCCACAGTCCATATCTGGAACCCTGATAAACAGACTCCTACATGCTGATGACGTGATAATCATGGATGAAAGACCAATATGCCTCCAACGCCAATTGGAGGCAATGGCTGCTTTTTTTTCAAGCCAATGATCTCCAGATAAACGCTTCAAAGTCAGCAATCCTAACCTTTGGCAAATCGAAAGGGAAATGCAGAAAAACATATGGCTGCTACATAAATGGCAACAAAATCCCACAGACAACACAAATTACCTTTTTGGGCAGATTTATAAATAACAGCTCAAACGACGCCCCCAGGGAAGTTGACCTAAAAAGAAAAACAATTATCCTTTCAGAACAGGCTAAACTAATAAGACTACAGCATTGTAAATTCTTGCTGCTTCCTGTGATCACCTTTTACGGTATGAAGATGATTCCAATGTTAACGTTTGGGGCTGAGGCATTATTAGCATTGAGCTGGAAAGTGTGGCAATGTATCTGCAAGGTACATTTTTGATAAATGTTCTCAACCTTCCAAATTGTACTCCAGTGTCAGTAATTCGGAAGGAGTTGGGCCTTACCTCTTTGCCGGCAATCACTGTCTGGAAGATTCTGTCATTTTACAGAAAATGTCTAATGCCACCAGCTTTAGGGGGCTTTTGTATGCTGGAACAAGCACTCTGAAATAGAACATACCACATATTGGTGCAGTGGAGCGATACATGTAAAGAATATCTGGATTGTATCTGTGTATCAGACAAAACACTCAAGGAGAACCCTGGCCAATTGGATTGAGAGATTAGACACTACCAGCACATACAAACACTATGGTAAATGCTGTAATGGGCACAGTAGGCATGGAACCACTTTGCCTTACTTAGTAAAATTTCCATCAGACCGTTTGCATAATCAGATGTTAAGATTACACTTTAATCTACTGCCAACTCGGGGGGTGCTAGAAGTTCAGAACGCAAGAGACCGTTGGTGTAGACTGTGTAGTTACAAAAAGGAATCCATGCACCATCTAGTGATGTCTTGCCCCGCCGTTACTCATATCAGAGGCAATCTTTTGGGTACATATTTTATGGACAATCGAACTTTGAGAAAGATGACATTTGGCACTATAAAGCTGCTCAATCCTGGCTATTATGCCTAGCTTCCTTTTCCTAATTTTTTAGATTCCATGTACCGGTTGAGAGGACCGGGCAAACAAACAAACTACCTTTCTCTTTTGTTCTTTCCCTTCTGATCTTTACCTTCTTTTTCTTTTATCCTTTTTCTTTTTTCAGCATCAATCAATGTATGTTAAATTTGTAAATATGCTGTTTGTGGGATATATTGACCCACTCAGATGTGCTTTACCACATCACTTTGCTGCATTGGTGCAAGAAACAGCAAAATGGCTGCGCTAACTCCTGTGCACGGCAGGATCTCAAAATTGCGTTTTTACAACCACCAAAGAAAATGGCTGCATCACCCTGCCACACACATTTCAGGTGGGGAGGAACAGAGTACACACCACAGGAGTGTGCCAGTGTGCTCTGCAGGTTTAACATTGAATTAAGTGAAATAGGCAACATTGCCTTGCTGAGAACCCCAAAATTCCCTTTAAAAAATGACACCTTTTCCAACCTTTAAAAATGTTATTTTGAGGCTAAATCCATCTGTGTACTATGAAACTGCTGTGATTGAAAAGGCCCGGCCATGCCCAGGATAAGTCATTGTGCATTAGCAAAACCATGTCTAGTTCCCGAATGACATGCCCAGTCATCTTAGCTTGGAAAGACATCAACCAGGGGCTTTGTTTTCAGTTTACACGGGAAACGCATCTATTTACTTTGCAAAAGTATCTAAAAATCAGCTGTTCAGAGAAAGACTCTAAATAGCTGAGCCATGCCTGTTTAAATGTATCCATGCTGCAGAACAACTCCAGCATTCAAGAGAATAACCCTAGCTGCATGGCAGTGTATGAATTTGCTGGAGATGAAAATCGAATTTAGAAGAAAATGTTAGCAGTTTTTAAACACATGTGGTAAAATGGGCTTTGCTGACTGAAGAAAAATGGCCTATTTCAAAGTAAATTGTTGAGTGAAGGCTTGCTTACCTAGCAATGGAAAGGGATTATGTGGCTGGTGATAATACATGCATAGGCTATTTTATTCCACAGGTTTGTTAAATCAAGACCAGAAATCAGGAAATAAAAACTTTTAAAACTTTTAAATCAACTGAGCTGAGCTGAGCTGAGTTGGCAAGCCCTAAAAAAACCTGGTCTTCCAGTTGTTCAAGTTCCAGCACAGTAGCTTCCTTTAGGAAGTGAGGCACACCATAAAGTTCCAGGACACCAAAAGTGCTAATTGCCAGCTTGAAAAACTTTGTATGGGACAGGACAATGGGAGTTCACAAGCTCATCAGACATTTGTCTGTGCTCCAGGCTGGGACAATAGCAGTCTTGGGACACTCACCTGTCAAGTGTGAAGGGCAATAAAACCTTCAATTAAGAGAAAGGCCCCCCATCCTGCTTGAAAGAAACTGCCAGTTGGTGTTAGCGGGGAAGAAAAAAATTACAGACAATGAGCCTCATTCCGAGATTGGAGGTAGCCATGGCACTATTTGCGCCATGACTGCCTCCAATAACGGTACCGGCACCGGTCTTGTTCAATGGGGACCCATAGGGCTCAAAGGGAAGGGGGAAGTAGCTAATAACGGTACCGCAATTTGCGGTACCGTTATCGGCTCTAATTTCCCTTAACGGGTTGCATCTATAACGCCTAGTCAGACCAGGCATTAAAGGAGGGACCCGCTAAGGGAACTCGTAGTAGGGCGGTAAGGGATTACCGGCACCAGTGTCCTTACCGGTGCCCGTTATCCCTTACCGCCCCACTCGGAATGAGGCCCAATGACTCCCATTTGTCTTAAGACTATCTTATAAATAATGAACTTTAAAAAGACATATCTCAGCTGTTAAAATTGGTAAAAATGTGGAATTTTCACAGCATAAAAGTAGAATTTTGGGCTGTGTTTGAAAACTTGGTAGAATATCATGACACTCTGGAAAGAAATGGTAATATATGTTGTATTATCAGAAAAGCATCCATGTTGCAAATGTCAAAATTTGTACATATATCCCTGCAGACAATTTGCATCTGTGTATAATATTGGGGAATTGTGGGCCAAATCTTTAATGTGTAAAAGTACCAAAATGTGTCAGAAAGGCGAAACAAGGTCGCACAGACTGGAGGTTTGAACTAATATGTGCTGCATAACATATGTAACCTGTGTATCTGATTTACTAAGAGGTGGAAACTGCATAAATATCTGTTTTTGGCAAAATCGGATTTTCAGTAAAGTAAATGTGGGAGTTTCTGGATACAGTGAAAATCACTTTTCTGATATCCAACCAATTGTGACCAATGCGGAGACTATGCCCTTGCCCAATCCTATTGTTAGGGGCGTGGGTAGTGAATCCTGCCCCTGTCATATACTGTAATTATGTCATCTGGCATTATAAATAAGGGCCCCTGACTAGCACTCAGTACACACTGATTCCAGACTGATTCCTGACTCTCTTCCTGAATTTCTGTATGGCGTCCGGTTCCTGTTTCCTTCATTCTGTTTTGATCCTGATTCCAGATTTTCTTTGCAAAGCCAAGGCCTATGCATTGCTGACCCCATTCCCAGCAAGGCCTCAATCTGAAACCTCCATTCTAAAATCCCATTACCCAAATTGTGGGAAGCTTCCTAAACCAGCTTGGCTTGCTGCTACTACATGTATGCCTGCTGCAAACCTGGCATCCCGCTGATGCCCTTTCTTATCCAGTAACCATAAGTGCTACCCGGTATTCAGTCCATGCCCACTGATTTTGTCTGGCTGTCCTGTGTTAGACCAAATCTGTGTGGTGATCCAGAGCGCTGACTGTCCAAAATCCAAATTAAAAGTGGACTGTGAGTATCAACAGGAACCATAGAAACATAACATAACTTGCCTTGCCTTGTCCTATCCCAATCTCTAAACCATCCTATCCTTACCTTAATAACTTGTAACATTGTCAGAATACTAATTTCCATCCTGTCATTGATTTATCTTGCTAAACGCCATTTCTTTAGTCATTTTTATCTTGTCTTGTAAATCCTAAACTATCAATCCTATTTTGAGTGATCGGACTGGATCCGCCAAGGTGGGTGCTGGGGAACTGGGGTTGAACTCATGAATCAACCCTGGAGCTTACTGTATCCTTCTTTGGTATTCTAGCCTGAATGCTCTAATATAGAGTAAAACTGTTCTTGACCAAACTGAGTTTCTTTTCTGTTTTCATTACCCAATTTTTCTAAAAATGCCTCTTATTTTACATTACATATCTCCCTCAGTTTAATAATTAGAGACTTCATTTCACCTCCGGATTGTACCTAAGATCTGTAGCTACACCCCAACCAAATAACACTCCAAATCAGTGAATTTCACCCGTTTTAATCAAAAATGTTTTGGTTAAATTCAGGCGGGAATGAGCTTTTTTTTTACCCATGTTATTTTTACTATCAATTGTTTTAAACCTTCCATTCATTTTCGAATTGTATGCTTTTGCTCAATCTATTGCTAATGATTGCTTGTAACTTTCCAGTGTTGCTCCTGTAGAGCATTGTTCTGATTTAGAGATTTTTGCACACATTGTTTTCTTCAGCCATTTCCAAGTGTCATTTTAACATTGTAAGGGTTTCAGATCCATTTTTCTCTCTTGTTTGGGGAGGGACGGTTGGATTTGAATTTAGTTTCTTATTCCTCATTCCTGATTACCTGCTGCTTCCTTATATCTATTTAGAATTGCTTATTTGTGGGTTGAGGAATATTGCAGGGGGAAATCCTAACCTGAGTGCTATCTTTCCCAAAATTCAAAAGTGTCTCTATTCTCAATGTTTTCTATAAGTGTTGCTAAAGGGTTAATTTAAGTGCATAGCCTACATTTCTATTGTATTAACATCACATTGGTGATTGCTGCCCCATATTAACAAGGTTATGATTTCTTTGAATTTTAAATAAATAAATAAATATTGCCTTTACCAAGCAGCCTGGTTCCTGGTCCATCGTGACCCAGGGAATTTGAAAAGGGGTGTGATATGAGTGGTGTATCTCTCAAATATTGAATCCATACATATAACAAATGAGCGTTTCAGTTGTGCGCCGCATAATAGGCTGAGACCAGGGTGTATCGCCAGAGTGAAATACTTGACAGATTGATTGAAAACATTTTTTTTGTCACACTGTGATGATATGAAAACCATTTCTAAAAAAGCTAACAGGTTCTAATTTGAAACCAAATGCTTAATAAAAAAATAAAAAAATAATAGCAACTAAAAAAACAAAAATGTTTCACAAAAAAGATTGTTCACAAAAGAACTATGCAGTTGAGATAGCCATGAAATTGTTAATGTAAATATTGAACCACATGTGGATAAAAAATTGTATTTAGTGCCCTGTGTTGGTGTGTAAGAGTGTTTGGGGAGGGTTGGGGAGTATGGGATAGGTTCAATGTTTTGTTTTTTTATGTGCTAGACGTTTTTGTTGCGTTCGATTTGTCCGCGGAGAACACGGCTGTTCTGACATTTTGTAAATAAACTAAATGGTGGGGTGTTTAGAGGACGGAGTATGTGTCATTTTTGTTCGCAAGGAAGGTAAAAATGAGCTATGAACACTCACGGTGTACTTAATTGTTCGTAAATACACAAACTGGGGGTGTCCTCAGGATGCTGCCCGTATTGTAATCTGTCTAGTTGAATGTGTTCTAAGAACACTCGCGGTGTACCGAAATGGTTGCAATTACACCAAATGGGGGTGTTCTGAGAACGTTGTTTGTATTGTTCGTTGTCAGGGTGAAAGTGTTTTAAGACCACTCCTTTTGTCCGCTAATAGTACAATTTCCTATGGGCGTCAACTGACTTTTTGTCCACCAAAGAAACGATAAATCCGGCTGGTGTGCGCCGACATTATGTGATAATCCTATGACTGGCGCTATTGACCTGGCTGACTTGCTTTTGCGACACTAAATCATATCTCCCGCCCCTAAGCCTGATATTATCAAAACATTCATATTCCCCGCCTCTCTCCGTGACGTTACAGGGTGCGTCATCAAACGCGCCCAGTCCTCTCTAGTCCTAAGTGACTTTACACAGAACCCGGAAGACAACACATATTATGTCACAACACAGCGCGCCACAATTCGGAATATGAAACAGTGATTTAAAAGCAAACAGCAAGATTGTAAATTTTGCAAAGTACATTTATTTGACATCAAATATTTAGAGAATATTCAGCAATTTGCATTTGTCTTTGTTGTCGATCAGCAAAAGTTCATGTTGAGGCACGCGATGTTCCTTTGCGGTACAGAGGGTGTTAGATCAGCTTACAACTCAGTGCGCCACAATTCGGAATATGAAACTGTGGTTTAAAAAGTAAACAGCAGGATTGTACATTTGGTAAAGTACATTTATTTCACATGAAATGTTTAGTGAATATTCAGCGATTAGCTATTGTCTCTGCTGTCGATCAGCAAAAGTTTATTTGGAGCCACGCGTTGTTCCTTTGCGGTTGGTTTATGATAAAAGCAGTAAATGGTTGCTCTGATAATCGGAAGGTTGCTCCAAAAACGAGCCATTAGACCACCCTATTGGTTGGTATGTTGTTTGTAGCCGCTAGTACTGCGTAAGGGCATATTGGTCCTTGGCGACTGTACCATAAAATGGTGAGGGTCATGAAGTTGCATATTTGGACCTGCACCTGGCAGTTGAAGACCCCATCCGCTGGAGTCTGTAAATCGTGACATAGGCAAAATGGGGCCATATACCTGTTTTAAAAAACATAAATTAGTCTCACCAGCCGATCTTCATTAAAAATCATCATTTTATTTATTAGGGCATGAAACTATTTGCTATCGAAGATAGTGCAACGGAGTATGTTAATAATAAAATAATAATATTTTCCCATTCATATAGCGCTAAGAACCAGGAGGTATCTAAGCGGTGCTTATTATTAACCATGGTGTGTGGTGCTCATTTATCGACCACGGAAGGATGAAAGGCTGAATTTGGCCTTGCCGGGATTCGAACTTGCGTTAGCAAGCTGTGCACGGATGTCAAAGCGAGCATTGTACTCGCTGTGCCACTTGACAGGCTACAGTGAAGTGGCACAGCGAGTAGAGCGCTTGACCGCCTATAGACCGGTTACATTATTTATATTAACCCACCGTGTGTCGTCTGCCTTTTTCAGAGCCCTCTAAACGACAGGGGATCAATTCGGTGGTGATAGTGCGTGGTAGAAAACATTATGCCACTTTCAACGAACAAGTTCAACTTGAGCGGTCTTTAATGCTACGCTATTGTAATTATATTTGGTATAAAATTATCTAAAGGGTTACTTACAGTACAATTGCAATTTCTATTGTCTACGAGTGGTGCAGTCCCAAAATACGACTCCGCTTGTGCCAACGATCTTTCGCATAGTGATTTAATATATAAAAGTGGTTTCGTTTCATAAATTTCATCCTTATCTTCTCTTACGTTTTAGCAACACTCCTTCAAGAGAAGTCTTTCATCACAATCTCTGTCTGTCAAGGTCAAAACATAATACAACCTTATAGTCCGCTTCGTGAGCCTCTCCGGGGCCCGAGAAAAAAATGGAAGCAGCTGACCTTCACTGTGAACGAGCATAAATTCTTACTTTGCAACATTCTGTGTAAAGCCATCTGTGAGAAGTTGGTTTCTGCACGCCATGTTTGTATATTGTTTGCGTGATATTAAAAGAAGTTTGTTTAAGGGACGTTATGGTTCTAAGTACAGCCGAAAGACCCCTGAAAATCGCAAGTTATGGTAAGCTATGAAAAATAACTCGCACCACCACAGTGCACTGCTAAGACTAACACCCAGGACATCAAAGATGACATTGCAAATGTCATTGATGAAATCACTGATGACATCACATGTGCATGTACTTTTCATGGAATTTGTGTACTAGGGATTTTTATTATAATGTTGCGAAAAAAGTGTCAAGGATATTGCAATAAATATCATACCGTTATTAGTGCTTTGAACGATGCATTGATATAAATAGCATTGTATTATGGGATTCTATCTAGTATACTGAGCTACTAATGGAGAAACATAGCATTGTGTGCAGAGTACAAGATGAAAGTATAACATTTGTAATGTTAATATGTTGAATAATGAAATGATAATTGTCCTGAAATGTTCGAAAATTCACAAAATGGGGGTGTTCTGAGGACGTTATTCATATTGTGTGATTCCTTAGCTGTATGCAATGAGGGAATGGCACAGAGAGTAAAGTGGACGCCGTCCGCGGACACCGCGGCTGTTCGTGGACAGGGCGTGCTACATCTGGATTTTTCCAGGAAATCCAACATGGAAAGAAGACTGTACGGATCTGCCAATCAGATGTCGAGGTTGTGGATTTGTGTTGAAAGAGACTGTGTGTGGTGAAGATGGCAGAAGTGGAGAAAGTCAGGGTGTTGGTGCTCGGAGATATGTTTGTGCATGGTTTACAGCAGTACGCTGAATGCAGGCATGTTGCAAAAAACTTTGATGTGAAAGGAGTGGAGGTGGTGTGGAGCACTGTGCCCGATTGCAATGTACAGGGAATTATACAAGTTTGTGAGGATATGGCCACGATGAACAGTCCGCATGTGGTAGTTTTGCACTATGGTGGTTTCCATTTGGGCAACGTCAGTGCCCCTACTTTGTTGGCTGATTTGGAATGCTTGGTTCAAGCCCTAATGAAGATCCTTCCAAATGCAAAAGTAATTTTTTCTGGATTACTACCTAGGGCAATATGGGACAATAGTTCAGTTTTTTGTCCTCAGCAAAACATTGCTAGGTGTGTCATCAACCGAGGCATGTGTGCCTTCATGCTTAGAGCTGGTATGTTCTTCTGTAACAATGAGAATATTGATGCCAGTAATGCTGTTAATTTTAAAGAAGATGGCATTTCTTTATCTTTTACGGGAAATGCCTTTCTATTTTGGAATGTAAGGGTTGCTTTGGAGAAAGTTATGTAAAGATTTTAGGAGTAAAGTAAGAAAAAAAAACAAGAAAAAAAATACAAAATAACAGGTGTCTGTCAAGCATCTGTAAAAAAAAACGGCTCTTTTCAGTTAATAATAGAATGCTATTTATATCAATGCATAGCTTAATGCACTGATTAGCACTTGATATTTATTCCAATAATCTTTGACACTTTTTTTATTAACATTACACTAAGAATCCCTTGTACAGACTTTTCATGAAAGGTAAATGCACATGTGATGTCATCAGTGATGTCATCAATGACATTTGTGATGTCATCTTTGATGTCTTGGGTGTTAGTGTTAGCAGTGCACGGTGGCGGCGTGAGTTATGGTTGCTTATCTTACCATAACTGCCGAATTTCAGGGGTTTTTCCGTTTTACTTTGAACCATAACGTCCCTTTAACAAAGTTTTTTCACTGAATTTCATAGGTTTTTAGTAGCGCAACTTAACCATAACGTCCCTTTAACAAAGTTTTTTTTACTGAATTTCATAGCTATTTAGTAGCGCAACTTAACCATAACGTCCCTTTAACAAAGTTTTTTCACTGAATATATATATATATATATACATATGCATATTTTCCCCACCTGCATACTTAATGCAGCACGCAATCATATATAATATCAAATTTTATATATTTTTTTGACATTTTTGCACTTGCACTAATGTGAAAACACACACTTACTTGGAGGAGAGAATCGACACTCTCCCCCGAACCACAGAAGCCGAATGAATTCGACCCTCCCACCGTGGTTGGCACAGGTGCCTGAAGTATAACACAGGACACCACGTGGCAGGCAATGGGGGGAAGAGGAGTTAGGGAGAGGTTGTGGATGGGGAGGGGAAGTTAGGGAAACCGGGAAAAGGGTTAGGACAAAACCTAAGTTGGATAGGAAGGGGGAAGCACTGGGGAAAAACCCTTCCTTTCATATACCTGTATATCCTAGTTCCTGACACACTGTAACATTGACTACATGAATACCCAGTAACATAGATCAGGACACACCTTAATACGTATGCCCCTGACTTCAGAACAAACATAGAGCACAAAACATGCACATGTGGTAGCAAGCGGGATGAACACAGGACAATGGAACTTTTCCCATCAATGAAGAACGAAACACATGGCCCGTAGGGCAAGCTTGCTGCTGCAATACATAAACACATAAATGCATGTCCTTGCGGTTTAACCAGACAAACTAATGCACATCATCGCCCCTTGAGAGTGAATACTCTTGTCACCCTTAATGAGCTGTATTCGAGGAGAATATGCCCCAAAAATGTTCCGTAATGTCCTTGTGTCTTATTACACAAAACCAATTGCTTTATCCCCGAATTCAGCCCTTTCGTGATTGCCAAGTAACAGCTTCATGCGAGAGAAAACATATGCATCATAAGGCCCCACCCCGCAATGCCTTCAGCACTTATCTGAGCTCCGAGGCCCCGCGGGGCTCCTCAGAGGATTAGTAGCACGCTGAAAATGCTGCCGCAGTTCCGCATTCAACTCAATGCGAGAGAACGCTCAAAACCTCGTGTAGCTTTAGGGCAGAGCTTCGCCGTCCATGGTTTCCTCAGCATTTCGCCAACATGCTCCTCACGCCAACCGCTCCTGGATTCGTAATAAGCCACACCTGTTTCACGCGCCGTTGTTCTTTATGCTGTTTGTAATCACTGCAGCTGGCAACGCGCACGTGACCTTCTTCCTGATTGTGCACAGAACTACAAACCTCCCGTGGCTTGTTGGGAATCGTAGTCTTTGCCTCCAAACCTAGCCCAAGAGGATTAAGAGACAAAATGTGTGATTCCTGTGTGCTTCCAGCCCTTATTCCTCACATTACCTCCCCTCCCAGGCCTCTTTCCAGGACCAGGTTTTTGCGGATGTCTCCTATGAAAAAGTTTCAATAATTGCGGCGCATGCACCGCTTCTGCCGGCTCCCATGAGCAATCTTCCAATCCATAACCTTTCCATTGAATCAAGTACCATAGTTTTTGTTTTACTCTTTTAGCATTCAAAATGCGTTTCACCTCATACTCCAAATGTCCTTCTTTCACCATAGGAGGAGGGCGCTTTGTCTTTATTTCCGGAGCTGCAGGTTTAAGCAGCGATACATGAAATACCGGATGTACCGGCAAAGTTTTTGGCAAACTCAATTTCCCTGCAGTATCTGATACACACTTAACGATGTCATTGGGACCAATGAATCTAGGCATAAATTTCCTCGATCCAACCAAAGCTAAATTCTGTGTTGAAAGCCACACTCTGTCCCCAATCTTATATTGTGGGCTCTCTTGCCTATGCTTATCAGCTTGTTTCTTGTAGGCTTTCTTGGCTTTTTCCAAATGTGTGCGTGCTCTCTGTCTAAATGCAAGAAGTAACTGTTTTCTGTCTTGTAACACTGGCATGGTTTCAACCTCGGGTAATTGTTCCGGGATCATATTTTGTTCCTGTCCATACAAACATTCATTAGGTGCCATTCCCAGTGAACTTTGAAAAGTATTATTGTAAGTAAATTCCGCCAATCACAGTGCCTGCACCCAGGACTCTTTATCATCTCCTAGATAACCTCTCCAATACTGTTCCAAAGTCTGATTAACTCTTTCAGTCTGACCATCAGTCTGGGGATGGTAACTGGTTGACAAAGCACAGTTGATTCCCAGCATTCGACAGAAAGCACGCCAAAATCTGGAGGTAAACTGTGATCCTCGATCTGAAACAATACATTTTGGTAACCCATGTAACCTAACAACATTTTGTAGGAACAATTCAGCTAACTTGCCTGCCCTGGGAATACCAATGCATGGAACAAAATGAGCCTGTTTGGACAAGAAATCCACCACTACCCATATGGTATCAAACTGGTTATCTGGTGGTAAATCTGTGATAAAATCCATGGAAATGTGAGTCCACACTCTCTCTGGGGTAGGCAATGGCTGTAAGTACCCTCTCTTTTTGACATGCTCAGCCTTGTTCCTTACACAATTTTCACACTGTAACAGATATTTAACCACATCCTGTGTTAGGGTAGGCCACCAAAAATACTTTTCCAACATTTTTCTCATCTTTCTCTGACCTGCATGCCCCGCCAAAGGAGATCCATGGCACCAAAACATTGCTTTTTCTTGCAACGTTTTGGTGGGTAAATACAAATGACCCTGATGATAGGGTAACCCATCTCGCACCGTACGTGCCGGATGACTGTCTTTCCATTGTTGCAATTGTCTAGATGAAACTGCATGCTTTATTTGATCAATTAGTTGTTTAGTGACCGCCCCAATGACTTTCTCTGGAGAAATAATGGTCTTGACTTCCCCTTCTGTTTTGTCTATGTGTTGTTGCCGGGATTATGCATCCGCCTTCCCATTTGTACTCCCTGGTCTGAATGTTACTACAAAATCAAATTCATTAAAGTACTGGGACCATCAGAGCTGTCTTTGACTCAAGGTGTGTGCTGTTTTGAAATATTGTAAGTTCTTATGGTCAGTTACCACCACCACCTGATGTCTCGCTCCCAATAGACAATGTCTCCAATCTAAGAATGCAGCTCGAATGGCCAACAGTTCTTTGTCAGTAATTGAATAATTCTGTTCACAACCAGTTAATTTCCTTGAGAAAAAGGCTACGGGATGCCAAACCCCTTCCTCATCCTTTTGTGATAATATGGCTCCTATTGCGATATTACTTGCATCCGTTTCTACCTGAAACAGTTTTTCCATGTTTGGATGTCTTAATACCGGAGCCGTAGTGAAGGCCTTTTTCAATTCTTTGAATGCTCTCTCTGCTTCTGGACTCCACACAAAACTGACTGCCTTCTTCAGCAATTGTGTAATGGGCGTAACTATTTTAGAAAAATTACTGATAAAGCTCCTATAGAAATTGGCAAATCCCAAAAAGGATTGGACGTCTTTGACACATTGTGGAGATGGCCAATCTTTGACTGCCTGTACCTTCTTAGGGTCCATGACCACACCAGATGGCGTCAGCAGATATCCAAGAAACTCCACTTGTTGTACATGAAAAGCACATTTCTCCAATTTTACACATAATTGGTATTCTTGTAGACGCTGCAACACTGCCTGAACATGTTGTATATGTTGTTCAGGAGAATCTGAGTATATCATAATATCATCAATATAAACAATAACAAAAATGTCAATAAAATCTCGCAATACTTCTTGCATAAAAAATTGAAAAGCTGCTGGGGCATTACACAAACCAAACGGCATCACCAGGTATTCAAACAACCCAAAATTGGTTCGGAAAGCCGTCTTCCACTCATCCCCCTCTTTCACTCTTATTAAATGATAAGCTACTCTTAAATCAAACTTGGTGTAAATCTGGGCGGATCCCACTTGATCCAACAACACTGAAATTAATGGTAATGGGAACCTGTTTTTAACCGTAACTCTATTTAGAGCCCGATAATCAATGCAATTTCGTAAGGTACCTTCCTTTTTAGGAACAAAAAATAAAGGCGAGGAGACCGGGCTGGTAGAATGTCAGATGAATCCCTTGGCCAACATTTCATCAAGCTATTCCCTGAGATGTTTATTTTCAGACTCTGTGAGAGCATATATCCTGCTACACGGTAATTTTGCCCCTTCCTCCAATTCAATTACACAGTCATAAGGACGATGAGGAGGTAATTTTTCTGCTCCTCCTATATCGAAAACTTTTGCAAATTCTCTATACTGGACAGGGATGCCTACATCAACTGCTCCCACCACTTGCTCCAAGGATTCTCTTTCTGCCAACCAAGATGCAGCTACTACTTCCGATAACATATGATCCTGACAATGCTGACTCTCAAACCACACCATCTGTTTCACCCAATCAATTTGAGGATTATGTTTTCTTAACCAGGGCATTCCTAACATTAACCCAAACTGAGGTGCTGCAATTAAGTCAAATGTAATCTCTTCTCTATGGCCGGAGGCACACACCATCTCCAGCTTCCCTGTTTGTTGCCGAATAGGTCCTGATATCAATGGCGATCCATCCACTGACTGTACTCCCTCCACCTTTTCCTTCTCCTATATTGGTAATTTCCATTGTTCTGCTAACGCAATGTCTACAAAATTGCCCGTTGCACCTGAATCCACCATGGCCCATACCTCCTGTTTAGACATTGCAAAACACAGCGTCACCAAAATATACACATGTGAAGTCCTATTACCAATTGTGTTAGCTACCCATCTAGGGAACCTTATGTCATTGGGGCCTGTCACCGTTGTTCCCTCTACGGCCGGCCCATCTCTTTTCCCGCTTCCTTCTTGTTCTTTTCACTTCCTACCCCTCTATTTGGTGTGTTGGGACAGGTACGTATAAAATGTCCTGCCTGCCCACAGTACAAACATAATTTGTTCGCTTTACGCTGCTCTTTTTCTGCTACCGATAGAGGTGCTCTAACACTACCGATCTGCATGGGTTCCACTTCACTTCCCTTGCCTCCCTTCATCTTATCCAGTCTCACAAAAGAGGTCACTTCCAGTTTTTTCTTATCTCCTTTTCTCTCATTCATTCTGTGATCCAATCTTAACGCCAAATCAATCATAGTGGTACATGTCCCTGGTTGCGGTTCTACCTGAGCAATGGCATCCTTTAATTCATCCTTCAAAGCCTGATAGAATAGAACCGTCTGTTTCCCCAGAGGCCACTCTGTCTCAATCACTAATCTATTAAACTGAGTCACATAAGTCACAAGATCTCTACTACCCTGTTTCAAATTCAACAATTCTTTATCATGTGCCAAAGATACCTCCCGGCGATCAAATAATCTACCAAACTCTGCCAGGAATGCATCCCAATTAAATAACAATGGGTCATCTTTTTGAACTATTGGCATAGCCCAAGCCGCTGCATCCCCCGTTAGATAAGAGATCACAAATGCAGTTCGAGCCTGTATTGTTTCAAAGGCTGTAGATTTACAAAGAAAATGCAACCTACATTGAGTCAAGAACATCATGTACTTGCGAGGATCTCCTGAAAAACGTTCAGGGGCTGCCAATGGTACACTGCTGGGAGGTTGCATGATTACTGTAGCATTCTGATTAGAAACTACTTCCCTGGGCCTTGCAGAAGAACCACTTGGCCCCTCCAAAGGGGTTTGCTGAGCCACTAAACCTTGTACTTGTGCCTTTAACGTGTCCAACTCTTGACGGGCATGTGCCAGTTCTACCTGAATATCCTGTAAGGCCTTTAGCACATCGGCCAAAGGCGGAGGTGTCGGATCCATTGGCTTGGGTGGTTGTAAGTATCCCAATATGGGGGTGGCTTATTATGTCAAAACACACACTTACTTGGAGGAGAGAATCGACACTCTCCCCCGAACCACAGAAGCCGAATGAATTCGACCCTCCCAACGTGGTTGGCACAGGTGCCTGCAGTGTAACACAGGACAATACGTGGCAGCCAATGGGGGGAAGAGGAGTTAGGGAGAGGTTGTGGATGGGGAGGGGAAGTTAGGGAAACCGGGAAAAGGGTTAGGACAAAACCTAAGTTGGATAGGAAGGGGGAAGCACTGGGGAAAAACCCTTCCTTTCATATACCTGTATATCCTAGTTCCTGACACACTGTAACATTGACTACATGAATACCCAGTAACATAGATCAGGACACACTTTAATACGTATGCCCCTGACTTCAGAACAAACATAGAGCACAAAACATGCACATGTGGTAGCAAGCGGGATGAACACAGGACAATGGAACTTTTCCCATCAATGAAGAACGAAACACATGGCCCGTAGGGCAAGCTTGCTGCTGCAATACAAAACACATAAATGCATGTCCTTGCGGTTTAACCAGACAAACTAATGCACATCATCGCCCCTTGAGAGTGAATACTCTTGTCACCCTTAATGAGCTGTATTCGAGGAGAATATGCCCCAAAAATGTTCCGTAATGTCCTTGTGTCTTATCACACAAAACCAATTGCTTTATCCCCAAATTCAGCCCTTTCATGATTGCCAAGTATCAGCTTCATGCGAGAGAAAACATATGCATCATAAGTCCCCACCCCGCAATGCCTTCAGCACTTATCTGAGCTCCGAGGGCCCCGCGGGGCTCCTCAGAGGATTAGTAGCACGCTGAAAATGCTGCCGTAGTTCCGCATTCAACTCAATGCGAGAGAACGCTCGAAACCTCGTGTAGCTTTAGGGCAGAGCTTCGCCGTCCATGGTTTTCTCAGCGTTTTACCAACATGCTCCTCACGCCAACCGCTCCTGGATTCGTAATAAGCCACACCTGTTTCACGCGCCGTTGTTCTTTATGCTGTTTGTAATCACTGCAGCTGGCAACGCGCACGTGACCTTCTTCCTGATTGTGCACAGAACTACCAGCCTCCCGTGGCTTGCTGGGAATCGTAGTCTTTGCCTCCAAAACTAGCCCAAGAGGATTAAGAGACAAAACGTGTGACTCATGTGCGCTTCCAGCCCTTATTCCTCACAACTATATATAACTTATCGAGAACCACGTTGCCAATAATAAGTCTGTAACTTTAAAATGTTGGCGGCTGATATAATGTTCTCATGTATGAATATTACCAATGGCATGTTGTTTGTTTCTTGACTATTAAGATCAAGGTAGTATTGTGTCCAAGATCACATGTTGGTTATGTGGTGAAGCTAGGATTATGCATGTTTGTTTTTTCCTGTAGTGATTTTGGTTGTGTCCCAGCAGAAAAAAAGGAGGGTGTGTACTGTGTGTAGGGAAGTGTAGTAGAGAAATACTTTTCCCTATTCTGAATTTCAACAAGGTAGCTCCACATTTCTTCATTCACATTTTAGCAAAGGTCTGAATTTTAACTAGGGCCAATGGTGTGAGAGTCATGGGTGAGCCTCAAGCAGTGCCTAATAGAAGCCAGTATTATAACGCATAAAAGCACATGCCAGCCAATTTGAGTTTGACCTTGCACACCAGGCTTTATCATTTGCACCGCAACACAGCAATGGACTAAAAGCAATGAAAGTAAAATTAACATATTAAACCTACTAACATTTCCAGGACCCAATAACCTACTCCACTACTAACATTCACTGTAATTTAGACCATTGCTTATGAATGCAAAACATTGGTGCATAGGCCAAAGTGGCCCATTTCATAAAATGTAAAGATATTGGAACTGCGCAAAGCAACTGGAAATGTAGGAAATGTAGAATTAGATTTATTTTGTGGTGAATACGTGACAGGGCTGAGATGCAAGTTGATTCATGTAAACTGGCTCCATTATTCATTTATGAAAAAGGAGGAAATAGCACCGGATGAATTTAACATTTTCTCTTCAGTGGTGCATTTTGACTCTCGGTCAAAGGCACAAAGGAAATCATTTGCTATTTAATTGACTGGTTTGTCAAAGGCAGGTTCTTTGAATGACACATGAGTTTTTGAAAAAGGCTTGAATCAGAAAGGGATGGGTCATTCACTCACTAACTGGCAAAGGGAGCAGAAAGACTGGCAAAGGGGGCTGCTTCCTGGGCAGACTGAGTCTCATGTGTCTCGGCCGGCCGTGCTGCAGGCTGACTGTATTATGGGCTGTCTCTGTCTCTCTCCTGGGCTGGCAGTCATCAGAAGATTTGCAGTCTTGTGCACCCTTATCCGTGGTTGGCCCTGGGCGAGGCAAACAGAAGGGCTGAATCAGGGAGTATCACCAACAGATTTAGGTAATGTAGTAATAGAGGAGAGTGTAGTATAGGTGAAAAATGCTTACAGGTTGTGTGATAGAAATATGTTTGCTTTCTTAAAGTAATTCACAAGCTATATTTTACGTGGATTCCCATTTATGAGGCAATCTTTTGTCACAATAAGAGGTTTATAGCTGCCAAGGATTGTAAGAGAAGCATTTACGGTTACATCAGACTGTGCGTTAGCCAGCCAATAACAAATGTGTAATTGAAGCTTATTATTAGAAAAGCTATTTTATGGGTGCAAGCTTTCTAATGAAACACATTTTATCCATGTTCAAGCATAAGTTACTGTAAAATAGCACAGCATAATGCAACTGTTTGGTCATTTTCTAAATTTTAACATTTCACAAAGCCACAAAAGAGAAAAACAAATTGGATTCAGTACACTGTTATGTGTCTGAATTTCAGAATTTTTGTTAGCACAGAAAATGAGGTCCAACAGGTGGTAAACCCATTTTAATACAAGCAGTAAATCACTTTAACACGTGTGGTAAAACATAAAATACTTTTTTTTGTTTTGTTGAGTTTTCAGAAGTGTTATGCGTGTGTGTGTGTGAGTACAAAAATGTTGTGATGTGAAATGATCAATGTATTTTGAAACACAGCCAAACGGGCATAAAGTGGTATTGTACATAAGATACCACGAGCAAATAGAAGTGTACTAAGTCCAGTAACTGTTTAACATCAGTGACCCTGGTAAAATAATTATTAGGCAGCGTTTTGAAATTAGTCTCACCACTAAAAAGATACCGCAATAAGTTGACCACATTATATTACCAACAGCTAACAAAAATACCAGCATAACAAAATACCACAAAATACCACGAGATACTAAATATAGCGCAAAAAGATCTCTAACACAGCCCTCGCAGGATAAAGTCCAATTTGTTCAAGGTTGACACATTCTGATAAAACAGATCCAGGTGTGGTCTTTCCCTGGCATCCCTGAATACTATGGTACCTTTATAAAGAGGCATGGGAGGATTGCTCTTCGCTTGAATGATCAAGCAGTTACCAAACTTTGGACTTCCACCTGTCAAAGAGCTTTTCAGAATGTGACAGATGGTTTATGCAGGGCACAAGAGCTGAAAACCACTGACTATGGCCTTGAGTTCATTATCAAAACAGGTTCTTGTGATTTTGGGATTGGAGCAGTTGAAGGGCAGTTAAGTTCTACAGGGTATGGTATGGGTGAGCAATGAGACATGTAGCACTGTAAAATTGAGTTTCACAATAAAAGTTTTTCATTCAGTGGTATGATAGAGAAGGGGTTCAATCACACATCTATAGGAACTTGGAAAGCATCTACATCTAATAGGGATGCCCATAAAGCAAACAGATTCAGAATTGGGACAGCACAAAGTGTTTTTTTTCTCCATGAGTTCCACCCCACTAAAGAAGACTGTTCAAATAATTAAATGCTTAACCTAAGGGTACACCCTTGTCCTTCATGGACAACCTAGTTTAAAAAGTAATGTCCAATGAAGTTGTCAATAGAAATGTCCAAATATAATCTTGACAAGTCCTTAGTATTCAGGCTACCCTGAGCTACAATGCATATTTTCTAAGAAATGGCCAACAAAACAGTTCACAATTCCTACTCTCAAAATCCCCATCCCCAATCTAATTGAACAAAACAGAATATTTTGCCTGGGAAGGCTCTGCCAGGGCATACTGACATTCTGAAACTTTCTTTGCTCTTCCTGCTTCCATGATGCCTCACAACACATTCACCAGGTTATGGGTTGTGCACCTTGTAGCTTTATAGAATTTGCTTCAGGTCGCTCCCAGTCCTTGCATTTCTCAGCATTCAATTGAGGTCTCTACCAGACCGTGGATTTCAATACAGATTGCTCTCTGTTCTTGGGTTTCTCAAAATTCAATGTAGGTCTCTCCCAGACGTTGGGTTTATCACCATTCAATTCAGATCTCACACAGACCTTTTCGTTCTCAGCTTTCAACTCAATAATAATGGGTGTTTCTCTCCACTCCTTCAGGGTCCTTTTCAGGCAGGTGATATAAGGATATTCTCCTGTCAGGAGTCTCTGATTCAGTACATGTATAAGAAGACTTTCACGATGAGGCATCTGTTGTGCTTCATTGCATGGCTTGAGGCATCTCTAGATACATTGCAGCATTCAGCCTGCTGTCGAGTGGATGGTCCCCTGGTTTACCTACATCTAGTGCAGCTGTTGTAAGTTTTATAAGCCATGTAGAAGTCCCCTGTCTAGCCAGGGATATATGTGCAGTTCACTGATTTTCCTGCAATATTCTGCCTTCTCTCCTCTAGCTCCCCTTCTTTTATAATAATTTTAGACTCTTTGTAGTTGTTGAGAGGGCCTGGGTTGGTTATGAGTTTGGTTTGGGGCTACGGATTCACCTAGGTTTGTGTTTCCTCCAATGGGGTTTCATGTATGTCTAATTGGGTCTCTCTATATTGTACAATGAGGTGATTTCTCTGACCTGGTCATCCCACAACCTTGTATGTAGCTCGTAAGTCATCTCCATCTTGGAATCCATCCAGTGCCTGCTTGGGTGTCCCATGAATCCGGTGCTCAATGAAATACACGCCTCAAGGGCTTATGGCTTTTAAAACCTATTGCAGGGTTAGTTATTTCTCTGCCATTTACTTGGTGAGTTTGGAAACTTCTTTTCTCCTGATGAGCACATTTTCTGGGTTCACTTGTAAATGCTGAGCTGTTCAGATGTGGCATTGCTTGCCCACTGCCATACAGAGTTCGTTTGTAGCAAACCTGTAACAAATACTGTTTGAGGTCGCCTCTGAGTCTCAGATTCTTCTGATTCACACTGAAATATGTATGAGAACTTTGCACTAGGGACTTTCTGAAAATTAATGAGTGTTTGTCTCTGAATTACTTGGTGGATGGTGTCTGCAACACCCATAGGGCCCTCCACCCTCTATGAAACACAATGATAGTGGCTGGATCAAGAAGGTCCTCAGCGGCTCAACCCCTTCACATACTACGATGGGGAGCTCATTCAAATAGTCACAAGGGGAGAACAACCCGTCTTCTTCATTAGTAGACATCTGAAAACAAGAGAGGAACTGTGCCACAGAAAGATTCATTTGTTGTTGTGTGAGCTGTCTGCACGTTGAGACCCTGCATGTTAGGGTCGAACTTCATGTTTCAGAAAGACCACACCACACACCCCTTAGGTTGTTAATAGGGAATAATCTAAAGCTTTTTCGTTGTGCCATTTCCCTAGAGGTAGTAGATATGGGCAACCCTGGATCTGAACATTCCAGTGGTGATAGCCTCAGTAGATACTTCAACTTAGATAATTCAAACTCTTGTAAGGGTTTGACCTACCAGGTTTTAGCTGGGGGAGTGTTTTCGAAATGCCATCTGTGAGGGTGTATGGCTTCATATATGTGTTTAAAATATTTTATGCAATGTGATTCTCTCTACGATTGTTTACATCAAAATGTTGTAAAATGACCATCTGATGTTATTTTACATACATAAAGTTAAGCCAGCTATTATTCATAAACGTATACAGATTGATTGAATGGTAAGAGTTTGTTTGTAATTAGGTTTCGAGAATGAACTTTGCAGTGGTAATTGTTCATCGAAGGATAAAAACGAATTCACTGCATTCTATTTGATTCATGGATTATGGTTTATTCTGGGTTTTTTTCATGCTCATTTCCATTTCAGTGAGAGTGGGGAGCCACTTAGAATCTTTCTCGCTGTATTTTTCAAACAAAATGAATTACTGTTACACCACAGCCTGTTTCTTTTCCCAGAGGGTAAGGGTGATATTGTGGTGTGCGAGACCTTTAAATTGAGTTTACTCATGGTGATAAAAATGACCTCAAATAATTAATTGGACACCACTGTGTTTGTTGGTGGGTTACTCATGTTTCCCTAAATAAGATTATATATGTCCAGTTGAAAGTTGTATTCTAACCTTCAGGTCTCTTTCTGTTACTGCTTTTTCAATTGGTTTCAGAGATGCCATATGTAATTCTCCATATTTATTGGTCAAATATTCCCAAAATCCAATAGAATTGCCATTGTGGTCAATTTCAATTCTCGAAATCACCCGGGCAATCATCAGCTTGTGCGAGGATTCAAGGTTCCGGCCCACGTGTAGTCACAAATTAATGCTGCATTGCCTCCTACAAAAGTACATACAGCAGGAGATTGCAACATAGTATTATGATTAACTGTTGAAAACCTTGTGTTATTCCATAAAAGTTTGAGGCCTGTCTTTATCAGCTACTAGAATCTGAAATCGTCATTGCCTGGATGCCGCAGCCCTCTTACTACAGTGGTGGTTTCTCATTGTCCTATGAATTCAGTCAAGGTTTAATCTTGAAGTCAACATACCATGCAGATTTCTATTTGGCGCATCTTACTCTCCAATAAAATATGAAGGAGAGCGTATGTTATGGTTTTACAACAGCCTTCCAAAGTGAAATTCATTTTTAGAAGCAATTGAACTGCTTTTTAAAATGCAGACTGAAAGGTAGCTTATATTTGCATACCACGTTTGTACCAGCTGTTTGGAGAGTCTTAGCAGCCTCAAATTTAAAGTGACATACTGAGAAACCCAAAGCCGCTTGTCTCTAATGGATTTATCTGTAGTAGGCACAGAACCACAGTTATTTTTTAATTTACCATTTCGGATATGTGGAGATAAATTACTCTTGATATACCTGGTGGCAGAGTAGCAGCTGCTATAATTTGGAGTCTAGATTAATGTAATGTAAAGATAAAAGCAATAACCTAAACAAATGCATATGGTGGTTTAAAAACAACTGAAGTTACATTCAATATCAAATTTGCTTTTACAAACTATTGTCTGAATATGTTGGCCTTACGCTCATTAGCTGAGCAGATGAAAGGGACATTTATGAAAGTTGTTTCTCTTTGTTCTGAACTGTGAACTATAAACAGCTAGTCAACTAAGCGCAGGAAATCCTTTGTGCCCCTAGTGGGAATGTAACACCCCCTCCCATGTGGAGGGGCTTATTTCCTGAGCTAGGCTGGGCACGTGCACTTAAATGGAGCGGAGGTCCAGGGGCTGGGTGGGCTTTGAGGAGTCAATTACAGAGGAGACTGGTTGATCTATAGGAGAAAAGGGTGAAATTCCCTTGCATTCCACATGTCTTCATGCAGACTTGGACTTATGGGTATGACAACACATGGGATAATAGGCCTTTATTACAGTGACTGTGTTTGGCTTCTAGCAGAAGGGCTTGGAAAGCCACCAATCCTTTTAGGATTCTGCTACGCGAGGATTTATCACCCTGATTCTTTTGATTGTTATTGGATCTGCGGATCAGTTCAAATGGACCTTGACTAGGGTTGAAGATCAGTCCCAGACAGGTTTAAAAGACTCCTTCCTCAACAACCGCAAAGCCTGCTGGGGATATCGCTGTGTGGAGGCTGCCATTTTGTAGAGTGTAGCCTGCCCTCAGTCACATTACCAACATAGAAGCGATGGAGGCATACAGGTCACTTACGATCTGTTTTCACTTTATGACTGACACCTCTGAGTCCTTTAACACTGAAACACCACTGAGGCCAGTAGAGGTACGTGTTCTGGCATAGCACATGAAAGCCATTGCTCCCTCTGGTACTTCTTTTGGGCGGTATTGGATTATGTCACAGCCATACTCAGAAGTATGATAATGCTACTTTTTATGACTTCTGTTCACTGCTATTGCCAACATCCACCATCCAACTCTACTAGTCCTCCATCCTCCTTTGCCTCTAACCCTTTTACTTCATTTCCCTCTGGCATATGTTTACATGACTTCTTTTCTATTCAAATAACTATATGTCCAGTACAGTGTGGTAACACCATTCTCATGATATATGGTGGTGAACTGGCACTGTATGAAAGTAGTGAGCTGGGTGTTCCCATACAGCCCTTTAAGATGAGGAGTAATACCCTGGAGATGGATGTGGATGCAGATTTTATTCATACATCAATAATCAAGACAACAGAAATAGTTTGGCACAGTTCGTCTGTTTTAATATCAAGTATCTAAAACAGGGAGTACAACGAACATCAGCAATCGCTCGATACTCTGACTCTACTTACTTCATAAAAAAATGGGGTTCTTATACCCATAACTGGTCATCACTGACGTTTTGACCTGCGTAATTACCAATGTCATCCTACGTGGCAAACTGCACAAACTTAATGGGAGGTGGGATTGGTTCTAAGTGAATAACTAAGTATAAGCTCTATATCTAACATCAGGTGGGGCAACTAAGCCCTGCCCTCAAAATGACCACTACGAACGTCACTAAATGTACGACGTCCCATTGGCTACACAAGCTATAGGACCCCCCCCAACTACATGTTCCCCTACAATTGGTTGGCTACTAATCCCTGTCAGTACTTTTCCACCTATGTTAGCAGCACGCAGACTGAACAACCAGGTGCGGGTGAGCTCGTCTCAATACCTGCTTCCCACCAATTAGTCATATCATCGGTCATCACCTCAATGGTCCAGTGTCAATTAGTGCTTTGAAGTTGGCCTTGAGTTTGTACTGTTCTCTGAGAATTTTTAAGGAGTGTGGGCACCAGCCGGCCTCCGTGCGTAGGTGTGATAATCTCGTTCGTTCAACCTCCTTCCATCACGTGACTGGACACTATGAAATCGAGCCTTTTAGTGTATTTGATTTAATTCTTTAATAGTCCTCTGACGACTTTTGTTTTTGCTTGACCTCTCTGAACAGGAGCTTCTGTTCTTTCACGTTAATTGTATCCAATGTCAGCCAATTCCAGTTTGATAAAACCTTTGCTTTCTTGGCTCAGTGAACTCCTTAGCTGAATTTTTATTCTGTTTAATTTAATTGCTTTTCTTAGCTGCAAAACTGAAATGTGGCCTTCTTGCGTGTTCAGTACTGCTTATATACGTAGCAGAAACATCCATCCTTTACTTGTCCATATGTTCTTATAGAGGTATATATGTGTATATATATTTTGGCACTTGCCACAGTCTAATCTATTCAAAAGCATGTGGCTAGCTTCATGATTGCTTTGCTGCTTGCATTTAATTGCATCTGTACACGTTTAAACTAACTAAGTATCTTCATCAGGTTTGTTGCATAAGTCTCTTCATCTTGATCCCAAGATGTCACTTACACGTAGTGCTTCTTTGTTGTTATAAATCGCCTGCCTCTCTGGTCTGGTTATCTTTCTACATGGGTGTTGATTCACTTTGTATGACGTCACCATTCATATTTGCCATTTAGTTTCTCTGCTTCTTTAAGAATCTCGTTTAAATGGCCATCATATTGTCTTGTTTGCAGGTATGGTCCTCTCAATGGGTACTCCCATATTCTCTGAGGTATAGGTATTTCTATGGGTACTGCACAAAGTCCTCGCTCTTCTCTTTGCTGGTTTAATAGTTCAGTATACGTCACATACTTTGGTTCATACTTTTCAGGTAATGTAGGCGGGGCAGTTGGAGTGGGGGTACTTGGCTCCTCCTTTACACTCCCCCCTCTGGGCGATTCAGCAACCACTCTCACATCATCTTTTACATCTAAACATTCTGGTCTGCAGAAATGCTTCTTAGGGATCCATATCTTTACGACTCCCTTCAAGCATCCAGCTGATTTGACATGCTCATCCTTGTTCCATGTCATGAGCATGCACTGTTCACATGGACTGCAATAGATCCATCTTCCCACATATTTTTTATGGTCCTTTGGAAACAGGAACTTCGTTCCCTCAGGTGCATGGATACTGGCATCAGTCAGATCTTTAGGCTTTCATTCTGGTTCAACATCAATCACGATCTTCATCCCTATGGCTTTCTTTTCTGTCTTCTTGCACTGTGAGATTATTATCTGGATTACACAGAATTCAAGTAATAACATTACTATTAGGGCTCCAAGAAACTTGAAAGTGTCTGCCATCAATAGTGGAACTCACAAGACGAGTGCTACAAACCAGCTGTCATCAGCAATGTCTCCTACTTCGTCTATAATCTGGCCATGGAGTTTCGTCAGCATGTCTATGGCCTCTGTCAAGGTTCTATTCTCGTCATCATGAGAAGGTGTAAATTTGCAACATGATTCTCCAATTTTGGCACAAATACCTCCATCCATAGCTGTGATCATGTCCAGGACATATCCATTCTGGAGGGTCATCAGTCTTATAGCTCCCATTTCTTCTCTAATTACATTGAATCCCATTATGGTTGAATTAATCGTCTGTAGCAATTCCCATATGGTGATCTGTAGCCACTTGGTATTTGTTCCAACCTGAACTGCTGGTAGAAGGATTAATGAAAACACTGACAAAGTCTGGCTAAACAGTCTGTGTTCATATGGAATAGCATCAAAAGCTTCAATTGATTTTGCTGAAAAGTAATTCTCCCTCTTCATCCTCTTCACAAGTTCTACAGACCTCTTCTTCCCCAGGTGTGGGCATCTGCTTTTAGAAAACTGTCAAGGTTCAGATCACTTTTTGGAATCACCAACACAGGACATGAACATTTACCAATGTGCAGATTCCTCTCCAATCTTTAGGCAGTCTGATGTAGGCCTTGGATCCACGAGCCCAATAATGATCCATTATTACTGCTGTTCCAATATTCATTCATGGTGCATCGAAGATTCATCCACAGTTCTGATTTTCCACCATTTTTCTTGTACCATTATTCCTGAAGCACATTTTTAGAGCTTTCCAATGGTAGCATCTGCAGGGGTCCTCCTCTGTCTTCGACCTATGTCAGTAATTTAGCAGGTTTTGGCCATAATGGTTTACACAACATTTGTGCATTCTCGATTGTTGGTTGGTATTGACCCATTATTACCCAGTCTCTGCAGATTACTACTCCTTCTTCCCAACCATCTGGTGATAGAACAGTTCTCCAAATCTGCATCTGGCCTCTGTTTTTCCATCTACGGATGTCTTCTGCAGATTTTCCTGGAACTTTCAGTTTTTGATGTAATTCTCTTCTTATTCCAGTTCCTTTTACTACAGTTTTCTCATATCTGATCACAATATTCTTTGTCTTGACATTGCTTCTTGTCTTTATATCTTTAACATAGTCATCTGCATTTGGATCTGTCATTCAGTTGCCCATTTAAAAGAGGCTGTTCGACCCATGAACTAGATGCACTATGCAGTGTGCAGTGAGGACATCTATTTCAATAGCTATGAAGATTTTCGACATCCCCATGTTGTATGGAAGAAGTCCACATACGAATAATTCTTCATTTGACATGCTTCTTCCAACTTCTTTCATGTGTTGGTACCATATGTTAGTTTCCCAAGTGCGCTGTGCTGTCTAGATAATCATTCAATTCATAATTATCTTCTTGGATGCTTCTCTTGGTTCTCAAACTCTTCATGTAGTTGTCTATCTCTAAATGTATCAACATAGCTTCTTCTGGCTGTTTTTATGAAGGAACATCCGTCCATCTGTCTTTTTCTAGCAGCATCTAATGATGGCCATAAAGTTTCTACTATAATCTCTACATGTGACTTTTCTTTGGGACTTGTGCTTGGGCTTCTTGTCACTGGACCAGGTGTGCCTGCGTGTATTCTCTGTGTAGGCCCAACCTTTATCAACCCCTTACCTTGCCTGATCCGCTGATCGTGTATCTGGCATTTAAAAGCATCTTCTGAAACAAATGCTATGTGTGATTGATTACAAACAACGTCCATTTCAAGCTCAGGTATCTTCCCATCTTTTCTTGGGACAGGAATAACTATGTAGGGTCTAGGCGGCCTTGTAGTTGCCACGCTTACCCTTTCCTTCTGCTCAGAAACCTATACAGGAGTCTTGACTCCATGTGCTCCTATATAAAATGCAGTTCTCACTGTCAGTGAAAGCAATATAAGCATGAATACAATGCATGTGTAAATGACACACAGGTATGTCACTTTGCAACATTTGCCTCTTGGACAATGTGTGCGTCTGTTCTCATGGGGCAACACAGCATTACTATTGAAATTCCCCATCTCGATTATTTGATGCTAAGGAAGGAAAAACAAACTTTAATGGGTCTGCATTTTTAGATTGCTTTCTGGAAGCTGTTGTCTTCATTCAGCATTCGTCCTCGATCATTATCTGCTTTCTGGATACTTAAGAAATGACTTTATCTCTCTCTCTGGAACCAGTCTTTTCACCAGTCGGGATACAAATGTTCCTTTATCGTGAAGAAAAATGACCTCTGCAAGTTTCTACAGGCTCTGCTTCATATATCAGTTCCCAAACGATAGCTCGAATCTGCTTCTGTCCAGATGACATGTAGCTTCCCAGTCAGCATAAACAAAACGTGTTGTCTTTCATTCACTTCCTCGATCTGTCCCTCGAAGGAAAGTTTCTACACCGCTCTATGATTTCTTTCAGAATAGATGCTCACCTGGATAATAATACTTCCCAGGATTACATTCAAGTTTGCAGTGTCTCTTGCATCTCTAAGAAATGTGTGCACATCAGTGTGCCTCCCAACAAGATGCTGGTATTCTTCAATTAGCCAAAAGAACACTACACTAACCAATCTATGAGCTGCTTCGTCTGATAGGTGCATCTGTGATTTTCTCACTGTATTCTGGCAACTTCAAGAATTGTTCTGCAATTACTGTGAGCAATTTTCTTATTATTTTTTCATTGTCAGGATCTCGAATGAAAGCTAGACTGCGGCAGGTTCTCCCCACCAGTGTCGGGTAAGAAAGTAACACCAGCTCAAAATGAGTAAGTACGTGCCTAGAAAGGTCATCAGTGGGTAACACCATGAGTAGAACCAAACAAGAACTCTGTGTGGAAGGAATCAGGGTATTGTACCCTCTTCCAATTGCTGTATCATTGATCAGAATCTGGCATATTCTTATTCTTATCAAGGCTTTAAGTATGCCTCTGTCCAAAGTCAATAAACCTTTCTCACTTCTCTTGTTATCAAGGCTTAAGCATGCCTCAGTCCAAAGTCAATAAGCTACTGTGGCTTTAAGAAAGCAGATATTCCCTTAATCCTGCAGCCAGGATGCACAGAGTGTTCGAATGTGTCTTTGGACCCTTTTATTTAGAGCTCAAAAGGCAGTGTCCAAAATCAAGCCACAGTCCAATGAAAGGGTTCTTTACACTTTACACGTGTCAGGTTATGCGTCCTTCTCCCTCGTCATAGATCTCGTCTGCACGTGCTGTGGTTCTTCCCCGATGATTGTAGCTTCCTCGCTGAGGGGTGTAGGCAGAGTGGTTTATCCAGAGTAGATTTTTATATCTCCCAAGAAGATCCAAGCATGCCTACCCTGCAATTTGACAGCAGATGTTGTTACGTCCTTAACGACAAAAGGACTGTTGAATCTGGGCACGTCCTACCTTTTCCTTGTGTGGTTACAAACTAGGGCCACATCTCTGGGGTAAAGTTTGGGAATATGAAATTCCAGAGTTTGGTTGCTGAAGCATCTCCTTCTGTGTTCTGTACTGCCCTACACCCTCTTTTCTGCAACTGTCCTGAAATTACAGAAAAACTGGAAGTCATACAGTGCAAATAGTTTTGCAATTCCAATCCTAAAACATCAGATGTTGGCTGAGCATCACTTTTAACTCGGGATGGAGGCATTAGGGGTGTTCTCATTCACCTTCCTGTCACGATTTTGTGAGGCGTAAGATGGGGGTCAGAACCTGGTTGGTTCCTCAATGCATATAATGCCAGCGGTAGGCGATGCAACCACCCTTTCTTCAGAGTAAGCTTCAACTTGGCTATTCTTTCTTTTAACAGGCAGTTGAGCTTTTCACAGATACCATTTCCTTGTGGATGATAAGCTGAAGAAAACATGTGCTTTATACCAAGCAACAAGCTGATCTGCTCAAAAACTGTATTAACAAAGTGAGGTCCATTATCCAACCTCATTACTTCGCACACTCCCCACCTAGGAAACACTTCTCGCACTAAAGATTTGGCTGCACAGGTAGAGTCTGGATGTGTGCATGGACCTGCTTCTATCCATCTAGAAAAAGGACACACTATAACAAGCAAATATCTATATCCATTGCAAACTTGTATCATGTTGACATAGTCGATATGCAAGTGCTGAAAAGGGTCATTGGGTCTTGGAATGATTCCCCTCACTATGTGCAGTGTATGCCAAGCCGTGAATTGTAGGCAAACAATACAAATTACCATAATAAATGCAACATGCTCCATTAGGTTCAGCACAAACCATTCCTCAGCAATACTCACAGCACGATGCTCCCTAGTTGTATGCGCTGGGTAGTGTAGCTGTTCCAGCGCCACCCTTAATAAGGCTATAGGCATCACTGGTTTACCAGTGCTGTCTTGTCACCACAATGCTTCAGAGGGGTTTAAAGAACACCCTCTTTGCTTCCACACATTCTTTTCCTCTTGTGTTGCCTCCCCTTGGAGCTCCATTAACTGTGTTTTAGGCATATGATTATATCCTTCAACCTCAGTCATCATCACATTCATCCTTTCATTCACATCAGTGGTCTCAATATTTCTTTTCCCTGTATCTGTATTTGCTATGCGCTTGGCTTCAGCGTCTGCTGCTTGATTTCCACGCAAGATAAAATCGGTCACTTTCATGTGAGCTGCACATTTAATGACTGCTATGCCCACTGGGACTTGTAGTGCCTTAATAAGCCTCTCCAATAAGGCTGCATGCTGCACTGGTGTGCCGTCCGCTCGGAGGTAGACCCTCCTTTTCCAGTGCGCTAATCCTGCGTGCACCGTCGATGTCACAGTTACACAGTTACTTCCTGGTCTGCGTGATCCTCGATCACGAGTATCAACGCCAATAATTCTGCAGCTTGCGCTGAATAATGAGATGGCAATTGAGTACTAATGAGCACTCAAAATTCTATATTTGCCAGATGTTTCACCACAGCGGCACGTGTGTATCCTTGTCCATCATTTTGATCGATTCCCAAAGACCTGTCAATTAAAACAATCTCTCCCCCTGCGAGTGCATTCTCCTTTACTCTATGGATGTCATCATAGAACTCTTCATAATGTGCACAATCGTATATGGGCTCTCCTTCTGTGATTGGCTCATCTATGAACATAGCTGGGTTCACTATTTTACATCAAACTATTTTAATCGCTGGATTTGATGTGACTACCTCATAGACAGAAGCCCTTTGAGAAGTCACTACACTTAGAATGGACCAAACTTTCACCAAATTCAGGCTAAATCTGATCACATGGCTCAGAGAAAATTATGCCTAGATGTTTAGTGACCCTGTAAAGTGTAAATGACATATCCTGTAAATAACTGCTCATCTTCTTGTATTCTGCTGATCTATTTATTACCCACCACTGCAATTGCATAATCATGACCATGCTCCTGTAGGTATCTGTCAGTGCAGTTGTTTAGCAATCATCCCAAGATTAACTGTTTCCCCCTTACCTTGTATATACTGTAACTAATGTAACCTATGTACCAAGCTGAATTACTTCTTACTTTGCCTGCGCCTTGATACCTTCAGGTCTGGTACGCATAATAAATGTCAAACAAACAAACGAACAAAGTCAACGTGCCTTTCGGTTTTTCTAAAATGGCAAATAGTGCATGTTCAACAAATAACATCACAGGGCATCCCATCACTATGCTTGTAGCCTTTTCTATGGCGAATGCGGCGGCTGCCAAACTTTGTTCACACGGAAAGTGACCTCTCATTATTGGGTCTAAGATTCCATTGCAATATGCAAGGGACTTGTGCCCAATGTGGTTCTCTGTGTGAGTACTGCTGTCATAAAAGTACCATCTGTATGTGAAAATAAAAATAATTCCTCTGCATATTTGGGGATCCCTAGAACTGGGGCTGTGCAGATTGCTTTTTTTAATTCATCAAACCCTTCTTCCATTGCCTCAGTCCACACAATTTTTTCTTGCGTTGCCTGTGTTTTCTTGACATAATTACATAGTCCCAGAAAACTCTGCATTTGTTTTATCGTGCGTGGCTTAGCTGTTTTTCAAATGACCTGAGCTCTTTCAGGGTAACCTTCTTTCCTTTATGTGAAATTAATTGGCCTATGTACAACACTTCTTGTTGACAATACTGGAACTTTTCTTTGTCAACCTTATTTTCTTTTGTCAGCAAGTATTATCATCAGCTGAACAGAATTGCGTGTGCACTCTTCCTCTGTGGTGCTGCAAACAAAAATGTCATCTACGTATTACAGCACAACGCTTTCTAAAGCAACATTGCTTAAGTCCATCTGGAGGACTCTATTAAAAAATCGATGGGGACACACAGTACCCCTGGGTCAGCCTTGTGCTTTTCAGGTGAACTTGTCTGAAGGTAAACAAAGTCAAATCTTGTGAATCTTTGTGCAATGGGATTGAGAAAGACGCATTTTTTTCACTGTGAAATATCGTGCATCAACAGGTATACTACATAGAATTGTAGATGGATTTGGGACTAAAGGGAACTCGGCCTCTACAATTTGGTTTATTGGGTGAAGGTCTTGTATTAGTCTCAAAGACCCCCCTTACTTTTTTCACGGGGTACACTGACGTATTACATGGTGACTCTGACGTCACTAAGATACCTTGCTACATCATGGCAGAAATCTTCTTGAAAATGCCTTCATCTGCCTCTCGAGACATGGGATATTGTCGTACTCAAGGTAAAATTGATCCAGGTTTCAATTTAATCTTCACTTCCCCAACCCCTTTCAGTAAGCCTACGTCATAGGGGCCAGTGGTCCATAATGAAATTGGCACTTTCGCCATATCTTCATCAAAATATTCAGGACGCTTCTGTGCTAGCATCATTCTCTGCAGAACTCTTTCTTAATCACCTTTACCCAATAAGTGATGCACATTTCAAATATCACAAAATCATCAGATAGGTAATCTCCAAACAATTCCTCATCAGTGATATCTCTCACTCTGCAGCCTTCTTCGATGGCAATTATTGTGCTCCATCGTCTACCCTTATCATCAATTGCATCGAGTAAAACCATATTTCCTCGGACTTTAGCTGCTTCTATGTCTAACGGAAAAATGTTCCACTCCTCTTCATCAATGGTATCTGAGGTCTAAATAGAAACTCATCTGGTGTTCTCATGGTTCTACCCACAAAACCTGGTAGCCATGTCAACATAATGCGTATCCCATAATGGAACACCTCGGGTTCGAGCAGTATCACCCCAGGAGCTATCTGTCCTGTGAATGTCATGATCATTTTGCACATGTTTAAATAATGCATTCCCGGTGTTGAGCATATCATGCTTTCGTCTGTAAACAAAATGGTCATATACAATTTTGTCATCAAATCTTGTCCTAAAATGTTGACAGGTGTTGGCCTCGAATAATGCAGTGGCACCTTCAAATCGCAGTCTCTTATAGAGACTCGTAATTTGTCTGTGAATGGAACTCGACTTGTTTCTCCTTTAAAGCCCTGAGTATTTATCGCATTGCCAGACATTAAAAATGTGCCCTCACGTATACACGAGCACGTTGCACCCATGTCCACTAAGAACGAAAAATCTTTGCCGCCTATATTTAAGTCTATCCTCGGTTCCTCAGGAGGATTCAGCGTTATAGATAGGACTGAACACATCAGGTCTCCCAGTGAGCTGTCCTATTGCGGGTACAGTCTCACTCCATCACTCCTGAATGGATTTCCTCCATCAACAGGGACATCTCCTATTCTACGAGTCATTGGCGGTTCTGTGTTTGTGTTCTGCTGAAGTTGCATAGGAGATTGCTGTGATTATCCTTGTGGTTGGTTACCTGTCATTTGCTGTGATTGCAAGCCTTGCTGCACTCTCGGCGCTTGCTGCTGCACTGTTTGATTTTGCGCAAACCCATTTCCGCTCTGCTGTGAATATGCAGTTGGATTTGTCATTCCCTGTCTTGAAAACTAATCATTCTGCACCATCACTTGGCTTCTACACATACGAGCCATGTGTCCTGTCATTCCACATGTCCAACATGTAGGCTGTGGTCTCCCCATCTGCCCATATTGCATATTCTGATTACCGTTTTGCATATTCTGAAAACCTCCCTGATTATTCTGCCAATTCCCTTAATTACTTTGCCAAACTCTTCCTCAATATTCCCTTCCTCGTGGAGCATATCCACTATTTGTCTGGTCAAACTGTCTTTGGTTATTTACTCTTAGCGCTTTCCAAATTGCTGCTCCGCAGTTATTAAATGGTGCTCCATCATGCGCGGTGTTGACTGTAGTCACACCAGGGTAACCTGCCCATGTCCATACGTCATCAGCTCTCTCACCAAGTATGGCAATCAGAAGACCTTTAATATCCCCTATAGCTAATGTATTCCCTCCTGTCATTTTTTCTAAGTCATGTATCAATTTTTCAGCGCCGGAAGTTAAACTCAGGAGTTTGCACCTTAAATTATCTCTGTCCATTTGGGGCCATGGTATGTAGTGTGGCCTGGCTCCTCCCTTTTCTAGCAAGGGGAATTGTGATGCCCCAAACTCATTCTCATCTCTCATCATTTGTCTATCTGCTGCCGGGGTAATATTCCCACATCACCGTCTACCTGGTAATGATCTTAACCTACTTAAATAAGGTGGGGGCTCCCCCTTCTGACCGTGGGGTTGCCCCTTATGTTGGGCTGACTGTGTCAGTGGCTCTGGTGCCTTCGACATAGGTATTTTTAAATCTGACCATCTTACTCCCTTATCTATAGGCAAACCTCCCTCTGGACCATATACATCACTTCTCTCTTCCCTCTGGAAGGTTTCCCTTTCTTCACCTGATACTTCTTGTGCCCAATTCGTGCGGCTTCTCTCATCGTCATCTCTATTTAATGTTAATCTGTCTAAAGACAGCTCCTTATGTCTCGCGCTATAGGAGGCTTCCTCCGTATCATACAACTGAATGCTCTTGAGACCCTCATTCTTTCCCTTCCCTTGTGATTCTTTCTGGGCTTCCATTTTGTGGTATACTTTATCGATCGTTTCCCCAATACTCAGCGAGTCAAATTCGTCTTTTAGATTTACTCAGACGTATCTAGTAATGACTTGGATTCGGGAAAAAATTCCTCTATGTCTTCCCATGCTACCTGTGGATTTGGATTTCTGACTTCCCTTTCCAAATAATCGAGATTGCATGCTCTCTGTCTTCCTTCGTGTTCAATGTTGTCATCGACTTCTCTGCGTTTTCTCGATTCTTCTCTGGCTTTGTTTTCCTCTTTCTTTTTCATATCCCTTCATTCATATGCCATTTGTATCTCCTCATCCCTTCTCCTCTGTATTCTTTTCTCTCTTATCGTTTCCTGTTCATCATCTTATATTCTTTTTCTTCCAACTCTTTCCTGTTCATCAGCTGCTCTTTGTCTATTGTCACGTTTTCTTTGCTCTTCTGCTCTCTCTTGTTTTTTAGCTTGCTCATCTTGATATAACTGTACTCATCTTCGTCTTTCCTTTCTTTTTGCTCCCTCATGTTTCAATCATTCCTCCCTTACTTTGTCTTTTTTATCTTGTTCGTCTTGATCTCCCCTTTGTCTTACATCCTTGATGCCTTAACCATCGAGTTTAAGTAAAATTTGACCTCCCATCCATTTGTTCTGTTAGAGCGCTTATTTCTCTCCTTATATCTACAGATGTACTTGCTCGATCACTTCTCTCCTTATCGCTTCTCTCCTTGTCCCTTGGTGGCGGTTGTTTCTTTCTTGGTATCTTTCTCTGGGCCCTCGTCACTACTTTCCGTAGGTGACTCAAATGATGGGTTGCTATATCCCGTCGTCGCTTTAAGTTCCCTTAATGGGTATAACCCTCCGTCATTCTTAGTTTCTTCTTTTATTTCAGATGGGTCGGTCGGAGCAGAAGGCTCTCCACCCCCTCTTTGCATATGTTGAGTATCCAATCTAAAGGAGGCTCCTCCTCCCTTTCGTTTTCATACATTTTCCAAAGTTCTAGATGCGCTAGGTGCTTTTCTAACTTTTTCCCTGTGTACGCTGCATGCAAATATGTCGTCATATGCTGTAGAACTGTCTTCGATAATGATCCGCCTTGTGGCCATGGCATAAACATTTTGTCTGCGGATCCTTTAACTCACTCTGCACTGTACTGCTTAAGTTTAAATATGCTTAGGTAGCTGCTTGCAGAGATGCACTAATGGAGTAACTTCTTCCATTCTTAGCCTTTCACTTTTCTCTTTGCTAACACTCGCTTATGCTTTAGTTACAGTTTCCAATTTACGTTTCAATCAAAATACACTTATGAGCAAGCACCAATTGTCACAAGCTCCAATCCCATCAAAACACATTTTTTTTACTTTAATCTTGCTAAAAAACAACCATCAAAGTTTAATTCTAAAACAATGAATTTTCGTCTCAACTTCACGCTTCTCTATTACATAACATTTATTCTTTCAACCCTGATGTCATCACACCTTTCAATCACATTAAACAAACGGACAGACTTGACCGGCCACATGTACTATTCACGATCTTCTCCCTAAGACTTGTCTTGCCCTCTAAAATTTTTCCGATTGGAACTTAAAGCTATCTCTTTCTGGATCGTCTTTAATCGATCCTGTCTCCTACGCCATTCACTTTATGGGACTCTAGATAAGGGTTTCTGCTACCACTCTTTAAAGTCTAGGAACAGGGCGTATTCTCTTATCGTGGCCTCATGCACTATTCTTCTTTATATCTTGCTCAGCCACATTCAAGTCAATATCTCGTCTCCCATATAGATATATATTACACTCTTACTCTTGTGTTATATTTTATCCCACCTCCCTCCGTTACTCTCCGTTATTTACTATACATGCATCCCTTTGCCACACTCTTTGGTCTATTTACTCACCGTTCGCATATTTTTCTTATTTGGACCTTCGGGATCACTGCCTTCGTTCCCGCCTCTTCGAGCTGCTTTTTGATCTGCTTCACGTAGATGTGGGATGGGTTTGTATCTGAAAATAGGGGTCCCGTCAAACCGTCCCTTGCAAGGAGTTGGTTGTAATAACCACTATCTAAGGGGAGCTTCACGTCCTGTCAGCCGAATGGCAAAGGTCGTGTGATATTGCCGAGACTCTAAAGTTACTTATGTCGACGGCTGATGGTTATCTTATCAAACCATCTTATCTCTGCTACCAAGTGAGCTGGGTGTTCCCAAACAGCCCTTTAAGATGAGTAGCAATACCCTGGAGATGGATGGGGATGCAGATTTTATTCATACATCAATAATCAAGACGACACAAATAGTGGCTACACAAGCTATAGGACCCCCAACTACGTGGTCCCCTACAATTGGTTGGCTACTAACACCGTCAGTACTTTTCCATCTACGTTAGCAGCACACAGACTGAACCACCAGGTGCGGGTGAGCTTGTCTCAATACGAGCTTCCCACCAATTAGTCAGATCATCCATCATCACCTCAATGGTCCAGTGTCAATTAGTGCTTTGAAGTTAGCCTTGAGTTTGTACTGTTCTCTGAGAATTTTTAAGGAGCATGGGCACCAGCCGGCCTCCTTGCGTAGGTGTGATCATCTCGTTCGTCTAACTTCCAACGTGACTGGTCACCATGAAATCAAGCCTTTTCATGTTCTTCAATAGTCCTCTGACGTATTTTGTTTTTGCTTGACCTCTCTGAACAGGAGCTTCTGTTCTTTCACGTAAATTGTATCCAATGTCAGCCAATTCCAGTTTGATAATATAAGACCTTGGCTTTCTTGGCTCAGTGAACTCCTTAGCTGAACTTTTATTCTGTTTAATTCAATTGCTTTTCTTAGCTGCGACACTGAAATGAGACCTTCTTGCTTGTTCAGTACTGCTTATATACGTAGCGGAAACATCCATCCTTTACTTGTCCTTATGTTCTTATAGAGGTATATATGTTTATATATATTTTGGTGCTTGCCGCGGTCTAAACTATTCAAAAGCATGTGACTAGCTTCATGATTGCTATGCTGCTTGCGTTTCATTGCATTTGTACACGTTTAAACTAAGTATCTTCATCAGGTTTGTTGCATAAGTCTCTTCATCTTGATCCCAAGATGTCACTTATCCTTAGTGCTTCTTTGTTGTTATAAATCGTCTGCCTCTCTGGTTATCTTTCTATATGGGTGTTGATTCACTTTGTATGACATCACCATTCATCTTTGCCATTTAGTTTGTCTGCTTCTTCAGGAATCTCGTTTAAATGGCCATCATTCTGTCTTGTTTGCAGGTATGGTTTCCTCAATGGGTACTTTACCTCCCATATTCTCTTAGGTATAGGTATTCTTATGGGTACTGCACAAGGTCCTCGTTCTTCTCTTTGCTGGTTTAATTGTTCAGTATATGTCACATACTTTTCAGGTGATGTAGGCGGGGCAGTTGGAGTGGGGGTACTTGGCTCCTCCTCTACAGTAGAGTAACATAACATAACATAACATTAAACATATAATGTTATATACAAGCCCAAAGGATCTCCTTCCATCACTACACATTACTGTCGACAATAATCGAACAGTTAATGAAGGGAATCAAGGTGGGTGCACAGCTTGCATGCTGCAGAGGTAGTTGCTGCATATGCAAAGCTGCAAAGTGGCCTCTAGGTTGCACAACAGCATCAGACAAAACAAATTAATCTATAATGTGTGTGTAATGACATGCACAAATACCACTTGCTGTACACAGCTTTGGTTTCAACATCCTAGGAAGTCATTTTCTAGGCAGAGCCTAGTTCCAATGATTCGGTAATTGAAGGTAACTTAGGACTTACATTGCTATGTATTTTGTAATGTATATATTTTTTGTGAACTTACTCTCAAAGTGAAAGCAATCAATTCCAGTTTGTATGTGAGATGCAGGTAGAGCACCATGGACACCCCAAAACATTTCTCTGATTAGAACATCGCCCAGGCTAATTCCAATGTGCAGTCCCTGATTTTCATCCTCAACATTGGCACCTCCACCGGCTTAGACCCATGAGACTCTTATCAAAATATTACGGACTGCCATCAATGCAGAAATACGCACTTTTGATCCAACAAGTCCCACAAAGCTCGATAGGATTGCCCATCCTCTTTATTGTCATCATGTATCTTCTAATTAACCATGGTCAGAGATGTGACTCTTGCACATACAGCTTCAACTATACATGAAAATCACTGGGACTGAAAATTACTGCTGCTCCATTGTCTCCAAAATGTAGACCACAGGGAACGGTCAATGGACAGAAGAATCTGAAACTGGATGGCTGTTAACTGATTTGCTTCACCCATCAAGCTAGGGGCCCAAAACCTGTTTTGGCCATAGTTCTCTGCAACTTATTTGTATTTGTTTATTTAGTTGGTATAAAGCAAGAGAGTGTTAACCTCTCCTTGCTGCTGCTGAGGTGCCACCTCCTCCGTTCATACTTCAAGGTCAATGCACTCAATTGATTTCTTCAGGAATTGGCAGACCGACCCCACAACTACCAATACCTCATTCACATTGGTAGCCACATCCTCAAACTGGACCTCACTATCTCCGTCAAGCACCGATTCTCGCCCAAGGTCTCCCTGCCCCTTCATGGCTCCCTGAAAAGGACAGTGGCCTGGCTGGGCACTGGTTCTGGAGCTGCTGGACGGGTCCTCTGTTTCCATTATTTTCCTCTGTTACTGGGAGATGTTTAGGGGAGGGATATTGCTTCCCTCTTGGAACTCCTGGCCTTCCTTCACTGGCGGAAGATCTTAGGTAGACTGTACCTTCAGCTTGGGACCAAATGAGTCCTTATTACTCCTTTTGAAGTCTTCAGATGATCTGCTAAGTGAGGGGTTCAACCCTCTTTTAAAGCGAAATGGGCCCCAGTAATTGGTGCAGGCTAAGCCTACCTTAATATACCAATCCTGGGTCCCCACTAACAATTTTCTGTTATGCATAAGGTCAGGACCAAAGTGCTCTGCAACAGGACAGACAATGGTTGACCACATATAGTTAAGTCCCACTCATCTCCCTGTCTGTTGTAGATCAAAGTGTCTCTCTGGTTAACTGAGCCCTCTGCGACCTTTGATTAAAGGGCAGGTTTCCCTTGAGGTTTGTACTAGGAGCAGACTTCCTGTCCCCCAAACCACATACTTCTCCCCCCTGAAAGGGGTCAGCACTGCAGGGGTATGCCTACAGTATATATTGGACCCGGACATACATTTCACTGCCTTTTATACAGAGGGGTGGGAACTAGCTTCAAGTTGACACATTGCATACCAAAGGGGTGTTAGCCCCACCTTTCCTGTTGTCTATTCCGGAAAAAAAGCCCCTTCAGGCTTGCTTCAACTATCTCTCATTAATATGCACTGCCACCAGCTGGAGGACAAAAGGAATGCAGATCCATGGAGCCTTTGATATTTAAATTATGCTGCTCATGGCTGGAGGAAGGTGTGCCTTGCCCCTCCTGGAGATGCTTTGATGTACCCGAGGCTGTCACATTCCAGATGAATATGTCAGGGGAAGATAGTGCATGTAGGCTGTGTCTTCCTGGAGTACATGTGACTGTGTTTTGTGCGGGAAGCAGATGAAAAGGTTGCGGTATGGCTGCACACATTTCTCTGAGGTTGGTCTCCCATCATTCATTTTCATTATTAAAAAAATCAAAAAAAGCCCAGGCGAGTGCACTCTCCCCATGTGAATGGTCAATTTCCTCACATAACCGTAGTAAAATCCTGGTAGCCAAATACTTGAGCAAGCTTGCCAACCTCAAACAAATAAGAGGTTGCATCTGCCTTCTGAAAATACATTACGCTGTCCATCCACATATGTCTTTTACTTGTGCCCTAAAAAGCAGCCACAATCAGGGGCGAATAACTGCACCAGTGCCCAGGATTGCAAACTCTCTTGCCACAATGTGGACAAATACTCATGACTTACTTGTCCTCTCAGCATTTCACCTTCTCACCCACATGTCGGGCTTTCACAATGCTTTATAAAGATAACTTGAAAAGTACACATATCATAGTGTCACTCAAATAAATAAATCCTTATAGAACTATGTTAGGCAAAACGTGTATAATTGTGGAATTATCCCCCCCCCCCATATTGAATGGAAAACTACAAATACCAGAATGCAATTCAGCAAAAGGAGAAAAAATGACCTCTGAGTGCAATACTGTCAAGGACTGCCAGTAGCAGTTTAAAAAATAAATAATGCGGATGCTTATGAGATATTTAAAAAAAAGAACACACATCTGAACTGTCTCCCATCCATGATGTTACCAGTACAGACCCTGCTTAGCTCCAAAAAAGCGACGAAGGGGCCTGCCCCCTCAGGTCATGTTGCTGTAAGTGTAATTTGTGGTCATTTATTTGGCAACATGGCCTGAGGTTGCTGGCCGCTACCTTGCTTTGAATCTAAGCAGGGTCAGTTGCCAGTGATTTTTCACCCCCGACGCCACTATAGCTGTAGAAATATCTATTCTTTTAAAACCCTGCTCTATCTGTAGTCCTTAGATGTGTGGACTACAGATAGCTGCCTCTGTAGTCTTATAGCCACAAATATCAGAAAAAGGCCTTCACCAAGTGTCCCCCTCTACTGTGCCAGCTCCCCCCACTCCTCAGATGGCCTTCTTACCTCCCCTGCCCTCTCCCATTCCCCCGTACAACACATGCTGTTTCCGTGATGCAGTTATACACCCCCCCCCACCTGTAGCCTGATGGCATTTGCATGTTTTGGACCCGCAAATGTCGTTTTTCCTGCGTTTCATTTTCTGATATCCTCGGCTTTAGCCATGGTTATCCCTCGCATCACAAGAAAAGCAAGATGGAGGCTGTTTCATTTCTGAAAACACCCAGTTTTGGCAATTTTCCCAAGATAAGCCATCTATTTTGTAGAAGGTGGCACACCCTCTCAATCAAATATTTAAAAAGTCTACATGAAATAACCCCAAACCACAAAAGGCCTCCAGTAAACACTTCATGCCCAAGTTGTTTTGGACCTTTTCCTAATCGTCCTACAGTTTGGTGTGTGTAGTCCGGAATAAATTGACCTTTATTGTATATGGGAAAATGAATGGGAAGTACGACACAACTTTGTTTATTTTCTTTTTCTTACTGACTTTTTTTTTTTAATGAATCTTTAAAAACTTTTGCAGTCTGGGAAGTGGGGAGTGCGTCACTAATTGACTTCAACATTTCAGCCAAATCCATCACACAAATCAAGAGATATTAGCAATTGAATCTTTTTTTTTTTTTTTTTTTTTTAATCACTTTATTTAAAGATTCGAACAACAAACAAAGAAAAAACGATCTCCAGTACATTGCATCATGTTCAAATCACAAAATCTTAAAAGAGACTTAGAATAAATAAACAGAATAATGCTGAACACATGAACCTCGATAATAATTGCAAAAAACAAATACAATTTGAACCAAAATTCCTGATACTCAACAATTAAGACAGACAACAAGAAACCAAAACATATAACAAACACACAACGGAACAGCTTCCCAACTCCAGACATATCAAAGCATCCCCAACTCAAGGAGGGAATTACCCCCCCGGGTTTAGATCCCAACCTTCAGCCAAATAGATCATTGAAAGGTCCCCAAAGTCGAGAGTAACGGCTTTCTCTACCTTGTCCAATAAGCAAAACTTTATCATAGTTTGACAATACCTGCATATCTGTTAACCACCCATCCACACTCGGCTTCTTCCTTGACTTCCAGACCCGTAGTATTTGTTTCATTGCTAAAACCAACCCTTTATTGATCCATTCCGTACAATCCCTAGCTCCGTCTCCTCTACCTCTGTTGGATAACAAAATAGTTGAAAGGAAAGAGCGAGGAAGATTCTCTTCTAATACAAGGTCCAGTCTATCCAATACCCCAGTCCAGAAATCAGAAACTCTCGGACACGTCCATAACATATGCATCAAAGAGCCCACACCACATCCACAACCCCAACATGAATCAGTGTCCGATAGACCCAATCTGGCCATCCTGGACGGAGTCCAATATAGTCTAAAGAGGATCCTTTGCCTGATATAACGCAGTTGCATGTCCATCTTTGCTTGTACTCCCACATGAAGTAAATACGTCCATTCCCGAACCGAGATGTCCACCCCAAGATCATCCACCCAGGCCTGGCGAAGCTTATCCCAAGCTCTCACATCACTCTCATCTGCCGGCATCAGTTTCAGATAAGTTGAAACTCCATACGATGCTGATCGGAGAAGTTCACACAATGCAGGCCTCTCATTCATGCCTCCATCCAGCATCCCTGTCCTTTCAGTCAAGAGCCTCTTTAAGGCCACATAACGATTTCTTTCTCTAGCTCCAATACCAAAAGAAGCTCTTAACTGTTCAAAGAGGATCATGTCACCATTATGCCACACATCACGGACTCTAAGAATGCCCCTACCTATCCAGCTTTTCCAGCATAAGGGCCTATTATCTAATTGTAAACATGCATTTTGCCATAAAGATGCATCATAGTGCAACCCATCATTTTCCTCTCCAAAGTCCAGAAAGCGCATCACCGCTTCCCTAGTCGCACTCATGGTGGGCAGCTTCTGTACTGAGGCGGGTAATTTAGACATTGAATAGAGGTCTCTCAACGCATAAGGCGAAAACTGATGACTCTCAATTATATACCAATTGGGAACATATTCACGAATCTCAGAGAAATATGGGGTCGATTTTTTCAAGAGAAAACCCGTGCAATAATTCATCAAGTTCGGGAATCCAAATCCTCCGTCCTTTACTGGACCGTGCAAAATAAATTTAGGAATCTTGGGCCGTTTACCTTCGCCCCAAAGAAAATCCCGAAAAACTTTATCAATAGAAGCAACATCTTTCTTCGTAAACCTCAAGGGAATGGACTGCATGATGTAAAGAACCTTTGGCAAAAGGACCATTTTAACAGCATTAACCTTGGCCCAAATTCCCAACTGCAGCCGGCCCCATCTCAATATGTCTCTTTTAAGTACCTCCAGTATCCTTGACACGTTGAAAGTGGTCATTCTTTTCAAATCCCTAACTAAATGTATACCCAAGTATTTCATAGTTCCCACCTCCCAGTGACAGTCCCAAGAGCCCAAGACATCACGCGGGACACTAACATCCAAAGGGAAAGCCGCAGTCTTCCCCCAATTGATTCTATGGCCCGATAAACGTCCCACCTCATCAAACATCTGTTTAAGTAGTACACATCCCTCAGCCGGATTAGACAATATCACTGTCATGTCATCAGCGTAGCAGAGAACTTTCATTTCCGCATCACCAAATTTAAGCCCCCGAAGACATTGCTCTTGTTTCAAGTATAGGATGAGAGGTTCCAAGGCCAGATTAAACAGATACGGGGACAATGGACAACCCTGCCTCGTTCCCCTAAATAACAAGAAAGAGGAGGACATAACCCCATTGACCCACACCTTTGCACTAATATTGGAATTCATCGCCTTGATGATCTTGATGAATGTGTCCCCAAATCCCATTCTCTTGAGTGTGTGGTAAAGGAAGGACCAATTGACCCTATCAAATGCCTTTTCTGCATCCATGAATAACAACAATGTATCTCTGGTCTTTGTCTTTGGTAGGCCCATCAAGTCTATCAATGTCCTAATATGATCATAACCATACCTGCCTCTCATGAAGCCAACCTGCGATCCACTGATCAGTTTGCCTATGCACATATTCAACCTATTAGTCAGAATCCTGCTGAAAATTTTTAAATCTACATTCAGGAGCGAAATCGGCCTGTAATTCTCACATCTCTTACCATCTTTCCCCGGCTTCGGGATAACAATTACACAAGCTTCCTTCATAGTGGGACAAAGCATACCATCCCGCAGAAAACCATTATATAGATTGCACAGGTGCGGGACAAGAACCCCACTAAGTGTCTGATAAAACTCTACCGGAAGGCCATCTATCCCTGGTGATTTACCCTTGTTGAGCTGACCAATAGCTATTGACACTTCCTCTTCCTCAATAGGTCTATCCATCATTTCAGCTTGGTCCACACTCAAATTTGGCATGACAATTTTATCAAAAAAGGAGTCCATGTCTACCTGACTTGGGAACTGATCTTCTTGATATAAAGTTTCAAAAAACGTCCGAAAACCACTACATATCTCATCCTTCTTACTAATATGAACACCATTATCATCAACTAGTTTTTGGACAAAAGAAGTATCCGATAGTCCCCGTAACCTATTTGCTAACAGTTTTCCGCTTTTGTCACCTCGTTCCCAAAACTTCTGCTTCATAAAAAACATACCTTTCTCATATTGGTCGTCCATCTTCTGTTTGAATCTTTTGAGGTTCCTCTGGGAGTCCAACTCACCTTAACTATAGGGCGGCAACCACCGCCCTATAATATATTATAGGACTTTGGGAATAGGGAGTGACATTTTGTTTTTTTACACCAGCAGAGATCACAACTACTAGGCAGGGGGTAATTGGTCTCTGGGAAGAACATATTGGTGGAACATGTACAGTGGCCAAAGCCCATGGTTCGTGGGCCACAAAGAAACCTATTAGTGCAACATGCACAGTGGCCACAGACAAAGGCCATGACTAATGGGCCTCAAGGAAACCTATAAAAGCAACATGTTGGTCATAGCCACTGGCCATCGCCAAAGCCATGGCTAGTGGGTCCCAAAGAAACCTATTAGTGCAACATGTCAGCCATGACCACTGGCCACAGTTGAAGGCAATGGGTAGGGAGCCTCAAAGAAACCTATTAGTGCAACATGTACATTGGCCAAGGCCGAAGGCGACAGCTAGTGTGCCCCAAGAAACCCATTGGCTTATCATGGACAGTGGCCACGGCTGAATGCATTGGCTAGTGGGTCCCAAAGAAACCTATTACTCCTTGAAGGGCATGGTCAGTGGGCCTCAAAGAAATCTATTGGTACAGCATGCAAAATGACCACTGCCGAAGGACATGCATAGGGGCCTCAAAGAAACTATAGTTTAAAAAAAAACTTGAAATTCAGTAAATAGACTTTAGTTAAGAGAGAGTTAAGGGATCAGATTTAATGCAACAAATCCCCTGAAATTCAGCACTCGCATTTTCAAGCAAGTCCACTGTAACTGTGTGCCCACTGTTGTGCAGGGTATGACCACAATGATGACATCACAGATGACACCACTGATGACATCACTGATGGCATCCCTAATGACATCATACATGACATCACTCATGTGATCAATAATTACATCATATATGACATTACTGATTGTATAAGTTAGAATATTATTGTTGATCTCTTTTAATACATATTTAAGCCTGTGGAGGGGAGCATTACCGGTCTGGTAATACCCCAGGTCATCAGTTACATTACCAGACCGGTAATGCTCCCCTCCGAGGGTTCTATTGCTATTCGTTTCCTGGCATGTCGCACCGGGGTACTAATAGTATTTTTTTCTCAAGTGAAGAAACAGCATTGAAACTGTTTCGTGAATCTAAATAAATAAATAAAAATGGCCACTAGGGATCTGGCTGAAGGGACTAAACGTAGTCCCTACTCCCTTTCCATATCGGCCATTGAAATTAATAGAAAAAAAAAAATAAACAAAGAAAATGGCTTGGAGCAGGGTCTTAGCCTGTGTGGTATGGACCTTGTTCCAAGCCTCCTGATTGGCTGGGAGACCGCCACATCCCCTTCGCTGGGTACTAATTTGTTTTAATACACTTAACAATAATAACAACATGACATGGAACAATAAACTGATACAGCAGTATGATATGATTATGTGTGGAGCATTCATTTGTGGTTCTTATCAACGTATACAATTTACAATAAAAATATGTAACGTTATAAAAATTGTTTGAATTTCAGGTTTTAGCAAGCAATTACATACTTCAGTGCAGCGAAAGTACCTGATTCAGCTTAATCTATTTCAGGTATGTCAAACAGTTAAAAAAAGTAAGACTAGATTGAAAAGAAACATGTTTACTAGTAAGTGTTATGAAAATAGTCACTGGTCACATTTAAATGTACAATTCTCCTTACCGTAATAACATTACATGAACACATTATTTTCTAAGTGAGAAGTTTTTCCAAAATATCCACATATTAAGGAAAGTATGTGCATGTGTGCATTGTGATAAAAGAGAATCTAAGAATTGAAGTTAGGTTAATATGCAAAAGAATCATCTGTGATGTCATGTATGCTTTCATTAGTGATGTCATCGGTGATGTCATCTGTAATGTCACCTGTGATATCATCATTGTGGTAATACGCTGTGCAACAGGGGGTGCAACGTTAAGGTGGATTTGCATGAAATGTGAGTGCTGAATTTCAGGGGTTTTGTTGCATTACATCTGATCACCTTAACCTCTGGACCTAGATTTCTTTACTGAATTTCAGAGGTTTTGCTGCTATATTTTTTCATGTTAAATCTGATCAGCTAAAATCTCTCTTAACTAAAGTTTTTTCACTGAGTTTCAAGAGTTTTGTAATACTATAGTTTCTTTGGGACCTACTAGCCATTGGCCATGGCTAGTGGCTTCGTCCACACATGTCACCTTCCCTACCCCACAGGCAAAGCCACCGTCATCACTGCCACCCACCTTCACAGTCATCCGACCCATGAAGCGTGTGTCAGTTAAGGCTTTCGCTACCACCTTCTCACCCCCCTCCCCCTTCGGCTGACTCCCACCCTGACACAGCCCTCTCCACTCTCCACTCTGCTATATCTGATACCCTTGATATCCTTGCCCCTGTCATGAGAATTCGCCTGAAGCCCAAAGCCAAATGTAACTCCAGGTATGACTCGGATCTCGTCACCCTTAAACGCAAGTGCAGGGTGGAAGAGAAGAAATGGTGTGCTTCATGTTCATCCTCTGACAAACTGGCCTGCCGCCTGCTCCAAAGGCAATACCGGCTCTCCGTTCTCACTAAGAAGAGAGCCCTTATCCAAGCTTGCATCTCTGTGGCATCTAACAATTCGGCCAAACTCTTTAAAATCTGCAAGGAGCTGGCCAACCCTGCTGCAGTCTCCACCTCTCCTGTCCCCTCCCAGGCCCTCTGCACGGCACTGGCCTCTCACTTCATTTCAAAAACTCAGGACATCCTGTCCTCACTCTCCTCCTATCACCTCCCCCACTCTATTCCCTGCTCTCCTTCTGGTCCTTCTGCAGCCACCCCTCCTTCCTCCTTCTCTGCCTTGCCCCTTTTTTATGCTGATGAGGTTTCGAGACAAATCCGATCTATGAAAGTCTCGTCAAAACAGGTCCACCCCTGTTCCTCCAAAACTATCAAGGACCACATTGACTCCCTGGCTCCTGCCCTGGCTGACTTCTGCAATCACTCCTTCACCTCTGGAGTCTTCCCATCCCCCCTCAAGCACTCCCTTGTGCACCCCCTATTAAGAAACCCTCTTCCGACCCCTCCTGCCCAGCTAACTATCGCCCAATCTCTATCACTCCCTTCCTGGGCAAGCTCCTTGAGAAACTGGCCATCTCCCAGCTTAATCTCCATGCTGAATCTGTTGGTAGTCTTCATGACCATCAGTCTGGCTTCAGAGCTGGCAGAAGCACGGAAACTGCTCTCCTGAACATCAGTGAGGACCTGCTCTCAAACCTTGACTCTAACACACCTTGTGTTCTCATTTTGCTCGACCTCTCTTCTGCCTTTGACACTGTCAACCACACCAACCTGCTCAACCATCTCTGTGATAACCTGGGTATCACTGGTCAGGCTCTGGCGTGGCTGACCTCCTTCCTCTCCAATCGACCCTCACAGGTCTAACAGGGTTGCTTCCTCTCTGACATCTTTTTCTCTACCTGTGGTGTCCCCCAGGGATCTAATCTCTCCCCCTGGCTGTTCAACCAGTATCTGGCACTTCTTGTTCACCGCATCACCCAGCTCATTTTCAGGCTACCCTCGGCCTCCTCTTCCCCTTCCCTCATCTCTGACTGTCTTTCTGCTATCCAGGAATGGTGTGCCGCCAACGACCTCTGCCTTAACGCCAGTAAGACTGAGATTCTACTTATCGGCACACCCACTCCCTCCTTCCCTGTAGCTCTCTGGCCGGCCTCCCTTGGCCCTCTTCCTGCTCCTACCTGCAAGGCAAAAAACCTCGGGGTCATCTTCGACTCCACACTCTCTTTCTCTCCTCACATATCTGACGTCTCTAAGAAGTCACACTACCAGCTACACCTCCTCAGAGGTATCCTTCCTTTCCTCTCCTTCCCCCAGAAGCTCACTGTCTCCAGAGCCCTGGTTCTCTCGAAGCTGGACTACTGTAATAGCCTCTATCTAAATCTTCCTGCCTCTACTCTCCGCCCTTTGCAACTCATCCAGAACAGGACTGCAAGACTTATCCTTGGCCTCAAGCCCAGGGACCGTATCTCTCCAGGACTGAAATCACTACACTGGCTCCCAGTGGCTGCGAGGATTAAGTTCAAAACCCTTTTCATTGTCTACAAGGCCTTCTGGGGCCTTGGGCCAAAATACCTTCAACTCTCTCTTCCTAAATATCTTCCTTCTCGAGCTCTTCGCTCATCCACCTCCAACTACCTCAGGGTCAGCCGCTTCTCCAAGCAACGATCTGGGGGTAGATCTCTCTCTGCAGCAGGGGCCTCCCTCTGGAACAGCCTTCCTGCCTCCTTGAAACTTGAGGAGAACCATCTCCGGTTCCGGAAGCACCTCAAAACCTTCCTCTTTGCCTCCGCTTTCTCTCCCTCTCTCCCCTGCTAAAATCACTGAACCTGCACTGAATCTGCTACTGGGCCACTCACCGATCTCGGTCCTTGGCCCAGCCACTCTTCCCTGCACTGCCTACCTGCACTACGGGACTGTCTCTGTATCCTACAGCCCCTTCTCCCGGCACTTACCTTGCACTTGCCACCAGCTGGCCCTATTATTTATCTTGTATTCTACTAACCATGTACTGCACTTTCCTTGCACTTGCCACCAGCTGACCCTATTATTTATCTTGTATTCTACTAACCATGTGCTGCACTTTTCCCTCTCCCCTTCCCCTTGCACTTTTCCTAGTCCCATCTACCCTTGCACTCTCGCAATCTGAATGACACCTGGCCTAGTAGGATCGTTGTCTGTCTCCCCTTGTTCCCCCCCTGCCTCGTCGCGCCTTGAAACACTTGTGTATAGGCGCGTTACAAATGCCATATTATATCATATCATGTTGCACCAGTAACAACATGTTTTTGCCATACAAGTTATAGCTAGAGAACATTGTATGCTTTGAATGTTGTTTATAACTTTCTCATGGTACGCTGATTGCAATCGACAATCAATCAATCCCTGTACTCCAATTGTTGTGTGTCCTTATGTTACACCAGCAAAACTTTGTAATGACGCACATGGTGTTGCGTTGTTGAGAAGATATGGATTCTTTGCACTTTCAAGCGCAACGCTTTCGCTTCAGCACGTTGTTACATCGTGAACGCTGACAGGTTGCTCCTTATTGCTGGTACCGCCAAAGGGCAGATTGGTCCCTGTCGGTTGTCCCACACAGCGGATATACAATTAGCACTGTTTATGGTTATCTGCCAATGTTGATTGAAGAATCCATCTGACGGTAGCTGGAAACTGTAGCATGAGCAGAACGGTGCAATATATCTGTAGATAACAGAAACAGATAATAGAGATGTGTGCCACCACCCCGTCCCCATGGTCGCCTATGATCCTGCGTGCCCCCCACCCACTTCCCATGGTTGCCTGTGATGCTGTGTGCCCCCCACCTCCTCCCCATGGTCGCCTGTGATGCTCAGAAACCCAATGTTACCCAACTGACTGTAATTTTCTACTTGCATCCTTTGCTTTGAGTCCCCGTAACATGAGGTGCGGCCTGTAATGTGTTGCTCCCACTTGATTGACTGTGATTGTTGCTCCTACTGATTTTACCTGCATACTTTGCTTTGAGCCCCCCATAATATGAGGTGCGGCCTGTAATGTGTTACATCCACTTGATTGACGGTAATCTGTTGCTCTTACTGATTTTACCTTCATCCTTGCTTTGAGCCCCCAGTAACTTGAGGTGCGGCCTGTAATGTGTTCCGCCCACTTGATTGACGGTAATCTGTTGCTCTTAGTGATTTTACCTGCATCCTTGCTTTGAGTCCCCCGTAACATTAGGTGTGGGCTGTAATGTGTTGCACCCACCTGATTGACTGTAACATGCAGTATGTTTTGTGCCACCAAAATTGACTCTACATTGTATGGGGCACCCTGCAACAAGGGGTCAGGCAATCTGTATGTCTTTGCAAGCACTTAGGCATCTAAGTAAGCCGCCTTGCAACATGGGGCTAGGCAATATGTATGTATGTATGTTTTTACAAGCACTTATGTAACTAAGCAAGCTTTCTGAAACAGTGCTGCGATGCCTGAGGGCTGTTGTGTGCTTTATAAATACAAATAAAAAATAAATTAAAATAAAGAATAAAATAATGGGCCTCATTACAAGGTTGGAGGTAGCCTTGCCTGTAAAACCGGCAAGGCCACCTCCAAACTTGCAAGGAAGTCCGGCACCCGCGAATGGGCAATTACTGGGGTATTCTGGTCCCTCCAGACCTAGTAATTGCCCTTTCGCAGTTGCTGGAATCGGGTGATCCCATTCCCATTTGAGCCCCATAGGGCTTAATTGGACTGGGGATGCCTGTAGCATTGAACCACAGATGGCATTATAACAGACCTGGTAAGATTAGTGGTCAAAAAGATAACCTAATGCCACTGAAAAGGTTCAACCCCCTCCCTTCCCCCCAACCCCCACTTTATGGTGCACAACGATGCAACCGTGACAGGTGACAGCACACAAGGATATTCATGGGACAAAGCGGTTTAAATATCATTAGCCTGCATACAGGTTGTGGTTGCGGGTCTTCAATTAGTAATCGTCACAATATGCTCCAGCTAACAACCCATAACAAGGCCAGTAAGCAATACTTCCCAAAAAATCAAACCTCTATTCACTCCTCTTTAAACTATATATAAATAACAATCATTACTAGACAGATAAACAATCCGTGAGTTACGCACTCGTTTTTTTATAGTGTGTGGTATAAATATCATTCAACATAACATAACGTACTGTGTCAATTCTTTTGATCAAATCGCAAATTTGCATGTCGCTTAATTAGTCATTATGCATACCACACACATGCCTTTTTAATTGCACAAATAATATGTATAGTTGAGCTTACATAAGTGATTGAAGCCAGAGACATGTAGGTTTTGATATTGTGAAATAATGCTTTAAAAAATACCATGGCAGGAACATAGGAACAATCCAGAGTGATATGTTTTGCTGCAACCTCTGGGGATATATAATCTCTGTAAGAAAATTTAATCAAAACCCCACCTCTCCCTCATCCAGCACTGTTTCATGGCACAATGCGCGAATGTGTGGGTCAGTGTGACTGTATTTATGTATTTATTTATTTGCATTTATAGAGGAAATGAATTTTTGTATTCATTGGAAGTTTGTTGAATTCGAGTTTGTCTGAGGCAAGTTGGTTGGTTTGCCACTTAGATAGGGCTGCACGATTTTTGGAGTGCAGGGCCGAGAGTTCCGGGGTAAACCATGTGTTGGAGTCTTTGGTGGCCTTTGCTTTGCGGACAGTAATGGGAGCAATGGCATCTATTGAGTAAGAGAGAATATCTTTAAGGGAGAGGGCGAGAACATTTGGGTCTTTGGAAAATGGGCAATTAGAGCTGGGACACTGAGGTAATGAGCTAACCTCTCTTTAGTGAGGAGGCGTGTACTTCTGCAGGTGCAGGAGGGGAGTGGGCTGGCGAGTGGTTTTGGAGTTTACGTGGGGAGAGGGTGAAGAGGATGAGGTGATGGACCGTCCATGGTAGGGGAGAGTTGGCCATCACAACCGGTGGGCAGTTGGAGTGGGCTATCCAGTCGATGGTGCAACATTTGCTATGGGTTGGATTAGATATGGAGTGTGAGAAGCCTAGTGTTTCCAGTGCCTTGGTTAGGGATTTGGCTGGGGTGTCTTTAGGATCATGTAGTCCTAGATTAAGATCGCCTGCTAGAATAAACTTGAAGGAGGTTTTGAGGTTGTCTGAGAGGAGGTGTGTGATGGTGGACTGGATGTCTGCAAGAGGATCAGGGGGGGTGGTAGACAATGTATAATGTGATAGTTCAGTTGTGTGAGGTAGTGAATTTGAGGGTTAGTAGGTCACAGTTACTTGTGATTGATTGGTCAGTCTTTCTGATGGTGATGGGGTCTTTGGCTATGAGGGCAACCCCGCCTCCTTTAGAAAGAGGGCTGTCTTGTCAAAAGATGGTGTAACCTATGGGGAGTGCAAGGGCAGGGCCAGATGCTTTATGCCGCCAGGTTTCTGTAACCGCACAGGTCAATGTTGTGGGCGATGATCATGTTGTGTATGTCAACTGCATGGGCTGGGAGGTAGCAGCGTTAATCAGGGCACAGTTAAAGGTGGGCAGATGGGGAGGAGGTGGTGTGGTATTGGAGTGGACATTGATATTGACTACACTGGTTGGACGTGGGCAGGATATTAAGCAGAGTAGGTGAGGTGGTATTATTAGTGTTTGTGGAAGCAGCAGCATCATTGTATGCAGGCACAGTGAATGCAGTAAGTGGCATGGAGGCCAGAGGCAATGAGCCATTAGTAATAGCAGCATCATTGGTGGTGGGGGCAGTGGGCATGGCGAGCTTGGTGGTGGCTGTGGTAGGAGAGGCATCACCTAGTTAATTTCATAGGGATGCAGTCTGTGGCCTAGGGGCAGCATGGCAGGAGGTAATGGTGGTGGGGCAATGTGGGCTCGCAGTGTGTGTATCCTGCATGTGGGTCATGGATGTTGTGGGCTTCTTGGGGGTCAGATGATCTGGATGAACAAGCAGTCTGGGGGCCTGTGTGGGCGTGTGCAGGACCACATCTTTATAGTCCATTGCTCTGGAACATAGCCTCTGGTTGTGGCTGGAGGTGCTCATGGGTCGTGTGATGTAATGAGGTGCAAGGGTTTGTGCTGGGAGGTACCCAGCGTGGTGGGAGAGGGAGGCGCTGTGTGCAAGCAGCTTTGTGCAAGACATAGCGAGTGTGGTGATGGGTCCGTGAGAGATAGCCTGCACTGTGGTTCTGCATCAAGTGGTTGGTATGGCTGGATGGGGCTACGCTTCCTAGATGATGTCAGGGAATAAGGGCTGGCAATGTGCTGGTCACAGTAGGTTATGTAAATAGTTCTCTTAGTACTGTGTGCCATGTCTAATGCAGCCTAAACAGGAATAACCAAGGCAAGTACATTTATATAATATATAACAAAATTCGACTTCTAACAGAGGATGAAAAACAGTATAAACAGGGAGAGACACTGACAGGCAGAAGGCAACATATTTGGTAATCATGTAATGAGAAGCAGGGTCACATAGCTAGAAGTAGAGTTGCAGTGGTTCAAATTAACAACAGCGGGCAGTCTACAGTTAGAATGTCAGCAAGCAGCAGAAAATAGCCGGAACCAGGTTAGCACTAATAGGTGTCATACAATGTGAGTTAAAGGCTAAGTAGATATGGCATGTGCAGTTTGACTGGGGCGGGCCAAGACAAACACAGTTGGGGGAGCCTGCGTATGCAGTAGGCAATGTGGGCTTAGGACAGGGCATGCTATGAGAGCAGATGGGCAGGCCCGTACTCAGCTATGGGTGACTCCAGCTTACTCAATATAGGTAGCGGAGCATGGAGGGACTGTGGCAGTATTCGGGTCAGGTGAAGGGTGAGTCTGAGGGCATTCAGGGGACACAGACCAGTGGAGACAAAAGCAAATGAGTCAGAATTGTTGAACGTTGTGGGCTTGTTGAAGTAGCAGTTTCCACAGGAGTCAGAGGGGTTGCGAGTCATGGATTTGGAAATCGGCCATGCACGTCAGGCGAAGTAGAATAGCAGATGCGATGGAGCGCATTAGCTTAGCAGAGCGTCACAAAGGTAGTTGCAGGGCTTGTTTGAGTGTGACACAATGCTCCCGCTCTTCCTCCCTTCTCCCTGGCACCAGCTCATGAGCCTCCCAGGTGCATTCCATAGTGATTTAATAGTAGGCTTAGCATATTATCGTACTGTTCATAATATAACTCATGGGAGACCTGAACTTCACTCCATGGAGAGATGAGCCCAGCTGGCCCACATGGGAATCGACAGATGGCTGAGATACAAACCAATTGTAGCCTGGCATCCCCTATGGAGTAGGATCATGTATACTGTCTTACCAATCAACTGTGTGGGTTCAGGCCCTATATGTGATGTCATTACTGATGCTGTGGCCTCTAAAAAGGCAACAACATTCATTCTGGAGTCAGAACATTCTAGAGCAGCAGAGTCCTTTGCTGATATTTTTGTATTCTATAGAATTAAACTTTGTTCTCCTTGCAAGCTACCTCTTGGATTCTTTCCCTAGAGGGTTGCATTCATTCTGGCGTGAGCATAAGAGGGGACTGCCTTCAATTGCACAGCGCTTAGTATAATTCATGCATGTCCATTCATTCTCCCTTGTGCACCTGAGGCAGCCCTCTCTACCATCATGCGAGACCGGTGACATTGCGTGCCCATACTAAATAAGTTGCATTCATGCTCCGACTAGGCCTTGTGCCAATCAGATGTGCTAGTGCATAGGGGATGGAAGGAGGAGCCTGTGGGTGTACAAGTGCTAGAGGAGGGTGTTGAGATGAATTTCTAAACTCTTACCTGATGGGCTGAAGTTTAGGAGGCCACCCTTGGTTTAGTGAAACAGGGGAACTTTCTGGACAAGCCAGACCAATCTAGGTAGCTTGACAGGCGGTCAAGACTAAGGGCCTCATAAAACGGAAGGCGGTAGGGGGTTAATGGGCCGGTAAAGCTGCCGGCCCCATTAACCCCCTACCACCTCATTACGAGGTCTCCTCATAGGACCCACTAAGGACGCCTGGTTTTAGCAGGCGTCCTTAGCGGGTCCCGCGAGCAGACCAGGATGCAAACAACGAGCCTGTCATTATCGGGCCCGTTGTTTGCATCCTCCCCATTCCCATTGAGCCCTATGGGGGCTCGAATGGGAATGAGGATGTACAGGGTCTGGGTTCCAGGAATGGGGAAATACCGGGCCCTCCAAGGTCAGAATGGCCTGGTATTTCCCCATTCCAGGAACCCGGACCCAGTACCCGGAATGGGGTTAGCCATGCCACAAATAGCGGCATGGCTACCTCCAGGTCGTAATGACCCCCTAAGTCTCAGGAGGGGTGATGGTGATCGGAAGCCCACAATGAGCGCAAACAGCAACGAACCACAAATTACTCTTAGAGGTGTATATGAAAGATATCTATACATTTATTGTCGGCAGGACCAATAGATACAAGTAAACTTTAGTTATGCGAAAACAGTTACTACACACAATACTCTACTATACAGCATGTATACAATACGTTTCCTAAAGCGACAAATGAGGAAAACACAGCTACATCCTGCAAAGAGGAGGGTTGGTTAACACACTAGGAGCATTAGACAATTTTTTGGTGTTGTTCCCTAACATTCTAGTCCAGTCCTAAGAAGTGGCTAGCCTTGGGCTCAAAAGTGCATCAGTTCGTCAAAGCGCACGATTGCGCCGGTGAAGCAAAAACATGTCTTCTTGGGAAGGCTGTAGAAAGTCAGGAAGGGACCTGAGGCGATGAAGATTTGGTTCAGACTATTCGAGTAGGATGTGCCGTTGGTGGCAGAACACTTTTCAAAATGTGAGAATAGCTGGGGAGCGCATGCTAGCTCAGCCAACATCGAATACCTTTATGGGATATTAGTGCGGAAAAGTTGTGCCGGTGGGAAAACATCAAGTGATGCATGGGCTTGATCCATACAGCCAACTGGAGCCATGCAATAGATTTTATGTCTGTGATGACATACTTTTTACCACTTTCCATTGCCTGTTCATCAATATTGTCGACGGGACGCACCTCCACTTCGTCCATATAAAAAACTATACCTTATTGGAACGACTTATGGTGTCTGCTAAGGGGAGGCTGTTAGGACAGTTTCTCTGAAGTCCAACTAAGGGCTTAATAAAACCATTCAACTGGGACAGTCAAACACTCCACTCTTAGTATAAGGCTGTACCACCTGAGTTCAGGGTAGCGTAGAGAGAGCATCCAGGCTTATTTTAGGAGGGAGAGAGGGCTGTAGAATTAATACAAATGAAATTGTAATACCAATGGCCCAAAGAAATAATGAAACACTATGGGTGTCATTACGAGGTAGGGGGTAACCATGCCGCTATTAGTGGCATGGCTACCCCCTTACCGGGTACCGCGCCTGGGTTCCTTGAATGTGGAATTAGCGGCCCATTCCGACCTTGGAGGGCCCAGTAATTCCACATTCAAGGAACCCAGACCCTGAACATCCCCATTCCCATTCGAGCCCCCATAGGGCTCAATGGGAATGGGGAGGGTGCTAACAACGGGCCTGTTAATAATGGGCCCGTTGTTAGCACCCTGATCTGCTCACGGGACGCGCTAAAGGCGCCTGGTAAAAGCAGGCGTCCTTAGCGGGTTTCCACGAGCAGACTCATAATGAGATGGTAAGGGGTTGACGGCTCCGGCACCTTTACCGGCGTTGTTAACCCCTTACCGCCTCACTCGTAATGACCCCCTATGTATTGTAAAAATAAATGGTTCATTTAAATACGAGTAGGCCCGGATAAATCTTGGAGGAAATAAGTACTATCACATTATATATGATGATGTTTATAAAAAAACAGCACTATGCTTGAATGTACACAGACCAAAGCATATAACCTTATTTGGAACACCTAACAGGAGTTCTTGGGGAATCAAAACCAATAGCTACTTTTAGATTACTTTCAGTAATACCAGGGTACTAGAACCTATCAGTTGTACCATGACTCTCAGCAAGAAATCAGTAATTTCAACTGGACAATATACTTTTCCGATCTAGTGAAGCACAGATACTAGGCGCAGTATAAACCTATAACAGTGATTCTGTATAACACAGTTATTCTAGGGGAGTTGGACCTTGCGTTGTAATATTCAATTACAGTTTCCTTTCAGTTCATAGACTAAGGGAAGCAATAACTCTGACTTATGTTAGGATAATACAGTTACACTCAAGGTATGTCAAATCTACACACTTTTTACAGGAGCTATAAGCAACTTAAAGGCAGGTGAAACCTAAGACTCTTTTTGTGTCTGTATAAGATAGACCAGGGAAAGCAAAACCCTGTATTACACTTTATGAATGACCCAAAGTTCTTCTAGGTAGGTAAAACGTAAGGCAGACTTATTCTGGACAGGCTGACAGCAAGTCAGGGGAAGCAAAATCTATTGGGGGACACTTATATAATTATTCTAACAGGAATTCATATAATTATTCTAACGGGAATAACAAAGTGAATCCAACAGCATTACTTGTGTGGATGAGGCACAACCAATTCACAGGTGTGTAAAATAACCTTATATCCACTTTCCAGAATGGCAGAACATTTCTAAAGTAGTAAACTAACCTTTATATACTTTACAGAAAGGTTAGAATATGATTTCTTATAATGTGAAGACAGTTTGAATCTTTAATGAAGTCTAGGTAAGCCTTTCACATCAGTAAAAGTGTTCAACAAATTACTGCCACCAGTCATTCATGGTAAATTTGTCCTTGTAACATAATTGTTACATTTATTGAAAATGAGAAAGGGGATACTCAGTATCTCCCCAGCATTCCACATAAGGTGGGGGGTGCTAGTCTCACTTAATAACATGTAAAAGGGATCCAAAGATCCTTTCTACCCTTTGGAACTGTAGTTCTCTCAAGGTTAGCCAGAGAAAGTTAAAAGTGGAGCCCCTAGGGCAACCCAGCACCAACAGGCACTTATTGCCAAAAGGTTGTCAAAGAGGATACATTTTAAAACACACTATGGAGAGCCCAGAAAATCACACCCATAAAATGAGAAACATATTATGTGAGTGTAGGAAAAGGTTCCCACTCACAGACATATAAGAAATAATAATCCACCAGTAAAGCTAAATGTTCTGGGGTTGACACAAGTCGGGAAGATTTATCATTACTATGAAAATCTTACCTAACAGAGGCCATCAGTGCAAGTGACATGCTATGCATTGGTGCATGGGGTTTGGGTCTAGTGGAGGGTTTGACAGGCACCAAGTCTCAGTGTAACTTTCACAGATAGGAACTATCCATTTGCATATCGGTCTTTCTCCTGCCCAAATGGGCAGTGAAGCATCGAAGTGCTAGGGCGATTCCCTTCTGAACAATGGTACCAATAGCAACTCCAGACACGTATCTTCTAGACAGAGGATAAGCAATATAAATGTAGGAAAGGTAAAACATATACATTAATGCATCATAACCTCTATTATATCAGAGTAAATAAATAATTTGTAATACATTATCTAGCATTGAAATTACAAGTGTAATATCATTAGATTCTTTCTGTACAATGTCCAAACATTGGGAACCATATCTGAAATGTTATTGTGAGCAGATTTTGAAGACAGCTTCAAATCATTTAAATCCTGAAGTCAACCTTTCAACAAGTTCCAATTTTGGAGGACAGGGCTTGTTTGCAATGTTTTATGGCATTGTATGTGTCCTTGGAACCAAATCAGGATCAATTCCATGAGTAAGCATGGCCAACAAAGTCAATGTCAGATCTTTCACAAATTCAAATTCCATTTCCTGGTATATTGGCTTGACCACCCATTATTTGCCTCATTTTGTAAAGGCCATGAGGTAATGAAGTATCCAGAATGTTACTGCAGTTTTTGCTTGTTCCCTCCCAACGTTCTTGTTGTGCGTAAGTGCAGCTAGTCTTGTTCTGGCCTCCATACCATCTATGCCAAAATGCAACCTTTTGGGCCTGTACTTTAGGCACATATTATGGAACACCTCCGAATCTCCAGTATGACAGAATTCTGTGAGTCCCTTCAGGTCTCTTGAAAGCGTTTTATTGTACACGATCTTCTCAAGTGCTTTGTGTGGAGGGGTACATGGCACCAACCACTTATTCTTGCATTGCTGCTCCTTCGATAAAGGTCCATTTGCACATTCATGGAAATGTTGGTTTTCTGTCCATGAGTGTACGTTGGAACAATGGTGCATCAATGAATGCCATTTTTCAAATAGAATTTCTAAAGATTCATCACAAGTTTTGGAGCTCCACAAAAGATGTTTGCTGATAGACTGACACCACTTTAAAAGGTTTTCCAAACTGCTCTCGCATGGCCTTGGCTATTGAAACGTGCCTGTCAGTGACTATCAGGTCCATTTGCATTCCCCTGGATTCCAGATGTTCGATGGTTTTAATGAAACCATGTTTCTCCATGGCCACATATGATGTGCATTCAGATACCTGCACGATGACCAACTCACACTTTTTTTACGGTCCATGTCTTGAAAGTGGTATGTGCAGTACTTAGCGGAAAGTCCTGGACTGTCACACTATCTGTTGCCAGCTAGCTACACACGTTTGTCAGAGAATATACTGTCCATTGATATCTGTTCAAGTTTCCAGGCATGACTAAAAGTGGGGAATAATAATTCCCTCTGAATTGTGTAGTACTGGGTTTTAACAAGGAACTGAAGTCCCACAAATTGACAGAAACTGGAAATCTTACTGAAAGTCGATTCGCTGAAAAGTAAAGCTGCTGAACAAAATACATTTCCAGCAAGCACTTTGCCGAACATCGGTTGAGCAGACCATGAAAATGTATTATGGAGGTGGACACTGGTGTCCTGGATTTTCAGGTTGGTGCCTTGTAATACACGAGACACTTCACCAATGGCTCCCCGCATATGTTTCCTCTTAATTTATGATTACATTTCAGCATGTATACAATCTCTAGCAAGCAGCTGTCGAATGCAATATATTTCAGCTCCTTTAGTAGCCAATCGTCCTGCAGTACTGTGTTTTGCGATGCGTACAATTCCCCCAAACTAGGCAAAGTGAAGTCAAGACCTTGAGCAAATTCCTTAGTCAATCGCGTTAAATCTTCAGCCTCTGTTAGTTCAGGCTGCGATCTTTCCGCATGAATTGGAGAAACAGGTAACATTGAATGTTTGTTTGGTTGGAAAATGTTTAAAGGGTGTAGATTGTGTCAAAGGGTCTGTGAGCAATTGCAATGCATCTTCATTGTCTTCAGTCTCATCGGGGCGAGTTTGCACAAAGTAGTAATGATCCATGGTAACTTTGCATGATTCACAGGTGAGATTCCATTCATTTTCTGGCCACTGGACATATGCATCACAAGTCTTAAAATTGTCTGGACCACGCTGTTCCTCAAATATTAGTAGCTCCATTGTGAAATCCGTTTGGCAAGCAACATCTTGGTTTCAGTTGTTGTCTGAATCTTTATACCCCTCTTCCTTCTGAGCCTCTAGAAAAACATGCTCAATGTATAGCACACATACAAACAATTCGATTTTCCAAATAAAAACATAATATGACTAAAACATCTGCTTAAAAACCTCTACAAAACAAACTGGTTTGTTCTTTACCCTTGTTTTCTTAGTTCGCTTCGAAACCATGGCCTTCTCTTTGCCAACCACAACATCAAGCTGAAAAAAAGAGCGTTTTTATATGGTTTAAATCAAGCAAATTTCAATTCCACTCAAACAAACTTATGTGCATATCTACAAACAGATCCAACTTGACGGACTTGAAAACATTACAACATTATAAAAATGTATTCCTAATGCAATGTTATGCCCAATTGTATTTCATATTAGGTTACCTACACCTGTGGTCCATGTGCCTCTTCTAATTCCACATCATGAGTGCATTCCTTGAATAGCATAATCATTAAAAAAATAAAATGTCAATCAAACTGAACATTTTTATCTTTGATCGCACTGAGCACTTCCGCACAAAGTAGTTTAAAATTATTACGAGCCATATACTATAAGGTTTATTGTCACACCACAAACAGAACATTTGTATGAACATACCCTCGAAAACAGTGTACGTGATTTGGCCATAATATACATTTCAGATTTCACGTGATAACCTTCCAATCTGAGATTACCCTGTAAAACATAGTGATTATAATTTCGCCTTCAAAAGTAGTTTGCTTTGTTATGTTTCCTTTGTAATTTAGTCTGCATTACAGAGGAAGTGTAACGTTAGAACCAAAATCAGAAAACTTTGAAACAGTGCAAGGTTACATGCATTTCCTTCTCAAAGTAAATCCTTTGTAGGATTTACTTTCATTCTAGCAAGGCAACTGTAAGTATGCATACCTCATACTCTTGACCTGTTGCAAAGGAGGAAGTGATTGTATTCAAAGTTCCAGCATCCCCCTATAACATAGTACTTGTTTTAATACGGATGAAAAAGCTTAATGAAACTGAAACATGAGATGCAGACGATGTTAAATAAAGAGAGATGCCTATGTAGGCCAAGCATCCATAGTTTTCTTGGCAGCAGCAGTTCTCGACCTCGGTTGGCATGACCTTGTAATGATTGCAGGTACACCAGGTGGAAACGTCTTGCATGCAAGTAGGCTCAGACTCATGCTCCAGTGATTCATATTCCCAACTATCATCCAATTCCCCATTGTTTCCACTTCTTTCTCTTTCTCTTTCCATTAGTTCCTCTTTGGAATACTCAGGCTTGTACTGGTAGGGCTGCACTGTTGTCATTATATGACAAATAAAAGTACCTCAGTTCTGCTTGTGTAAGTACCTGTTCGCGGGGCTTCATACTAGGAAGATAGCTGAACAGAGCAGACGCGAGTCACAGGAGATCAACACTAAATACAGTGAAACGATTGAAAAAGCAATGTTGTCTACTCAGAAAGGGTCTGTTTATACTTGTTGAGGAAAGAGTAGTGCATAGGAAAACATTTTAAGATCGATTACAGTATGCTTAAAAATACATGACCGAATGATTGGGACAATAACATTTTTGAGCGAACTTCCCCTTTAATGCAACAAAACCATGGAAATTCAGCTATAGCCACATTTACTTTGCACCCCATGTTGCTGAGACTTAACCACAATGATGATATCACAGATCACATCACTGATTACATCACTAATTACATGTTTTATGGAAACACTAATGACATTACAAATAATATCCTTTATGCCATCACTGGTGACAGCACTAATTGCATTGTATATAACTGATTACATCAATAAACATCAATAATGGAATTAGACATAACATCATTATAAATTAGCTCATGAAAACTTTCATTACCTTAATAACAATTGATATGTCAGTAGAGGTGATTTAATATCGATGGGATGTTCAATCAGTAACTAAGTGGACTATTTGTTCTGATTCCTTAGCCTTAAGTTTTAAATGTTTTTGGGACTTGATTGACCTGAAACTATCACTGACAATGTGCAATAAGGAAATAATGTTTCGATCTGTAAAAGAAAGTTTGCAATAAACTAAAATTTTACAATAAAAAAATAAAAAAATAAAACAATTTAGGCCGTGGACTGGGCCATGACAAATACCAATGTGCCAGGCTAAAAGCCATGCCTAGTAGCCTTTCATTGTTTTAAAATAGACAGTGGGCAACATTGAAAGCTGTAGTCAGTGGTCATGGCTAAAGGCCATTGCTAGTGCCAGTTAATATGTCCGAATATACAGTCGGTACAGCCAAAGGCCGTGGCAACTGGTTATAATTGTGTTGAAAAACATGGCTAGCTGCTGGTTAGTGTATGTAATATACAGTGCGCATGGCTTATTGCATTTTATTATTTTAAAATGTACAGTGGACATGGCCAAAAGATGTACAAATTGATCAAGGTCAAAGGCGCTAGTGGCCCATTTATATGTTAGAATATATAGTGGGCACAGTCAAAGATTGTGGCCATTGGCCATTATTGTGCTAAAGTCCATGGCTAGTGCTTGTTCAGTGTATATAATATACAGTGGACACTGTTGAAAGCTGCATCCACTGGTAAAGGCCAAAATCTATGGTTGGTAGCTTGTTAGTGTTTTAAAATATTCAGTGCACATGGGCAAAAGTTGTGGCCACTGTCCATAGCTGAAGGTCATGACTAGTATCCATTCATGTGTTGAAATATATTTTGCCGTGCACACTGACCATGGCTGAAGGCAATGCTTAATGCCAGTTACGGTTTTAATGTAATCACGGATGTCATCAGGGATGTGATCTGTGATGTCATCATTGTGGTCATTTCCTCCCCCCGAGGCCATCACCATCTGCCGCCCTCATCTGTGCCAGCTCCCCCCATTCCCCAGAGGGCCTCCATACCTCCCCTGCCCTCTCCCTTTCAAACCAGAGCACACACTGCTTCTGTGACGCAGTTTGCTTTCAGATGTTGGCTAAAGCCGAGCTATAGCCGAGGCTACAGAAAGCTCCCAAATTTCACTCAGTGCTTTCTAGCCATCCCCCCACCTCTAACCTGATGGCATTTGTATGTTTTCTGACCTGCAAATAGCTTTTTATTGCATTTCATCTTCCCATAACCTCGGCTATAGCCGTGAACATCTCGCGCATTGAGAGAAAAACAAGATGGCAGTCGTTTAATTTTTGAAAACCATGATCCTGCAATGCACCATGGGAGATATAATTATACTTTTTCCGGAAGGGGGTGAGTCAATGCTTCATGCCCAAGTTGTTTTGGACCTGGTCCAAATCCGTCCAGAGGTTTAGGCTGTGCGCTTTGACAAAAATTGACGGTTTATGTCTATGGGAAAATGAATGGGAAGTAGGCTGCACTTTTGGAAAAAAACATATTTTTGACCCTTAATAACTTTTTTATTTTTTAACAAATCTTTACAAAACTTTGCAGTCTGCCGGGACTCGCAGACCTTTAATCACTTCGGAAATTACAGCCAAATCAATTACTCGAATCAAACGTTATTAGCAATAGAATTTTGAGGGGTTTCTATTTGTCTCTGACTCACCTTAATAAATATACACACACATTATAGGGTGGCAGTTACCGCCCTCTAATTAAGGTGAGTGGGACTCCCATAGGAACCTCAAAAAATTCTATTGTTAATACGTTTTGACTTGTGTGATGTGTTTTGCTGAAATTTTGAAGTTAAATGGAGACGGGTAGGCCCCTCCAGACTGCAAAGTTTGGTAAAGATTAATTCAAAAATAGAAAAGGTATTAAGAATAAAGAAATGCATCAACGTTGCCCCTACTTCATACATCAATCAAAATGAGAAAAGTGTACAAAATGTCGGCTTTTATACTCTCTAAAATCAATAGCACAAAAGGGGGACTTTATAGGGTGTCGCCCGCTCACCATATTCGATATTATAGGTTTCAGGGTTTGCAGGGGTGTCCCCCACTTCCTTAAATTTGGATGAGGGGGACAAAAAAGCGGACACTGCGGCTTCAGATCTGACCTGCCTTCGAGGGAGTGGACTGAAGCCGCAGGGGTATAAAAGAAGTAGCGGTGGCGGCGGACAATGAAACGGTAAGTATAGGAGAAGCCGCTGTAGCGGCGGGCAATGAAACGGTAAGTACAGGGGCCTGAGGCTTGAATTTGGGTTCTTTCTTTAGTTTTTGGTTGTTTTACTGAAATAGAATTGCAGCAAAATCGACTATGGTCAATTCCACCACGATTATTTCTACTTCGATAAAACAACCTAAATCCTAACGGAACACTAGGTATGGCTTTCCATCATGTCAACTATATATTTTACAACACTAACTGACTACTAGCTATGGTCTTTGGTGATGGTCAGTAACCACAGACTTTGTCTTGGCCAGTTTCAAGGCCTAAATTGTTATTAAGATATTAAAAGTTTTTATGAGATAACTTATAAATGATAATAATAATAATAATAATAATAATAATTTAGCATTTATATAGCGCTATGAACCCTCAGGATGTAATTCTGTTACAATGTTATTAATGTCATTTGTTATATACAATGTAACTAGTGTTGTGACCAGTGATTGCATCAGTGATGTGATCTGTGATGTCATCAGTGATTGATTTGATATATGTAATTAGTGACGTCTAGTGTTTTTTTAACCATTTACCACTATTGTACCCCCACCATGTGTTTCTCGATCCATACATTCTCTCCACTATTTCTGTACCCTTATGCAGTCTACGCCCATCCTCTTGATCACTACTCACCCACTCTTCCGCTACAGAATGTATTCATGTTTCTGTACTGTTCTGCCATTTTCTGTTATATTATACATATCTCAAAATACAAAATATAAGGTGTTCTAAATACACACATTTGTAAAAAAAAAATCCCAAAATAAATTGTATCCATTGCTATGTGCAAAGTGATGTGATTATTATTATTGTGTTTTAGCACAATAGTAGCCAGTGGCCACAATGTTTGGTTGTCCCCACTATATATTCTAACAAATAAATGAACCAGAGGCCATGGCCTTTGACCATGAGCAGTTTGCAAATGTTTTGGCCTACGGCCATGCCCACTGTTTATTATATACAATAACCAACCACTAGCCATGGCCTTCAACAAAATACTGGCCAGTGGCCACAGTCTTTGTCCGTGCTGACTGTACATTGTAATATATTAATGGGCACTAGCTATGGCCTTTAGCCATGGCCAGTGACTACAGATTTCAACCTTGCCCACTGTATATTTTAAAACAGTTTCGGGCCACTATTTATTTATTCATTTTTTCATTTGAATAGCGCTCATAGACCCATAGGCACCTAGGTGCTGTTAGAGGAAAACCAGTTACAAATGGCCCAAAGGGGGTGTACAGGAATAGTCAAGTACATAGACAGTCACATACAGAGTGTACAGAGTATCAGATCCTGAGCAGGACAACTGACATGGCGAGCAAAGGTTTAGGAAAACAGCCAGGTTTTGAGGGCTCTGTGGAAGGCCCAGTAGGATTCCTTAGCGCTTCTGGGAGAGGGTTCCATTGTTCAGCAGCAATGACTGGAAAGCTTGGCCCTCCCGATTTGGCTCGTTTAAACTTTGGTTGAGGACATTTGTGGGTTAGTGGAGTTCTGATAGGCCTGGACGAGTGAGTCTTAGCAGTTTTTTGGGCCATGCAGGGTGGGACAGATTTGGAAATGCACCTGTGTGTGATTGAGAGTGTTTTGAATGCAATTCTTTCTAGGATGGGGAGCCAGTGTGCTGTTCTGTGGGCGGCCAGGATGTGTTCGAATCTGGGAAAGTTCAGAGCAGCGCGCAGGATGTTATTTTGGATGGTCTGGAGTTTTTGTACATTGTGAGCGGAGGTACTGGTGAAGAGTACATTACAGTAGTCCAACCTAGCACCTACCACTGCTCGTGTCATCGTTTGGCAACGGTCTGTGGAGAGGAGGGGTCTGGCAGCATTTAGCAATTTGGTTGAGTAAGCTGCTAAGAAGGAGATCGCATTTATTTGATGGGTTAAAGACATAGTTGCATCAAGGTATACCCCTAGGGTTTTGACCGTTGGGGAGACTGAGGTCAGGGTCCCATTGATGTTGAAGGCTGAATAGTCCGATTCAAGTTTTTGTTTTAGCAGGAACGAGGGTTCTACAATGAGAAGTTTGGTCCTCTCATCGTTAAGACAGAGGCCATGGGTCACAATCCAGGATTGGATGGTCGCGTAGGCTGAGCTCAGCGTTGCTGCATCATTGGTGTAATTGCCAGAGAGGGGAAAATAATTTGTGTGTCATTGGCATAGTGAGGGTATGCAATGCCGAAGGAGTCCAGGAGTTTGAAGAGTGGCTTTGTGAATATGTTGTTTAGAGTTAGGGAGACACATGAACTTTAAGGTACTCCACAACTGATATTGGAGAGCACAGTGCTAGCATTTTCAGCATAATCTTTCATTACTCTGCCCTCTAGGAAGGAGGTTATCCAGGATGCTGCTTCTTGGGAGAAGGAGGCTAAGGTGGTGAGGTTGTTGCAGGTCTCGGAGGAGGAGCAGGGAGGGTTTACCCTCATCCCTGATTTCATCAAGCTGGTTTTTCAGGTCTAGGAGTGCTGACACTGTGCTGTGGCCTAGGCGGAAGCCTGACTGGCAGACTCCTAGGATGTGGTTAGTTTCTAGGTGCCATTGAATTTGTACCTATGCTGCTCTGTCAAGTATTCTTAGTAGGAAGGTGACTGTGGTGATGGGCCAGTAATTGTTCGGTAGAGCAGGTTCTTTGAAGCTGGGTGGAACTGTGCCTGTCGAGAAGGAGGAGTTGATGAAAGCCATGATGAACAGAGCCACTGCTTCAGCACAGACTTTGATGAGGGGGGCTTGACAGACATCCCCTTTGCATCTTGATGGTTTTAGACTTTTTAGGATGTGTTGGGTTTCCTGTTCAGTGATTTTACTGAAGCGTAACAGTGGGGTTCCAGGGATGTTAGAGGTGGGAATGTGGGTGGCTTTGGTACCAAGGCGAGAGTGCTTTAAGCTAGCATGTTTGGAGAGTATTTTTTTGTGAAGCATGTCGATTTTTTGCAGAATTGCATTCTGTATGCTGACACACTAAGCTGCCTCTTTGGTGAGGATGGACACTACGTGGGGCACGGGCTTCCAGTTCCCTAACGATGGCAAATAGTTCTCTGATGTCAGCTTTAGCATTAACTATTCTAGTGTTGAAGGTAGTGGCTTTTGCCTGGATAATAGCTTGGTTCTATTTTTTAGATAGATTAGTGAACCTCTGCTTTTGGGCATCGGATGGGGTTTTCTTCCAACAGGTTTCTGCAAGTCTTTTTTTAGTTCTAAGTTACAAAAGGTCTGGGGTGTACCAGGGATTGATATGAGCTGTAGGAATGGTAGGAGGCAGTCTATAGTTAACTTGCGGCAGCTGCAAGCCAAAGACGGCAGTAGCATCTTGGTGGGAGGTTTGTTTTGCGGTCCGAGGGGGCTAGAGAAGGCAATGATGTGGTGGACCGACCACGGGCAGGTAACATTGGACTTGACGGAGATGTAGCATTTGAGGTCAGCTAGTCAGTCAACAGAATATTATAATGGGGCTGGGGTTTCAGATACACTGACTGAAGCCTAAGGCAGTTAGTGAGTTCACTAGTGAGGTGACTTGTGGGTCAGTGTGGTCGTTAAGGCCAGGATTTAGATCGTCCAGCAGGATCACTTGTGAAGAAGGCTTAATATTGCCTTTATACTAGGCATGCCTTTTAACCATGAACATTGGTATTTCACAACACTAACTGACCACTTGCCATGGTGTTTGTTGATGGCCAGTGACCACAGCCTTCATCATGGCCAAGTCCACAGCCAAAATTGTTATTAAGATAATCAAAGATTTTATAAGCTAACTTATTAAGAATGTTATGTCTAATGCTATTATTGATGTAATATGGTATATACAATGCAATTAGTGTTGTCACTAGTGATGGTGTTAGTGATGTGATCTGTGATGTCATCAGTGTTCTCATAGAACATGTAATATATGATGCCATCAGTGATGTCATCTGCAATGTCATCATTGGGGTCATAGGCTGCGAAACAGGGGGTGTGAAATTAAGATGGCTTTAGCGGAATTTCAGGGGTTTTGTTGCTTTACATTCTCACCTAAATGTCCCTACAACTAAAGATTTGTCCTTGAATTTCAAAGGTGTTGTTAAAATGTATTGCTCACCTTAACATCCCTGCAAATAAAGTTTTTTCCTTGAATTTATATATATTGCAAAAACAATCAAAGGGTTAACAGAGTAAACTGCTGGTGTACTTCAACTCTACGCTTGTCAATGGGGCATTTCTCCTCTCACTCCACACTCCCCTTGCCCCCACTTCTCCTCCTCCCACATTAGTCATCCTTCCCACAAAATATCCTAAGTTTCTACTTGAGCATGTCACCAGAGGGCTTTCTAGCACATCTGGAACTGAAGAAACACTCCAGTACAATGACAGCGACTTTGACGCACCTTTCATCATCATAAGTATAAACTCTAAATTTGACTATGAAGCTGTCACCCAACGTGAACTGTGGCTAAGAATCGCAAGGAGTCTATGCCCAGAAGAGGGAGACCCAGGGGGTGAATCATAACTGCCCCACTACCGTGTGAAAGGAACTTTGAGTTGAAGTAATAAAAAGGGTCAGCCCCCAGAATAGGGCGACCCAGGGGTGTACCAGTATCACCCTAAAGAACTTTCAGTTGGTTAAAAGAACTTTTGTTTTGGTATTTGTCTATGTCAGGCCCTAGAAGGCAAGTGACTTTCAGGAGAAATGAGACTTGGCCATCACCAGTCCTGATAGCTACAAGTAGAACTGTAGTCTCGTGCTGGGGAAGCTCGAAACTGTCCTGTGCTCCAAGATCCCACCTTGCCCCGTGCTCAGAACTTGGAGAAGGGAGACCCAAGCTACCGCATCCTGACATATGAGTTGAGAACACTTCTTTCTTTTTTTGATAACTATACCACCTCCTTTTAGTTGTACTGTTTGGCAATAGGTTTCTTAGTATAGGCCATTTTTATTTTGACTCAACACCACTAGGACTGCCTCATTTTCATTTGATGGTCAACACTTGCTCCCATCGTAGATTTAGGTTTAGATCAGGCGTTTTTCCCAACATGCATACAGTTTAAGAAACACCCTTGAACTGCAATCACTTGTGTCTGTTTTACTTGTTGCCACCATGGGTTCCTTACAGCTGCCTTCATGAAATCCACAGCTGGATGAACATATCAAAATAGCAACATGCAACATAGATAACTTAAGATCACTCTAAGGGACGACCATGGAGAGATCAGAAGGGAAGGGTAAGGATGACATTTCAACACACGATTATTCGACCGAGCAAACATAGGGAGCTTTGGATCACCAACAGGAAAATGGGTAGGAAGGGAGCTGATGAATATAAAATATACTGCACCAATACCAGAACAGGGCACAATGCGTGCCTCAACCTGGCGCACTACCCTCCGAAACAGCTCAGATGAAAACTTGCCACCCCATCACACCTAACAACTAGGCGGACAAAATACAATACCAACTCCACAGGACAATCGGAGACAAGGAACAAAGAAATGCAATGACCCTACTAACCCCCCACCCCTCCTTCTTTTTGTTTGCAGATCTACCAGAGCACCTGGGGACCAATACCTTTAACATTGCCATTAACTATGCCAGCACTGTTAATGCAGGTCTTCCTAAATACATGCTGGGCAGAGTTTAGAAAGCAACCCCTCTCCCCCTGCATACAAACCCACTGCAATGACATCTGACTAACCACCCTACCCTAGCCGAGGATCTCAGCCAATCGCGTGCTTCGCAACACCCAGAAATCCAATGTGCCAGAAAGGGGAGACACACACTTCTTAAACCAAGTCCCCCAAACTCTCATACAACCTCTGACCCCAAATCAAATGCCACCATTCTGTGTATCACCTAGGAGCACCATAAAAGCCAGCATAGTAGCTCGGTGAGTGAAGTGCTCACCCTAGACATCTGTAGCCAGTCTGTAGGACACAGGACACAGGTTCCTATGCTGGGCCGACTCACGCATTCATCCTTCTAAGGTCCATAAAGTAGTACTATTGAATCAAGAATGAATAACACTTGTTATTGAAGCAGTGGGAGTCTGGCATTAAGCGCTACATACAAACGTGAAATTATTAAAAAACACTACTTTTTCCTAACCGCAGTCGACTGTCCTCGTCCCATATCTAGTATCCACTCATATTCAGGTATATGGGCACCCTTCTTCTTGTAAACATTGGGAGCTCACACGCTACTGCTGCACCAATGCACTCCTACATTAATGACAGCGCATTAATTCGCCATGTGATGACTACGAATGTAGGATGTGCAATGGAAGCAGCATAGTAAAAAAGTGCGAGAACGTTTTCTATTGTGTGGAATAAAAAGCATTAATCATTTTTTAACTATAAAAATAGCTCTTTACACGGGTAGTATAGCTCAGTGGCAACGCGCTCCGTCTTGCAAGCGAGACGACGCAGAGCAAGCCAGGTTCGAATCCCAGGTACGGTATAACGCTCGATATGAAGAGCTAATTATAATATCATATTTATTGATTTGTGTTCCTTACTTCCAGAAAAATAACATAGCTTTAAGAATGAGCTGAAACGCATAAACGAATGTCTATCAATATTGTGTTGTACACAAAACTAATATCGTTCAAATAGTAAACAAAATGAGCGAAAGACGGTTTTGATTTACTTTTGTGATGCCTTCGTCCGCAGCGTGTCATAAAGCCCTCGAACACAAGCAAGCGAATCCGTTTAATTATTTAGGGTACACGTGAATAGACTGGGTTAAAAGGAGAAACTTAAGAGCTGCCTCACAAGCCATATTCGCTTATTATAAAGCCCCAGAGGGCGTGCCTCCAGTCACCAGGCTGCACACTGTTGGCTGCACCGTCAAGACCTCCTTACCATAATCTGCATTTCTTTAAACCCTTTCATCCAAGCAAGTTCTGATGTTCGTCAGCACTCCAGGAATTCAGAAACGTACTGTAAACGAGTGACCTATTCGCGCCTTTGGCATGGTCCGAGGGGGACGCTGGGAAACGAGGGGTGCCTGCGAAACTAATGAGCTCATATAGCTCATTGATGGCTTTGATGTTCCAATTTGGTGGCTTCCAGGAAAAGTACCTCTGGTGTAAGTGCCTTGGTGGAGGGGGTGTGGCGTGTGTGTGTGTATTTCACTTTCAACTTACCCTTATTAGTCAATTGTTCACAAATGCATAGCACTTGCAACATATGTTTGAGGATCCCTGCGACTGAACTATGAGCCGACGTACTGCCACATGTGAGGCTTTGAGACTGATGACGTATTTTGTGACTTTGAAAGCTAATGCATTAGTCAATCTCCGCACAATATTTTCAGTTAGTCCAATAAAAGTTATAATAATGTGAACTTTTTGCATTTTTTAAAAATATTACACTAACCCAGGGACAAATATGTTTGGGACAGTCTTTGGAAAAATAATTTGTATTTGTGGCAAGAATTGTATTGCCGCTTTAAACACGACATTTTCATAACGCGGAGACCTGATCTCGTGTGAAATTAACACGCTTTTAAAACTTGATTGCTCCTTTCAATTGAATTCTTTAATTTTGTCAGAAGTATACAGTACACATGTAACGTTGTGTAAACTCAGTTTCTCCGCGAGTGGTCTTCAAACTGTGGGTCTACACCCAAAGGGGGTGGTTCACAAGTGGCTCACAAGAATCTCTTCCATAACTGACTGCTTTTAATAAAAAAAATATATACACCGATCTGGCGTAGGGATGGGAGTGTGCCAACATTAATTCCACTCATTGTGACTCTGCGTAAAAAAGTTTGGAAATCTTTGGTCTATGCAGTGTGGATAGTGTTACTGGGCAGTTGCCAATGATGTGACCGGATTGGATGGCGCGGGGCTAACTGGGAAGTGTGGATGGTGAAACCTATATGATTGCATCTGTTGGTTTCCTTAAAGGGTGTGTATGGTGTGTGTGTGCGTTTATGGATGTTCATTTTGTAATGAATTATATTCTGGGCACTTCCCACTTTTTTGTTATAGGGGGTCCTATCTCGTACGGAAAGGAAATTTAAAAATACTATGCCGTGGAGATAGGCTTCCCAGGCTAGAGTCAGTGTACTGATACATTACACATATCAGTTTGTTTTCCCTGTAGCTTGTATTTATAAACTGACGTGAGAAAGGGTGGCGTCGCCTATCTCCACTGTATTGCATTTGGTTATTTTGTAATACCATCCATCGATGTTTCGATTGTGGGCAAATGTGTATTTTATTGCCATCTCTGAATGCGTACACAGAGTGTGCGTGCATATTTGTTCCTTGTGGTGTAGTGTGTGTTAAGGTTTTGTTACATTTCATTTTGCACATACATGTTTCATCCAATGTTTATCTAAACTTTTCTGAGCGAACCCACTATTTGTAACTATTTTTGAAGTGTGTACTGGTTAACACTCAGAAATGAGTCCATGTCGGATATGTTAAAAATGTAACTGTTGTGATGCGCCTTATCATGTGTACTGTGAATTCATCACTTCCGCACCTGTGTTCGAAGAAATGGAAAGACGACAACAAGATAAAATCACTTTGTGGTGTTTCCTGTGAGTCATGCACAGCTCAATTAACCTAACATAACTCATATTTCAATAATCAAAATGAATCTCATGGACGCTAATAGAAGTATATTTTTATAATCAGAAAAAATATGAATTCACAAGAGTCCTTGTTATTCACTATTCACAAGTGTGTTGATACTTTCGTAAAGCCTGTAGCCAACACATGTTTTGACCTGAGTGGTCTTTCTCATGGCTATTTCAGTATTGGTTAAGGTTGATAACCCTGCCCCTATGGGAGAGCAAGGCACAGAATGGCGTGGTGCACCAGATGAGCATGAGAGCAAATGGAAGGGGTAGGATGAGGATAAAAAAGGATGGGAAGAATTGGGAAGTGTGGGTTGTTTGGTTGAGATCAAGGGAGGAGAAGCTGTATTTTTCTTTTTTTTGTATTTTTTATTTGTATACATTAGTCAATTAAAATGACTTAATATACATATTCAAAATTAATAACATCAAACAATGAAAAAGGTAATCAGATGAGCGGAAAAAGTAAAGAAAATTTGAAACCTACGAATTGATTACTTCAAAGAATCAATGGTACGAAAGATCAGTGATAAACCTCCTCAAGAATTATTAACACGTTATCATAAAATGTGGTAAAATAATAGATCTGACTTAAAAAATGTCCATACGCATACTTTCCCAAAACGGTAATAGGTGTTAAGGTGGCAATATCATTAGTGAAAGCCATAAGGGTTGAGGTACACATAGAGACAAGACTTGTGCATTCAACCAATAGGTGTTTGTGAACTGAGAGACCAGGCAGAGGAAGGACGATGGAGTGTAGTGTGGAAGAGACTAAAAGAGAGTGTGCGCAAGGTGATGTATTGGTTGGTGAGAGAAAGTGGTAATTGAGTCTGAGTGTGGGTGTATGATGAGTAAGGCGAATGGGGGATTAAGTGGGAGTGTAGGGTAGTAAGCCAGACAGACCGAGAAGGAGGATAAGGATAGTGAAATGAGGGTGGCTGTAAGAGAAGGAGGGATGAAGAGTAGTGGTAGTAGAGAGTAGTGGAAGTGGTGAGTAGATAGTATAGAGAGTATGAGTAGACATGTGGTGGAATAACATTGGAGGAACAGAGAGAACAGAGTGGAGAGTGAGAAAATAGAGAATGGGAGAAAGAGAAGGGAGGAGAGTAGAAGAAAGTGAAAGGAAGGACAGTTCCTTAGGATAATGAGTATGAGAGCGTCAGAGGGATAAGATCGAGTGAGATCTGGAGTGTATGGAGGCACCAGTTCATGTTAGCATTCAGGTACGAATACACCTAGAAGATCCCGGAAGGAGCCAGGTGGATATGGTGGTTGCATTTAGTCCCTCGCCTCTAGCCAGCAAGAGTTTATATATTAGGGATTACTGGTCGCTTGTGACCGTCTTGTGAATTAAAGAAGTCTATGCTAGGGTGGAGGTAGTTCTGGGGAAGATAAGGTAGGGGGGATGGCCCTTTGTTGGATCCCCTTCAAATTCCTACTGAGACTCCTGGAACTATCTTTGGAAGTTAGTGTGCTCTTGAGGCCACCTGCATGACAGATCAACGCCACCTTACTACCACTCAGAATTCAGCATTAAATCTGTTGACCGAGAGGTGATGACAGTGAATGAGTTTGATAGTAAATCCCAAAAGAAATCACTGAATTACCACCATGCAGGTAATAAAGCCCAACGTGTCCTGCTGCCCACATGCTCTGTGAGGCTGTTATGTGCATTTGGAAGGACACAGGAACTTTCTGGTTGGTTTCTATATGCTTCCCTCTCATCTAAGGTCATCCGCAAAACCCCCCATTTTTTATCAATACAGTAACTATGGTTACTCTATTGCATGCTAAATTTGTTATACGTTAGTTTGCATTATGTTGCACAACTTGCTAAGCATGTAAAAGCCAAGGGCCTGATTCATGGAAGTGTTTTATAATGGCGCAATCCCATAGGAAAACGTTCCATGAATCAGGCCCCAAATGTTAACTCTCAGCACTATCTGTGAACTCAGACCTGATAAATGGTCATGTTATAGGATGATAATTTCTGCGAGTAACGTGTCCTTACCTGTCTCCTCATTAGGGCTACCTGGTGAGTCAATGTCATGAGCGGCACCTTACACCACTCCTGGGTTTTCTTTTACCTTAGTTTTACTTCAGTCCATTTTATTCAATTGAATTCCTTCAACGCCCAGCAGTCATCAATGGTGAAGTGAAAGCCTGGTGCTAATCAGATCCCATTTCCATAATACTACAGGCTGAAATGTAGAGTGCAAACATGTATCTCTGCTGAGAGTGTCTATAGACACCCATCAGCAGCCACCTTGCAGTTTAGGAACATTGGAGTTTTAGATTGGCACGTGCATTCCTGCCAACATACTGATTATCGCCTGCCTGCTCTTCACACGATTTGAGCCCATCACCCCTTTAGGACTGCATTTTATCACTGACCGACTCGATTTGACATTTGCAACAAATGACTCAAAATCTCTCAATGCTGATTCCCCACATTTTATCGCACCTAGGAGTCTATCTTGATGCTGTCAAAACCCAAGCAAAAGACTGGATTTTATACGATTTGAAGTGGTCCTGTTCCCATGGCCTGCCTTAAAGGGCCATAGCGGGATTTATGAGCCCACTCCTTACTTTTTAAAGACCCTCTTGATTGGACTGTGCTTTGCAGCTCTCATTATTTCTGTTGAGCCCCTGTCTATAGCCCCACAATGCCCCCTATCATTATAAAGTTTGCATACTCTGTGTCTTCCCTTAAAGGGGGGTGGGTCACATTGTTTTTGATTACTGTTTTTGCATTTTTAGTTAATCAAAGTTTCCTATTTTTATAAAATCGGGGATGGACCCTCTTTTATTTTGGTACCACAGTACCATTGTTGTTTGGTCTACTTCTGTGCTAGCTCACAACCCACTTGAAGAGTACAACCTGACAATGGAGCACTTTACCATAAAAGGTGAATGCGGCGTACCTATCTACTGTGCCTGTTCCACCCTTTATGATTGGGAGCACTGCTGGTTTATTATGAGGTTTATCCATTACGCATCCCTGTACTACTGCAGAGCAGTAGCCATTCCGTCACAGCTAACCATCAAAACATGAATTGGTGACACAGTAATTGAAAAAGTGACATTAGAATGTGGGTCTTCGACTGCCAGGACATATTTTGTGTCAATGACTTCTAGAGCTAACAGGGAAGACTTCTCTGAGCGACATTGTAGTGAGGAATGATAATGGTCCTGCCCCAGAGCCCGCTGTCATGCAAGTGATAAAGGAACTAAGTACATGGGTGGCCTTTGGGTTTGCCAATTGACTCTGTGCCATGAGGGACACCATGCAACAATCCTGGGATTTTGTTTTACCTTAGTTTCATCTTATTAAGTTGAAGAGATCCAACATTACAATTGTCAGCAGCAAATTGATGGAGAAGTGAAAGCATGGTGTTCCTCCTGATATGGAGTCATCTGGCAACCCTAGATGGCGTGCGGAGAAGACATGGGTGTAATTTTTTGTCCCCCCCCCAACTTTCATGGCACACCATGTTTTCCCCATTCATTTGGCTGGTGTACCTTTTCTTCAGATGTCATGTCCCCCACAACATTTTCAGCAAAGTTACTCCACTGGGAGAAGAACCTGCAAAGACGTTTAAGAATAGTGGACGCTACCGCTGAGGACACGGCGCCGCTCAGTGATCTGCTCTGCTATGCTAATAGGACTTGCTTGGCTCTTTGCAGAAGAAAAAAGTTACTTCATGAAACTGGGTTTTCATACTGATGGCATCCTATACATAGCTCTCAAGCATGTGAGTCGCAAAGGCGGGGGAAAACACCAGATTTAGTTTAGATTTAGATTTAGCGGGTGAGAGCCCATTGACATGAATGGGCGCGCAGGAGGTCTGGCGCGTCAGTCAGCTGTTTCCGAGGCGGGTGACACCCGTCAATAGCGTGTGAGTTGAGAGCTATGCCTATGTCGGTGTCTTCACTGTATGCTCCAGAATACTCCAGCCAGATTCCTGCTGGCCCGAGAACATGGCGTCACGGTATTACCTCAGACTGCATTTCTTTCACTGAGGGTAGTGGGGTGTGCGGAGGCGGAGGGAACGCCAAGCGCAGTCTACTAGGCCATCTGGGCCCCTAGCATGCGCTTGTTAGTGATAGTGGTGGGGGCTGGTATATTAGCCTGGGACATCACGGGAGGCCTGCAGGAGATGCTTTGTTTACGAGCACCATATGGCCGCGAGCCAGTGTGCTAATCTTGATTGCCGCTGAAGTGGCTCTAATCATCTCTATGAGGCTGCATCGGCTCTTATGTTGTTTGTTCAAGCTGGTAGTTTAGGCCATGTTGTGTACAGGATATTTGTAGTCATAATTTCTCTGAACAGGTTAAGGCAAACAATACAAGAATCAGCATATTAATGTGCTATGCTTCAAATTAGAATTATAAACACACTTCCCTCATTGGAGGCCTCGGCTGCTAGGAAGGAGCCAGCTGTTTAATAATGAGACCATTATTTTGAGCGAGCGATCAAAGTAAAATAAATTATCACGTTTTCAGTGGAGGGGAAAAACCCTGTGATGTGCAGTAGGCAAACTTTGTGAAAGTGCTGCTGGCGGAATCTGACATCAGCGGTTTCTGTCTATTCCCAAAATGCGGAAGTATGTGACGAGGTGGCAGCTTCTGCTGATGCCCCTGCCATGACTTGGCAGCCAGCACCACATGCCTGCAGTAGGAATCCGCCCGCGCGCAGCGGAATGTTAGTGCAATGTGTTACAGCAGATTGTTGGCCACTGGCCCTGTGCTGGTGGGCAACCGGATTCAAGTGTTCCTTTCTGCTAATGGGAGAAAAAGCGGCTGGAATACTCTGTTAGCCAGACGAACAGTACGGCTTGTTGTTAAACTAAAAAGAAAACCACAACACAGGATCTTGCACAGATTACATACAGAATACTGTACCGGCCATAAGAGAGTTGGGGTATCAGCCCCACTCCCGTAGAACATGTAAGAATGTTCCTTCCTTTGGACTGGTCAGCTGAGAAAACATACATGTGGCCTTTCTGGCCCTGAATGACATGTCTGCCTGCTTCCTTTCCCCTGTTACCTGCTTATCATATCTCCACAAGACACTTAGCACTTCCCCCCTTGCCCCTCCCTTCTGCACATAACCAATTCAAAAGTGCCCAGTTGACAGTGAAAAGTCAGCCTTTCTCTTTTCACCCCCTCCTTTTCTCTGTGGGTGCTACAGAATGTTTAGCCTATAGCGGACACCTTATGAAAACACAATTAAATGCAACATGATTAAAATAAAGTGTATGCATTTCAAGGGTATTAAAAGTCACCAAGTACTTCTTTGTCATAAAGAGCACAAGTCTACAGGCCGAATGATTTAAACATCACAGAACTCAAAGGTGACTTTTAACATGCCAATAATATACATGTATGGGTATTTCTCATATGTCTTAAATAAGGGAGACATTCATGATGAACCTAGCATGCATACTGACACACAGGCCCTGAAGAGTCCCTATGCCCCTGGCCCTCACATCCAGAAAATGCATCCACCACCCAAAGCCTTCGAGGTGACCCAGTCATACATGTTTTCTGTGGTGACAATTAATACAGAAAACAGGATCTCTTATGCATATGAACAAGAATTGTTGACAGAAATATCTGTATGCAGCCAGTGATATGATCTAGAATGAACATATTTCTTAGATTCCTCTGCAAACCTATAGATACAACGGATGCACTTTAATTGATCTGATTCAATAACACAACACCCTTGAACTTCAGTGAATGTGGGTAGTGATGATCATCTTAACTCGGCACCCCCATAATATTCCCTATGATGTCTTTATGTATTTCATTGTGAATCCCTTCTGTGGTATCGTGCATGTGCTCATGGGCTTTGCAATGGGGGGATGCTGCAGTAAGATGGTAATCATTTCCCAGACCACTGAATTTCAAGAGTTTTGTTGCATTGAATCAGATCACCTTAACACTCTCCTAACTAAATTGTTTTCACTGAATTTCAAGGCTTTTTTTATACTATAGTTTCCTTGTGGCATACAAGCCATATCCTTCCCACTATGGCCAGTGTACATCTTGCACCAATGATTTTGAAAGTGTGAAGGCTACTGGCCATGGCCAGAGGATCCAGCGTTACAGTCGAGGCCTATAACCCCTTAGCCCTTTGGCCATTTCTAGGGTCCCACTAGTCTGTCTCGGACTTGCTCAAAGTCCCTGTTGCCCCACATTTAAAAAAAATACAAAGAGCTTAGCTGGCATCCCCAGTGTGCACTGACCATGACCTTAAGCCATGCCCATTGTCCATGTTGTCCCAAATATTAAAAACATAGCTCTGAGGAGAAAATGCAGCTCCCGAGTGACAGAGATGGAGAGGCCATGCTAGGCCCCTATTGTGAGAGTGAAGCCGGCTAATATGGAGATCCACTGAAAGATAAAAGCCAGTACGAAACTGTGATTTCCAACATACTGCCTAGTGAAATGGAAAGAAATGGGCCTAGCCAACTCTACTAAAATGGACAGGTGGGCAAGTGGAGGGGAGTCTACCTGAGAGCTTAAAACTGATGGATATGCCCAATGAATGGGAAATAACGTGGTGCTGCAGATGCTGACTTCATGTAAAATGGGAAAAGGCACCTTTTTGGCGGATTCAAAACTGCAGCAGTACACATGGGAAAGGATACATTGAAATGATAGGCATGTGAAAAATATCAGGGAGGAATTGTGCCTTACATTTATAAACTGAAGCCAAGTGACATATTTGGGAGAAAGACACTTACTTTTCATAAATAAACAGACATTCAAATGTAAAGGCCCATTTGTGACTGTGGCCTATGTGTGAATAATACCTAAAGTGAACTTGTATCTGTCCAAATCGTATGTCAAGGAAGATTGTAGTTTAAACAACATGCACAGATATAATGCTAAAATGTTAGATGTAAGCACATCTTATGGATTTAAAGCTGTATTTTCAGAAGTATGGATTCATCTGTTTTCCCCACTGAACCGAAAGTTCTGTTCCATTGAAACCATTAACTTAAGACTTGGGCTGGGTCCACCAGGAAAAGCAGGCATGGTTCAGTTAGAAATACAAAGAAATAGCAGAGAATTAGATCAAAATTGTGGGAGTTGTATATAACACAGCCAGCAGAAATAACCTTTAAAGTCAGGTCTCCCCAGTAATCTTTTTAGAGGTGACTCGGCCTCAAGAAATGGCTCCAGAGCCACTAATGGATGATCAAACATTGTGTATGAAACAGACATCGCTAATAAGGAGATGTTCGTGTCAGGTGACAATGGAGAAATTAAATTTAGGAATAGGTGGGGGCTATGTGAAACTGAGGGGCATATATGAAGCACTGCCATTGATTAACATTGGACTCTTTTTCCTGAATAAAAAGAGAATCTTATGTCCCAGTGAGCTCACCCTGGACTCATAGTAAAGGGGATACGAAGCCTGTTGGTATCATACAACTTGAGTTATGAAGAAAATTATGATTCCATCCGTCTCATAATTCTGAGGAATGGAAATTTGGTGTGGTGATAGATTATGGAAGTAAGGTTTGAATCATGAAGCGTCAGAGCTGTGACTATTTTGGCTCAGGAGTAAATTGATAAAAATGGGAGCTCCTCCGAGGAAGGGCGTACTGAGATATGATTCGTATTTTCTGACTCATCATAAAATACAGAACTCTTTAGGGTAGCTGTCATGTTGTTAGATTTGTAGGAACACTAAAAGTTAAACCCACTTGTCATTTCGGGATGATTAATCTTTCTCCTCCCTCAGCCTCCATCATTTACACCTCCCAACTCCGTGTCCTATCAGCAGGCAGTGGGGATATTGGGGAGACGGAGAGAGCTGGACAATCTGTAGCGTGGGAATTATGATAATAATAGAGTGTCACCAGCCCTGTAAGAGATCGGTTTTCCATCTGAGAGGGAGCTTCTGATCTTTCTTTGACTTTTTGACTCTTGGGACCTTTCTTTGGACTTTTGATTTTTCCCTTGACTTTTTCACCTTACCGCTGAAGGTAGTCTACTTCTGGACTCTTGCAAGGAACAACTAGCAGAGAGACAGGAGCTACCAAGGATGTAAAAATTGTATGGGAGACAGAGACTGGGAAAACTAGAAGCTAGCTGGAGCTGCCATTTGAGGAGCCAGAGGAAGTATGGGGACTACCCTTGACAAAAGCCTTTGACCAGATCTGTGCTGTCCTCAAAGGAGCCCTGATGTTTGCGTGGATGCCACATAAACAAGGCCTCCCATGTAAGTAGATTAATCCAAATGCCAACAATAGTGTGGGGGGAATCTGCCAGCCTTAATCTCCATCTCAGAAAGCGCGTAGGCGGGTGGAACTGGGGAGACCCATGGCACATTTTATTAAATCTAACTCAAATTAATTCCATTGTAGAAAATCACCCTATCCATTTAAATTGAATGGTGCTGAGAACTGCTTGCCTTAATTCTTTCCATTAAATTGTGGAAAGGGGGGAGCTGTCTAGATCCTTAGCGCATTGAATTGAAGTTAATTCAATTAATTCCCATATAGAAAATAATGGGATGAGTGTTGTTAGAGTTTGAATCTAACAAAGTTCATGCCCAGTGTGTTAAAGCCAGTCTAGACAATAAAGTACCTGGGTGACTCTACCTTTCTGAAACCCCTGTGTTTGGTACAGAAGGGGGGTGTCCATAATCCCAAAATAAATACCCCTAAAACACTGCCATTCAAGTGAATGTTGAGTGCACAAAACAACATTTCCCATTTATTTACTTGCATCCCAAAACGATTTCCCCAAGGACCTGCATTTTATGCAAATAAAAAGGCCAAAACGATTTTCCCATTGAGTTACTTTCCTAAACTTTGCCTTTCAAATTAAAAACCCCAAACAATTTTTTCATTGTGTCTATTTTTCAAACCCTGCCTTTTTAATAAAAAGACAACATGATTTTGCTTCTGTATTCCGACTCTCTGTACCTTGCCTTCAAATTAAGGAGTTATATATAACTGATGCATGGGGGAGGGGGTTGCTGAGAGAGAAGAGCTTTGTGATAACCCAAGCAATCACTGGGGTTTGGGGGGTTCAATTTTCATAATTGTTAATGTGCAAGAAATCCTCTTTGTGTTTTGATGTAAAGTCTTAAAATGTAATCTGTGTGTTGTAGTATCTGTAAGTTCATTAGAAATACAAGTCAGTCAATTGGTGCAAGTAATTTGAAATTGTGATATTGTGTTGTGCCACATCGTTGGTGGCTGATGTTTTGGTTGCTTTCTTGTTATTTGTCAAACCTTAAATAAATATATATTTTTACTATACACCGGCCTGGTTCCTAGCTCATTGGTGGTGCGGGGGCTATTTGCTGGGGGGGGTGTGAGATAGGTTGGAGGCTTTACTAAAGTTGAATCTGGATAAGCGCTTTGGGTGCACGCCACCTTGCCTGGGGTGAAAAGGAACTCCCTGAGTTGAGAGTGACCGCCTAATAAAGTGTGACAAAGCCGACATACGCACTGTCCATGTCGACAGTACATGTTGCACCAATCATTTCCAAAGACCCATTGCCCTCTGCCTACTAGATGTGATCTGTACAGGTGTAAAAGCCTATCGCAGTGACCCCCTTCCTATTCCTACAATAATTTCCTGAAAATCATTACAGAGTATGTCGATTCTAGCCTGATGTAAATGTACCCCGTTTTCTCCTTCAAATAGCATTTTGAGCACTTTTCATTTTTGTATTCACCAGGAGTCCAAGAGGGAATCACTCACATGAAAAATGCAGCTTTTTCTTTCTGACAAGTATATCAGCCTCTCATCTGCAAAGCACCATGGGAGCCATATAAGGTTTCTTTAGGAGCAGGTGGCACCTGCTCCTCTGTTGAATATTTTAACAACTACTGGAAGATCTCACCAAACTACCAAATGGCACATCTGTGAAGCTTTGTGTAATTCCGTCCTGTGTTTTCCCCCTTACGATTGTTCAATTGATGCACTTTTTCACTATGTGAAAATGAATGGGAGTCGGCCGAAAACAGTATTTTTGGGTAATCATGTTTAACTTTTTAACACATTTTCCACAAGATTTCCAGTTTGAGGGAGCCTGGAACAAAATGTTTCTTTTTAAAAATGACATCCAAATCCATCCAGCGAGTCAAAACTTATCATCAATAGAATTTTGGTAAAAGTCTATGTACACAACTTTACCTTAACTATAGGTTGGCAACCATTTGTTACAGATTGGTGATGATATATGTGATGTCATCAATGTTGCAATTTACAATGCCATCTTTGAGGTGCTAGGTGTTAGTCTGAGCATTGCATGGTGGGGCACGAGTTATGGTAGCATAGTTTAAAATAAGTGGAACATTTATTTGCTTTTTTGATTTTGTGCTACAATCATAATGCCCCATAACAGCATTTTCTCTGCAAATCACTTGCTATATAAATATATATATATATATATATATATATATATATATATATATATATATATATTCACTGAAAAAACATATGTTAAAGGGACTTTATGGTTTAGCTGCACTAATACCTTCTTCTGGTCCCCATTTTTCTTGCACAAACGTTGTTCTCTGGAACGCTCGATCTCTCACTAAAAAATCACATTTTATTCCTGACATGATTTTGTGTTTAAATCTACACTTCTTGTGTATTACAGAGAGTTGGCTCTCTTCTTTCAAAACTGCAATACCTGTTTCTCTGTGGACATCTGACACTGCCTTCACACACCTACCTCGACTTTTGGGCCATGGAGGAGGCACCGGTATTCTTTATTGATCATCTTCTATTTCCCATTCTACTTCTCATTCTTTCACTGCCTCCACTTCTTTTGAATATTCTCTTTCTACTTTTTCCAAGCCTTGCTCAGTGACCTCCCTTTTAATGTGTAGTCCTTCTGGTCCTCTTACCACCTTTCGTGATGATATTGATGCACTATTCAATGCTTTTTACCTTGTTTTAAATATTTTATACTGCTAGGTAATTTTAATCTTCATTTTCCTTCTACTCATGTGTGTGCGGTCAGAAATGTCAGGCGGACAACTTTGTAAAGGTTTTTCAAAAGATGCCATTTTATTAATTGAAAAGGTTGGATAAACACCTCACTATCCCTACTCTGATGAGGATTTCCCTGCCTAAAACAAACTAAGGAAAACACAGTAACAAAAGGTTTCTGTCCCTCACACCTCAGTTAAATTCACAATATGATAACGGTCGCTTCTTATAATCTGGGTGAATTTTCCTTCCCCCGATTCCAGCAGGAATCGGTTCAACAGTTCCAAAAAAATAAGGAAATATTTTCTTTTATCAAAGTTCAAATGCAGTTCTTTTGGTTTCCACCTAGCACAAAAGCTTCTACCTCTTCAGGATCATTCAACAAGATATCTTTCTCTTCCACTTGAACAACAAGGAAAACAAGCTTCCTCGCATAAACCCAGAACGATTCCTGAATTCAGTAGAATGAAGATAAATTATCTTTGTTAGAAACTTTCTTCAACCACCTGTTTGTTTAGAAACAATTATACACTTCTGCAGCAGTTTACACAACACTTTCTTTAGCAATGAACTTTTGTCAGGATGATTCATGAACACCACTTCATAGTACTTCATCAACTTCCACCTGGTCTACTTCCAAGCCAGGTCTACTGCTTCAATTACACCCAGTTTACTCCCATGCCAGGCATACTACTTCAAAAGTTCTCTGTTCAGTTATACTACCCTGCCCGAACATGATAAAGAGTTAGTACAAACCCTGACCTGGTATACTCCCCTGCCAGGTCAGGAAATTATGAACAACAAGTGCTTCTGTGGTTAAGATCAGCTTACAACAACTTCACAATATCTTCTGCTTCACAACACCACGTTTTGGAATTTCTTCAGGGAAGACAAGATTCACATTTGTGCTCTCTACTATTCTCTACTTCATATGTCAGCGCAAACCAAGCCCCCTGAGACATTAGCCTCTACCATTAAAGGAGCCTTAATAAACGCAAGATCTGTCGTTGCTCATGCAACATACATAGCAGACCTAATCATAGATAACGAACTTGATTTCCTAGCAATATACGAAACCTGGCTTCATGCTGCCGCAGGGCCTTCCTTAATGTTAGCCATACCTGACTCCTATACCATTATTCGAGCAGATAGGCAAACCTCTAAGTGGGGGAGGAGTTGCCTTCATATCTCGGGCTAACCTGACACTCAGACTTTCCCCCTCCCCCACTCTCAACTCCTGTGAACTTCTCACAGCAAAAAAAACAACCTCCCTCTCCAGCACCATTACTCTCCACCTCATATACAGGCCTCTTGGACCACCTGGAGACTTTGAGGAGGACATTATCACACTGCTCTCAGACAATACCTAACCATCACCTCATATTCTAGTCCTAGGCAACTTTAACTTAGGCCATCCCGGCCCTAATGACCTGGCTGCTAAATCCTTGGAAGATGCCCTGAGCGAACTGAATGTCACACAAAGAATTAACCAACCTACACATGCAAAAGGAAGAACGCTAGACTGGCTGGCCGACCACAATTGCGCCACCTCTATATCTGTCATCAAACCTGTGTCCTGAACTGACCACTCTTTGATCACTTTCACGGTCAACTCCACAAAAGTAAACCAAAAGCACATCTCAACACGTGGTTCACCCCACATTTAAAAACTCTTAGATCTGAAAAAAGGAAATATAAAATCACCTGGAAAAACCTACCTACCAAAGAGAACGAAGACAAAGTCACCAAAATCTCCTCTCTATACAAAGCAGAGATCATTAAAACTAAACTCGAAACCTATAACGACAGGATTCTAAATGCAAGTTCCAGCATGAAGGAACTATTCAGAATTCTCAGAGAGTTAGAATCACCTACAGTCCCTGATGACTCTCACCCCAAAATCAAAGACTGGTGCACTGGCATCCAAAGCGCCTTAGCCAATAAAATTGTCACTCTGCATAACAAAATTGCCACTAAACGACTGAACATCAACCGCACTGAGACCACTAAGAAACCGGAAAAACCTTTAGCCCCAACTCCCTATTAGAATTTAAATTCTACCCAGTCACCACATCAGAAGTTGTACAAATGATAGCTTCTTTAAAACCCTCTCGTTGCAAAGGCGACATTTGCCCGGCACAAATTATAAAAGATGATGCGAGGGATCTCGGCCCTTCATCATGAGGATAATAAACGCCTCCTTCAAATCATGTCAGGTCCCTACTAACCTGAAAGACGCCTGGGTTCTCCCGTTATTAAAAAAAGTTTCGCTCGACTCCACTATCCCAACCAACTACAGACCGATAATGACAGTCCGTTTTTTACTGAAAATTATCGACAGGTCAGCGTACATCCAAATCCAGACTTACCTTGAGACTAATAATCTCCTAGGGTTCAAACAGTCTGGTTCAGACCCCTTCACGGAACTGAAACAGCCTTAATTGACTTGAAAACTCAAATTGACCTTTTGAAAGACAACAGACAATGCGCTCTACTCCTTCTGCTAGACCTCTCTGCCGCCTTTGACTTGGTAGACCATAACATACTCTGCAAACACCTCTCCTCACCGGCCAATTTTTCACAAGAAGCCTCTAATTAGAACAAGTCATTCCTAAATAACAGAACAATGAGGGTTTTTCCCCCCAACAGACTCGGCTGACCCCATTCCCATTACTTGCGGAGTGCAACAAGGTTCTTGTGTTTCCCCCACTCTATACAATGTATTCACTAAACCCCTGTTCGACATATTGGACCACCTGGGTGTCATCTACACCAACTATGCAGATGACACCCAGATACTGATACCACTATCAGGCGACTACAACACTGACAACGCCCAATTTAACAAAATCTACCTTGTCATTCAAGCCTGGATGGCCACCCACAGCCTTTGCTTGAATGATGAGAAGACCGAAATTCTCATCCTAGGTGCCTCTTCACACCTCAATAAACTTAACACTAAATACGTGTCCTTCAACATAGATGGCAATATAATTAAATCTGCCAAAGAAACCAAACATTAGGCTTTTATATCGACTCCACTTTGAGTTTGAAGAAATAAGTTAACGCCACTGCCTCGGCTAAAGCCTACACTTGCAAGCTCATTAATGCCTGCAAAGCCTACCTATCTACAAACAGCTGTATAACACTAGCTCAAGCACTAATCCAGTCTAAACTCGATTACTGCAATGCTCTATATGCAGGAGCTAACAAACAAGTGCCAAACAAACTGCAAACTTAACAAAACAATGCCCTGAGAACAGCTCTGAGTATTCCAAGGAAAGACCCATCTCTGAAATAAGACGGAGCTACAAATGGCTATCAATCCAAGATCGAATCTACCTCAAACTGATCTGCATTTCACACAAATGTCTCAATAACGCCACCCCACTATACCTGAACGACAAAGTGATCTGCAAAACCTCTTCCCGACCCACCAGATCAGTCAACTCCTGCTGTATCATCACCCCTCGCTTTAACCTAAAAAGAGCTGGTGCCTCTAACTTCACGGTTCAAGCAGCCACAGTGTGGAATGCCCTCCCAAGTAATTTAAGAACAGACCAAACCTTCCACATCTTCAGATTCGACACAAAAAAGTGGCTCCTCGCAAATGTCTTGTCTGTCTTGAGTGCCCGGGTTTGGTAACTCTGCTATTCCATGACCATTACGTCTGTACCTCCGACTGCCACTGACCTGTATGTTATTTATGTGTGTTGTGCTTGCCTTGGTTATTGAAAATTACTGTCATTTATCCCTGTACATCTCATGCCTGTCTACCTATTTTTGTATATGTATTCCAAGCTGTCTTGTAATGCGCCCAGTTACCTCAGAGGCTGGAGCGCTCTATAAATATTAAACAAACAAACAAACAGACTTTTGTGATTTCCAAAACCTTTGTAACTTATGGTCCACTAATTCTGAATCTCCTTTCTCAGAAGGACAACCTTCTTGCCATTCTTGTTTCCCCACTTCTTCTTAACCAAATACTGACAGTAATACGGTCTGACTTTATCTCTTCTCTGGCTTTGTCAATGTGGGTTTTCACCAATTTCAGTTATGCACTTATTTAAACATGGGCAACAAGCTTTACAAATGGTTGGACTCGTATTTGCCCCCTCTAGACTTTGGCAATATGAGTTAGTTTTGAATTTATTTATTTTATTTATATTGCAGCTTATATAACGCGCCAAGCCCGTAGGCATCTGGGCACTTTCTTACAGAAGAGGTATGTTACAGTCGCAATTGTTACACATAATATATATACAAGACAGACATGATGCATTGTATTAGCAGAGCAGATAAGAAATGGAGCAGACAATATTTGCAGTCTTTAAATGGGAGGGGGCAGTGGCATGGTTGTGCGAATGAAGCCTAATCTCTGGATGTTGGAGGGGTGCATTAGTTACCAATCCTTTGGTAACTAATGCTCTAATTGCCTTGCTTTCACTTTCTTTTGGCTTGGGCAATGGTGGTTTGTATCATGGTTTAGATGTATTGTCACCTCTTGTTGCTGGCTTTCAAACAACCCTGCAAGCTTAAAAACACAGGAATGATGTTTTACAAAGTAATGCTTTCTCTGCTTCCTGACAGTTCTGTGTTCAAAATCACTTTTTTTAGTGGGCTTACCTCGACATGTATGCTTTCTGTTGGTAAAGTGCCTCTTCTGACTCGGCGAGTGGTCATGTAGCGCTCTGCTGTCACAATGGCTAGGTCAACTCATTGGGTATGGTATGCGCGTCTGTTTCCCTCGCTGCTCTCAGGTCCTCTGCTTTAGTTGCTTCTAGTGCTCCAGCAATCTGTCTCTTGCAACCTGCCACTGGCCACACCACTCACACACTGAAATTCCTCTGCTCACAGGCTCTCTGGTGCTCACCTGCCACTGGAGACTGTCTTGTTGTGGGAGTAGCCTTTTAAACGTACACTTCCCGAAGCAACAGGAATCAGTAATTCATTTGAACGTTCGACCAGTTAAACAGTACTTCAACTATGTAATAGTCCAGTTGATGGTGAGGGCTTCCAATTCTAGAGTAGCGCCATTCTTTTCGCGGGCAAATAGCTTCCTACTAATACAGATTATAGGAGGTTCTATGCTGTCATGACTTTGAGATACTACGGCCCAAAGACAAATATGTGAAGCGTCAGTCTGTAAAATAAATGGTCTATTGAAGTCTGCCAACTTCAAAATAGGTTCACTACACAGAATTTGTTTTAACTGATCAAAACAAGTTTGCCTTCCGGACGCCACCTACGTTTTTGTGGTTCTACTTTTTTATTGATATATAAGTGAGGGGCAGAAATGGAAGAACAATGTTGAATGAATCTGAGATAGTAACCGACTAGGCCTAAAAGGCTTGCACCTCCTTTTTACTCTTTGGAGATGGAGGTTCTATAAGAGCTTTGACCTTTTCCGTATGAGGTTGAATGAATCCATTCCCTACAAAGAACCCCAAGTATTGTACAGCAGATCTAGCTAAATTACATTTCTTTGGGTTTTCTGTGAGTCCAGATTTCCTCAATGACTTGGTATACATGTGACATAGGTTCAGACCAGGTTTTACTATGGATGATAATGTCATCAATGATGAAAAAGGTCTCAAAACCCGGTCCATTAGTCTTTGTGAAGTTACATGGGCTCCATGTAACTCAAAAGGCAGTACTTTGAATTGGAACAAACCAAGTAGGGTAGAAAAGACGGTCTTGGGCTTATCCCTTGGATTTACTGGTATTTGCCAATAACCTTTAGTTAGGTCAATGGGTGAAAGATGCACAGCATCCCCCAATCTGTCAATCAAATCATCTATCCTGGGAAATCAACACAGAGCTGCCTAGAATTATCTGGTTTTGCAACTAATAAAATAGGGGAAGACCATAGACTTTGGGATGGTCCAATAATGTCTGCTTTTATCATTGCCTCTATTTCTTCCTGGATAATGTTTTTTCTGCTCTCAGGGATTCTATGGTGTTTCTGGTGAACTACTTGTCGAGGGGCAGTGTGTATGTAATGATACACTCCTTTTACTCTTCCTGGTTTACACGCCAGGGAATTTCTGTAAAAGATCTAATAAATCTTGCTTATGATTCTGAGACAACTCAGTTGAAAATATCTGATTAGCACCACTTTCTTGTTAATATGACTGATTCATTTAATGGGTCTTCATTCCATTCCTCGAGTAAATTGATATGGTATATATGAGTTTTGAATTTTCAGTCAGGCTGAGAGACTTTATAATGATAAGATCCTATGTGCTCTAAAACCTCTTATTTTTGTCGTGATCTTCATGAATTTAATATTCTCCTGTTTCATTCTTCTTGCATTTCTTATCTTCCATCCCATTCAGCTTTTCTTGCTATTTTAATGGACGAGTCTGCTTCAGTCTTCTCCCCTTCTCCTTTTTCGTCCCTTGATGCACTATACCCTGTTTCTTAATTTTCTCTCACTTAAAAGCCCTCACAGCCCGGGTGTACTCCCCAGCCTCACTCTAGGGGAAGAGCACTTGGACACCTTGAGAGGCGTTGGTATAAGTCCTGTTCTGATGCTTATTGAGTGTTATTTTCATTTGCATATCTCTCCAGGACTGAAATCTCTGCACTGGCGTCCAGTGGTTGCGAGGATTAAGTTAAAAAACCCTCTATATTGTTCACAAGGCCTTCTGGGTTCTGGGGCCTCAATACCTTCAACTCTCTCTTCCTAAATATCTTCCTTTTTGAGCTCTTCGCTCATCCTCCTCCAACTCCCTTAGGGTCAGTTGCTTCTCCATGCAACAAATTGGTGGTAGATCTATTTCTTCGGCTGGGGCCCTCCCTCTGCAACAGCCTCCCTGCCTCCCTGAAACTTGAGGAGAACCATCTACGTTTCCAGAAGCACCTCAAAACCTTCCTCTTTGCTTCTGCTTTCTCTCCTCCTCTCCCCTGCCGAACTCCTGGCTGAAAAAACTGAAACTGCACTGGTTACCTGGCTACCCTACGATCATGGGCCCAGGTCCCCTCTCCCACCAGTTGCACACCTGTACTGCCTCCCTGGCATCCCCCACACTTGGTGACTGTTTTCTGTATCCCTACAGTCCCCCACCAGCAGTGGTCATCTGATGTCTGCCCTTACCGTTGCACTTGCCACCAGCTGGCCTTTATTATTCTATTTATTTTTACTGTCGATTTCATGTACTACACTTCCCCCTGCCCCTCCCCCTGCCCTTTTTGCACCCCCCCCTGCACTTGCGTGATCTCAATGCCACCTGGCCTAGTGAGATTGTTGTCTCTGTCTTCCCTCTCTTCCCCCTCCCTTGCTTCGTCACACCTCGAAACATTTGTTTATAGGCATGTTATAAATGCCATATCATATCATATCATATCATACTACACTCTCTACGATGAAGTATTTCTTTCTTCTAAGCGTACTTAATTTTCTGATCTCCTGCATTCTCAATCTTCTGATCCTCTACGTCTTTTCCAAGTGCTCTCTCATCTTTTTCCCATCTCTTGACCATTCTCTTCACTCGACACTAACTGCTCTCAATTTTTCTACCTACTATAATTCTACAGTGGACTGTCTTTGCGCAGCTACTGCTCTTACTTCCCTCCTTCCTTTTCATACTTCTCCTTCTCCTTCATCATCCCTGGTTATTTCTTCTTTCTCCCCCATTTCTAATCTGGATATTTGCCTGCTCCACTTGTGGGCTCACCCAACTGCTTCCTCCAATGATCCTGTATCTTCCACTCTCATTTAAAAAATCTATCCTTCTCGTAATTCCTATGTTTCTAGTCTTTTTAATATATCTCTTGTTACCTTTACTTTCCTGCTGTTATTCTTCCGATTTATATCCATCTTTACTCTCAAATTTTTGTCCTATCTCTCTTCTGCCTTATCATTCTAATCTACTAGAATGTCTTGTCTATTCTCAGGTCTCTTCTTTTGTCACCTTGAAGTCTATCGTTCCTTGCTCCAGTCTGGGTTTTGACCCCTTCACTGCTCTCCTTTCTGTCTGTGACTCACTGCTCTCACCTCGCTACTCAAATCACTCATCTATTATAGTTATTATCTTTCCAGCTTTTACTGTTCCAACTCTCACCTTCCTATTTCCCTTACTACCACTCACTTGCTTATATATTAAAATAATCTTTATACTCTGAGAAAATCTCTGTGACCTTTGTGCACATAACATTTGTCAAGAATAAGTATAAATGTCTACAACACATTGTGCTGTTAGTAGTGTGGATTCTTTCCCTTTGTTTAATACTGTATATTGCCCCCATTCCACGCTGGCCCAAAGTGGCAGCCATATGTTTTGTAATATTGTGACTCACACCGAGAGACGTCTTTATGGGAGGGCAAAAGGGACACTTGCCCCAGGCCCCAACCTTGGAGGGGGGCCCCACAAGGCTGCCATATCAAAAGAAATCACTTACATTGTTCACCAAACTTAAATAGCACCTTTTATGGCATGCTGCTGAGACTCTAAACCTATTTTGTATCTGTTGTTGACCGGTACATTCTGCTCGGCATTCTGTGTTCTCTTTGGCATACATAGCTGGTGAATTGACTACAGCAAAACTACTGTAGCATTCATCCTGTAGTGGAGGGGTTCTAGAGAGATGATAGTGGACCAGATATCACAGGCCTCTGGCAAGCATATTAAACTCCTGTAGCATTCATCCTGTAGTGGAGGGGTTCTAGAGAGATGATAGAGGACCAGATATCACAGGCCTCTGGCAAGCATATTAAACTACTGTAGCATTCATCCTGTAGTGGAAGGGGTTCTAGAGAGATGATAGAGGACCAGATATCACAGGCCTCTGGCAAGCATATTAAACTCCTGTAGCATTCATCCTGTAGTGGAGGGGTTCTAGAGAGATGATAGAGGACCAGATATCACAGGCCTCTGGCAAGCATATTAAACTCCTGTAGCATTCATCCTGTAGTGGAGGGGTTCTAGAGAGATGATAGTGGACCAGATATCACAGGCCTCTGGCAAGCATATTAAACTCCTGTAGCATTCATCCTGTAGTGGAGGGGTTCTAGAGAGATGATAGAGGACCAGATATCACAGGCCTCTGGCAAGCATATTAAACTCCTGTAGCATTCATCCTGTAGTGGAGGGGTTCTAGAGAGATGATAGAGGACCAGATATCACAGGCCTCTGGCAAGCATATTAAACTCCTGTAGCATTCATCCTGTAGTGGAGGGGTTCTAGAGAGATGATAGTGGACCAGATATCACAGGCCTCTGGCAAGCATATTAAACTCCTGTAGCATTCATCCTGTAGTGGAGGGGTTCTAGAGAGATGATAGAGGACCAGATATCACAGGCCTCTGGCAAGCATATTAAACTCCTGTAGCATTCATCCTGTAGTGGAGGGGTTCTAGAGAGATGATAGAGGACCAGATATCACAGGCCTCTGGCAAGCATATTAAACTACTGTAGCATTCATCCTGTAGTGGAGGGGTTCTAGAGAGATGATAGTGGACCAGATATCACAGGCCTCTGGCAAGCATATTGTAAGGTCTGCTTAGTTGACACAAAAAACGGCTTGCCCTATTGTACAATTCAAAGGTTTTTCTGTACGCCTATAAATAACAATTTCACAATCCTGTGTTTTTGGCGTTTAAAATACAAAATAAAAACCTGGATAAAATTCTATTAGGATCACAACAACTAAAATGCTGGTACATATATACATCCCTTGTTGATGGAGACAAAAAAAGCTGGAATGGGTCCCATTTTGCATAGTATGCTTCTATAACGTTTTGTTTTTAGAAATTGTCATGTTGAATTATGTGAATTGTGTACTTTTCAGGTCGGTTCTATAAAATGGGATGATTTTAGTACATGATAAGAACTGGAAAAGAAAATGCACAGTGCAGACATTACAGAGTGGGTGCAAATCCCAGCCTCACCTCTTAACCAACATGTGATCCTGGTCATCTCATTTAATTTCGTATTGCCTAACCTGTCAAAATTACCAGACCCGAAACCTTTGGAAATTGTCACGCTTCAGAGGGATTTTGTTCTCAGGGTTTCAGAGTCAAAAAAGCCTCACTCATGGTTTCACTGTTTATAGGGTTGCTTCTGCTGTAATAATAGTGAGGATTGATATATTGCACACCAGTGCTACTTTTCTCTCTAATTGCACACTTCTTGAAATCCATGTCCCTCTTCTAATCTCAGTATGCCTGAATATGGACTTGTTCCTGGTAGCTTCTAATCTTCATCCGCCAGCTATGCTATAGTATCTGTATCTTTCTCCTCGCTTTCAATTGGTTTGTGGTATCGATGTTTAAACCCTTTTGCATTATTTTAGGCAGCTAATCTGAGTCATCTGTCTATTCTGGATTATGTGCACCTTTTTCATATGGTCTGTGTTCAGCATTTATACAATAGCCGGTCTACCTTCCTTGTGCCTGCTATTGATGAAAAGTGTCCTCTACCTGTGGTAGAACACAAGCGTCCTTGTCGTTAACTGCTAATGTTGGCCTTGAAATGCTGCTTGTTTATCATTCAGATTAAAGCAAGAATGAAGAGGGTAGTGGGACAGAAAGGGAGTACCCATGATTATTTTGATCACCTCAAGGCAGCACATCAAGCTATGGGTTGTGAATACGATGAGGGTGGCGCAACCACATATTTTGGATCTTTTAATCCCTTTGGATTAGTGCGTCGGAGAAGTCTAGAAGATCAGGTACGTTTTGAGATTCACAGAAACTGCCTTCCGAATGCTATGTTACATTCACAGCTTGCTTGAACGTTCAGTCACAGCTGCATTAATTAAGTGTCTGTCTTTCTTTCTTCATGCAAGAATCAGGTGTTCAGAGATTTCATATGCGGGGAAACTCGAGGACAGTCACAGTAATCATTAGGCAAGCATTCAGGTGCTTGCAAAATGAACGCGAATCAAGGAAGCGCCTATGGGGCGTGATATACATAGTGCAGAGACTTTGAAACACTGCACTGACTCTTGTTATTACATCTGCAGGCTAATTCCAAGGCCATTTTGCTGCTATTGCCATTGTACATATTGGTTGCTGTTAAGACGGATTTCTGAACTCTGTCCTGGTGGCGCAGAAGTTCAGAAGGCCAACCTAATTACTTGGAACAGGGTAACCTCTAGACGAGCCAGACCAATCAAGGTAGCGATCGCGGCGGTCAAGACTAGGTCTCAAGAGGGGTGAGGGTGACTGAAAGCCCGCAATGAGCACACAAAGCAAGATCACTTACAAACTACTCCAAACAGTTGTTATATTAAAAATATATACACATTTATTCCAAGGCCTTTAAAAAAATGACCGTAGCGAGAAAATCACAATATAACGATAGTAAACCAACACATACCATATCAACACAATATATATACAAATACAACAAGTCTCAAGCGTTATATGCACGAAATGTGTAGTCCACCTAAAAGGGAGGGAAAACAGGCAGTGCGAAATAATGCTTAGACCCAGTTCGCCTTCAGAGGCACCTAACTAGATGGAAGTCCGAGCCCTGCGAAGAGTGGAGCCTTGTGCTCAAAAGTACCTGCACGCGCTGGTGCCAACGGGCAAAAGGAGAAGCTCTTCGAGGGAAATCAGGCAGTTCAGTTTAGTGCACAAAAGAAGAAGAACAAGTTCCGCGACTCAAGCGCAGCCTCCACAGTGGGCAGAAGCAGAGCGCGAGTACGGAAAAGGGTGCTGTTTGACAGAGCGGGGAACAGCAATGGGCTCCTGCAGGAGGGCGACCAGATCCTTGCTATGCTACTCACCGGTCCCCGATGCAAGCAGAGCCAGGCTTCTCCGCGTCAGTTTCAGCAGCTGGCAGGTTGAGAAGAGCAGGGAACGCCTCGTCGTCGTGTTGAGTAAAAAGACGTCCCAATCGAAGAAACCCGCACAGTTTGTTACCACAGCAGGGCAACGGAGCGGCCGTGTGTATATGAGCCAAATGTACACTACTCACTTCAGACCTGGGAACGCCAAGTGTACGAAGCGTGTGAGAGTGACAAGGACTCGAAATACTACACAACCTGGCGGCGGTTACAGAGCAAGGCTCCCGTGTAAGCTGGTCAGTCAGCTGGATGGCCCAGAGATGCTTCCGAAGGCTTACTGGCAGGAGATGGTGAAGATGCCGAGAATAGCTGTTCCCGCTATTCCAAGGGTCGAAGTACCAGTACAGGCCTTCTGGTTCGATCAAAGGTGAAAAGGGTTTCACAAGGCGACAGCAGTGCAGAGGAGAAGTCCTTCAGCGGGTCACCAGCGATTCCTCGGTCCAGCCTCGTGGTTGCAGGATACTTGGCTCCTGTATTCCTTCGTTCGTGAGAACTCAGGAGATTGACATGGTAGTGGTGTTTCCAGCCCCCTCTTATCCATGGTTCCCTTCGCGCCAAAACGGAGGGGACCCAATGGGAGATCCGCTCATCAACACTCACACCATTCGTGGACCAATCACGGACCACGGTGGTCCCAGGCATTCACACCACCCTAGACTCTCTGGCACCCAGGATGTGTATTGGGACCAGACATCCCAGCCCACATCCTGGAGGCACACACAAGACATGTAGAAGCCCGCGAAAGCATCCGTGTTTCGCGGGAAAGTACATGCCCAAATAAGGAAGGCCCCGGGTCGGTTCGACCTGGGGAAGGTGAAGGGAGCAAGACGGTCAGCGGACAGGACAAAGGAGCCTCGTGGTCTGGCCATTTTGGGAGCCAGGCCACCATTTTGGGTTAAGCGCGAGAAACGCGCTTAGAACGCCAAAAGGAGCTCAAAACACAAGAAACGATCGCTGCCACCATTCCCGTCCCTGAATCACTTGCACCGATCAGATACAATCCTAAACGAGTATCTAGGGCCTGTAGAAGGCTAGAGACCCAAGAGAGCTGTAACTTAGCTTACAGTGCCCTCTTGTGTCATGTTGCACGAAAGCCGCAACATGATAAAAGAAACTACGGGAAACAGCGTTCCCCGGTACTGACTGTCTTAAGGGCATGTCAGTTTCCCCGTAAGAAAGGAGCGAAAGCCCAGAGGAGTGCGGCAGAAGGCTGCACTTCTCTGGCAAAGTCAAGAACAAGGTGAAAAACAACAGCAAAAAGTTTAGGGGTTGCCACATGGAAGGAAAATTACCTACAATTACGAAATCTTTCTTAACACTCGCCCCTCCCAGACTATGGACAGGGGGAACTAATCCACCCCTGGATGAGTCTCTTGTTCAGGTCGGTTAAACATTCTGGACAACCCATCAGCATTGCTATGTTGGACACCTGGCCTATGCTCAATAGTGAAGTCGAAGCCTTGTAGACTTATGGACCACCTAAGCAACTTTGGATTCTCCCCATTCATGTTCATTAGCCACTTTAAGGGCTTATGGTCAGTTTGCACAGTGAAGTGGGTCCCATAGAGGTAGGGCCTCAGCTTCCTTAGGTCCCACACAACAGAGAAACATTCTTTCTCTACCGTGGACCATCTGAGCTCTCTGTCCTTAAGCTGGCGGCTAATAAAACCAATAGGGTGTTCCTTACCCTTCTCATCTACTTGTGATAGTACAGCTCCTATCCCAGTGTCAGAGGCGTCCGTCTGCACGATAAAAGGTCTTTGATAATCAGGGGACCTGAGGACAGGGGCCTGGCACAAGGAGTCTTTTAAGCCATTGAAGGCCTTCTCACACTCGTCGGTCCAAGTTACCTTCTTGGGTTTCTTCGGAGTTGTGAGGGCAGTCAGAGGGGCAGCTATGGTGCCATAGTCTGCCACAAAATTGCGGTAATACCCCGTGAGTCCTAAGAAGGCTCTCACTTGGGTTTGTGTAGTGGGGTAGGCCAGTCTTGTACTGCTTGTACTTTACTGGGAAGAGGCTGTATCCTCCCTCCACCTACTTCATGTCCAAGGTAAACCACTGAGCCTTGTCCAATCTGGCATTTACTAGCCTTTATGGTCAGGTGTGCTTTCTGAAGAGCCTGGAGCACAACCCCGAGGTGTTTCACATGGTCTTCCCAGGTGGCACTGAAAACTGCTATATCGTCCAGATATGCAAGACAGAATTCGTCCAACCCATTCAACACATGATTCACAAGCCTCTGGAAAGTGGCAGGTGCATTCTTCAACCCGAACGGCATTACCTGGAATTGGTAAAGGCCGTCTGGAGTAGAAAATGCTGTCTTCTCCTTGGCATGTTCTGCTAAAGCTATTTGCCAATAGCCAGCAGTGAGGTCAAACGTGATGAGGTACTTGGAGGCACCCAAAGTATCCACCAGCTCATCTGTTCGAGTCAAGGGGTGTGCATCTGTCTTGGTGACAGCATTCAGAGCCCTGTAATCCACGCAGAACCTCAATTCAGAAGTGCCTGCCTTTGGAACCAAAACCACAGGGCTCGACCAAGGACTACTAGAGGGTTCAATCACCCCAAGGTCTAACATCTTGTTGACCTCGCTTAATATAAGACCGTACTTTGTCTGACATCCTGTATCCCCTACTTTTGGTAGGTACACTGTCTCCTGTGTCAATGTTATGTTTGCACCAAGGTGTCAAACCAGGCGACTGTGAAAACAGGGGGGAAAACTGCCTAAGCAAACTTTTCACCTCAGCCTGCTGATCAGAAGTCAGGTGAGGGGCCACTCGGACACCCTCAAAGGAGCTATCTGAAGGACCGCTTTGGAACAGGTCGGGGAGAGGTTCAGACTCCTCTTCCTCAACATCTGAAGCCAGTAGCAGTGCTGCGATTTCGACTCTTGGGACGAAAGCCTTCAGCCTATTCACGTGAAACACTTTTGGAGCCTGTCCAGGCCTTCCAAGGTTCACTAAATAGTTAACCTCACCCAGGGGCTCCACCACTGTGTAAGGGCCTGACCATTTGTCCTGTAAAGCTCGAGGCCTTATGGGATTCATGATCAGGACTTGCTGACCAGGTGTAAAGTTGATGAGGGAAGCCTTCTGGTCGTACCAATGTTTCACCAGTGCTTGTCCTGCCTTCAATTTATCACTAGCCAAGCCCATCAGAAGTACCATCCGTTTTCTGAGCCCTAGCACATAATCAACTACGTTGGTAGTAACAGGGGGAGTGGGCATCTCCCATCCCTCTTTGACGATGGCTAAGGGTCCCCGTACGGGATGACCGAACAGAAGTTCGAAGGGGCTGAAGCCAACACCCTCCTGTGGTACCTCTCGGTAGGCAAACAGTAAGCATGGTAAAAGAAGATCCCATTTTCTTCTCTGAGGTTCCTCCAGAGCCCCAATCATGCTCTTTAACGTTCTGTTGAAACGTTCCACCAGACCATTGGTCTGGGGGTGGTATGCAGAAGAGAACTTGTAGGTGACCCCACATTCTTTCCACATAGCCTGCATATACTTCGACATAAAGTTGCTGCCACGATCCGACACAACTTCTTTAGGGAAGCCAACCCTAGTAAATATGCCAAGTAAAGCTTTTGCAACTGACTTGGCAGTTACAGTTTTCAATGGGATGGCCTCAGGATATCTGGTTGCATGGTCGACCAGCACCAGGATAAACTTATTGCCCGAGGATGTTTGCGGGTCAAGGGGACCAACGATGTCGATCCCTACCCTTTCAAATGGTACCCCCACAACTGGGAGCGGTACCAACGGAGCTTGGATTGTCGCGCCAACCTTACCAGACAACTGGCAGGAGGCACAACTCCTGCAGTGACTTTCTACTTGCACCCCCATCTTGGGCCAGTAGAAGTGCATGGATAACCTTTGCTTGGTCCTCTTCATACCAAGGTGACCAGCAAGGGGAACTTCATGCGCCAACTGCAGGAGGAAGGGCCTAACAGCAAGGGGAACCACCAACCTCCTATGGTCTCCTTCTGTAGACTCTGTGGGCTCACTATACAGGAGTCCACCTTCCCAATAAATCCTATGCGTCCCAGGGTTCACCCTCAAGCTGGGAGCAGGCCTGCCTCCTTAGGCCTTCCAGAGATGGGCACTCACGTTGGCCTTTACTGAATTCGTCCCTATCAGGACCTCCTTCAACTAACAAGTCTTTTAGTTCAGGATGATCGTTGGGGTCAAATACTTCAGGCATCGCCACCTCCTCGTCAGGCCCGGGCGATTGACCAACTTCCTCCACCGCAGTGGTAGGCGAGCTCGGGGGAATATTCTCTTTCCCTCGTCTTGACTTGTCGACTCCTTTCGCCTTGGGTTTCCCCTTCGGCTGGGGCGGCGTATTGGTCTTGGCCAATGCTGCCCGTGCTTGAGACCGTGTGTAGGGTCTTTCGGCAGTGTCTCCTACGAGCCCTAAAGCTCTGAGATCATTACCTAACAAGACCTTTCCCGGGACGTTTCTCTGAATGCTCACTGGAATCCTGACTGCTGTACCATTTAAAGTAAGATTTACAGGTATTACTGGGAACATACGGAGTGGGCCGTCAGCCAACTTAGTGGGCATCAGAGTAGCTCTGGCAACTTCCTCTGAGTCTACCAAGGTAGAATCCACTACAGTGCGACTGCACCCACTATCCCTAAGAGCTGGAGTATCTACTCCATTGATCAGCACACTGTCTTTAAAGTAGTGCTTGGTATTATCCGGAATCTTAGCATAAGCCTCTGCGACTTTAGGCTCCCAGGAACCCAGGGAAACTAAAACTACCTCAGCCTCTATCCCGCTGGGAAATGAGTCTGAGGAGAAGGATGCTCCTGTAATCTCTTCTTCCTCGTAGGAGGAGAAGGCCAGATTAGCGGAGTGGACCCCCAAAGGTCTAACCTTACACCGGGGATCCCCCTTCACGTGGTCAGTTGCTCCACAAGCAAAACAAGATCCATTGGGTCTGTTTACATAGGGAGGCTTATTGTAACCAGAGTTCTGTTTCGGAGGCTGACCTCCACTACCCTGTGAGTTCTCTTGTGTCTTACCCTCATTTTTCTTTTTGTGGCCCTTATGAGAAGAAGATTTATCAGATTCTCCACCCTCCATATCTTTGGACTTTTTCCCTTCCTCCTGCTTACCAGGATGAGTTTTGTCCTTATGGGACACTCGATGTGACACCCATAAGTCTGCTGCAATGGCCAGCTTCTTAGGATCTATCTCCTTCGAATCGGCCAAATGCTGCTTAAGCTCCGGGGAAGAAGATGCAAAAATATGTTCCAGCATGACAAGATTTATCATGCCTTCGAAGGTAGAAACCTTATAACCTTCGACCCAGCCAGTTAAGTTTTTCAAGGACTCAGTGACATAAGATACCCAAGTACCACCTTCCTTTTTCTTATACTCTCTGAAACGTTTCAAATATTAGGCCGGAGTCTTCCCAAACTTTAAAATGAGAGTTTGCTTTAACATTGCGAAATCAGCTCGCTCAGCCTTCGACATTTCCATAATGGAACTACAGCCAGAATGGGGCAGTCTGCTGAGAAACCAGGCAATCTTATCAGCATTGTCAACTTGTTGAACTTCGCATGCATACTCAAACGCATTCAGCCAGTCCATAATGTCATTCCTTTCTTCATACACACTGAGCAGATCTTTCGGAAACCGTGGATGAGAGGAAGCCCCAGACCCATGTCCAGGACCCTTGGACCCATTTGCAAACTGAAGCTTGGCCAGTTCCAACTGGTGATCCCTGTCTTTTTGTTTTTCTGCCTGTTCGATTTTTAGTTTGGCTTTGCTGAATTCAAGCTCCTGCTGCCTAAACCGCAGCTCTTGCTTCTTGAATTCAAGCATAGCCTCCCCATCAGCACTGGCAGAGGAAACATTAGACATCTCATCCTCCCTGTCCTCGTGGTCGCGATGGATCAGTGCAGCGGCAGAACCGTCGGTTCTACCAGTGAGAGCAGCCCCACCTCCTTCCGCACTGTCCTCAGAAGTTATAGCGTCAAGCTGCGCTTCTTGCCACGCCACGATTCTTTGGATCATTTCCAATTTCGTGCCTTGAGAGGAAACACCTCTCTCCGCACACATCTTTTTCAATGTTTCTGATTTGGAAGCATTTAAAGTTAACAAGGTATTTGTTTCCATACTGTTAGATAGGACTATGGCCTTTTTAAAGTTATACTACAACAATTCACTACGTGTCCTGGTTGGAATAACCTGAAATGCCTTAGTTCGTGCGCAACACTGGATACCTTCAGTCGTATCCCACTGCTGTACACCAATTTATTAAGACGGATTTCTGAACTCTGTCCTGGTGGCGCAGAAGTTCAGAAGGCCAACCTAATTACTTGGAACAGGGTAACCTCTGGACGAGCCAGACCAATCAAGGTAGCCATCGCGGCGGTCAAGACTAGGTCTCAAGAGGGGTGAGGGTGACTGAAAGCCCGCAATGAGCACACAAAGCAAGATCACTTACAAACTACTCCAAACAGTTGTTATATTAAAAATATATACACATTTATTCCAAGGCCTTTAAAACAATGACCGTAGCGAGAAAATCACAATATAACGATAGTAAACCAACACATACCATATCAACACAATATATATACAAATACAACAAGTCTCAAGCGTTATATGCACGAAATGTGTAGTCCACCTAAAAGGGAGGGAAAACAGGCAGTGCGCAATAATGCTTAGACCCAGTTCGCCTTCAGAGGCACCTAACTAGATGGAAGTCCGAGCCCTGCGAAGAGTGGAGCCTTGTGCTCAAAAGTACCTGCACGCGCTGGTGCCAACGGGCAAAAGAAGAAGCTCTTCGAGGGAAATCAGGCAGTTCAGTTTAGTGCACAAAAGAAGAAGAACAAGTTCCGCGACTCAAGCGCAGCCTCCACAGTGGGCAGAAGCAGAGCGTGAGTACGGAAAAGGGTGCTGTTTGACACAGCGGGAACAGCAATGGGCTCCTGCAGGAGGGCGACCAGATCCTAGCTATGCTACTCACCGGTCCCCGATGCAAGCAGACCCAGGCTTCTCCGCATCAGTTTCAGCAGCTGGCAGGTTCAGAAGAGCAGGGAACGCCTCGTCGTCGTGTTGAGTAAAAAGACGTCCCAATCGAAGAAACCCGCACAGTTTGTTACCACAGCAGGGCAACGGAGCGGCCGTGTGTATCTGAGCCAAATGTACACTACTCACTTCAGACCTGGGAACGCCAAGTGTACGAAGCGTGTGAGAGTGACAAGGACTCGAAATACTACACAACCTGGCGGCGGTTACAGAGCAAGGCTCCCGTGTAAGCTGGTCAGTCAGCTGGATGGCCCAGAGACGCTTCCGAAGGCTTACTGGCAGGAGATGGTGCAGATGCCGAGAATAGCTATTCCCGCTATTCCAAGGGTCGAAGTACCAGTACAGGCCTTCTGGTTCGATCAAAGGTGAAAAGGGTTTCACAAGGCGACAGCAGTGCAGAGGAGAAGTCCTTCAGCGGGTCACCAGCGATTCCTCGGTCCAGCCTCGTGGTTGCAGGATACTTGGCTCCTGTATTCCTTCGTTCGTGAGAACTCAGGAGATCGACGTGGTAGTGGTGTTTCCAGCCCCCTCTTATCCACGGTTCCCTTCGCGCCAAAACGGAGGGAAACCAATGGGAGATCCGCTCATCAACACTCACACCATTCGTGGACCAATCACGGACCACGGTGGTCCCAGGCATTCACACCACCCTAGACTCTCTGGCACCCAGGATGTGTATTGGGACCAGACATCCCAGCCCACATCCTGGAGGCACACACAAGACATGTAGAAGCCCGCGAAAGCATCCGTGTTTCGCGGGAAAGAACATGCCCAAATAAGGAAGGCCCTGGGTCGGCTCGACCTGGGGAAGGTGAAGGGAGCAAGACGGTCAGCGGACAGGACAAAGGAGCCTCGTGGTCTGGCCATTTTGGGAGCCAGGCCACCATTTTGGGTTAAGCGCGAGAAACGCGCTTAGAACGCCAAAAGGAGCTCAAAACACAAGAAACGATCGCTGCCACCATTCCCGTCCCTGAATCACTTGCACCGATCAGATACAATCCTAAACGAGTATCTAGGGCCTGTAGAAGGCTAGAGACCCAAGAGAGCTGTAACTTAGCTTACAGTGCCCTCTTGTGTCATGTTGCACGAAAGCCGCAACATGATAAAAGAAACTATGAGAAACAGCGTTCCACGGTACTGACTGTTTTAAGGGCATGTCAGTTTCCCCGTAAGAAAGGAGCGAAAGCCCAGAGGAGTGCGGCAGAAGGCTGCACTTCTCTGGCAAAGTCAAGAACAAGGTGAAAAACAACAGCAAAAAGTTTAGGGGTTGCCACATGGAAGGAAAATTACCTACAATTACGAAATCTTTCTTAACAGTTGCCATCTTGGAATGATATGCATTGACTAGTTTTGCCTATGTCACTGGTGTGTGCGTGTGTCTACATGATGGTTTGTCACTGGCTTTTTGGGCATTGATTCTTGACTATATCCGGGGGTCATAACAATACCATTAGGGAGGTCTGCTGCAACAAGCTGCATTCTGGAAAGCATTTTGAAATATGTATATGTATATAAACATATAAATGTATTGAAGGGAAACACTTTAGTTGCAAGGATGTTAAAGTGAGCAATTCATTGTAACAAAACCTTAAAACCTCATAGAGAAAACTTTGTTTGCAGCGACATCAAGGTAAGAGCCTAATGCAACAACCCCCCTGAAATTGAGCTAAAACTACCTTAACTTCGTGCCCTTATTGCACAGCCTATGACCACAATGGTGACCTCAGAGATAACATCATGTTGCCATGTTGCTCCAAGTGGTCCTGTACCATTACTGTACTTATTAGGCACCATGGCCTGAAGGGCTGTCCTTTTCCTCACTTTAAAGCTAACTAGGGTCAGTCCTGGTTACTGCATGGATGGGAGACCCAGGTCACCAGTTATTTTTCACCCAGATGTCGCTGTAGCTGTAAAAGTATCTATTTTCGAATTATGTATAAAAGATTGCAGGCTTTGAGAACTCCCAGTGTTTTTAGTTAATGCCCTGTGTGATTAAATTATTTGCTGAGGATCACATACTTTGGTTAATCAGCATGCTACAAGTTCTTGTTTAATGGACAGTCTCTTGGTGTCTGTTGTGATACATCGCACAACCCCAACTAACCGCATTTAAGCAGCACGTAAAAAAGGGAAAAAAATAATCAGCTGCAAGAACAACATATGCACAGCTTCAAAGCGAGGAAGGATCCGGCCTCCTCAGGCCATGCTGCTCTAAGTGGTCTTGTAAGGCGGATTTATTTATTATGCGACATGCCCATCCCCCTCCTCTCTCTAAAGCTAAGCAGGGTCAGTCCTGGTCACTCCACGGATGGGAAACCCACTGTAGCTATTAATATATCTGTTTCTTTTTTTATTAGGTATAAAAGATTGCAGGCTTTGAGAACTCACAATGTTTTCAGTCAACGTGCAGTCAGATTAAATTATTTGCCGAGGATCACACACTTTGGTTAAGCAACGTGCTACAAGACATTTGTTGTCTGGCTGGTCTCACGGTGACTGTTGTGATTCATCCACAACCCCAACTAAGCCCATTTATGCAGCACGGATAAGAGTAAAAAATGATCAGCTGCAAGTATACCATATGCCCAGGTATTTTTGCCCCATAGCAAAAATTAAAAGCTGGCACCCATGAATATTCACACAGTAAGTGGCCACATATTTTAAAGTGAAATATACAAATGTAGTTTAATTGACCATCTGCTTACAGTTAAGTGTGGAAGACAAAATACAATTGGACTTAAAGTAATGAACACCAGAAAAATAGCCTGAGCAAAATATACTGGCAAAGTATAAAAGGAGCTCACCTTTTAAACCCAGCAATCTATAGTTAAATATTACATGGAAAACAAAATCCCAATATGGAACAAGTGCTTGTTGTCTTGCGGGTAAGCGTCTGCACTTGGAACTGGGAACATGTAAATCTGAGTAAAATCCTGGTATCCAAATTCTTGAGCAAGCGTACCAACCTCAAAAACAAAAAAAAAGGGTTGCATCTGCCCGCTGAAAAAAGGTTACTGTCCACCCACATGTTCCTTTACTGGTGCCCTGAAAAGCATCCACAATCAGGGGAAAATAGCTGCACCAGTGTCCAGGATTGAAAACTCTCTTGCCACAACGTGGGAAAATACTCATGACCTACTTGCCCTCTCATAATTTCCCCTCCTCACCCCCATGTCTGGCTTTCAACGATACTCTGCGTTATAAAGCTAACTACACATACCATAGTATAACTGAAATATACTATGGTATGTTATAGAATACTTATAGAACTATGTTAGGCAAAAGTGTACAATTGTGGCATTATTCCCCCCATGTTCACTGTGAGACTGCAACAGAATGCAATTCGTCAAAAGGCAAAAGAATTGTCTCTGAGTGCAAAACTTTCAAGGACTGACAGTAGCATGGTCTAAAACAAATATTGCAGATGCTGTGTGTTATGAGATATTTAAAGAAGAAAACACATGGAATTCAGGACTGTGGACTATCTGCCATCCATGCAATAAGCAGGACTGATACGGCTTAGTTTCAAAGAGAGGAAGGATCAGTCCCCTTAGGCCATGTTTCTGTAAGTGTTCTCAGGGACGTCATTTCACCAAAAGGCTGTGGGTAGCGGAGGTGAGGTCACATGACCCTTGACCTCTGATGACATCATAGGAAGTGAGACCATTTGACCCCACCCTGAGGTGACATCACGGCAAGCGATGCAACATGATCTTTCACCCTTTGACAAACCACGAAGTGGCTTCACATAGAGTTGATTCTAAGTACAATACAAAAAATATGGTTAGGATATCACTGTTAAGTGATATACATTTCATACTAGAATGGACCACCATATGTATGATTAATATCGGTGCGTATATGCCCATATTACCAAATTACTGTAAATGCAAGCAGACATCCAAGGCCAAACGAAAATTATGTGGTTTTGTATAGCACTTACGCTTAAGCGCTTCATATAGAACAAATATCATTGCCCCCCAAGATCATAAAAGATTGTGCTAAGGACCTTGCGCCTCTCCTAACGGCTTTTATCAACTCCTCATTCAAGACAGGCATAGTCCTTGACAGTCTCAAAAGAGGCATGGGTACATCCCCTCCTGAAAAAACCCTCTCTTGATCCGGCACAACCCAACAACTACCGGCCCATAACCATCGTCCCATTTCTATTAAATATACTTGACAAAGAGGCTCACAACCAGATTCAACTACACATGGAGACTAATTCTATTTTGGGAAAAAGACAATCTGGGTTCCACAAAGGGCACGGCACAGAAACGGCCATACTAGACTTAAAAAACCAAATCACTCAAAGTCTGGATAAAGGAAAGCCTGCCCTCCTCCTAGACCTCTCGGCTGCCTTCGACTTGGTAGACCACAAAACTCTCACTACTCACCTCACCCAAGCAGTGCAATTCTCCAATCAAGCGACTTCCTGGATCTCCTCCTTCCTAGAAGGCAGAGCAATGAAAGTTTTCTCGAACATAGCAAAGGCAGCACCTACCACCATCCACTGCGGTGTCCCACAAGGATCATGCACTGCTCCTACGCTATACAATCTCTTCACTAAGCCCATACTTTTTGATAAACTCGATGCTCTTGTGATTGCATATACCAACTATGCAGACGATACCCAAGTACTCCTACCACTAACCGGATCATATGTTAAAGATGCAGCAGCACTACAACAAATCTACGCCACCATCCAAGCTTGGATGGCTGAGAATGGCCCCTGTCTTAATGGAGACAAGACAGAGATCCTTATCCTCGGTCGAAAGCCTAACCCTATCCAAGCTAGACAGCCTCTACTCCAACTTTAACATTGACAACTCCATCATTCCCATTCAATATTCCGTAAAAAACACTAGGGGTGCACATCGACGCTACGGTGTCCTCGGATAAGCAAGTCAATGCTATTGCCTCAGCCTCAGCCCTAAGCACTAAACACAGCAATGTCATAAAACCCTTCCTAACCATGTCCAACCGCCTCTCAATAGCAAGAGACACCATAGGTGCGAAACTAGATTACTGCGATGCTTTCCTAGCAGACACTTCTATAAAGAACCTAAACAAACTCCAAGTCACTGAAAACAATGCGCTAAGAGCAGCACTAAGCATTCCTAGAAGAGATCACATCTCTCAAGCCAGCAGGCAGCTCATTGGCTTCCAGTCAAGGACTGAATCACATTTAAAATCCTCACTACTGCTCACAAATGCATCAACCTCACAACACCCTCATACCTATCAGAGACACTATCCAGATCCACCTCAGCCCAACCAATCAGAACATGCTACACTAATCAACTCATTATCCCACACATCAACAGAACCAAAGGAGGAGGGCTAGGCTTCCCTTACTTAGCACATAAGCTATGGAACTCGCTCCTTACCTCCCTCAGAGCTGATACCTCACTCCTTGCCTTTCACAGAAACCTGAAAACTTCACTCTTCAACTAACACTCCTCTCACATCCACCCACTAGCTCCCCCCACCTCTTCCTATTACACCCAACTCACTGTATTCTGCAACCTGTGCAAATTGTATTTATGCTTCTACTGTAACTAAGCTTTCCTCATTGTCTGTAACTAACTCCACAATTCCCACGGGCTGTTGTGCACTTAACAAATATGAATAAATAAATAATAAAAAAATATACATACAATATCACCCAACCTGTGTTGGTACTCGTTTATCAACCTCAGCAGGATGAAAGGCTGAGTTGACCATGCCGGGAGTCGAACCTGCAACCTGCATATCACACACACATTGCAGCAGCGAGCACTCAACCCACTGAGCTATGTTACGGGCTATAACTTTCAGAAAACCAGCCACTCCAGAAACAAAGAACCACAAGCTTCTGGCCACCACCCAGGAGCCTCAATTTAAAAAAACAAGAAATCTTAATTTACGGGTAACAAAGGAGACCTCAGGGGTCACAGGGGCGACTCCTGGTGACCCCTAAATGATGACCCTGAGTGTTCTTGTAAGGTGGGATCAAATATGTTGCAACATGGCTTTAGGGGGCTGACCGCCTTCCTCACTTTGAAACTAAGCAGTGTTCATCCCAGTTACTTCAGGGATGGGAAAACCACTATTGCTGTAAACATACAGATTTTTTGTATTATTGACTGGGAGACTACAAATACCAGAATGCAATTCAGCAAAAGGCAAAAAATGGTCTCTGAGCGCAAAACTTTCAAGGACTGTTAGTAGCATGGTTTAAAATTAAAATAAAAAATTCAGATGCCCATTCGGTCGGCCATCCATGCAGTACTCAGGAATGCCCCTGCTTAGCTTCAAAGCCGGGCTGACCCTGCTTAGCTTCGAAGCAAGGAAAGGGCCAGCCTGTCCACTAAGTGGTCTTGAAAATCTGGCTCATTTGTTGGCCAACATGGCATGAGGAGACTGGCCCCTTCCTCACTTTGAAGCTAAGCAGGGTCTGTCCTGGTTACTATGTGGATGGGAGTCCTGGATGGCAATCATGCTTTTTCACCCCTGATGTCACTATAGCTGTAAAAATATTTTTCCCAAACAAAACTGTAACCGCAGTTACCGAACTACACATACTCCACCTTAATACCCTTGAATATCGGCAAAAAATGATGCTTTCCTACCACCCAGGCCCTCATCTGTGCTGGCTCCTCACCTCCCCTGCCCCTCTCCCTTTCCCCCACAACACACAATGGGCCTCATTACGGGTCGGGCGGTCCCGAAATAACAGTGGCGGTAAACCGCCCGATCTCGAGTCCTGCATGCGGGAGGTGGCGTTTCCGCCAGGTCTGACCTGGCGGGTTTAACACCGCCCGCCTGCAGGCAGATGTGGAAACACCAGCACCATCACGAGATGGTGCCGGTATTTCCACTTCCCCATTCCCATTGTGTCCTACGGGACTCAATGGGAATGGGGATTTACCGAATTCCGCCTCCTGAATTCCGGGACACCAGGGTCGTAATGCCCCGGTAATTCCAGGAATCACGGAGGCAGAATGGTAAGATGAGTCCGGCGGTAACCGAGCCGGAAAAACCTGCAGGTTACCGCCGGACTCGTAATGAGGCCCAATGTTTCTGTGACACAGTTTGCTTTCAGTTGTTGGCTATTCGAGGCTATAGCTGAGGCTACAGGAAATCAGACCCTATACCCGTTCCAACCCCAAAATGTCCCTTGGTGCCCTCTAGCCACTCCCCCACCTGTAGCCTGATGGGATTTGCATGGTTTTTGAACTGTAAATAGCTATTTTTCCTGCGTTTCATTTCCCCATATGCTCACTATAGTCACAGATATCGCTTGCATTGAGAGAAAAACAAGATTGCGGTTGTTTCATTTCTAAAAAAACCCTGGTTTGGGGTAAATCCCCTAAATATCTTATCTATTTTTGGAGATCAGGCACACCCTTCTCTGTCAAATATTTAAATAAATGACTGCACAGAATATGTCCAAACCATTCATAGATCACAAGTCAACGCTTCATGCCCAGGTTGTTTCAGACCATTCCAAATCCGTTTAGCGGTTTGGGCTGTGCGCTTTGGCAGAAATTGACCTTGTTTGTCTATGGGAAAATGAATGGGACTTTTGGAAAAAACATTTTTGGGGAACGCTTAATAACTTTCTCATTTTTTAACAAATCTTTACAAAACTGTCTGGGGGCACAGGTTTTCAATCAATTTCAAATACTGGTCAAATCTGTTACTCCAATCAAAAGTTATTAATAATAGAATCTTGAGGGGTTCCTATGGTAGTCCGGCTCACCTTAACTATAGGGTGACTATCACCACCCTATAATATATTTATATATATATATATATATATACATATATATATATATATATATAAATATATATATATTTTCAATGAAAAAACTTTGTTAAAGTGATGTTATGGTTAAATTAAGCTACAAAAAACCTATCAAATTCAGTGAAAAAACTTTGTTAAAGGGACGTTATGGTTACAAGTAAAACCAAAAAAAACCTGAAATTCGCCAGTTATGGTAAGCTTAGCAACCATAACTCACGCCACCACCATGCACTGCTAAGAATAACACCCATGACATCAAAGATGACATCACAAATATGATTGATATACAAAACAATGTTTTTTTTACTGAATTTGATAGGTTTTTAGTAGCGCAACTTAACTATAACATCCCTTTAACAAAGTTTTTTCATTGAAGTTCATCGGTTTTTATTAGTGCAACTTAACCATAATGTCCCCTTAACAATGTTTTTTCATTGAATTTCATAGGTTTTTATGAGTGCAACTTAACCATAACGTCCCCTTAACAACGTTTTTTCATTGAATTTCACAGGTTTTTGTGAGTGCAACCTAACCATAACGTCCCCTTAACAACGTTTTTTCATTCCTTAATGATCATCTGACTTCATTGCGGTCCTTCTAGACAGTGCCACATGACCAGATGCTGGCGCGCGGCATTATGATGTGTCCGAGAACACATCCGCACTTCACGATAAGATCCATGCTTCGCGGACAGTTCGGAACTGCATTTTTTACTGATCTAGGAACTTTCAACTTCAAAATTTCCCTTGCACAGCTCCAACACCTATTCCTACTCATCCATTTACAATCTAATACACAGAACATACTTTTAGCAAAACTGCTATTTATCTTAAAATGGAATCAGCTAATGCCATCCCTCCTCCCCAAGAGACACCACCACTGCTGTAATCAAGGAGCATGATAAACACTGCCCCCCTACCTTAGAAATAACCCACACACAACATTTTCCCTGTCCACCTGCCCCTCAATATTAGTGTTTGGTGCCTCTTCCTTCATTTCCCTCCCCACCTTTCATTCTAAGCTCTACTGCCAAAAAAAAATGCATCCCAAAACAATAAAAGAAATGTTCCTTTAAGAACCACCTTTCACAGTTAAAAAACAGAACTAAAAAAAACGTACAGACTCCATCTACTTTATATTTCTCAGTAAAGTACATAGACTCAATAAGATTTTCCAACATTTACATTTGCATTTTGTGTTATGCTAATGGCGATATTGTGGCGTTTATCCCCCGTTCCAGGGATGCAACGGTGGATAGCGACCTGGCAGCCCAAGTTATCAGCCCAAGCAAAGCGAGGGTGGATAATGAGGTCTCCGGACCATTATCCCCCCATTCCAGCCCATGTAATGGGGAATGAAGGCCATTAGCACACTAGGTTCCCAAAGTCGGAACCCGGGGTGCTAAAAAAAAGGATTTTTCTTCCTACACCGGGACGCCAGAGGCGTCCCGGTGTAGAAAGGAAAATCCTTATCCAAGATGGCCACCATGGAAAGGGAAGGCGGGGTTCCGTACAGGGCCCCTCTTCACTTTCCATGGCAGCCTGCAGAAGGCAAAAAGAGAACCCTATGACCATATTACCACAAGCACATATTTCTTCCCTTTCAAACCTATCCCAATTTCAAATAACTTTACCACGAAGCCAGTCCCAGGTAGACATGGCCACTTTAACCCCATGTGTTGTCCCTTGTGCTCATGACCAGTAGCCTGATTTTCCGGATCATGACCTTATTCCATGACCCGGACAATCTGGCCACTGCCCATGGCCACAGGCTACACCTCAGTCACCAAAGGTAAATCACTATTTTTTGTACCGACATTATGACAATAAAAATCAATTCAGACTTTATGAAAACATTTATATCTAGATCTATAATCTTTTTGCAAACCTTTCTGTAGATGTGTCAAATGGCACCTCATTTATAAGCCTTTACAATATTTTGGGACCCCCCTCTAATTTTGCCCCCTGTTGACAAATTCCCACCAAACTTTGCAAAAACATTTATATCTAGATCTATTATTAGTTCGCCAAAATAAGTGTAGATTCGTCAAATTGCACCTCATTCATAAACCTTTACATCATATTGGAACCCCCCCTAATTTTGCCCCCTTGACAAAATCCCACCAAACTTCGGCAAAACATTAATATCTACTTCTATTATCAGTTTGCCAAATTAAGTGTACATTCGTCAAATTACACCTCATTTATAAGCCTTTACATTATTTTGAGACCCCCCTCTAATTTTGCCCGCTCTTGACAGAATCCCACCAAACCTTGCAAACACATGTAAGTACAAAAAATTGTGCTATTGATATCTAAATTTATTTCGATCGGGCTTGTACACAAGTGTTTCAGAGCATGACAAGGCAAGAGAGGGGAACAGGGAAGAACAGATCAGCGATCTTACTAGGCCCAGTGACATTGAGAACGCGCAAGTGCATGGGAGAGGGGGATGGGAAAAGTGCATGGAAGGGATGAGAAGTGGAAAGTGTGGAACAAAGGAGAAAACAGATACATAATAATAAAAAATAAAAAATAATGAAGGCAACAAACAGTGGTAGTGCAGCCAGCAAGTGGCAAGTGCTGGGTTTGAGGCAGCAGACAGGGTAGGTCTGATAAGTGCAGGAAGAAAAAGGGGGGACTGTATGGGTACAGATACAGACCCTAGTGCAAGGGGTGGCCTGGAGGCAGTGCGGGAGGGTGGCAGGATGAGCAGGTGGGTGAGCAGGTACCTGGGCCCGGCGGACTGAGGGTGGCCAGAAGCACAGTGCCAAGAGAGAACAGATCAGCAGGGAAGAGGGGGAGCGAAGGCAAAAGCAAAGAGGAAGGTCTTGAGGTGCTTCCAGAACCAGAGATGGTTCTCCTCAAGTTTTAGAGTGGCAGGGAGGCTGTTCCAGAGGGTGTCCGCAGCCGAAGACAGGGATCTACCCCCAGCTTGTTTCTTTGAAAAGCGACTGACCCTGAGGGAGTTAGAGGTAGAGGAGCGAAGAGCTTGAGAGGGGTGGTATTTGCAGAGGGATAGCTGAAGGTATTTTGGACCCAGGCCCCAGAAAGCCTTGTGGACAAAGCAGAGTGGTTTGAACTTAATCCTTGCATCCACTGGGAGCCAATGGAGAGATTTCAGAGCTGAAGAGATACGATCCCAGGGCTTGAGGCCAAGGACAAGTCTCGCAATCCTGTTCTGGATTAGTTGCAGAGGGCGGAGAGTAGAAGCAGGTAGATTTAGAAACAGGCTGTTACAATGTTCCAACCTAGAGCAAACCAGAGCTTGGGAGACAGTGAGCTTCTGGGGGAAGGAGAGGAAAGGCAGAGTACCTCTGCAGAGGTGCAGTAGGAAGTTTTCCTTTTAGAGACATCAGAGAAGGAAAGTGTGGAGTCAAAGATGACCCTGAGGTTCTTAGCCTCGCAGGTAGGGGTAGGAGGAGGGCCAAGGGAGGCCGGCCAGATAGTGAGGGGAAAGGATGGTGAAGGTGGGCCGATGAGGAGGATCTCTGTCTTGCTGGCATTCCAACAAAGGTCATTGGCGGCAAACCAATCTTGAATGGCAGTTAGGCAATCAGAGATGAGAGAGAGAGAGGAGGTGGCCAAGGGCAGCCTGACAATGAGTTGAGTGTTGTCAGCGTAGCACTGAAAGTTTGAGTAGAAAATGGTTGCCAGGTATTGGTTGAAAAGCCAGGGCGAGAGGTTAGACCCCTGGGGAACATCACAAGTAGAGAGGAAGATTGACGATAGGAAGGACCCCAGTTGGATCTGGGAGGGTCAATCAGAGAGGAAAGAGGTCAGCCAGGCCAGAGCCTGATCAGTGATATCCAGGTTATCACGGAGACGGTTGAGCAGGATGGTATGATTGACCGAGTCAAAGGCAGAAGAGAGATTGCGTAGGATGAGGACAGAGGGAATATTAGAGTCAAGGTTTGAGAGCAGATCCTCAAATATGTTCAGGAGAGCAATTCCCATGCTTCTGGCCACTCTGAAGCCTGACTGGTGGTCATGGAGACAGCCAACAGAATCGAAATGAAGGTTAAGCTGAGAGATGGCCAGCTTTTCCAGGAGTTTGCCCAGAAAGGGAGTAATGGAAATTGGACGATAGTTAGCCGAACAGGAAGGATCAACTGTGGGTTTCTTGAGAAGAGGAAGCACAAGGGAGTGCTTCAGAGAGGAGGGGAAGGATCCTGAGGCAAAGGAGTGGTTACAAAAATCAGCAAGGGCTGGAGCAAGGATGTCAATGTGGTCCTTAATCGTTTTAGAGGAACAGGGACAAACCTGTTTTGACGCAGCTTTCATAGATCGGACTTGTCTAGTGACCTCATCAGGGGAAAAAAGAGGAAAGGAGGAGAAGGAGGGTGAGCTGTGGTTAAAGGGGAGTCAGCAAGCACAGACATAGAGGGAATAGGAGCGGGAGGTGAGGAGAGGATGGACAGGATGTCCTGGGTTTTAGAGATAAAGTGAGAGGCAAGGGCATTGTATAGAGCCTGGGAGGCAAGAAGAGGGGTAGAGACTGCGGCAGGGTTGGCAAGCTCCTTGCAGATTTTAAAGAGGTCAGCTGAGTTGTTAGATGCCGCAGAGAGATGGGCTTGAATGTGGGCTCTCTTCTTAGTGTGGACAGATCGTCGGTATTGCCTTTAGAGCAGGAGACAGGAAAGTTTGTCGGAGGATGAGCAAGAAGCCTGCCATTTCCTCTCAGCCGCCCTACACTTACGTTTAAGTGTAGCTAGGTCAGAATCATACCAGGAATTGCACTTGGCTTTGGGCTTCAAGTGGATCCTCATGACAGAGGCAAGCGCATCACGAGTATCAGAAATATAAGAGTAGAGAAGGGACAGGGTTGTGTCAGGGTGTGAGTCAGCCAGAGGATGTGGAGTGGGAGAAAAGATGGCAGCGAAAGCCTCTGCTGACACACGCTTCATAGGTCGGATGTCCGAGAATGTAGGTGGTAGTGTTGGGGTGGGTTGGTTTGGGGGAAGAGAGTGAGAGATGAGAGGAGAGAAGGCAGTGGTCACTCCAGGAGAGAGGAGTGGTCAGAGGGATAGAGAGGGGGATGCCAGAGGATGTCAAGACATCAAGTGTGTGACCTGCAGAGTGCGTCGGGCCAGAGGGGAGGATTGAGAGGGAGAGGGAATCGCAGAGGTTGCAAAAGAGCACGGATGAGGGACAGGGAGAATCGAGGTGAATGTTGAGGTCACCGAGGAGTAGGAGTTGAGTGGTTGAGGCCAGGAGGGAGGAGGAGAGGTCAGCACACAAAAAAAAATGGGGTGATTTGGCCAAGGGGGCCGGTAGAGAGTAACAACGGTAAGAGAGTGGCTAGGAGAGATTGAGAGCCTGCAGACAAGGCATTCGAAAGAGGAGTAAATCTGAGTGGGAATGATAGTGGCAGAAATCCACTCAGGAAAGATCAGAGCTATGCCCCCTCTAGACCGAGTGGATCTGGGTGCAGAGAGGATCTTGTAGCCATCAGGGAGGAGAGTGCCAAAGCTTGTGACTGAGCTGGCCATGAACCATGTCTCCATAAGATCAAGGACATCGAGGTCCAATTCTTCAAGGAGGTGGCAGATGTCAGAGGAGTGTTTGGCAGCAGAGCGGGAGTTGAGAGTGGCAAGATGAAGAAGGTTGCCAGCCTTAAAGACCTTCCGAGGAGGGGTACAGGTTAGAGGTATGGAATGCAGAGTTGTGGAGGTAGCCTGAAGAGGGGCAGAGGAAGAGGGAAGAATAGGCAAGGTAGCCAAGGAATGAGAGGATGGCACAGCCGGAGAAGAAAGGAAGTTGATGAGGTGAGGGAACCGCCTATCGAAGAGGAGGAGGTTGGCCTGAAGTCCTTGGACCATGACAGTGCCATTTAGGTAGACATTAAGGATGACTCTGGAGGAGTCGAAGGAAGCCATGAGGACTTCCCAACGAGTGCCACCGTTAATGGGAGATGAGGAGACAGGACCGAGCAGAGAGATCATATTGGGGGTCCATAGATCTGGCGAAGGAACAACAAAGAAGATGTCAGTGAGGGTCTGTCTGGAAGGGGCGCTGGTGTAGGTATCAGTGATAGGGAGACCAGGGTTGGAGGCCAAGATATCCTTTTTAAACTTCTTCTTTCCAGACTTAGTGAGAAGGGAAGTATTATTGATAGAGAAACAGTTGGAATAGATGGGAGAGACAGAAAGCGCCATGTGTGGGAAGAGAGGAGGCAGATGGAGGAGTAAGCAAGTACAGCGGTATAGAACAGTCACTGGGCTAGCAGGTTACAATCAATGGCCAAAGTTAAATGCAAAATACAAAAAAGTTTGACTTTCCAGTGAAATGCAAAAACACACACAAGTTTGAATTTACAGTTAGATGCAAAATGCATCCAAGTTTGAATTTACAGATCAAATGCAAAATGCGCCCCAAATTTGAATTTGCAGATCAAATGCAAAATGCTCCCAAGTCTGAATTTACAGATCAAATGCAAAATTCATCCAATTTTGAATTTACAGATCAAATGCAAAATGCACCCAAGTTTGAATTTACAGATCCAATGCAAACTGCGCACAAGTTTAAATTTACAGATGAAATGCAAAATGCACCCGAGTTTAAATTTACACATCAAATGCAAAATGTGCCCACGTTTGAATTTACAGATCAAATGCAAAATATGCCCAGTTTGAGTTTCAAGTTAAATGAGGGCCCAGTAGATTAAGGAGTTAAAGTGGGGTGTTAAAGATGGCAAGGTGGGTGTAGAAACAGCTTCAAATGAGCACATAACAGGGAGAGCTGAGAGTACCCACCAAGAGAGGAAGTACAGGGAAATCAAGAAGGATGCAACTATGGTATGAGAGTCATGGTAGTCCAATAGTCAAGGGATAGCAGCCTCACGGAGGGTTAGGCTGTGGCAGAAAGTCTCATCAAGCGGCCTGTAAGCGGACAGGGAAGCTTACAGGGGTGTTAGAGGTGGGCCGGCTAAAGCCTGCCGGTCCCTCGTTGGTGGAGAAAAGGCAACTCAGCCGTCAATCACTGAGCTGGATGGAGGCCGAAGGCTCCAGCAACAATATCTCCCAAGGAGAGAAGGCCTGGGTGGCCATGTTGAAAGCACCACATGGTTCAAAGAAATGTAGGCCGGTGAACACACAAATCGCCTTATTTATGTGCAAGGCAGCAGGAACAATGAGGCAAGAGGCTGCCCCGAAGCACTATGATGCAGCGCTACAATTTCGGCAGTAAACAAAAATAAATGTAAATATTGCACTTTTCCAAAATGTTGCCACAAATGTGCCCACAATTCGTTAGACGGTGATATAACTTTGGTGTCTTGGCAATGGGCCTGGCCCTGAGCAAGGGCAAATGTGTACTCTGATTTGCTTATTGGGGTATGCGGCATGGCCAAAGCCCTAGGTTTGAATTGGAAAATGACATTTATGATGTCATCTTTGATGTCCTGGGTGTTAGTCTTAGCAGTGCACCATGATGACATGATTTATGGTTGCTTAGCTTACCATAACTGGCGAATTTCTGTTTTTTGGGGGTTTTACTTGTAACCATAATGTCCCTTTAACAAAGTTGTTTCACTGAATATATATACTTTGCTATCGGGTCCGTGCTTCGAGGACAGTCTGAACTGCATTTTCTACTCATCTAGGAACTTTCAAGCTGAAAATGTCCCCTTGCACAGCTCCTACACTTATTCTTACTCATTATCCATTAACAATCTAGTACAAAGCACATACTTGGAATAATATTAGCAAAACTGCTATTCATCTTAAAAATGGCATCAGCTATTGCCATCCCTCCTCGCCAAGAGCCATCAGCACCACCAGCTGGAGGGCCTACACCAAAACAAAAGAAGCGCAGTACTTCGAAAGACAATGAAGAGGACCAAGAAGTTGACATAGAGGAAGTGCCTACCTCTAGCACCCAGATAGAATCATGGGTGGGGCAGTTCTTTACCACTGTTGGGAATGTACCAAAGGCTAAAGCTACCAAAGTGAAATGCACTGAATGCAACTTTGTAATCAGTCGCGGACTACCTGGGCAGTGCTCCTATGGGACCACCTCCGTGCGCCGCCACACCAAATTCAACCACTGTAATGCTCTCAGAAAGGTTGTTCCTTTCGTAGGCTGTCTTCCTCCAACTCATCTTCCTCAACCAATACTGTAACCACACAGCCTACTTCTGTGGGACACAAAATCCCACCAGCTACCTTGCAAGCAATAAAAGTGGCTCTTGGTCCATATCTTTCGAAGACAACAGTCATCTGCATATACTGCTCCACACCACTCTGCGGGAAAAGCAATTTCGAACTGCTTTCGAAGTAACACATGCACAACATGTTCCCCTGTCCACCTGCCCTCCATATTAGTGCTACTGCCTCTTCCCTCATTTCCCTCCCCACCATACGTTCTACCCTCTCCTGCAACAAAATATACATAAAAAACAACAAAGGAAAGTTTCCTTTAGGAACCATCTTTCATAGTTAAAAAATGGAACTAAAAAAAAATCTTATAGCCTCCATCTACTTTACATTTCTCACTAAAGTACATAGACACAGTAAGATTTTCCAACATTTCCATTAGCATTTTGTGTTATGCTAATGGGAATAATGTGGCGTTCATCCCACGTTCCAGGGACTGGAATGGGATAACAGCCAGCAGCCCAAGTTATTGGCCCAAGCAAAGCGAGGGCAGGTAACGAGGGCTCCGGACCGTTATCCCCCATTCCAGCCCCTGCAATGGGGGATGAAAGCCATTAGCACCTGGGTTCCCAAGGTGGGAACCCGAGGTGCTAAAAAAATAAGGATTATTCTTCTTATGGTGTCCCGCTGTAGGAAGGAAAATCCTTTTCCAAGATGGCCACCATGGAAAGGGATGGTGGGGCTCCGCACAGAGCCCCTCTTCCCTTTTCATGATGGAAGCCGGCAGAAGGTGAAGAGAGAACTCAATGACCATATTACCACAAGCAATTTTTTTTTTCCCTTTCAAACCTATCCCACTTTTGAGTAACTTTACAACATAGCCTGCGCCAGGTGGACATGGCCACTTTAACCCCATTTGTCGTTCCTCATGGTCTTGGCCAGTAGCCAGATTGTCGGGGTCATGACCTTATGCCATGACCCAGACAATGTGGCCACTGCCCATGGCCTCAGGGTATACCTCAGCCACCAAAGGTATATCGCAATTTTTTGTACCTACATTATGACACTTGTCAAAAAATAAAACATGGGCACATTTGCAAAAATGTGCTTTAAGGTCCTTGCCAATGCTCCTTAGACAAGTTTGCTGGAAATCCACCCATGTTTTATTTTTAGTGTCAAAATGTATGTACATCCAATAGTCATACAACTTAGCTGCCACTTGACAAAATCCATTCAGACTTTACACAAACATTCAAGATTAGGTCTATAATCTTTCTGAAAACTTTTGTCCTCCACATTTGTGTGGATTCATCAAATGGCACCAACTTTGTACGCCTTTACAATATTTTGGGATCCCCCTTCTAATTTTGCCCCCTCTTGACAGAATCCCACCAAACTTTGCAAATACATTTATATCTAGATTAAAAATCGTTATGCGATCCTTTGTGCAGATTCGTCAAATAGCACCAACTTTATAAGCCTTTACAATATTTCGGGACTGTCCTTCTAATTTTGCCCCCTCTAGACAGAATCCCACCAAACTTTGCAAATACATTTATATTTAGGTTTAAAATCATTATGCAAACCTTTGTGCAAAGTCATCAAATGGCACCACATTTATAAGCCTTTACAATATTTTGGGACCCTGTGCTAATTATGTTCCCTCTTGACAAAACAGCTCCACACTTTCCAAAACCATTCAGAATCAGGTCTAGAATAAAATGTCAACATTTCATGCAGCTTCATTGAGTCGTGCCAAAGTTATAATGTTAATGTTAATGTTAAAGGTCATTTGTACCGCGCACTATCACCACCGGAGTGGTCCCCTGGCGCTCTGGCGGCTCTGAAAGAGGGAGGGAGAGGTGGGTTAGTGGGTGGAGGCTGGAAAAGTGCAAGATTGCAGTGATGTGCTGTTGGCAGCCTCAGCCCGGTGGTTCCGTCGGCTGGGCCTGGGGTGTATGCGGCCGGTAGTCGTCGTGTGCTGATGTGCGAGTCTATGTGTTTTTTGTTTTGTTGTTGCAGTGTAGTGAAGTTCGTGCGGTTTGCTGTGCTGGAGGTTTGTGGTTGTGTTTGGTTTGGAGTTTGAGAGGTGTATGCAGAGAAGGAAATTGTTAGTGGTATTGGTTAGTTGGTATCTCTATCCTGGATTGAATCGGTTGGGCTCGTGTAATCTTACACGATGGGATGCTTGTGCACCCTGTGCCTCAGGAGGTGCGTGCCCGTTTTTGCATTCAAGGCCGTTTGAGGATTTAGCTGTCCCCTCCGCCCGCTCCCTTAATAACTTTGCATGCGCCTCACCCCCACCTACATGACTAGCGCACCTGCTAGTGTCTATACTTCCGATTGTGTGGTGATTGGTGGTATCTCGTCCGTTCCACAACCCCGTGGTATCTAGTTGTGGCTGTACAGGCAGTGGGGGATGGTAAGGGTTGGCTGCAGTTGTTGCCTCCGTTTCCCTGGGTCTCGCAGGTGGACCCCTCTGTCCAGCATCAGCCCTACTGTTGCTCAGAGTACTTCTGTACGTTCTAGGGGCTTGTCAATGTCTTTTTCTGTTGAGTCATTTGTCTTATTGTTGTTTCGGTTTTAGTCTCTGGTGTTGAAGAGCCAGGTTTTTAGTAATTTTCTGAATTTAAGGTGATCTTTAGTGTTCCTTATTACTTTTGGGATGTTGTTCCAGGTTTTCGCGGCTAAGTGGTAGAAAGCGGTGCCTCCAAGTTTCTTCTTGATGTAAGGTTTTTGTTCCAGTCGGATTTCGTTGGTTGACCTGAGCGGTCTCGTTGGCTTGTAGATTGTTATTTTCTTTTGTAGGAATTCTGCTCCTTGTCCGCAGATTGCCCTGTGCGTTATGCACATTGTTTTGAAGATGATACGTTGTTTTACTGGGAGCCAGTGTAGTGTTTTTAGGGCCAGGGTGATGTGGTCTCTTCTGGATAGTTTGAGGAGTAGTCTGGCTGCTGTGTTTTGGATCCGTTGTAGCTTCTTCAGTAGGTATTCCGGTATACCGAGGTAGAGGCTGTTTGCATAGTCGATACTTGACATGATGAGGCCGACGATAGTGAGTGTTTTGTGTGTGAAGGAGAGGAAAGGTAGTATTTTCCTTACCGTGTGGAGGAGGAAGAAGCATTTCTTGACTGTTGCGTTTATTTGCGGTTCTAAGGTTAGGGTGTTGTCCATCAGGACTCCCAGATTTTTTACTACCTTAGATGGTGATGGTGCGGATCCCATTTCCGTCCCATTTCCGTTGGCCACGGGATGGCGGTTTCCTTCTCTTGGTCTCTTGGTCTTTGGATATGATCATGATTTCTGTTTTTCCTGGGTTGATTTTCAGGTTGTTGGCATTCATCCAGTTGAAGACTTCCTTTAGACAGTCGGTTAAGTTTGAATGATCGGCTTGGGTGTCTTCGATCTTGTAGATGATTTGAGTGTCGTCTGCGTAGTTCTGATTACTGGGGTTTGGTAGATGTTGAAGTACAGTGGTGATAGAGAGGATCCTTGTGGTACTCCACAGTCGTTGACTCGTGGGGTGGATTTGAAGGGTTTGATCCAAACGGTTTCAGTTCTGTCTGCTAGGAATGATTTCGTCCAGCGTAGCGCTGTGTCTGTTATGCCTATGTCTTCTAGTCTTTTGGTTAGGGTGTCATGGCTAACTGTGTCGAAGGCTGCGGAGAGGTCGAGCAGAATAAGGGCAGATGTTGAGTTGGAGTCTGCGTTTGTTTTTAGGTCATCCCAGATGGATAGTAGTGCTGTTTCTGTACCTCTAGTGGGTCTGAAGCCGACTTGAGCTTGGTCTAGGAGGTGGTGTTCTTCAAGGTATTCTTGGGTTAGTTTGTATACGTAGGTTTCGAGGAGTTTGGCCGGGTAGGGGATGTTGGAGATTGGTCTGTAGTTGGAGAGATCATCTACGTCCCTGCTTGTGTTTTTCAGAAGTGGTTTGATGTAAGCCGATTTGAAGATCCTTGGTACGGTTCCTGTTGCCAGTGATAGATTTAGAAGGTTTCTGAAGTATTCTGCTGGTGTTCCTTGTGCGAGGATTGATTTTTAGATGTCTGGGGGACAGGGCCTCTGTCGGTGAGCCCGCTTTCTTGCTGTGTTTTACCAGCATTGCGAATGCCTCTGCTGATATTTCAGGGTAGTTATTGAGTTTGTGCTGCGGTTCTGATTTAGGTTCGTTTGGTTGTGTGTCGCTGCTGGTTGGCCTCTGTTGGATGGTTTGTCGGATGTCATTGATTTTCTTTTTGAAGTGGTCTGCAAGGTTGTTGCATAGTTTCTCCGAGGGGGTTGGGGTGTTGTCACAGCCTGGTGGGTTTCTCATTTCTTTAATGATACGGAACATTTCTTTTTGTGTGTTGGTGGCATTTGTGATTCTGTCATCATAATGCCTTCTCTTTGCCTTTTGAATTTCCTTCTTGTATGCGCAAATTTGCTTCTGGAACATTGTTTTTTTGTCTGGGTTGTAATCTTTCCTCCATTCCATTTCCATCTTTTTGTTTTCTTTTTTCATGGTGCTTTGAAGTGGGGTAAACCATTTTGCCATTGCTCTCTTTTTTGATGGTGTGAATGGTTTTTCTGGGGCCATCTTGTCAATTGTATCTGCGATCCATTTGTGTAATGTCTCTGCTTTCCTGTCTAGGTCAGCTAGGTCTAGTTCTGTTGTTGAGGGCTTGGTTAACTCCAGTTGTTCGAATAGGTTGCCTTTTTTGACATCTTTCCAGTTTCTTTTTGTGGTGGCTGTGAGTTTAGGAGGTTGGGTGTAGACTTGAGTAGGCAGAGTGATTACGAATGGGATGATGAGATGGTCGCTCCACAGTATTTGTATTGGCGGTGCCGTGGTGATGAGTTTTTGCTGTGCGAATATTGCGTCCAGGGTGTGTCCTGCCGAGTGAGTTGCCCCTTTTACTAGTTGTCATAGTTTCATGGTGGCGAGTTGTTCAATCAGTGAATTTTGGGAGTTGGCATGACTGTCTTCGAACCAGATGTTGAAGTCCCCCAGTATGATTAGGTGTTTGTGGTTGATGGCTATGTTGGTTATGGCTTCTATGACGTTGTCAACGAAGGATGCATCATACGTTGGGGGTCTGTACACCAGGATGAATGTGATGTTGGTTTTTAGGCTAGCTGTTAGGTGTATGACCATGGATTCGCAGTTGGGGATGTTGAGTGGTTCTTCTGTTCTTATTTTCAGCTGCTCTTTAAATGCTATTGCGATGCCTCCTCCTTTTTTTGTTTTTCCTGTTTATTTGAAGGCATTTAAAGTTTGCTGGAAGGCAACTTTGGAGTGTGATTTTGTAGTTGTCGTCCAGCCAAGTTTCTGTGATGAAGAGGATGTCGATGCCGTTGTCGTCGAGTAGATCGAAGATCTCTGTAGAGTGTTTTGACATGGATCTTGCATTTATTAGATTGCAGTGGAGTTTAGAGGTGTAGCTTGGTTTGCCTTTTTTTATTAGGGTCGTTTTCTGATCTTGTTCAGGAGCAGGTTTCAGGTTGTCGGCGTCCTCGAGTAGTTCTTCTAGGTTTAGTCTAGGGTTTTTGTTTTCATCTGGTTCGTCTTCCAGGGGACATGGTTGTGGGTTGGGGGTTCTTCTTGCTTTGGTGATGTATGGTGTTGTTGCTTCAGTTGTGTGCTTGTTGTATCTGGTGTGGTTCGTCCTTCTTCGTGATATTGTTAGGTTGTTCAATGTAGTTGGTTTTGGCGTTGCGTTGGTTCGATCTGGTGAGAAGGTCTCAGCGAGGTATGGAGTTAGGTAAAGGGATTTGTCTCTTCTTTCAGTGTTGGTCCGATCTTTCAGCCTGTCTGTGGGGGTGTGTTCTGTTGTTGCGGTTCTTAGTTGAAGTTTCGGAGTGTTTGTTCTTTCTTCTCTTCTTCCCTCTGGGTGGGTCGTTTGCGCGGCATTGTATGATTCCGAGTTGTTTTAGTCTTGTTGTTGTCTCGGTCGGGGTATAAGTGTGGAGTTAAGGGTTGTATAGTTATATAGTTCGGTTTTAACAGTGGCTTTCTTTAGTCTTCGTCTCCCTGAGCGTGGTTCACTGTGGTGAGCTAACCATGTATGTTATAGGGGCTGGACACGTGCTGGTTCTGGACTGACTTTGAGGGGTGTAGCTAGGGCTTGCCTTCTTGATGTAGTTAGGGCATCGAAGCCCTGCTAGGTTTGAGAGACAGGTCTATTAATGCAGTCTGTATATGATGCAACGTAATACGGAGACAGAACCCTGCTACAGGAGAGACCTGTAAAGTGGGGGAGAGGCCTATCGATGCAATCTAAATATTGTACTATGCAGTCTAATATCACAGGTGCAATTGGGGACAGAACCCCAGCTAGATTTGAGAGACCTGTATAGTGGGAGAGAAGCCTATCAGTGCAGTTTGGAGGACAGACAATGCAGTTTGGGTATGGTGGTCCTGCTGTCAATGTAGTTTGGAGAACAGACAATGCAGTTTGGGTGCGGCAGCCATGCTAGGTTTGAGACACCTGTATAGTGGGAGAGAGGCCTATCAATGCAGTTCGGAGAACAGACAATGCAATTTGGGCGCGGCAGCCCTGCTAGGTTTGAGACACCTGTATAGTGGGAGAGAGGCCTATCAATGCAGTTTGGGTATGGCGGCCCTGCTAAGTTTGAGACACCTGTGTAGTGGGAGAGAAGCCTATCTGTGCAGTTTGGAGAACAGACAATGCAATTTGGGCGTGGCGGCCCTGCTATCAATACATTTTGGAGAACAGGCAGTGTAATTTGGGCACGGCGGCCCTGCGAAGTTTGAGACAACTGTATAGTGGGACAGAGGCCTATCAATGCAGTTTGGAGAACAGACAATGCAATTTGGGCACGGCGGCCCTGCTATCAATGCAATTTGGAGAACAGACAATGCAGTTTGGGCACGGTGGCCCTGCTATCAATGCAATTTGGAGAACAGACAATGCGATTTGGGCACGGTGGCCCTGCTATCAATGCAATTTGGAGAACAGACAATGCAATTTGGGCACGGGTGCCCTGCTAGGTTTGAGACACCTGCACAGTGGGAGAGAAGCCCATCAGTGCAGCCCGGAGAACAGACGATGCAACCTGGGCACGGCGGCCCTGCTATCAATGCAATTTGGAGAACAGACAATGCAGTTTTGGCACGGCGGCCCTGCTAGGTTTGAGACACCTGTACAGTGGGAAAGAAGCCTATCAGTGCAGTTTGGAGAATAGACAATGCAATTTGGGCACGGCGGCCCTGCTCTCAATGCAATTTGGAGAACAGACAATGCAATTTGGGCACGGCGGCCCTGCTATCAATGCAGTTTGGAGAACAGACAATGCAATTTGGGCACGGCGGCCCTGCTATCAATGTAATTTGGAGAACAGACAATGCAATTTGGGCACGGCGGCCCTGCTATCAATGCAATTTGGAGAACAGACAATGCAATTTGGGCACGGCGGCCCTGCTATCAATGCAGTTTGGAGAACAGACAATGCAATTTGGGCACGGCGGCCCTGCTATCAATGCAGTTTGGGGCGACGAGGTTAGGTATTTAGTGTAAAGCTGTACTTCTCCCAACCCCGGCCCCCCTACCTTACTGGTCCTTGTAGTTGCTGGTTGACGACTGGCCACTGGGTTGGCTTCCCCTGCGGACACCTGCTGACACTTCCTGGAGTCGCCTCTGTTGGAGTCGCCCTTGGCCTCGGGGCCCTTAGCCGCTGGGGGCTGCCGGGCAGAGGGCTGCCCTGGGGGGACCGGTGATGAAGTGTGGATGCACCAATGGGAGGGAGGGAGGGTGGGTCGGGAGGCGGGCAGGCGGGCAGGTGGACTGGGGAACCAGGAAGGGGTGCGGGGAGGGAGGGATGCAAGGGCCTACTTCTGGGCATGGGCCCACCTGTTACAGGGCTGAACAAACACCAGGTGGGTGTTGTTTCTGGGGCACACACTCACCGCGCTCCGAGGGTCTTGCAAAGGAGCCGGCGGGGGCCTCGCGAGTCGGTAGACTCGATGGAAAAATGGATGCACCAATGGGAGGGAGGGAGGGCGGGTCCGGAGGCGGGCGGGTGGACTGGGGACCCAGAAAAGGGTGCGGGGAGGGAGGGATGCAAGGGCCTACTTCTGGGCACGGGCCCACCTGTTACAGGGCTGAACAAACACCAGGTGGGTGTTGTTTCTGGGGCACACACTCACCGCGCTCCGAGGGTCTTGCAAAGGAGCCGGCGGGGGCCTCGCGAGTCGATAGACTCGATGGAAAGTGGATGCATCAATGGGAGGGAGGGAGGGCGGGTCAGGAGGCGGGCAGGCGGGCGGGTGGACTGGGGAACCAGGAAGGGGTGCGGGGAGGGAGGGATGCAAAGGCCTACTTCTGGGCACGGGCCCACCTGTTACAGGGCTGAACAAACACCAGGTGGGTGTTGTTTCTGGGGCACACACTCACCGCGCTCCGAGGGTCTTGCAAAGGAGCCGGCGGGGGCCTCGCGAGTCAGTAGACTCGATGGAAAAGTGGATGCACCAATGGGAGGGAGGGAGGGAGGGCGGGTCGGGAGGCGGGCAGGCGGGCGGGTGGACTGGGGAACCAGGAAGGGGTGCGGGGAGGGAGGGATGCAAGGGCCTACTTCTGGACATGGGCCCACCTGTTACAGGGCTGAACAAACACCAGGTGGGTGTTGTTTCTGGGGCACACACTCACCGCGCTCCGAGGGTCTTGCAAAGGAGCCGGCGGGGGCCTCGCGAGTCGATAGACTCGATGGAAAGTGGATGCACCAATGGGAGGGAGGGAGGGCGGGTCAGGAGGCGGGCAGGCGGGCGGGTGGACTGGGGAACCAGGAAGGGGTGCGGGGAGGGAGGGATGCAAGGGCCTACTTCTGGGCACGGGCCCACCTGTTACAGGGCTGAACAAACACCAGGTGGGTGTTGTTTCTGGGGCACACACTCACCGCGCTCCGAGGGTCTTGCAAAGGAGCCGGCGGGGGCCTCGCGAGTCGGTAGACTCGATGGAAAAGTGGATGCACCAATGGGAGGGAGGGAGGGTGGGTCGGGAGGCGGGCAGGCGGGTGGGTGGACTAGGGAACCAGGAAGGGGTGCGGGGAGGGAGGGATGCAAGGGCCTACTTCTGGACATGGTCCCACCTGTTACATGGCTGAACAAACACCAGGTGGGTGTTGTTTCTGGGGCACACACTCACCGCGCTCCGAGGGTCTTGCAAAGGAGCCGGCGGGGGCCTCGCGAGTCGATAGACTACTTGGAAAAGTGGATGCATCAATGGGAGGGAGGGAGGGCGGATCGGGAGGCGGGCGGGTGGACTGGGGAACCAGGAAGGGGTGCGGGGAGGGAGGGATGCAAGGGCCTACTTCTGGGCACGGGCCCACCTGTTACAGGGCTGAACAAACACCAGGTGGGTGTTGTTTCTGGGGCACACACTCACCGCGCTCCGAGAGTCTTGCAAAGGAGCCGGCGGTGGCCTCGCGAGTCGATAGACTCGATGGAAAGTGGATGCACCAATGGGAGGGAGGGAGGGCGGGTCAGTAGGCGGGCAGGCGGGCGCGTGGACTGGGGAACCAGGAAGGGGTGCGGGGAGGGAGGGATGCAAGGGCCTACTTCTGGGCACGGGCCCACCTGTTACAGGGCTGAACAAACACCAGGTGAGTGTTGTTTCTGGGGCACACACTCACCGCGCTCCGAGGGTCTTGCAAAGGAGCCGGCGGGGGCCTCGCGAGTCGGTAGACTCGATGGAAAAGTGGATGCACCAATGGGAGGGAGGGAGGGTGGGTCAGGAGGCGGGCAGGCGGGCGGGTGGACTGGGGAACCAGGAAGGAGTGCGGGGAGGGAGGGATGCAAGGGCCTACTTCTGGGCACGGGCCCACCTGTCACAGGGCTGAACAAACACCAGGTGGGTGTTGTTTCTGGGGCACACACTCACCGCACTCCGAGGGTCTTGCAAAGCCATCCAAAAACTGGTTTTCGCCAACCCAGTAATGCAGAATAGGCATAGATGTCCCCGAACATCTGAAGTGTTCGCAAACATCATATGACAGTATCAGAACATCCGGACCATTTGCGTACGTCGGGGATGAAAAACACCAGTGTTTTGGCTTCTTACAGCCATATCCCATCCCTTCATCATCACCCCCCACCTCCCCAGGGATTGTTTGATGAGTTTGACAAGTGCAATGTTGTGTATTTTAATAGGGTTTTACCACGATGATCGCAACCACTGGTGGATGTCCGCAAATCCAACATGGTGGGCGTTTCCAAAAATCTGACGCATTTCACGCTTTCACCATCCATCAGCGTGCCCGATGTCTGCGGACCTCACGTAGCTTTCTGAACCAATCAGAGGCCCGTCAGCGGACCTAACAGGGAAGTGAGTCCATGGACTGAACCCAGATACCACACATGTTTTTTAACCTACTTTTGGGCTGTTTTAAACTATTGGACAGATTTACAGCAAATTTACAAAAGCACGCTTTCGGGACCAAGTCGCCACTCCTGCCGCAAATCTGGTGAAAATCCGTCCAGCGGTTTGGGCTGTAGACGTGAGCACATTTTGTTTTCCATTGCCTCAATGGAAAAAAAGGTGGGACCCCCTACAACTTTGCCCCCTTGATGAAACCTTACCAAACTCGTAAAACTAATTCAGATGGGGGGGAGGGCATATAATTTTTTTTGCAAAGTCTGGTAAGGATTCATCCAGGGGGAGCAAAGTTATAAGCCCCACAAAAAGTGCCCTTCCTTTGAGTTGAGCAACGTAACCATTACTACAGGGCCGCTATTGCAGGCCCTTTAATATATATAATCAAATATTTAAAAAGCTACTAAACATATTTACCCCAAGCCATTCTATTGCTAACAACATTTGACTTGCTGGATGGATATGGATGACATTTGCCCATCAAAAGTTAGTGAATTAAGGTTACCATAGTATTTGATTTTAAAATGATATACTTTTCAATTCATTGATACAATGTATTATGTTGTTACCTGTTGCCATTGTTAATGTTTATAGAATTTAAGTTTTTGTTGGTTTAACCTTAACCATTTTGTAAAATCTTTTAAAAAAATAAATCCATTCAAACTTTTTTCATGGTTACATGATTGTTTTGATTTTTAATGTACATACTCCTTATATCCAGGTACATGTTTTATACATGCTTTATATTCATTCTGAGTGTGTGTAATGTACCTACGCTACATGTTCACGTGCATATTTTATAAAGGTTTTACATTTATTTTGAGCATGTATAATGTATATACTGTGCATGTTCATGTACTTTTTATATTGAAGCAGTATATTCATTCTGAGTGTGTGTAACATATATACTCTAGATGCCTGTGTACATTTTAAATATAATTTGTACATTAATACTGAGCATACTCGATATATCTGTGTACATTTTGTATACAAGCTGTACATTTATTCTGAAGGTGTGTAGTGTATATGCTTTACATTCCGTGTATACCTTGGAGAGAATTTCTACATTTATTCTGAGTGTGTATAATGAACACACTCTACATGTTCTAATGCTCCTCTTATAATTGAATGAGCATTCCATAAAGCCATATATCCGAATAGTGACGCCCTCTTAAGCAATCAAAGAAAGGACAATGGGGATGACATTCATATCATCAGATTAATCTTATTGTCACACTAAGCTCTGCTCGTGCTGCCTACAGGTGAGGTCAGTGTTGCCTGTGCCCCTCCTCGGCTTCAATTTTGTAATTTTGGCTGTGGCTTGATTGTCTCCACTTCCCTGTTGCCTTCTCTCCCGCCTCTCTGCCCGCTCACATCCCCTGATTGGGGGCCTTGCTGCAGTGTGTTCTGTTTATTGGGCTTTGAGGCTCAGACTCGCTTTCTCTGCTGCCTGCAGGGGAGGTCAGCGTTGCCTGTGCCCCTCCTGGGCTTCAATTTTGTAATTTTGGCTGTAGCTTGATTGTCGTGCTACAAGTGCTGTTGGTCTATCTCTTCCCTCCCTCCCTCCCCTGCTTCCACTTCCATGTTGCCTTTCCTACTGCCTTCCTGCCTGCCCACCTCTCCTGATTGGTGGCCTTGCTGCCGTGTGTTCGGGGTATTGGGCACCGAGGCCCAGACTCGCTTTCTCTGCTCGTGCTGTCTGCAGGTGAGGTCAGCGTTGCCTGTGCCCCTCCTGGGCTTAAATTTTGTCATTTTGGCTGTGGCTTGATTGTCGCGCTACAAGCGCTGTTGTTCTATCTCTTCCCTCCGTCCCTCCCTCCCCTGCTTCAACCTCCCTGTTGCCTTCCCTCCTGCCTCCCGGCACGCCCACCTCCCCTGATTGGCAGCCTTGCTGGTCATTACTGACCCTCCCAGGGCAACCCCCTGCCTGGCAGCCCCTGTGGCTATGGGCCCCAAGGCAAAGGGCGGCTCCAACAGAGGCGGCTCCAACCAGTGTCTGCAGGTGTCAGCAGTGGAAGCCAGTTGTCAGCTGTCAACCAGCATTGACTAAGGGAGGTAGGAGTGGCCCGGGTTAGGTTCAAAACCTCACTCTACCCTGTAAACCTGACCATATAGCAGACTCTCAAGCGTACATGTGTTTTTTCCTGTATGCAAAATTGCATTGTGAAAGTATTTAATATTGCATTGTGAAACCTAGGCTTTTTCCCCACTATTCAGGATTCTCACACTTAGGTGTTTTTTCTCATGTATGCAAAATTGCATTGCGAAAGTATTATAAAATTGCATTGTGAAAGTATTTAAAATTGCATTGTGAAACGTAGGCCTTTCCCCACTATTCAGGACTCTCAAGCTTAGGTGTGTTTTCTCCTGTACGCATAATTGCATTGCAAAAGTATTTATAATTGCATTGTGAAACCTAGGCCTTTTCCCCACTATTCAGGACTCTCAAACTTAGGTGTGTTTTTTCTCCTGTATTTAAAAGTGCATTGTGCTGTTCTGTGGCTTTGCCTCCTAGCAATAGCACTCACCTAGCAAACCTTTCTACCACTATCTAAGCACCTATAATCTTGTCCAATTGTCAAAGTGTCTCATCTCTGTCTCGTCTGCTTGCACCCTGCCCTGTGTCCTTCCCTAGTATTCTTCCCTACCCCTTCCCACTCCCTTCCTCTTCTCACCTCTCCCTACCTACTCTATGGTGCTTTATGTCTCCCCTATCTTTTCTAACTGCTTCTCTATCATCTATCCTGCTCTCCTCACTAGATCTGGTAGGAAGAAGTTTAAAAAGGACATCCTGATCTCAACACCAGGCCTCCGTAACACTGACACCTATACCAGTGCCTCCTCCAGGCAAACTTTCACTGACATCCTCTTTGTCGTTCCCTCGCCAGACCTATGCACTCTACATATAGTCTCTGTGCTCTATCCCTTCTCTTCTCCTCCCATTAATGGTGGAACCTGGTGGGAGGCCCTCCTGGACCCCTTCTACTCCTCTAAGGTCATCATTAATGTTTGCTTGAATGGTACCGTCTTGGTCCAAGGTCCTCAAGCCAACCTTCACCTCTTTGATATATACGCTTCCTGCACCTCATCAAATTCCTTTCTTCTCCTGCTGTCCACTCCCTCCCCTCCACGGCCTCCGCGCCTCGCCCTGCTGTCTCCTCCTTGGCTACCTCACCCTCTCCTCCTTCCTTTTCTGCTCCCTTCTGCTTTGTACCCCTCCCCGGAAGTCTTTGAAGGACGGCAACCTTCTCCATATTGCCACTCTAAACTCTCGCTCAGCTGTCAAAAACTCCTCTGACATCTGCCGCCTCCTGGAGGAACTTGACCCCGATGTCCTCAGCCTCACCGAGACATGGTTCACGGCCAACTCTGTCACAAGCTTTGGCACTCTCCTCCCGGATGGTTACCAAATCCTCTCCACACCCAGATCCAACTGTTCCGGAGGGGGTGTACCCCTGATCTTCTGGATGAGTGGATTGCTGCCTCTGTCATTCCTGCGCAGGCCTACTCCTCTTTTGAATGCCTCATCTGCAGGCTCTCTCTCTCTCCTGGCCACTCTCTTACTGTGGCTACCATCAATCGGCCACCTGGTCATATCTCCTCCTTCCTCTCTAAGTGGGTGGACCTCTCCTCTTCCCTCCTGGTCTCAACCACTCAACCCTTCCTTCTTGGAGACTTCCAACTGGATGCTTCCTGTCCTTCCAATGGACTCTTTCATGACCTCTGCAACTCTCTCTCACTCTCTATTCTCCCCTCTGGCCCGACTCACTCTGCAGGGCACACTCTGGATGTTCTGATCTCTCCCGACCATCCCCTTTTGACCCCTCTCACCACTCCTCTCTCCTGGAGTGACCACTTTCTCCTTTCCTCCCATCTCACCCTCTCTACCCCTCAGGCCAAGCCAACCCCAGCACTGCCACCTACCTTCTCGGTTATCCAAATCAGAAGCGTGTGTTAGTTGATGGCTTTTGCTGCCACTTTCTCCCCCCCTCCCCACTTGGCTGACTAACAGCATAATACAGCCCTTTCCATGCTCCCCTCTACTATATCTTGATGTTGTTGCCCCTGTCATGAGGATCTGCTTGAAGCCCATAGCCAAGTACAACTCTTGGTACGACTCAGACCTCATCACCCTTCAACGCAAGTGCAGGGTGGCTGAGAGGAAATGGCATGCTTCTGGTACATCTCCGGACAAACTAGCCTACCGCCTGCTCCAAAGGCAAAACTGGCTCTCTGTCCGCACCAAGAAGGAAGCCCACATCCAAGCCAGCGTCTCCACAGCATCTAACAACTCAGCCGAACTTTTTAAAATCTGCATGGAGCTGGTCAATCCTGCTGCAGTCTCTACCTCTTCTGTCACCTCCCAGGCCCTCTGCACGGACCTGGCTTCTCATTTCATCTCTAAAACTCAGGACATCCTGTCCTCTCTCTCTTCCTCTCCTCCTCTTCCCTCTACTCCCTGCTCTTCCTGTGGCCCTTTTTTGGCCACTTCTTCTCCTTCCTTCTCTGCCTTTCCCCTGTTCTCCCCACATAAGGTTACTAGACAAGTCCGATCTACGAAAGTCTCATCAAAACAGGTTCAGCCCTGTTCCTCCAAAACCATCAAGGACCACATTGACACCCTGACTACTGCTCTGGCTGATTTCTGCAACCACTCCTCCGACACTGGAGTCTTCCCCTCCCCCCTGAAACTCTCCCTTGTGTGCCCTCTTCTTAAGAAACCCTCTGCTGACCTTTCCTGCCCGGCTAACTATCGTCCCATCTCCATCACTCCTTTCCTGGGCAAACTCCTGAAAAAGCTGGCCATCTCCAAGCTTAATCTTCACTCTGAATATGTTGCTTGTCTCCATGACCATCAGTCTGGCTTCACAGCTGCCAGAAGCACGGAAACTGCTCTCCTGAACATCCATGAAGACCTGCTCCCCAACCTCGATTCCAACACCCCCTGTGACCTCATCTCACTTGATCTCTCTTCTGCCTTTGTCATTATCAACCATGCCATCCTGCTCAACCGTCTCCGCGATAACCTGGGTATCACCGATCAGGCCCTGGCTTGGCTGACCTCCTTCCTCTATGATCGACCCTCCCAGGTCCAACTTGGGTCCTTCCTCTCCTCTATCTCTACCTGTGGTGTTCCCGAGGGGTCTAACCACTCTCCCTGGCAGTTCAACCAATACCTGCCACTTCTTGCCCAGAGCATTGCAACTCTCTGCCCCAACTTTCAGTGCTATGCGGATGACACTCAGCTCATTTTCAGGCTCCCTTCAGCCACCTCTTCTTCTTCTCTCATCTCTGAATGTCTGACTACCATCCAGGAGTGGTGTGCCACCAATAATACTTAATGCCAATAAGACTGAGATTCTCCTCATCGGCACACCTGCTCCCTCTTTTTCTGTCACTCTCTGGCCGGCCTCTCTTGGCCCTCCTATTGTCCCCACCTATTAGGCTAAAAACCTCAGTATCATCTTAGACTCCACACTTTCCTTCTCTCCTCACATCTCTGACGTCTCTAAGAAATCACACTACCAGCTGCACCTAATCAGAGGTAGTCTTCCTTTCCTCTCCTTCCCACAGAAGATCACTGTCTTCAGAGCTCTGGTTCTCTCTAGGCTGGACTAGAGCAACAGCCTCATTCTAAATCTGCCTGGGTCTACTCTCCGCCCTCTGCAACTCATCCAAAACAGGACTGTGATAAGTGTTCTTGGCCTCAAGTCTAGGGTTCGTATCTCTGCAGGACTAAAGTCTCTGCACTGGCTCCCGGTGGTGACGAGGATTAAGTTCAAAAGTGTCTGCATTGTCCACAGGGCACCTCAATATCTTCAACTCTCTCTTCCTAAATATCTTCCTTCTCAAGCTCTTCGCTCAATAGCCTCCAACTTCTCAGGGTTAGTCGCTTTTCCAAGCAGCGAGTTGGTGGTAGATCTCTTTCCTCTGCTGGGGCCTCCCTCTGGAACAGCCTCCCTACCTCTCTGAAACTTGATGAGAACCATCTCTGGTTCCGGAAGCACTTCAATACCTTCCTCTTTGCTTCTGCTTTCTCTCCTCCTCTCCCCTGCTGATCTCCTGGCCGAATCTGAAACTGCACTGGTTACCTGGCTAGCCCCTGATCTCGGCCCAGGTCCCCCCACGTCAGTTTCACACCTGCACTGCCCCCCTGGCAAGCCTGCACTCGGGGACTGTTTCTGTATCCCTACAGCTCCTACTAGCACTTGACACCTGATGTCTGCACTTACCCTTGCACTTTCCACCAGCTGGCTGCACTTTTATTAATTGTCTTTATTTATTTTACTGCTATCCTATGTACTGCGCTGCCCCCTACCCTTTCCCCATGCACCTTTCCCCTTCCCCCCACCCCAGCACTTGCAAAATCTCAATGTCATCTGGCCTAGCAGGATCGCTGTCTCTGTCTTCCCCTTGTTTCCCCTCCCTTGCCTTGTCGCGCCTTGAAACACTTGTGTATAAGCGCCTTATAAATGCTGTATCATATCATAACTCACGATACATTTGTGATATTATTTCCAAACATTGTCATGTCCTAAATATTGATAAAGATTTGTCAAAAGCGTTACCAGGATGACCTATTATTTCCTACAGGAGGTCTCCTTCTCTGAACGACAAATTTGTTTCAATCTATTTGTCTTGTGAGAGTGCTCTGAAAATTAAGAGGCTGTCTGTAAACAATTTGGGATTTTACAAATGCCCGAAGTGTAAGGTCTGTCAATATGCTGCAGCACCATTGAAATTTTTACATCCTGTGACACATATTACCTACACCATTGGCTCAAATATTACATGCACGACTATGTTTGTGGTATATGTTTTGTGCTGCCCGACTGATAAATGGTATTTTTGGAAGTACTATTTGCAAGCTAAAAATAAGGATTTTGCAACATACACAGGCTATAAAACACACTGGGCATAATTACCGGCAAGGATACCTCCATACCGGCAAGAAAATCCAGCACCCACGAATGGGCAATTATCGGGGTATTCCGGCCCTGCCAGACCCGGCAATTGCCCTTTCGGGGGTGCCGGTATATACCCACTCCCATTTGAGCCCCATAGGGCTTCATGGGAATGGGGATGCCTGTAGCACCAGCACCATTCATAACGGTGCCGGTGCTACAGGCTTGCTGTGCTCGCGGGTGCCTTTCATTCTGCCAGGCCAGGCCTGGCAGAATGAAAGGCACCAGCGAGCACAACTCAGAGTTTGCCGGTCTGGTAACAATGGTACCGGCAAGCATACCGGTACCGTTGTTACCAGACCGGCAACCTCGGAATAAGGCCCACTGACATTCTGAATTATTTTTCTTTCTTTGGAGTGAATCATGTTTTGAAGCATCCAAGGGGAGGGGACAGAAGTTTAAAGTTCCATCAACTTGAACAAAACATTGATTATTGACTTTGAAACTAAAGCCCTGCAAGGGCATTACATTAATAAGGAGCTTTACACTTTTATTGGAACCTAATTGTGAACATTTTCAGTTGGACATTTGTTTTCTCTCCCTTTTCTTCTCTCTTTCTTTTTTTCTTCCTTTTTGCCTTTGAGATGTATTTTTAAATTGATGTTTTGGTTGCTTTAGTTTCTGTGACACCTTTTTGTATAGTAAGTATATTCTGCATTCATAAGTATGTGTATATCATTCTTGCACTTTATTATGGAATGTCGATAACAGCAGGAGCATTCTGGATCTATGTTCAGCATATCATCTGGCTTGTCCATTGATAAGTAAGAACCTATTTACAGTGTTATGCACTTTGTACTTTATTTATAGCATCTTTTGCACATTTCTGCATGAATTAGCATTTTTAGACTAACAAGTGTAATTGATATCTAACCGTATTTGGGTGTATTGACGTAGCTAGACTTTATTTACAGTTCTCTGCACTTTGCACTTTTCTCCATGCATTTTTGCAGATTTGCACAAACGTGCACCTTATTCCTAGCATAATTTTGCATAATTGCAGATTTGTGCAAATATGCACTTCACAATTTCTGTAGACATTTTGGCTGGATTTAAGTTAAGAGTACAGATCGTGAATGCAGTAGACATTGGATGCATACGTTTAAGTGGTGGAATTAAGGGTAAGTGGGCCTTATTACGAGTCGGGCGGTACAGGGTTAACGGCACCGGTAAAGGTGCCGGTGCCGTCAACCCTGTACCGCCCGATTCCGAGTTCCCCTCGCGGGACCCGCTCTGCACGTCTGGTCTCACCAGACGTGCAGAGCGGGTCCCGCGAGGAGAAGAGGGAGCAAACAACGGGCCATCTCGTAATGGCTCGCTGTTTGCCCCCTCTCCCATTCCCATTCAGCCCTATGGGGGCTGAAATGGGAATGGGGAAGGACCGGGTCCTTCGAGGGAGGAATTACCGGGCCTTCCGACCTCGGAATGGCCCGGTAAGGCCTCATTCCGAGGACCCGGACGCGATTTCGGCGGCAGCCATGCCGCCAATAGCGGCATGGCTACCGCCGAACTCGTAATGAGGCCCAGTGTGTTTTTGTGCTTTTTTGTTGACTACTACTTGAACTAGGATCCAATGCACTGGTGTATCTTCATATGGCAATCCATGCACATTTGAGTGTGGGGAATTTGAAAGCAGTTGACACCCTAGTTTAATTAGAGAAGAATTAAGAATATTGTTGAATTAAATGTGTTCATTAAATTCAGTAAAATGTATCCTGAAACCATGAAAAAGTCAGTCTTACATCAGTGCTTGTATTTGCACCTTACGTGCTTTGGTTTTGGCTTTGCATGTAATTCCATTGGACTTGTAGTATTAGGATACTAGGTTAAGATGGCTGCCTTATTTTGGATAGCATAGAGTGGCTCAAACATACGAGATTGACCATTAAAGCAAGTACTGATGGGAAGATTGTGGGGGTCATTCCGAGTATGGTGGTAGGGGGTTAACGGCACCGGTAAGGATGCCGGTGCCTTTAACCCCCTACCACCGCATTCCGAGGTCCCTTAGCGGGTCCCACTAGGGCCGGCTTGTTTTAACAGCCGCCCTTAGCAGGACCCGTTAAGGGATCATTGAGCTAATAACGGGCCCGCAATTTGCGGGCCCGTTATTAGCTTCTTCCCCATTCCCATTGAGCCCTATGGAGGCTCAAATGGGAACGGGGAATGGTTTTTGAAATGGGGACTTACTGGGTCTGCATAGGTCGGAATGTCCCGGTAAGTCCCCATTCCGACTACCCGGACCCGAGTTTGGAGGCAGCCATGGTGCTAATAGCACCATGGCTGCCTCCAAACTCGGAATGACCCCCTGTGAGTGTGATCAAGCACCCGGTTGGGTGTGAACTGCGATATGTGTGCTCTCCTGTCCTGTTGCCAGGATGATTTTTTACTACATTGCAATACACTTTCTAAATTTCTTTAATGGAAATTGTGGATTTTGGAACCATTATTTTTAGTAGTGTGGCAGAGTGTGACCTGTGCACTTTATGTGCTGCTTCTGTTTTTTCATACTCTGGGCCTCATTACACGGTAGGCGGTGAGCCATGGCGCTATTAGCGCCATGGCTCATGCCGGTAAAATACCGGCACCGCCTTGGCGGAAAGGGGATTTACCGCCCCATTCCAAGGTTGGAGGGGCGGTAAATCCCCTTTCCGCCATTGCCCTTCCCCATTCCCATTTCTCCCCCATAGGGCTCTATGGAAATGGGGAAGGCGCTAATTACGGCACCGCAATTTTGCGGTGCCGTAATTAGCTCCGAGGTCCCTTAGCAGGTTGGATTTTAACGCCTGCAAGAAGCAGGCGTTAAATCCTCCAACCCGCAAAGGGACCTCGTAGTACGGCGGTAAGGGTTAACGGTCACCGTTGCCATTAACGGTGACCGTTAACCCTTACCGCCGTCCGTGTAATGAGGCCCTCTACATTTTGAATAGAAGCAGTAGATTTATTGTGAGCGTTTATAATGTACACACTCTAATTGTCCCTGCACACTTTCAGATAGAATTTGTATATTTATTTTAACTTTGATGTGCTTTTTTAACACTCACAAGAGGTCTATATAACTTTTAGAGTTCATACTTGAATTAATGTGCACACACTGTAAAAAGAGGTGTATGAGTTTTCCAGTTTGTACATTATGCAATTTGAATCTGAAAACTGACATCATAGTCAGCCCTCCCTTTCATATGAGCTTTCAGGAGATTACAATTACATAATGTATGAACTGTCAAACTTGTACGCCTCTTTGTACAGTTTGTGCACATTGATTACATCAGATAACTGACTTTAATGCCAGCTCTGATTTGCATGCGAATTTTTAGAAGATGCAATGGCATAATCTATGAACTGTGAATCTCATACATTTTTAGCATGGTTTGTATGAAAGATGAATATTTATTCTGGGCATGCACCAAATATAGATAATGTCTCTGAATATGTTTAGATGTTTTTATGCAAGGGCTCAAAAGTTACTCAGAAAGGTTATTATCTGAAACGCCACCAAAATTTCGTCTTAACCTTAACTATACCTTGCACTAGCGCAAAGGCATAATATGTATATACTGTGGGCATGAAGGCATGTAAACATTTTTTGGACACCAGATCATTGCAAGTTTGGAAACACGCAGAGATGATCATGAAAATGATTGTTTTCTGTTTTAATGACAAAGTGCTTCTCCTCTATGAGGCATATTACAGGCAACTGAGAGGTAGTGCAATGGGCACTATTTTTTCTTCGTCCTATGGTAACCTCACCATGAGGTGGTGGAAGAATTCCATTGTATGGTCAGGAGAATATGCCTTTTACACTGAGCGGGTGGTGACATGGTTGTGCTATATCGAGAATCAGATTGGTTGATTTTTGTTTGCATTATTATTAATAATAACCTTAACCTCAGATTTACAGAGTCCCACAGTAAACAAGAGATTGTATTTTTGGTGTACTTGTTCAATTGTAGAATGATGTGTTGGTCCCTGGTCTATATAGAAAACCTACAGCTCCATATTCCATTACATGCTGACAGCAATCATCCAGTAAGTTGCAAACAGACCCTTCCATAGGAGAGTTTATTAGACTCCGGCAGAATTGCTCAGAGATCAGACTTTTGACAAAGAATGTTCCAACACTTCCAAATGTTTCCAAGATCACTTAATCATAACCAGTTGCTGACTACCCAATTTGATTCTGACTCTTACAAAAATTATGACCCTCTGTCCTGAATGCAAATGGTGACTCATCCCAAAGTTTAAAACCTATATAGTGACCATTACTAGTGGATGTGCCTAAATCACCAGAAGCTGAACAGCAGCAAAACAGAAAACTTTTGTACAATCATTTTGTGAATTTAGTTCTTAAAGGGCACTTGCACTTTGTACATTTTAAACTGCCAAATGTCCCTACTTTATTGGCATTTTGCTGGTATTATGGATTTTCGCATCATGTACTGGTTTGTATTCCCATATCACAGACATTCCAACATGGCCACTGTACATGCAATGTTTGGTTACCAATGTTAATGATTTAACTGAAAAGAAATTGAAAAGGGACTGCAATATGTGTATATTTACTGAACAGGCTTACTTATGTGATCAAGCACCTGGCTGATGTGAAACATATCGTCAAGGTGATTTCCTTCTCGCCTGCTCGATTCTAATAAGGAAAATGCAATGGCATCACCCTGTAGCATCCTGGTTTTATTTCATGAGGAATCCATGAGTGCGGTCAATGACTTTTGTTTTCCTGGAAATATACATATATTTGTATGTAATATAGTGCCGCACTATAGTTAAGGTGATTCCTTAGTTGTATTGGAAACGTGAACTTTCTATTGCTAATAACTTTTGACTTCCATAATGGATTTGGCTGAAATTTTCTAAACAAAAAGTTTGTGACTGACCTGAAATTTTGGGAAAGATTTGTTAAAAAATGTAAAAGCTATTAAGAAAGCAATAAAATGCTGTTTTCGGCCTACTCCCATTCATTTTCCCATAAAGAAAGATTCCACATTTCTGCACAGTGAAGTGCAAAAACAGCAGGACGGAATTGGACCAGATACAAAACTACTTGGGCATGAAGCGTTCACTTAATTTCTGGTAGAGGTTTGGGGTTATTCCGTCCAGTAGTTGTTAAAATATTTGATGGGGAATCGGGTGCCCCCTTTTCCCCAAATTATTGCTATATCTCCATTGGTACTTTGCGGCAGAGAGGCTTTTCAGAAATGAACAAGCTATCATTTTATTTTTGCTTGATGTGAGCGAGAACCGTGGTTATTCCGGGGTTATGCGAAAACAAAAAGTGAAAAAAAAGCTATTTGGAGGAGAAAAAAGGATGACATGGCATTGACTATAGGTGGTGGGGGGATGAGGATATCATATGAAATTGTGGAGTTGGAATCTGGGGGCCGAGTTAGAATATGCCAATTTTCGCATTATCGTGGTAATACCGCGGGAATGCTTGAGATAACTGCAGTTGCAATGGAAGATGTGATCGGGAATGAAAGTGTGAAAGTGCATCACATCAAATGAGAAATAGGGGGCAATGGGAGGGTTAAAGCACCTAAAACAGGTGTGGGGACCATGGCAAGAGGAGCGGGCACTATAAAGACTGGGAAGAATTTAGGGTTTTTTGACAGTTGTCAGATAACCACAATTATATGGGGGATAACCGCGGTTGGGGTGGTTCTTTACCATTGTACGTGTATTATTGGGAGAAAATTATAACCACGGGCATCAGAAAAGAGTTTAAAAAAGGTCATTTTACAGGAACAGTGGGAACGGGAAAAGAGTTAAAAAAGATGGCCATGGCTAGTTGGCCCCAAAGAAACCTGTTGGCGCAACATATAAAGTGGCCACGGCTGAAGGCCATGACTAGTGGGACCCGAAGAAATGTATTAGTGTATCATGTAAAGTGGCCACGGCCGAAGGCCATGGCTAGTGGGCCCTGATCATTTTATTTTTATTGGTGAAACATGCAAAGTGACCACAGCCAAAGGAACCAATTGGGTCAGCATTCGTGGACACTGGCCATGGCCCAAGGCCATGCCAATTGGGCCTTGAAGAAATGTATTGGTGCAACATATAAAGTTGGCCATGGCAACTGGTCATGACTGAATGGTAGTGGGCCCTATTAGGAAAGCAATAGCTGCAACTTGTACAGTGTCCACGTCGAAGGACATGGCTAGAGGGCCCCATAGGAACTTATTAGTGCAAGGTGCAACATTTAAAGTGGGCATAGCCAAAGGTCATGCCTAGTGGGTCCCAAATAAACTATGGTACGACAAAACCCTTGGTTAAGAGAGAGTTAAGGTGATCAGATTTATGCAACAAAACCCCTGAAATTCAGAAATCGCATTTCGAGCAAGTTTAACAATACCAATGTGCATGGTTAAAATCCATGCCTAGTAGCCAATCACTATTTTAAAATAATATACAGTGGGCAAATTTGAAAACTGTAGTCAGTGGCTATGGCTAAAGACCAAAGCCAGTGCCCATTAGTATTGTTAAAATATTAAAGTCGGCCGAGCCAAAGGCTGTGGCCACTGGCTAGTATTGTGTTGAAGACCATCACTAGTAGCTGGTTAGTGTATATAATACACAGTGGGCACAGCCAAAGGCCATCGCTTATTTATTTGATTGACATGGTCAAAAGATGTAAAAACTGCTCAAGGTCATAGTCCATGGCTAGTGACCCATTTATATGTTAGAATTTAAAGTGGGCACAGCCAAATATTGTGGCCACTGGCGAGTATTGTGCTAAAGTCCATGGCTAGTGCCTGATCAGTGTATATAATATACAGTGGAAATGGTTGAAAGCTGTATCCACAGGTAAAGGCCAGAATCTGTGGTTGGTAGCCTGTTAGTGTTTTAACATATTCAGTGCACATGGGTGAAGGTTATGACCACTGTCCATAACTGAAGGCCATGACTAGTACCCATTCATGTGTTAAAATATATTTAGCCATGCACAATGACCATGACTGAAGGCCTTGCTTAATGCCAGTTACTGTTGTAATGTAATTAGTGATGTCCTCAGTGATATGATCTGTGATGTCATCATTGTGATCATAGGCTGCGCCGCAGGGGGTGTGAAGTTAAGGTGGCTTTTGCTGAATTTCAAGGGTTTTGTTGTGTTAGGTTCTCACCTTAACGTCCCTGCAACTAATGTTTTTGTTCTCGAGTTTCAAAGGTTTTGTTACAATGGGCCTCATTATAAGTTTGCCGGTCAGGTAACAACGGTACCGGTAAGCTTGCTGGTACTGTTGTTACCGGACCGGCAAACTATGGGTTCTGCTCGCGGGTGCTTTCCCGCCCGCCAGGTCTGACCTGGTGGATTTACTGGCACCCGCGAGCAGAGCATGTCGGATGCACCGGCACCATTCTGAGCCGTCAGTGCCGTAATGACACGGTAATTGCCCATTTGCGGGTGCTGGAATTCTTCGCAAGTTTGGTGGCAGCCTGCCTGTTTTACCAGCAAAGCAACCACCAAACTTGTAATGAGGCCAAATGTATTGCTCACCTTAACATCCATGCAATAAATGTTTTTCAAGATTTTTTCTAAAATGTATTTCTCACCTTAATGTTCCTGCAACTGAAGTTTTCTCCTTGAATTTCAAGTTTCTTTTTACAATGTATTACTCACCTTAACGTGCCTGCAACTGAAGTTTTTTTCTTGAATTTCAAAAGTTTTGGTATGCAACACATAATTGACATTAATAATAATACGGACAATTGGGCTAATGAAAACAATATATAATGTGTGGAAAGTAAAATAAAAAGCAATTTTACAACCATAATCCCCCAAATAAACCTGTTGTTAAAAAAATGTGTTTGCATATGTACTTGATTTTTTAAAGTATTTACCTGTATATGTACTGTTGATCAATAGAAAGTTATTAAAGTGTTACTGTAACTGTGTACATCGACTACACTCAATATGTCTTAAAATACATCTTTATAAAACGACTGCATATATATATGTGGACATGCTTTTGTTTTTTTAACTTGGTTTTGTAGCCGCAGTTGTCAAAATACATGTGCGTCTAAATGCAGAAACAACTGAGGGGTGGTCTACTCACAGCTCCGACATGGGATAACGGCGGCTATAATAAAATGCATAATGATACGTAGTTTCTTTGACACACACCGTATTGAAAGGATCAATTAAAGGTATTTGATCCATATTTACAGTATGTGTATTTAGAGTCTATTTTAATAACTGAAAAGTTGCCCCTGGGGGATAAGAAAAAAGAGTTAGGAAATGGGAAGGGAAACACACCAGGATTCATACATATAACAAAAGGTTAAAAAAAAGAAAAGAATTGTTTGCATTTTATATTTTGTAAATTTGTTTGAGATTTTTTCTAAAGAATGGGGTAAGAAAATTGACACTTAAAAATATACCTTGCATTGGCAATTGGCCGTATGTTCTGAAAGAGCCTTGCCCAAAGCATCTAGGGTGCCACCTCCCACCTCGATCGTACTGTAATAGGCCTTGCACATCATAACAAAATTAGAAAGATCGGGTGCAGGCAGGTTGGACTGAGGTTGGGTGTTACTTGGTGGAAAATAGTTGGTAATCAAATTGGAAGTCTGTGGCACAGATGACAAATACTGCTGTGTTGATCTTGCTCCATGTGCTATCACCTTATGTTTCACATGAGCCTTCCTATAGGATTCATCCACTTCATCTCAATGAACACGGACAAGATGATGAATTAACGTGGATGTCCCTAAGCTTTGTGACGGCTTGTGTGAATGTCACCTCTGCAAAACCTTACCACAGAAATTACACATGACCGCCTCAATCTCCTTTTTGATGTGTTGGTACTTTATGCGGAAATATTGCCAAGTGTAAGCTATGTTTGTTTGTGCACATCGCTTCTTCCACAGCGGTAAAGCTGAAGCCACCCACACCACCTCATCATCACTGCTGTTAATAGTCGTATTGAAATGCAGCAACTTAGAGGAACAATTAAAACTGTAAAAAACACAACACAAAAAGGATATTGCCACTGAATACCCCCCAAAAATTCTGAAAAATATATCAAGCTAAAATAGCAAAAACTGACAAACTACAAAGCACAAGACAAAGGGCAAAGGTATAGGGAGGATAGCTCGAGAGGAAAGCTCAGGGGCAATGTGCTTGCCTTGGAAGGAAGATGACACAGAGCAACACAGGTTCGATCTCCGGGTTTGTGCTTAGAAACCTCTGGGTATTAAGCGTGTGATAAATAACTATCATTTAGGAACAAGAAAGGTAAAAAAGGAATGGACAAATCAAGGTATTGCTTTTAAACGTTCCTGAAGGCTCACAATATGCAATGGCTGGAGAGAGCAATTATCCTACAGAGGAAGAAATTAAAAAAGAAGACACTGAATAAAATGAACCATAAGAAAATACACCACAATCAGGGTTTTGTAAGTCCATTCTTTATATTTATGTAAAACCATACTAACAATAATATTCTAAGGAACAAATATCAGTCACCAAACAGATATACCTTATCTACCTACTATCAAATGTCTATACAACCAACACAAATATTTTTAAAGTGTATTATCAATTGTTTAAAAATATTTCAAATATTTTCTAACAGGTGAAGCAGTCCTTCAAGTTTCAAGAAGAATCAAGCAAGAAGCACACAATTAATACCCACAAAACTAATCATGGATCCATTAACAGAATTAAAACAACTACCAATTAATATTCAAAAAGAAGTACAATCAATGAAAAAGGATATTGAACATTTAAGACAAATTATGAACAGTAAAAATCCAGATAATTTGGCTAAAGAAGAAGATCTACCATGAGTTCCAACTAAAAGAAAAAGAAAACCCACAATCACCTCCCCCAAATAAAACTTTGTTTGTATATTTATTTACCTTTCTCATGTATGTACACTCATATGTATTATTAATGAATAAAACGTTTTTCAAATGTTACACTAACTGTTTACAAACACTACACTCAATACCTCCCGCATTTAAAAACAAAATTCAAAAATGTTTCCTAGCCACGGCTACCAGCCCAGCACATGGGGTGGATTTGGAATAGCCACAGACAAATATCCCCCAGTCGTTGATACTCCTAAACGCGATCATGAATATACCAATGGTGCCCCATCTATACTAGAAACTCAGTATAGAATATAAATAACAAAAGACAGAGTAAAAGGAGTACATAAAAAGAGTTATGTAAATTACATAATAACTCATCACTCATAGCAGCGGCTAGAGTTCATTCACTTTTTTTGTAGACGCGATTATAATATGAAACTTTTGTGGGTAAATCACATAGATTTTTTATAAATATATACATAAAAGGTACATTTTGAAAGGACTCTTACTGGTGCAAACAGCCTACTTTTTTGCACATTGAGGCCTGTAGCCGCGGGTATGGTCCAATGGACCTGTGGATACGATCCTCCCCCCCGGTCGTTGCTGGGATTAGCCTTGCCTCTAATACTCAGCAACCCTTTGGACTACACCATAGTCATGATTATTCATCTATGTTTAAAAAAAATAATAACATCCTTCTATCAGAACAAAAAGAAAACATAATCAGTTAAAGAACACACACACTGAGAAACCCAATTTAATACACACTTTTTTATGACTCTCATATCTTGTATGCAGTGCACCACATACACTATATAAGATACAACATTTGTACATGCAACACTATTGCTTTATTTGCACATACTAATCATTCGGTCATTGGGACAAAAATCCAACTTAAATGAAAAAAAAACATAAAATAATATAAAACAGTATAAGAAAATACCACTACAATAAATAAAGAGGGATATGTACACTGGGTAAGAATAAACACAGGACATTATACTGGGTGGTTGCAGGACAGAGGATGAGGAAGTAAACTTGGAGAACATGGGATAGAAAACAATCAAACAGGTAGAAACACAACTACTTTAAAAACATTGGTTTTCATATTTTGTGGCAAAAAAAGAAATGGAGAAAGTCCAATGAACCTTGTGCAAAAAACACCAACATGTGGACCTTCAAATGTTTCTAGCTGGTCTGCCCCATACTAGGCTGCAGCCTTTTTTGACATACATGTGGTCTTCCCTCATCACTGGAGCTGTGAACAGTGGTTATTCACAATCAACCTACACACATTAAAGGTGCTGCCACCAACAGCTAGTGTCTTAAAACACTTGAAGAACTAGAGCACTCCATTTTACAAATCATCAGAAATGCTAAAAAGGTTCACAAAGAAGGCTTTTTATTAACTGACTACAGAAATACTGCTCCCATCTCCAGCGGTACAACTATGTTTTGAATATAGGTTGACCTTTCACTGGATTTAACTATGCAACATCTGGTGCAAGTACACTGGGATGCTGAGAACGATGCGCCTACAACAAAATAAAATTATTTTAAAAACTACTATAGTGAAAGTGAAATGAAATGAAAACAAATCCAATCAAATACACCTTCAACATCACTAACATTCATTCTGACGTTTGGCAATTCAAATAGAGGGCAAAATGCTCACTCCTGGAGTCCTGATGGAGAGAAAATCTAACATGTAACAACATTCAAGTAGCTAGGGGTGTGGCTGAGTGACACCTCTTCCGAGATGCCCATGGTAAATCGCCTAAAAGTGACCGCTTAGGCTTTGTCTAGACAGGCCATTGCGGTAAACCAGATATATGGACAGTTTTCTATTCTACCTGTCCTCACATTTTACTGCTCCAAAGTAGTTCCCACATTATGTTATGGGGCGATGCAATGCCATATAGTCTGGAAAAAAACGTGGATTTCACTAGAGAGCCTCTTTTGGAAAAAAGTTCTTGGCCTTCCTCAATCTGTGCAAATGCAAATAATAAGACGAGAGCTAGGTCTGTCATCGCTGAAGTCAATTGTCCTATGGAAGAGTCTGAATTTATTCAGGAAATGCTTTGTACCCGGACACCCTGAGATTTTGGATATGTTGTGCAAGGAAATTATTGCATCCCAGATCGTGGTATTACAACATTGGAGGGAAAACATGTATTAGGAGTTGAAAGAAATTGGAAATTCTTTGGAAGAGCTAATTGCCAATTTTATGCAATGTAAAAAGAAATTAAGAACACACGACTGGATTCAAACTTTGGAGTCTGTAGGGTGATTCCAATCCGTCAAACACATTTCTGGAGAAACTCGCCAATTGGACACTATTTGTGACTACCTGAAGCAATTCCCCAACAAAAAATGAAGAGACCAATTCCTGCGCACACGACTCAATTTACAACCAACAAATGAAGTGAGATTCATTCGAAAGCTTTGCGTGAGTAACTCATGTCACCATTGTAAAAATGTATTGGAGATTGAAACCCTGAAGCATTGGATCTTTTTTTTGTTCTGCTCTGGTGAAGAGGCGTACAACCTTCTTCCATCATCTATTTACTGACTTTCAAAAACAGGATATGGAGGCTTGTTGGTCAACACTGACTGCAGGAAATAAAACAACTCACGTGATGGCGTTTATAACATTTTTAGAACCTTTATTCTTGGATCAATAAAGAGACAGAAACATGCAAAAATAGAGTGTTTGGTTCTGTAAAGTCGTAAATTTTGAGAAACAATGGAACAAGAATCTTGGAAGTCAAAACATCGTAGGCATGAGCGCGACAAACTGATTTGGCATAAATGTGTGAAGATGATTGCACTTTGTTGATCTATTTGGATTTTGATGATGTCTGATTATTTATATTTTTAGTTTTCTTTCTTTATTATTTTAATTTTTTTCTCTTTCGTTTTTCTTTTCTTTTCTACGTGTTTTTGTTGTTGTTTTTGTTTTGCTAAAAAATTGTAATGTACAATTTAAAAGCAAATAAAATAAAAAATAAATGAATACAAAAACTAAATGCCTGCATAAAAATGCCACCGATAGGCAGATCTAATTTTGTAGGTCCATGTTAGTGAAAGTTAAAAAATACATTAAACAATACTTGCCACACAATCAGAGTAGATGAATAAAAATGATAATAAACACTACCTAATAGCAGTGCTTAATATAACTAACACACACAATAATGCAAATACACCTTCAAATATATAAATATGTACTACCACTTACCTTCATATTAGCCAGCCACATCCCTGCCATGTGCACAGTGACAGTTCTGGAATCAAAAGGATAAAACTGCAGAAAATGATGGCTTTTATACTTTCCAAAATGAATACCAAAAAAAGAGAACTATATACAAATAAAATGACTAAAATGGATGACATATTTTCACTACAACCAATCGCAAAGAGCTACACAAATAGAACAGTAACAACCAATAACAAACAATGAAACTCACAGAAATCAATGTTTTCCCCACCCAGCTTTCATAGCCATGACTGTGGCTTTAAATATAACTGCACCTACGCATACAACCAATAAAGTGATGAAAAGGATTGGCGCACCTACGCACATGCTTTTCATAGACGCAATTACAGAAAAGCCCTTCATGTCCGTTTGCTGTTAGCCACGGCTATACTAAAAACACTATGAATAGAAATATGTGTTTCCACTCCCCCAAACTCCAAACAAGTGTCCCTAAAATGCCTACCAGCCCCCCTCCAATCTGCCTGGCACTCCGCCACTCCCCTAGTCTCTCCCATTCCCCCAAACACTCAATGCATTGATGATGATACTCCAGCCAAAATGTTGGATAGCCGCGAATAACACATGTCCACAAACAGACGACCTGCCATTTGCCACAATATAGCCACGGGTGTACAGGTTACCACATCTAGCCCTGGGGCTGCAGCACTGTACACTGTTTGGCTGCTGGATAGTCACAGATAATTACAACAGTACCATCAACCAATTATAATCTCGAAAAACACACACCTCATACATACCCTGCTCATACTACTAGAAATTCAAACTAGGAATATTTTTTCTGGAAACACAGAAAGACTGCAGATATCATGACTGGTTCAAAAACTGTGTGGCTAATCAGAGACAGTTGGCTGTTTTGCTAACTGCCTTTTAGTGAGAAACTAAATATTGACATGGACCTAGGTTTGAGAGAGTTTACAATTAAATGGATTGGATTGCGGGGAATGCATTGGTTCCAAGCTTTTACACAATTGTCAAGTACAGGGCAGCCAGATATCATACTAGTTCATTTTGGAGGCAATGATTTGGGGAATGTACTTTAATGAAAAAACAAGTCAGGGGAAAATCGGCACAGTTATATGTGGGGGTGGGTAAGGGTAATCAATTAAGTAAGGGGAGTATGGGGGTCTCCCCTGCTTATAACTGTATAAATCAGTATTTTGGCATTCCATATTTTTAGTCGCAGTGATCACACAAATCCATGTATATAATACATATAAGGAATAATCATGCTCATTGTAAATATTATGTATGTATTGCATGTGTTATTTATATTTCTTATAATATATGTATTATTTAAGTATTAAATTAACAATAACCCATATATTATAACCAATACAGATAAAAAGAAAGGCAGCACATGCTTCAAAGTAATAAAAAATTATAATTTGCATACGTTATGTATTACTATGCGTTTTCACTGCACTAACTCATCACCATAGTTGCTACATTTATTAATATATTTACATTTTGTATTATCTGTAACTATTCAATATATACATATTATAGGGTGGCAATAGCCACCCTATAGTTAATGTGAGTCGGACTCCCATAGGAATCCCTCAGAATTCTATTGTTAATAACTTTTCATTCGAGTAATGGTTTTGGCCGAAATATTTTTATTCCAAAAGTGCGGCCTACTTCCCATTCATTTTCCCATAGACAAACAAGGTACATTTTCCCCAATGCACACAGCCCAAACCAATGGACAGATTTGGACCAGGTCTGAAACAACTTGGGCACAAAGCGTTGAATTGCGATCAATGCCTGGTATGGTGTTATTCCGTGCAGTAGTTATTTAAATGTTTGATGTAGAAGTGGGTGTCTCTTCTCAAAAATAGATAGATATATCTCTGGGATTTACCCGAAACTGGGTGTTTTTAGAAATGAAATAGCCGCCATCTTGTTTGTCATTTCAGTCGATGCCAGTGATAACCACACTTATAGCCAAGGACAACAGGAAAAGAAAAGTAGGTAAAAGCTACTTTCAGGTTACAATAATTGCAAATGACTTTAGTCTAGAGGTGGGGAGGTTGGTTGAGGACAGCGAGTGAAATTAATTTGGAAGTTATAGGAAGTCCAGGGGCCAAGTATGCAAGACAACATTTTCTGTAGCCTCAGTTACAGCCGTGAATAGCTGTCATTTGAAAGCAAACTGCAGCACAGAAACACTGTGTGTTGTTGGGGGCAAGTGAGACGGTAGGGGAGGTGAGGAGGCTATCTGAGGCTTGGGGGGAGCTTGCACAGATGAGGGGGCCATGTGGTGAGGGCTTGGGGGGCCATTAAATAATCTTTTTTTTACAGGCGTTCTTCTGTTATTCACGGCTATATCCGAGGATACGATAAGACTACCGATAGCTGCGGGTATGAGTAGTTCCATGCCTGTGGCTATATATTTTCATAAACTGGCTGTTTATGAGATACAAAGAAGTTAATATACACATTTTACAACTAGCAAAGTTGTGAAATGTTCTCAGAAAAATTGGAAACATTGCAATACTTTTCCAATAGAATTAAAATGTCACATACCCCTACTTTTGACTATATTTTGCGGAATGGCACCCGAAGATCGGCCAGTACAGCATTAAACATTTCCACCGATGATTTTTCAAATCTTAATCCTTACTGCACTGGGCATTTCCCACTCCAATCTTCCATCTGCCCCCACACATCTCTCCATATGATTAACCAACCCTTGGGGACCTTCCATTTTACATAATGTCCCAGCATACATCTCTTTCAGATGTATGTACTCCAAAGCTCATAAGCCTGAGCAACATGGCAAAGGTTTCTCTATTCCTTAAATGGTGATAGATATAACCCCCAGCTTTTCCTATGTAACCTGTATAGTAGAAGGACAGACTTGGGCCTGTGTGAGAGGTTACTGCTCTTTGTGAGGAAAATATGCAACTGGTTGTCAAAAATAACTGTGATTCGACCTCAGAATGATATCTGTGAAAATGCAACTGTTTAAAAAATTGTTCATGCAGATTCCCATCTTCCTTTGCCAGGTATCCATTGCTCAACATGCATCTGATCTAACAAAATAAGAGAAACCTTCCACTTCGATCAACTTCATCAATAAAGCTGAAGAAAAAATCTCTCCCAAAGGCACAAACTCCAGAAATACAACCACTCTAGGAAGAATCACATTAAATCAGATTGAGTCATGCTTTCAGATGCTTAGAAAATAGATCAAGTCATCAATTTCCCTTACAGCCAAGGGGAGGGACTTCTAAAGCTTTCCTGCTAGTGGTCAAATAGTTTTTCTACCAGTGTGAACAGGATGAAAAGCTGAGGAATTTAGCAATTTATAATGGGGGCGGATGCCACAAGATTATACTGCCAGGTCAACTTATTTGCCATAAGAAATGGTTTAGTGCCAAAATCTGACTGGAAGTGCCCACACTCTGTGGAACACTCATGTCTCCCACACACCTTTTGCTACTGAATACCAGTAAATTCTAAGGAAAAGAATAATGATTTTCTGGAATGGGGCCCATGGGAGCCTTATTTTTACCCCCAAAGGTTTCAGTAAAATTACAGGAATCACTTCCACTGTATTGCATTTTAAAAAGAAATATGTATTTTTTTAGTCTTCTTTTTTGTTACAAAGTAAAAACAAAAACATCGAAAAACTTGTATCACAATTATACAGCAAATAGTAAGATGGTTTTCTGTCAGCTCAGCGTGTTTCGGGGAATCCCCTTGCCCCAGAAGCAATCAAACTTGCGTTTTTCTATTCCTCCTGAATGGAATCTACTATCTAAACATATATTAAACTCTGTTATATATAGGTATAGTGATCCTTATAGTGTAAGGTTTTGTAAGTAGTCTATCATTAGCCTGTGAGGCTAAGAACCTTGGGGTCATCTTCGACTCCACCCTCTCCTTCTCTCCTCACATTTCTGACATCTCTAAGAAGTCACACTATCAGCTGCAATTCTTCCGAGGTATTCTTCCTTTTCTCACTTTCCCCCAGAAGCTCACTGTTTACAGAGACCTGGTCCTCTCTAGGCTGGACTACTGTAACAGCCTCTTTCTAAATCTACCTGGCTCTACTCTTCGCCCTTTACAACTTATCCAAAACAGGACTGCAAGATTTGTCCTTGGCCTCAAACACATGGATTGTATCTCTCCAGCTCTGAAATCTCTCTACTGGCTCCCTGTGGCTGCAGGAATCAAGTTCAAAATCCTTTGAATCGTCCACAAGGCTTTCTGGGGCCGGGGACATCACTTCCTCCAACATTCTCTTCCTAAACATCTTCTTTCTCAAGCCCTCCGCTCATCCACCTCTAACTTTTTGATGGTCAGACACTTCTCCAGGCAGAAAGTGAGGGGTAGATCTCTTTCCTCAGCTGGGGCCTCCCTCTGGAACAGCCTCCCTGCCTCTCAAATTTGAGCAAGACCACCTCTGGTTCTGGAAGCAACTCACAACCTTCCTTTTCACTTCTGCTTTTCCTCTCCCTCTTCCTGACTGCTCCGTACACTGGCCACCTGGCCACCCACTGAACTTTGGTCTAGGTTCCTGCATGGCCAGTTGCCTTTGCACTGCCTCCGAGCCTCCCTGCACTTACTGGCCTGTATCTGCAACCCTAGAGTCCCCTGTTTCTCTGCACTTATGAGCCACTTACCAGCTGTACTTAAGAGCTACCCACCCTTTCCTCCCACTGTGCACATCTCCTGGCCCCCCTCACTTGCACGATCTGAATGACACAAGGCCTAGTGAGATTGTTATTTTGTCTTCCCTCTGTCCTCCCTTCCTTGTCTTGTCACATCTAGAAACACTTGTGTACAGGCGCATTATAAATGACTTATCATATCATATCATCATTATTATAATAACTCTGTCACGGTTAAATCTGAGATCATTCACCTGGTGTGGGTCTTGCGAAACCAGTCCAAACTGTGTGCGTAAATCTTCACAAACTAATAGGCACTAAGCTGAATCCTCAATACAGTTGACGAAACCCTGTCAACAAACATATGTAGAAAAAATACTGTGTCAACCAGCCATCTTCTCATGGTACATTAGTGACTTTTCCCTGCAATCGAGAGATCTCTTCCACTAAATTTCTCTTGTTCTGACAAGCTATTACTGTGGAAACATGTGAGCTTCAAACACATTTTTTCTTGATATTTCTCCCTGTTGCGTAGAACCATGTGAGTAAAAAACAACATTTACAGTGTGCCTTAAAATGCTAGATGTCTATAGAGCATCAGAGAAGGACCTAGCAGGAGTCAAATGACTCATGTTTCACTTTTCCAGACCACTGGTAATAAAAATGTTATTAATATTAATGTCCATGATCATCCGTGGTTGGCCCATTTCTTGACTTTTTATGGGGTAATAGAGAACCAACACTTACTACGGAAACAATGGAACTCATTTTCCAATGAGCTGTAATGTAAATGGAAGTTAGTAAAGCTTTGAGAAAGGCTTTAACGGCTTCCATTCATGCCAAGGCTAATTTTCAATCATTTGTAGGGTGGAGATGAGTAGCCCAACTTCCCTTCTGCTGACTTTCCCGTCACCTTACTTCCTCTTTGCCATGGATTTTCATGCCTTTGCAAATGCTGGAGATCCCTGTTGCATCTGCCTGCATTCTGCAAAAAGCAAAAAGCAGGGGGACACCATAGAGTTCCACTATACATGCAGCATGTAATGCTCGCATGGCAGGCAGCATGTAAAATTACAATAAAATGTTGCCCAACATGCTCACACGTCAGACAGCATTTATCTGTAATTGTGAACACTGATTACCATGCGCACTTCATGTTCGGCTGAAATTAGGAGCGACTGTGTGTGCAGGTTCTACAAAAGGTCTACCAAAAGTGAGACTCTGATACATGTGACTTTGTTTTGTACGGGTTTGATGGTGAAGAGGTCTTTGTAATTTGTTCATATGTTAATGCATTTAAAGCCTTATCTTCTGAGGAATGGTGGAGGATGATCTGTAGTGGAGAAACTATTGGTTGATTCTGGCAATAATAACATATTTAAAATGTGTTTTTTTGTAATTTTTAGAACTGTGAAGGGATGTTCTCCCTGTTACTCACACCACTTTTAATTTTTGTATATAATTTGCTAGAGGAAATGTGGAGATATAGTTTATTGTAAATTCTATTGTACTTATACTTTTGTGTAATTGTCCAAACAAAATGCAAGGTTTGTAATAAGCCATAAAGCTTTATAATTAAAAAAAAAATAATTACCAAAATTAAACACTGCCTGACATGCTCGCCTGTTGGACAGCATTTAAATGTAACTGTGAGTGCTGCTTGCCATACGAGCATGGCCAACGGTGCTCACATTTAAAAGTTAATGCTGCCTGGTATGCTTGCATACCAGGCAGCGTTTACTCACTTTGCACACTGGAGTGCAAATGTGCAGGGCAAAAGGCAGTGAACACATGTGTATGCCGCCTTTTTCCCTGCACTTTTGCACTCTGCTGTGCAAATGATGACAATTTAGTTGCATATATGATAACGCATAATGGCTCTCTGCCGCCAAATTACACTTTTTAAGAACATGAGCTTGAATAGGTGAATTTACGTACTGCACCACACACAAGGAAGTTGAGCTACAATTTACTGTCAACATGATACGCATTGTCCTACGAAAGCAGGTCTGTGGAAATGGTCCTGGCCCTGACGCAATACCAGCAGATCTATTCCACGCCTTCAAGGATTTCTGTGCACCAGTGTTTTAATTCAAAGCTTGAAGTTGGTTGCTTCCTGGATTCCTGAGCACGAGCGCTAATAGTACCAGTTTTCAAAAAAGTTAATAGAGAGGATCCTAAGGCATATGAACCTATTTCCCTTCTCGATGCATAATGTAAGAATTTTGGTAGCACTGTTTTGGCACAACTCCAAGAATGGGTGGACAAAGACGAAATATTTGTATACTACCTGTTTGGGTTTAGGGAAGGGGTGTGGACTAAAGAACAAGCCTTGCACCTCACCTGCATCTGATTATCTCAAATGCCATTCTTGTTCAGAAGGAATCTACCTATCTAGCATTCATGGACCTGAGCACTGCCTTTGACCAGGTCAATAGATCAAAGCTTTGGCAGTGTCTTTTTTCTTTATATATAAAGGGGCTTACAGAGTATCTAAATGACTCTAATGTGCACATTCCACATTCCAACTCTGCACACATCCATGTCTTAACAAAAATGTGATTAAATCAAACACAGGGGGATTGAGCTAAATTCATTGTCAGTGTCTTCCTACAATGGGAAAGTCATTCTGTCTCCTCCAAAACGAGAAACCGATTTGTTTCTGGATGTACAACAATGTATGCCATCAGATTCCCAAACTCATATTGGGCCTCATTACGACCCTGGCGCTAAGTGGTTAAAGGCGCCGTAAAAGGCTGCGGCGCCGTTAACCAGTTAGAGCCTTACTACGAGGTCCCTTTGCGGGACCCGACCTGAATGGCTGGTCTAGACCAGCTGTTAAAGTAGGGACCCGCAAAGGGACTCTCTAGGTAAGTACGGTACCGCAATTTGCGGTACCGTACTTACCGCCTTCCCCAGTCCCATTGAACCCTATGGGGCGAAAATGGGAATGGGGAAGGACCAATGTTCAATGGGGAATTACCGCCCGCCAACCTTGAACATTGGCAGACTCGTTACAATACCGGCACCAACCATGGTGCTAATAGCGCCATGGTTTAGCGCCGGTGTTGTAATGAGGGCCATATTGTGTTTTAACTGAAAATCTTTTTTTTCACATATACAAACCAAAGGCAACACATTAATAAAATCACATACATCATTGATACAGATATTGTTTCATGCTACATGTTTACCTGCTGGGTGCTAAAGTCAAAGCCCACATATTTTGAATCAGTTGAAGGCATGCTAGAAGCTGCAGGCTTTTTCTGGGCTCAGCGGGAAGGCTGCCGCTGCTTCAAGGCCACAAGAGTCAGGAGGTCCACAAGCAGACAACCAGCAGCAGGCTTTCCTGTTTTAGTGAATTAGTAACCAGTAAGAATCTCATACCATTTGCCTCAGAGACAAAATTGCTTATTTGGACAAACAAACCTCACAAGCCATCCAATCATGTCACTAAATACACAGCCAATCAGGTGCTCCTTACATCTAGAACACTAGACCAATTCACCAGATGTACATTTTCAGACCCATTTTAAACCAAAATGTAACTATTACACTACCTTGTTTAATTTTAAATAACATTAACAGACAACGGCCGTCATTTTGGAAGTAAACATGGCTGACAAATTCACCACACAATAGAAATTCAGCCAGAGTGCAAAAAGAGGTGTGGTTGGAGGGAAAATGGGTGGGAAGGGGAGGAAAATCCTTTAGATTTCACTTAGCAATGGATTTTAAATGGGTGGGACACATTTCCAAACTACATACATCCATCCTCATATGTCAACCTGCATTGAAAAGCATTACAAACCTACAATCAAAGCCCATATTTCAAGCTCTTATGTTAAAGCTCTTTTTTTAATGACAATAGTTTTCGCTTTATAGGTAGTGTTTTCAGCGCCACCTAATAGCCAACACTAAAAATGACCATCCTTTTGGATAGCTTGTAAACAACTGGAGATAGTAGATGCAAATGAGTGCCTGGGCATTTCTTTCTCCACTAGGCACAATGGGAACACACACAATGAAAAACAGGCACCAAGAACACACAATGAAAAACAGGCAGTAAGTTTGATGCATGGTAAGGGGGGGGCTAAGATGTTTGCAAAAGCATGTGAAGCACAACCTGCACCCATTATGCTTTGGGTGTATGTAACCAAACGAAGGCTGTTCCCCTCTATGCAGCAGGTTTCTAGGGAAATGGCAACATCACATTGTTAATTATTAATGTGAACACCTTTTTCGAAATATATTTTTGGATTACCTTTATCCACACCGAATTATGAAGTTCATAATGGATTGAATGTCCTACACATTGAGGACATTTTAAGGCCAGAACCAGTTTGACTATTGCTCAGAGTGTGGAATAATGATAAGGCAAACTTGACAAGAACATTTTTGGCATGTACTGAATGCAGAAAGTAATGCCTTGATGGTTCCATGGCTGCCCCACATAAAACAGTCCTTACAATTGGCCAGTTTTAGCTGTTAGTTCAATAATCCGATAAGCTTTTCAAGATTGGTAGCCAACAAGGTTAATTCTGACGGTATACACGCATTTCGTCGAAGTATTTTTCAACGTGGGACATTTCATCGCCGACCCTTTCATCGGCAATATTTTTTTTAAAACATTTTTTTTTAGGGGGGGTGTTTGTGCGGGTTGGGGTATGATTATTGAAGTAAGGGGTGGGTTTGGGCGAGCCCCCCATAAATAAATAATAAAAAAAAAATGTTGGCGATGAAAGGGTCGGCGATGAAAAGTCCCACGATGAAAAAGTGGTTGACGAAATAACGTAGAACCAATTCTGACTTATTCACAATGTTTAGTATGGGCAGAGAACAATAATGATTAGCAGAGCAGGTTTCAATGTTATTAGCCTAAATGGGGTCACTGCAAAGATGGCGGGAAGAGCCCAGGCCAATCATAAATGTATGACATGTGACTCAATGAAAGAAGATCCATCACATTTATTGTTTTTCTGTCCTGCATATGCAAATCCCGCCAGCACTTTTTAACCCTGATCTTAAAATCTATTAATTTTAGATAATATGAAACAGCCTTGTATTACTTGTTGTGGGCAGAGACTCCAGTGGTGGCCTGCAGTTAATGAGCTTTTCAAGAACTGATATCGGACTAGGAGAACATCTGTTAAAGCAAAAGGGCACAATAACTGCCTAATATTGATCTCATGGATCTCATGGATTTTATTAGTATGTCTGTCATATTTTAAGCTATTGCATTCAAATACGAGGTGCAGGCCCAATACTACAAAATGTTAGTGATTGCATAGTTTTATTTGATTGTAAGTATTCATTTTAAATGTTGGATTTATATATGCGAATGTATGTTTATTATTGTTCAGTTTGATTGGCATACATTTCCAAATAACCTTATCTTCAACAACAAGCTTACAAACATTATTTTACTTTATAATTGTTCTTGTTACCACAAAAACATTCTCTCAGTATTCACTATCTTTTTCCATAGCACATTACCTCAAGAGTTGATCGATATGCCCAAATCTGGGGAGATCAATAGATCAATAACCGCAAGCCGATTGGTTCACGGTACATATCAGCAAGAATTCACAAAGGGCTTCCAGTGAAAACCATATGCAAATTTGATTACTTTTCTTCTTCATGAGGAGTGTTCTAGTCAGGGGTGGAACTGGAAACAAAATAAATAATTTTGAAAGTGGCCCCATATTACACATTTTCAGCAAGCCTAACCCTTTTCCTATGAGAATATTTGGAAATGAAATAGGCTATCACACAAAAGAGGCCCAGGGTGCAGAGGCCTACCAGGAAATTTCCAGAGTTCCCTACAGGGCAGTCCACCCCTGGTTCTACCTTTTCACAGTTTGGTGTCACCTGCTTCTCCCACCTACTCTGTTGACTTCTTGTAATGGAGGTGCCAACATTACTGACTGGCATTTTGCCATTGACAACCATCAGGGAACCTGCCACTGTTAACTTTCTTTTCGTGAATATGTTTTTTGGCTTGTTTCATTGTTAAATGTTGTTCTTTATGATATAAAAACAATTGCTTGATGTTGTTGTATATTTTCTTGTTCCTACGTTAAATATACTAAGCCATTCATTCCTTCCTCTCCACTTTCCCTGACCCTCGTCCCCCTAATAGAGCCAACACTAAACAGTCTAAAAAAGGTAAGTACCACAATTTAAATATTCCACGTTGATGCCTCATAAAATATTCCCACTTCAATGTTCCACTGAAACATTATTTCAATGTGAATATTCAACCTAATATGCCTGCTCTTCTAGCAGGCATGGCTGTCATGTGTTTGGTGCAATACCTGACAACCATATAAAATGCTCTTCCCGCAAAACTGGTGGCACACTGATGGTGGCCTTTCCAAACTAGCTGTTAACAGTGTATTAAACGGCTAACTGTTACTGTAACTTCTGTGTGAATCTTCTGCTGCTATCTTCCAGCAGAATTCTCTTGAAAACACAAAACGTCATAACAATAAAAGTAGCCCCCACTCGACATGTGCACCCCTCTTCCTTTTTCAGTCTCCAAAATCTCCCCATGTGGACGTAATGTCCCCTGCCCCTCTCCTGATATTATTTTTTATTCATATTTCCTTTGACACACTTTCATTCTGCAAGAAAATCTCAAAATTCCTCTGCAAACCCATCAACATTTCTGTTGTAAGACAAAATGCCTGCACTGAAACGGCCTCAAAGCACTCCCCAAAGTGTAAAGCTCAGCTGTAGGTCCTTTTTTCCTTTTTCACCATGCCTAAATCCACAATGATGTGAAATGTCCCCTTTCATGACTCTAAATATAATGTTGAGCAATTTCCTTTTTTCCATTCTCACAGATGTATTATGGAAACAGGATGCACAGGGCACAGAAAAATTAGGACTTTCCATTTTTGAAAAGCCTCAGTGTTGCAATGCACCATGGTAGATGCATAAACATTTTTAAGGTTCAGATTGCAACCTATTCTCCATCGAATGTTCAAAAAAGTACTGCACAGACTTACACTATAAAAAGGAATAGCTTTGTACCCAACATGCACATTTTCGGTTGTGGAAAAATGAATGGGAAAGTCAAAAACAGCTTCTTTTGAACACTTAATAACTTTTGAACTGTTGGACAAATTTGCCACAAATGTTCCACTATATGGGGTTGGTGTGAAAAGTTGTTAAATTTCCCGGGCAGGACATCAGAAAAGAGACACACCCTGAACCTGGTACCTCAGCAGAAACAATGAATTCATAAACGACAGACAAATCACTGTAATGAGTAATAATTATGTGCATAATAAAAGAAAGTACGTAGGTTAGGCATATACAATGGTTGCGCATTCCAATATATAATAAGCAATCTCTTCATGAAATTCTGCAATGTACATTCAGAGCCTGTTTTCAACCTTCCTTTCCTTTCCCTCCCTTCCCATGAGAGTGTACTGAGAGTGTACTCACAGTTTTCAGTGCTGGACACACACAGGGTACTGAATGTACTTTTATAAGCAGAAAGCTGGAATATAAAATGTGCAAGGCTCAGATTGTAGGGATCCAGATGAAGTAGTTGTTCTGCTAAATGTGCAGTGATGTGCAGTATCACTAAACAAATTACTATATAATAACAATAGGTGTTGGATACTAACCATTAACAGCAGCTACCGAAACACCCAGCCAGGCAATTTAAAGTCTCAGTTCTTTTAGCAATATGTGCACAAATAGGTGAACCACCTGGTGCCTCTGTCTTTCCACAGTCAGGCAATATAAGTGAAGGAAAGGTTAATGTCAGTGTTGCCTTGACCTCCCTTGGCACACATTTACAACTTTCACAAAGTAGTACAGAGGGTACAATGCAGGAGAGGTGGGTTCGGTGATTAGTTTGGATAGGAGGCTGGGGGTGCTTGTGGGGGCTATTTGCACTGGTTGCAGGTGGCGTTTTAGCCTTGTTTTGAAAAGCTCCACAAAACAGATGTCTTTGATGGATGTGGAGAGAAGTCAAAAAAAATGGGCAAGTGTTGAAAAGGAGGGAAATCAGAAATAGACACAGGGTGAATGGAGGACTGATAAGCTGTGTCAGCCTGAAGGCAACACATCACCAAGCAGGGCTGGCCAATCATCAAAGAGCCTTTAACTTTCCTTGTCATGTGTATTCACATATCCAGTCCTTATTCTCTGTTTACTAGGAAATACAACAATACCAAGCCCTGCATTAATTGAATAGTAGGAGCCCATCCAGCAGCACAGTCTGGCATGGAGATACATTGCAGTTCTTGGGCTGGAGTGACAACCCCTGGAGGGCTTATCATCGTTTCCCTATGTGGGGTAGAATACAACCCCAAAATGTCAGGGATAGAGAGGCCATGCTAGGCCCCTGTTGTGAGAGTGAACCTGGCTGATCTTGAAACTCATTGGAAAATGCAGATCAGTTCAAAACATTGTTTTCTGATATAAGGCCTAGTGAATGAGCACACATGGGCCTATTTCAACTTCAGTAAATATAAAGACACAGGGCCTCATTCCGAGTCCGGCGCTAACCAATGGCGGTAGTAGCGCCTTGGTCGGCACCGGACCCGTACCGGCACCGCCCTGGTGGAATGGGAAATTACTGCCCTATTCTGCGTTGACCAGGGCGGTAATTTCCCATTCCCCAGGGCTCTTCCCTATTCCCAAATGAGCCCCCATAGGACTCAATGGGAATGGGGAAATTGCAAATAACGGTGACCGTACTTTACGGTCACCGTTATTGGCTAAAAAGCCCCTTTGCACCCTCGTCCCTAACGAAGGACGAGGGCGCAAAGGGAACTTGGAATGTGGCGGTAAGGGATTACCGGCACCGGTCTCGTTAACGGTGACCGGTATCCCTTACCGCCATACTCGGAATGAGGCCCACAAAGTTGAGAGTGCACTTAGAACTGTCATATTGCTAACTGTGTCCAATGGAGTCAATCAAAAAGAAACAGGTGGCGCTGCAGATGCCGACTTTGTGTAAACTGGGAAAAGGCACCTTTGACAGATTTAAAATTGCAGCAGTGCACGTGGAAAGAAAAGATACATTTGAAACACTGCACACTGTGTGCATAAGATTAATAATGAATCTACCTCTGTTCTAATATAGTAGAAAAGAAAAGTTGTATTTATGAACAGCAGGCCTAGGTGTAATACAAAATGGTACATGTTAATTGTGTCAATGTAAAACGCTATTCTCTTAAAATTATGTATGTAGCTTGTTTTTTCCCATTGAACTGGAAGGTCTGGGCCTCTGAAACTTTAACCTCAAGACCTTTGGCTGAGGACCTCTAGGAAAAGGTCTGGTTTTCACTTTAAATGCTGAAAAAATACAGAGGAGTAGATCGAAATACTGGAGGTGGAGGATAAGCCAGCCAGCAGAAGTGACCTTAAGGTTAGGACTCCCCATTAACTGTGCATTAGCTTCAAACAAAAAACCTTTGAAGCCCAGGAGGGGAGGGCATTATCACATGGTCCAGTCAGATGTCCTAATCAGGTCACAGGAGAGAAATGAAACCTAAGAAATGGTGGGGGCTGGTGTGAAACTCAGGGATACTTATGGTGCCTTGCAATTGACTAACATTGAAAATATGTTCTTGAATAAAAAGTGCATTGTGTGTTCCACTCAGCTCATCATGGTTTCATATTAAAGGGGATTAGAAGCACATCGGGACCCTGTTAAAACTAATTGTGGGTGATGTATACAATTTAAGTTATGAAGACAATTATGATTACAGCCTTCTCTTAATTCAGAGGGAATAGAAAGTTGGTGTGATGATAGGTTATGGAAGTAAGGTTTGAATCAGGAAGGGGCAGATTTGTGACTACTTTGGCTCAGGACTAAATCGATAAAAACGGTAGTTCATCCCAGCAAGGGTGTGAAGAGATATGATTAGTATTTTCCGACTTGCCATAAAATATAGAACTCAAAAATATATATGTGCCTCCAGTTATCTGAAAAATTAGGGTAGCTGCCATGTTGTTAGATTTTAAGGTCACTGAAAAAGTTAAACCCACTTGTCATTTTGGGATGATGAATCTTTCTCCGCCCTCAGCCTCCATCATTCACACCCCCTAACTCCATGTCCTATTAGCAAGCAGTGGGCCTACTGGGGGGAGGGAAAGGGAGAGAGCAGGCCAATCCATAGCATGGGAATTATGATAATAATGAAGTGTCACCAGCCCTATATGAGATCAGTTTTCAATCTGAGGGGGATCCTTCTTTGACTTTTTGATTCTTAGGTCTTTCTTTGGACTTTTGATTTTTCCTTTGACTTTCTCACTCTATTGCTGGAGGTAGTCGGCTTCTGGACTCTTGTAAAGAACTAGCAGAGGGACAGGAAGAGCGACCCAGGCTTTAGACATAGCAGGGGAGACGGAGACTAGGAAATCTAGAAGCTAGCTGGGACTACCATTTGAAGAGCCAACGGAAGTCTCGGTGCTGGGGACTACCCTTGACTGAAGCCTGTGACCAGATCTGTGCTGTCCTCAGAGAGGCCCTGCTGTTTCCCTGGATGCCCCATTACCACAGCCTCCCATGTCAGTGGATTAATCTAAATGCCAACAAAAGTGTTTGGGGGGGAATCTGCCGGACTAATTCTCCATCTTGCATCGCATGAAGGGGTGGAACTGGGGATACCCTTTGCGCATTTTATTAAATCCAACTAATTTTAATTCCACTCTAGAAAATCACCCAAACTATTTAAATTGAATTGTCTTGGGAACTGCCTGCCTTAATCCTTTCCATTAAATCGTGGGGAGAAGGTAGATCCTTAAAGCATTAAATTGAAGTTAAATTGATTAATTCCCATATAGAAAATCAATGGGATGAGTGTTGTTAGAGTTAGAAACTAACAAAGTTCATGCCCAGTGTGTTAGAGCCAGTACGGACAATAAAGTTTGTGGGTGAGCTTTCTGAAACCCCTGTCTTCATTACAAAAAGGGGGGTGTACACTATCCCAAAATAGGGAACTCTAAAATGCTGCCATTTAAGTTAATGTAAAGTGTGCAAAACGACATTTCCCATTTATTTTTCCAAAGCCCTGTATTTCATGCAAATAAAAATACCAAAACGATTTTCCCATTGAGTTCCTTGTCTGATTTTGTCTTTCAAATAATAAGCCCAAACATGATTTTCCCACTGAGTTCCTGTCTTGACTTTGCCTTTCAAATAAAAAATCCCAAACCATTTTTTTCATTGTGTCTATTTGTCAAACCCTGCTTTTTAATAAAAAAGCAAAACGATGTTGCTACTGTATTCCCTCTCCCTGTACTTTGCCTTCAAATTAAGGGGTCATATATAACTGATGCCTGGGGGTGTGTGTTGCCGGGAGAGAAGAGCATTGTGATAAAATAAGCAATCACTAGGGGTTGTTAAAATGTCATAATTGTTAATGTGCAAGAAATCCTCTTTGTATGTTTGATGAACAGTCTCTAAATTGTATCTGTGTGTTGTAGTATCTGTAGGTTCATTAGAAATACGAGTCAGTCAATTAGTGCTAGTAATTGAAATTGTGACATTGTGTAGTGTAGTTCCACGGCATAGGTGGCTGATGTTTTGGTTCCTTTTCTTCTTTGTCAAACCTTAAATACATATATATTCTCACTATACACCGGCCTAGTTCCTAGTTCATTGGTGGAACAGAGGGTATTTGTCAGGGTGGTGCGAGACAGGGTGGAGGCCTCACTATGGTTGACTCTGTATAAGCACTTTGGTTGCATGCCACCTTGCTTGAGTGGGAAAGGAACTCCCTGAGTTGAGAGTGACCGCCTAATAAATCAGGACACCTACATGACTTGGGCAAGTGATTAATAGTACCTCTCTACATGTTCTCATCTTAATGCATAGACAGGAATAGGGGTCGTTCACACTACAGGCCACTAGCATTGTTTTGGGCCTGGTGGCACACCATTATTGAGCCCATTGAAAGCAAATATGGTGCAAGGTAGAACTGGCATGTGTGGACTTAACATGGGCATTGTTCTCCTTCATCATTCAGCCTGGAGAACAAATCTATGATTAACAGTGGGATTGGTGCATGCAGGAAACTTGGGTCAGTGCAACATCCTGTGTGGTGCAGAACTTTAACCTTTGGCATTACTACTATATAAGAAAACATGTATTAATGTACAGCAGAAACTCAATTGAATCCGTGTTGGGACTAACATCTGCAATTGGTTCAGACTTATCCCAAAATCAAAAGAAGTCATTTTATGAATAAAGTGTGAATATCATGAAGTTTATGGTCCTTTGGACCAGGATGCAGAGATCTAAAAGTTATTAGGGCAGTTACAAAATTGGGTACATTTTGGGAGGGATTTGGCTACTAGTTTAAATGTATCGATGTAAAATGTACTGGGATAGCTAAAGACGTGTCCTACCCCTTTGACAGCAACAGGGGTCAGATAGCACAGTGAGTAGAGCACTCGCTTTGACATCCATGCAGAGCCTGTTGATGCAGGTTCGAATCCTGGCAGGGCAAATTCATGCTTTCATCCTTCCGAGGTCAATAAATGAGCACCACACACTGTGGGTATTAAGCAGCATTCAGATACCTGAGGGTTCGTAGCACGATATAAATGCACAAACAAACTGTTAGGCACTTGTTTGAAGCCCAATTAACAAACAAGGAACTATGACAGCCAGTTAAACATCTGGCTAAAGTCACACTTTTTTTAGGTGAAACCCAGGGTGAGAATGACATTCAACCTTTATGTCCTTCATCAGTTTATGCAGGGTTCCGATTTGACACCAGAGGCACCAATGCTGTTTCTTAAAAGATATAGACTCCCAGCTGTGGTCTTTAACCCCGTAACTGCCAGACTGTTATGCAAGTCTATGCAAAAAGGACGAGCATACTCGTCCTTGATTACCCTTCGCAGTGCAGACAGGAAGGTGTATGGTTCAAGCAACAGGTTCTCAGTAGTTACCATGGATTCGTTTCAGCCCGATCAACATGGCTTCATGCCAGAAAAGGAAATAAGAGATCACGCTTACTCTGCTAGGTTTGCCGTAGATTTGTCCACCGTTCAGAACTCTCAGTTGGCCCCAGTCTTTCCCAAAGCAGACAAATCATTTTAAAGGGTCAGCTAAAATTTCCTTTCGCAATTAGTGAGGCGTTGTGGAATTTCATGATAGTATTTGAGGCGTCTGTGCACTCAATTACTAACCACATCGTTTGCTTTGTCTATCCTGACTTGTGCTATGAACTAAACCTCATTTTGTCACGATCTACTGTGCTGTATACAATTAACTTACTCATGCAGTCTTTCTCTTTTTCTTTTTCAAACCATACATAGATGATCTACTGCTATTTGGCACTTCTACTGGTCACCTATGTTTATTTATGCATTACTGTTTATGTAATGTTTATTTAGTAGTATATAATTGTAACCAGAGATCATTAATTATTATATATTGAGGCGATCTGCCCTGAAGTGGCGGCCCGACCCTGTAGGTTACGGCCCATCGCCCAAGTTAAGGGTCTGAACCCAGGGAGGGTCCCTTAACGAGGGTGGCGGTGCCGTTACCGAAAGGTTTGGCATGCCACCGAGGGGCATATCGCCATTAGCACCCATGGAGTTGCCTACAAGGGTGCTAAAGGTGTATTTTTAAAAGAATTAAATCAACGTATGTTTCTTGCGCATGATGTAGGGAGTCAGAGCATGAGAGATGTACAGAGCCATTTGAATTACAGATACCAAGGAGAATATTAGAAGCAAGGTTCCCATTGAGAAAACCATACCTGCATATGAGACAATACGATGGCTGTTCAAATCAAGCTCTGGAAGAAACAGGACAACTGAATGGCGAAAATGAATGAGGACGTCACAAGACAAGATGATGTGCATAAAAGAGATGCAGAGGCTAGAGAATGCAGGCAATTCTATAAGGCATCAAGAAAGTACCAAAGATAAGTGTCTTCTCGGGCTTGGATGAAAATGCTTATGTTGCAGAAACATTGAAGAAACATTGAAGATGTCAAGCTGTTTCACATGTGTAAATATGCGAAGAAACGCAAGCAGACGATGCATTCTTGAGGCTAGCTTTATAGTGAATAGATTGCGGCATGCGCCAACTGGACGGATCCTCACCAAACTTTCCAAAAAAAGTAGTTGGGTCACTCTGAATTGTTTTGCAAAGTCTGGTGAGGATTCGTCCAGGGGGGCAAAGTTATAGGGGGGGGTCCCAAAACCTTTTTTTTTCCCATAGACTGAATGGGAAAAAACTTTGCGCACGGCTACAGCCCGAACCGCTGGACGGATTTACACCAAATTTGCGGCAGGAGCGGCGGCCTGGTCCCAAAAGCGTGCTTTTGTAAATTTGGTGTAAATCTGTCCAGTAGTTTTTTAAAAAATGACCAAAATGTAAGGCAAAACAATTAGTGATATCTGCGTTCGCTTCGCAGACGGACTTCCCTGTTCGCTCCGCGGACAGCACCCCGATTGGCCCATGGCCTTGCGTCATGTCCGGTGACATGTGACATGTTTGCTGATTGGACGGTGAGGGGCGTGGAGCGTGTCAGATTTTCTGTGGCGCCCGCCATCTTGTATTCGCAGTCGACCGCGTACAGCGCAGTGAAACGTGGATAAAAAATTGTATTTAGTGCCGTGTGTTGGTGTGTAAGAGTGTTTGAGGAGGGTGGGGGAGTATGAGATAGGTTCAATGTTTTGTTTTTTATGTGCTAGACGTTTTTGTTGCGTTCGATTTGTCCGCGGAGAACACGGCTGTTCTGACATTTTGTAAATAAACTAAATGGTGGGGTGTTTAGAGGACGGAGTATGTGTCATTTTTGTTCGCAAGGAAGGTAAAAATGAGCTATGAACACTCGCGGTGTACTTAATTGTTCGTAAATACACAAACTGGGGGTGTCCTCAGGACGCTGTCCGTATTGTAATCTGTCTAGTTGAATGTGTTCTAAGAACACTCGCAGTGTCCCGAAATGGTTGCAATTACACAAAATGGGGGTGTTCTGAGAACGTAGTTTGTATTGTTCGTTGTCAGGGTGAAAGTGTTTTAAGTGCACTCCTTTTGTCCGCTAATAGTACAATTTCCTAGGGGCGTCAACCGACTTTTTGTCCACTAAAGAAACGATAAATCCGGCTGGTGTGCGCCGACATTATGTGATAATCCTATGACTGGCGCTTTTGACCTGGCTGACTTGCTTTTGCGACACTAAATCATATCTCCCGCCCCTAAGCCTGATATTATCAAAGCATTCATATTCCCCGCCTCTCTCCGTGACGTTACAGGGTGCGTAATGAAACGCGCCCAGTCGTCTCCAGTACTACGCGACTTTACACAGAACCCGGAAGACAACACACATTATGTCACAACACAGCACGCCACAATTCGGAATATGAAACTGTGATTTAAAAGCAAACAGCAAGATTGCAAATGTTGTAAAGTACATTTATTTGACATCAAATGTTTAGAGAATATTCAGCAATTTGCATTTGTCTTTGTTGTCGATCCGCAAAAGTTCATGTTGAGACACGCGATGTTCCTTTGCGGTACAGAGAGTGTTAGATCAGCTTACAACTCAGTGCGCCACAATTCGGAATATGAAACTGTGGTTTCAAAGTAAAACGCAGGATTGTACATTTGGTAAAGTACATTTATTTCACATGAAATGTTTAGTGAATATTCAGCGATTTGCTATTGTCTCTGTTGTCGATCAGCAAATGTTTATTTGGAGCCACGCGTTGTTCCTTTGCGGTAGATAGGCTGTTGGTTTATGATAAAAGCAGTAAATGGTCGCTCTGATAATCGGAAGGTTGCTCCAACAACGAGCCATTAGACCACCCTATTGGTTGGTATGTTGTTTGTAGCCGCTAGTACTGCGTAAGGGCATATTGGTCCTTGGCGATTGTCCCATAAAATGGTGAGGGTCATGAAGTTGCATATTTGGACCTGCACCTGCAGTTGAAGACCCCATCCGCTGGAGTCTGTAAATCGTGACATAGGCAAAATGGAGCCACATACCTGTTTTAAAAAACATAAATTAGTCTCACCAGCCGATCTTCATTAAAAATCATCATTTTATTTATTAGGGCGTGAAAATATTTGCTATCGAAGATAGTGCAACAGAGTATGTTAATAATAAAATAATAATATTTTCCCATTCATATAGCGCTAAGAACCGTGAGGTATCTAAGCGGTGCTTATTATTAACCACGGTGTGTGGTGCTCATTTATCGACCACGGAAGGATGAAAGGCTGAGTTTGGCCTTGCCGGGATTCAAACTTGCGTTAGCAAGCTGTGCACGGATGTCAAAGCGAGCGCTGTACTTGCTGTGCCACTTGACAGGCTACAGTGAAGTGGCACAGCGAGTAGAGCGCTTGACCGCCTATAGACCGGTTAAATTATTTCTATTAACCCACCCTGTGTCGTCTGCCTTTTTCAGAGCCCTCTAAACGACAGGGGATCAATTCGGCGGTGATAGTGCGCGGTAGAAAACATTATGCCACTTTCAACGAACAAGTTCAACTTGAGCGTTCTTTAATGCTACGCTATTGTAATTATATTTGGTATAAAGTAATCTAAAGGGTTACTTACAGTACAATTGCAATTTCCATTGTCTACGAGTGGTGCAGTCCCAAAATACGACTCCGCGTGTGCCAACAATCTTTTGCATAGTGATATAATATATAAAAGTGGTTTCGTTTCAGAAATTTCATCTTTATCTTCTCTTACGTTTTAGCAACACTCCTTCAAGAGAAGTCTTTCATCACAATCTCTGTCTGTCAAGGTCAAAACACAATACAACCTTATAGTCCGCTTTGTGAGCCTCTCCGGGGCCCGAGAAAAAAATGGAAGCAGCTGACCTTCATTGTGAACGAGCATAAATTCTTACTTTGCAACATTCTGTGTAAAGCCATCTGTAGAAGTTGTGGAAGCTGCTGACCTTCACTGTGAACGAGCATAAATTCTTACTTTGCAACATTCTGTGTAAAGCCATCTGTAGAAGTTGGTTTTTGCACGCCATGTTTGTATATTGTTTGCATGATATTAAAAAAAGTTTGTTTAAAGGACGTTATGGTTCTAAGTACAGCCGAAAGACCCCTGAAAATCGCAAGTTATGGTAAGCTTTGAAAAATAACTGGCGCCACCACCGTGCACTGCTAAGACTAACACCCAGGACATCAAAGATGACATCACAAATGTCATTGATGAAATCACTGATGACATCACGTGGGTATGTACTTTTCATGGAATTTGTGTACTAGGGATTTTTATTATAATGTTTCGAAAAAAGTGTCAAGGATATTGCAATAAATATCATACCGTTATTAGTGCTTTGAACGATGCTTTGATATAAATAGCATTGTATTATGGGATTCTATCTAGTATACTGAGCTACTAATGGAGAAACAGCATTGTGTGCAGATTACAAGATGAAAGTATAATATGTGTAATGTTAATATGTTGAATAATTAAATAATAATTGTCCTGAAATGTTCGAAAAATCACAAAATGGGGTTGTTCTGAGGACGTTATTCGTATTGTGTGATTGCTTAGCTGTATGCAATGAGGGAATGGCACAGAGAGTAAAGTGGACGCCGTCCGCAGACACCGCGGCTGTTCGTGGACAGGGCGTGCTACATACAGGTTTTTCCATGAAATCCAACATGGAAAGAAGACTGTACGGATCAGCCAATCAGATGTCGAGGTTGTGGATTTGTGTTGAAAGAGACTGTGTGTGGTGAAGATGGCAGAAGTGGAGAAAGTCAGGATGTTGGTGCTCGGAGATATGTTTGTGCATGGTTTACAGCAGTACGCTGAATGCAGGCATGTTGCAAAGAACTTTGATGTGAAAGGAGTGGAGGTGGTATGGAGCAGTGTGCCTGATTGCAATGTACAGGGAATTGTACAAGTTTGTGAGGATATGGCCACGATGAACAGTCCGCATGTGGTAGTTTTGCACTATGGTGCTTTCCATTTGGGCAACGTCAGTGCCCCTACTTTGTTGGCTGATTTGGAACGCTTGGTTCAAGCAGTAATGAAGATCCTACCAAATGCAAAAGTATTTTTTTCTGGATTACTACCTAGGGCAATATGGGACAATAGTTCAGTTTTTTGTCCTCAGCAAAATATTGCTAGGTGTGTCATCAACCGAGGCATGTGTGCCTTCATGCTTAGAGCTGGTATGTTCTTCTGTAACAATGAGAATATTGATGCCAGTAATGCTGTTAATTTTAAAGAAGATGGCCTTTCTTTATCTTTTACGGGAAATGCCTTTCTATTTTGGAATGTAAGGGTTGCTTTGGAGAAGGTTATGTGAAGATTTTAGGAGTAAAGTAAGAAAAAAAAACAAGAAAAAAATACAAAATAACAGGTGTCTGTCAAGCATCTGTAAAAAGAAAAAAAAAACACGGCTCTTTTCAGAGCCAACTTCAAAGGGGAAATGGGGCACACTATTTAAATTTACATTCACCACGCTCAGATTTTCGATGTGTCCGCGGACATGGCGGTAGTCCGCGGACATGAAAATCACTACGAGGGGGTTAGTATGTTCTATGTTACATGTATATGAAGTCAGGGATATTATGGTTAAGTTGTGCTACTAAAAACCTATGAAATTCAGTGAAAAAACTTTGTTAAAGGGACGTTATGGTTAAGTTGCGCTACTAAAAACCTATGAAATTCAGTGAAAAAACTTTGTTAAAGGGACGTTATGGCTCAAAGTACAACCAAAAAACCCCTGAAATTCGGCAGTCATGGTAACATAAGCAACCATAACTCGCGCCACCGTGCACTGCTAAGACTAACACCCAGGACATCAAAGATGACATCACAAATGTCATTGATGACATCACTGATGACATCACATGGCTGGCTCTCCCTTTTTATCCTTTACTGACATATCGAAGCCACATAGTTTTCTTCAGTAACAGTCAGGAAGTAAAAATTGAAAAGGTACTATATTTGTAGACTTAGGGTCCAGTCACATCATATGAAACATACATAGCGGAAGATACAGGCTTGAAAGAGAGCAATCCTTTCTGTGCATGAAGATAATCATTATGGTTATCAGCACTTTCTCATAGTTTTATTTTTATTACTCTACCTTCCCTCTATATGCTCATATTTGTATACATTATACTCACTCTCCATAGAGTGAATGGGAAAAAAAATTTGCTCGCGCCTACAGCCCAAACCGCTGGACAGATTTCCACCAAATTTGGACCAGGAGCAGCGGCTTGGTCCCGAAAGCATGCTTCTGCAAATTTGGTGAAAATCCATCCAGTAGTTTTTTTTAAAATGACCAAAAAGTAGGTAAAAAAAAAATAGTGATATCTGTGTTCGGTTTGCGGATACACTTCCCTGTTCGCTCCGCGGAAAGTGTCCTGGTTGGCCAATCGTCTTGCGTGATGTTCGCGGACATGCAAAGTGTTCGCTGATTGGACGGCGTGAAGCGCGTCATATTTTTCGGTAGCGCCCGCCATCTTGGATTCGCAGACGTCCCCGGACAGCGCGGTGAAACTTTGTTCAAAATGTGTATTTTGTAGAGTGTGTTGGTGTGTAGGAGTGTTTGGGGAGGGTGGGAGTGTATGAGATAGGATGAAAGTTGTGTTTTTTATGTGTTAGACGTTCTTTTTGTGTTCGATTTGTTTGCGGCCATCACGGGTGTTCTGAAATGTTCTAAATAAACTGACTAGGGGGTGTTCTAAGGAGTCAATATGTGCCCGTTTTGTTTGCAAGCAAAGTGAAACTGTTCTAAGAACACTTGCGGTGTCCGGGGAGTGTTCGTAGGTGGTGTCCTGAGGACGCTGTCCGTATTGTTCTCTGTCAAGTTGAATGTGTTCTAAGAACACACGCGGTGTCCTGAAATGTTCGCAAATAAACAAAATGGGGGTGTTCTGAAGACGTTTTTGAGAACACTCCCGGTGTCCTGAAATGTTTGTAGGGGGTGTTCTGAGGACGCTGTCCGTATTGTTCTCTGTCAAGTTGAATGTGTTCTAAGAACACTCGCGGTGTCCTGAAATGTTCGCAAATAAACAAAATGGGGGTGTTCTGAAGACGCTTCTAAGAACACTCGTGGTGTCCGGGGAGTGTTCGTAGGGGGTGTCCTGAGGACGCTGTCCGTATTGTTCTCTGTCAAGTTGAATGTGTCCTAAGAACACTTGCGGTGTCCTGAAATGTTCGCAAATAAACAAAATGGGGGTGTTCTGAAGACGCTTCTAAGAACACTCGCGGTGTCCGGGGAGTGTTCGTAGGGGGTGTCCTGAGGACGCTGTCCGTATTGTTCTCTGTCAAGTTGAATGTGTCCTAAGAACACTCGCGGTGTCTTGAAATGTTCGCAAATAAACAAAATGGGAGTGTTCTGAAGACGCTTCTAAGAACACTCGCGGTGTCTGGGGAGTGTTCGTAGGGGGTGTCCTGAGGACGCTGTCTGTATTGTTCTTTGTCAAGTTGAATGTGTCCTAAGAACACTCGCGGTGTCCTGAAATGTTCGCAAATAAACAAGATGGTGGTGTTCTGAAGACGCTTCTAAGAACACTCCCGGTGTCCGGGGAGTGTTCGTAGGGGGTGTCCTGAGGACGCTGTCCGTATTGTTCTTTGTCAAGTTGAATGTGTCCTAAGAACACTCGCGGTGTCCTGAAATGTTCGCAAATAAACAAGATGGTGGTGTTCTGAAGACGCTTCTAAGAACACTCCCGGTGTCCTGGAATGTTCGCAGGGGGTGTCCTTAGGACGCTGTCCGTATTGTTCGTTGTTAAGTTGAAAGTGTTCTAAGAACTATCGCGTTGTTCTGAAATGTTCACAGGGGGTGTCCTGAAAACGGTGTCCGTATTGTTTGCTGGCAAGTTCAAAGTGTTCTAAGAACACTCACATTGTTCGCGGACATTAAAAGTTTCCCATAGATCATAGTTGAAATGTTTGACTCTATGGATGTGAGATGCTGCGGTGGTTGTTGCCAGGGCATAGAGTCTTGGGTGCATGGCCATTTGGCCATGCACCCAAGATTGTATGCCCTGGCAACAACCACCGCAGCATATCACATTCATATTTGCTTATAACCTTGGGTGAAAAACAAATGTATTAGGAACAAAGGTATTAGATACTATGGATGTGATATGCTGCTACGGTTGTCCTTATTATTGTATTCTTACTGTTTGGTCTAGTAATGGGAGTCCATGTTTTTCTTCTTCATTTCTGTGATAAAAGAAAATAGCATGTTAGTATTAGTATTTTGTAATGACTTATTACATTGTATAAGCAATATACTTTTATTTTTTTTCGACCCTCATATTTAGTAGAGTACAAATCAGAGTACTGTGCAATTTGCTCAGTTTCTGTATTTGTTGCTAAAATCATTGGGTCTGTGGGAGAAAAAAAAATCCATGTTGGATTAAAAAAAAACCTTTTTCTGTTATGCTACAGTTTATTTGTTTGTTTGTTTTCAGTGTTCAATTGTTGTTTCTGGCTAATGCTTTATACTTTGCTTTGTTGTATTTTTTTTGGAGCAGTAACAGATTCTTCATTTGTTTTGATATTATAACATTTTGGAGCAGTTAGATACCAATTGGCGTATTCTAACTGTCTATTTTTTTAATATATTTTAGTGGTTTTGATTTATCTATTTGGATATTGTTACATTTTGGGACAGTTAGATACCAATTGGCGTACTTTAACTGTGTATTTTTTGGCCTAATTTAGTGGTATTCATTTATCTGATTAGTTGTTGTAGAATCTTTGAGCTGTTAGATAGCTTTTGGAGTATTCTAACAGTTTATATTATTTTAACACAAATTTATAATTTTGGGAGAGTTAGATACCAATAGGCGTATTCTAACTGTGTATTCTTTGGTCTGATTTAGTGGTATTCATTTATCTGATTAGTTGTTGTAGAATCTTTGAGCAGTTAGATAGCTTTTGGAGTATTCTAACAGTTTATATTTTTTTAAAACAAATTTATTTAAAGGTTTAATTACAGTTTATTTATCAAATTTTGGTTTTAAGACCATCAAATAAGCTTTTGTAAGATTTGCTGGTAATCTCTGCTTTAGAGTAATGGTACTATCATTACAGTCAAACCATCCACATTTCTTTTTTATATATGCAGTGTAGTGCCCTGAATTGGTTGTGGCTCCTGCGTGGTAGATTATACCTATTGTTGTGAAGGTTTTCTTACCAAGTGATATTTGACCATGTGTGAATCCAGTCAGCTTGCAGTTGTTTTTGGTACCATCTGCATTGTAACGTAGAAGCATTAGTATTACGTATTTACTATGTGTTTGTATTACTAACGTGGAGCGATTATCTGAATTGCAAGTAGAGCATAATGTACCATGGTTTGCATTTTGTACAAGTTGCTGAAATGGAATGGATTCACAATTTGGTATTGATATATATATGAAGCGTTCATTGGGGATTTCTTCTTGTGTCACATTGTTGCAGAGAGTGCATGTATGTTTCCACATGTATGAAATCTGAAAGATTTCATTTATAGGTATGTTTTTGTTTTCCAGTACTTGTAGTAAGTACATTAGAAATTCTTGTGGATCTTCCTGTGAGTTTATAGTGAATTTCACCATTCCAGCACAGTAGTCCAATTGTCGTCTTATTCCAAAAACACTATATGTGTTGCCAGGATTGTTTGCTGCATTTCTGTGAAGTACTAACATTTGCAAACACAATGGGTCTGTACTGTGTGAGTAAATGTTGTCAACAATTGGTGGTAATTGAAATAGAATATTCATTGCTACATTTGCATAGCAACTTACACCAACTATATTTGAGAATTTAAATGGTCCAGGTAGTTCTGTATCTAACTGCTTTTTTTGGAGTTTGTCTTCCTTCTTTAAAGAAGTACCTGGTTTACTTTCTCTAATTGATTCTTTTTTGTTTGTGGTACTTGATGAAGTATTAGTTTCTTTTACTCTCTTTGGAGGATTTGCAGTGACGTCCTGTTGCATTTCTGTTTGATTTAGTTTTCTTTTACAACGTTTTAGTTTTTGTGGAACAGAATATGTGTTTAGATGGGGAGTGTATAGTGAGCGAAGTCTATTATATTCTAAAATGCAAGGAATATCAGCGTTTACTTTACTTGCATCAAAGTTGATTAGAAATAGACCGTCAAGTGTACGTAAGCGTGATATTGCTACGTAGCTCATGCCTTCTTTAAAGACTGTGTTACCAATATCTATCATTGCTTTGTCTAGGGTAAGACCTTGTGATTTATGAATCGTGACTGCGTATGCAAGAGTTAGAGAAAATTGTTCTCTGCGTACATACATATCTTTGAAGAGAAGGAATCTAGCTGTTCAGCGTCCTATCCGTTTTACTTCTGAAAGTTTGTCAAAGAGTATATTGACAAACTGAATTTTGTTGTCACGTGGGTATGTTTGAAAGCCAACAACTGTACCCAGTGCTCCATTAACTAGTCCTTGGTCCAAGTCAAGGTTACGTTTAAGCATTACTCTGCAATTTAAGGATCATTTTAACATCTTTTCTAAGCCTGCTGTGTTTGAGATTGATTTTTCTAAATTATTTAGTCTTGTTGTGGCTTGGTCACACATGGGTAGTGTCATACCATGTACATCTAGTTTGTCTGTGGCGCTAATTTCCATTATTGGTTGCATTTCTTTAATTAGCATGATTTCATTGAATTTGAAACAGCTTGCAAGAGTTGGCATTAAGGCCATACAATTGACATTTTTGTGGGCTAATTGTTCCATAACATCTGTAGCACATGCATTATCGCCATAAAGTGCATTAATGTGCCGGGTTTTCAATGTTGCTTCTGCTTCTTTAGAAAGTATACCAACTCTCAAACTTTTTAAAATGTTGGCATAAGTTAGATCTGAAGATTGGCACATGTTTTCTGTTAATTCTCTGTATTGGAAATGTTGCCAAAGGTTGACATTTCCAATGCTGCCAACAGTTTTACGGCAGAGTTTGTGCCCTAATGTTTTAAAAATAGGTTCACCTTTTACTGGTGTTAATTGAAGCAGATCTCCAAAAACAATAATGTGTTTTCCTGCAAAGAGCTCTTCATAGTCTGTTTTGAGTACTTCTTGTAATCTGAGGTGAATCAAAGCTAACATCAGGTTGGAGACCATGCTCCTTCATCTATTAGTAGCATTTTCATTTGTTTCAATACTCTGCGTAATTCCATTGCACCTTCTGCAGAAAGTTTGTAATAGTCTAATTTGTTCTGGTGTTCTACTGGTAATAGTAGTAATCGGTGTAATGTAACACCACCTATGTTGTAGGCAGCTAAACCTGTGGGGGCAGTGACAACAGCTGACAGTTTGTTGTTTGTCAATTGTTGAAGGAACTTACTAATGATTTTGATTAGGAATGTTTTGCCAGAACCAGCTTCACCACTGACGTACAGTAGTATAGGTTTATAATTATGGCAGGAACATTCTTTATTTTCATGTTTTACACCATGTGCAATTTGTTTTGTTACTTCTTGAAAAATGCTACTTTGCTCATTGTTTAGTTTTGATTGTAGTATAGTTAAGTCTTCCTTATCTTCATACTGACACATGGTGTTTTCTACTTCTATCATAGCTAATTCTGCCTCATTTGTTATTAGTGGTTCTCCCAGTGGTTCTTGGCTTCGTGTTACAGAAGGTTGACTACTGTCAGGAGTATCCTTATCTAGTTGGGCTTGGAGTTCTTCTTCATGTTGCTGTTCATTGTGCAACATTGTTTTGTACTGTGTAAAGTTTACATCAGTTATAGTGCTTTCATTTGCTTTGAAAGCATCCTCATATGAGTCATAGTTATCTAGTAATTGTTCTTCTTTTCTCCATGGTTGAAGAGTTGTAGCAGGGACATGTAATATATTTCTTTATGTTGAGGAGTCTTCAATGACAATTTGATATGATTAATTAAATTTGGTTTAGTGAGTTTAACTAAGCTGCCTTCACAGTCTGTCACTCTATATTTACCTTTCTTTTCATCAGGTTTCATATTATTTTTGTATGTGTAGTTTTGGGCTATTTGGTATAGACACATGTTTTCCAAAGTATTACTTCTGTTTGGGTAGTATGTGTCCAATAAATTGTTTTTTAAAATGTCTTGGCTGTTGGGATCATGTTTGGCTATTGTTTCTACATCTTCATATGATTTTAGAACTCTTTTTCTAGATTTAGCTGGACCAAGACTTAGCCATACTATATTTTCAGATTTACTATACAATGAAGTACCAGTTAAACGATCAGCTGCTTCATAAGATCCACATTCTCTATGGGTGAGCATTGTTATGCCCAAGATGTATAATTTCTGAGATACTGTTTTATCTGATGACAGGTCATTCCAGAGGTCTTGGAGCTCTGTCTTTTCTGCTTTAGTTAAGTATGCTGTGACATATCGTGCAACTGCAGTAGAATTGTCTGCAATGTACTGCACATCTATGTTTGCATTCCATAAGTGGGCAATGATTGCATTATAATCATTGATATATTTTTCTTCTTCTTTTCTTTTTATGTAATATGTATTTTTAGGTGACTTACCTTTAACACTATGTCTAACTGAAGACATGAGGTTGTTTACTTGACCTGTATTTGTAACTGGTCTAGGGAAACCAAATCGGCATTTGGTGTAGTATTTGCCTTTGTTTTTGTATTTGCGACGACAATATTTTCCACATTTGTGTCTTTGAAATTGTAAAATTTGTGCACGAAGATCACTATTTGTGGCTTCTGATGGAATTTCACAAGTGACATATTTTTCAATAAACTGTAAAACAGTGGCATCACTGTCTTGACCAAATTTAGGAGCATCTTTAATCCATAAAAGCATGTGGATATGTGGTGCTCCTCTGGCTTGGTATTCTTTTCTCCAAAAGAAGTGTTGCACTTCTCCAAGGGGAGGAACAGTTTTATTACAAATAAAATGTAGCATAGCAATGAAGCGATGGTGAAAATATCTTGAAACATTAACAGGATCCAAAGAACAAAGTTCTCCAGGTGTTAGAATATCTATGTTTGTTTTGTTTTTATTTGATATGCGTAGGAAATCATGTAAATCTTCCCATGCATATTCTGCACAACTTAATGTAACAAACCAAATGGGTGGGCCAAGGTTTCTGATCATACAACGTACAACTCCATGATGTCAAAACCAGTACTCTTTAGTACCACGCATATTTGCTAATAGATTTGTAATATTTGATTGTAAAACCTCATCCTTTTGTTGCACTTTCTCTAATAATTGTGTAGCTGTCATATTTTGAAAGTGTGATCCTGATTTTAATATGTGTGCAACTCCGTAACATAAAGTTGCTAGTTCACTTTCAAAAAGTAGGTGGAATATGTATTCCACATTTTGTCTAAATCTGGGATCTTCAGAATACATCCGTAATGAGCGGTATTCTGAAGCTGATATTTGAATAGGTCTATCATCATACCTTCCTCCTTTGCCAGTAGGAAAGAGTAGAGGAAAAGCACGTGCTTCTATACTTTTTTCCCATATACTGATTGGCGATCCTTTTGTTTGACGCATTTGGTAAATTTCTAGTACATCTTGTACGGTGTCATTACAGTGCAAAGGATGAATTGTATAATGGTCTAAAGTATTTGATATTGTAGCATGATCTAGTAGGTCAAATTGACCAGCTTCTTGTGTTTCTTGAATTATTTCAGTTGTATCTTTCAAGTTTTCTTCAATATTAATTTCTTTGTAATATTCATTATTCTCTTTAAGATATTGGAAGGCTTGTCTAACTTTATATAAATCTACCAGCTGTTGCCATATTTTTTTGTCTTTTGTAGGTACTCCATTTACTAATATAATTAAAGATTGCTGCATTGGATGTTGCACTCCTAGAGTATGCACATTTTCTTTTCGATTTAATGGTAAATAAACTACTTTTCCACGAATGCCTTTTACCAATTCAGAGGGAGGTAATTTTGCTGTTTTTGGTTGAAGGCGTATTATTGCTTGAAATGGGTGTACTGTTTGAATTATGATGCTCTCATATAAATTAAGTTGTTGTAGAGGTTTTGGTACTGGGTATAATTCCAAATTATTTGTGATAGAACGTGAAGGAGTTTGGTTGTCAAGTTTTGTAGTGCAATAACTGCAAAGTATTAAGTGCTCAGTTATTTCATATTTGTTTTCTGCTAGAAGGTAGAGAGCTAATTCAAACCATTTAGAATCTTCATTGTCTTCTATTTTGTATGATAGGGCCACAGTTTTTGTGTTACTTTTATAAAAAATTCTACGGCAACATACACATACATGGTTTGGTACTTCAGCTGATGTACTTTTAAATTTTAGTATTTCTTTTTTGTATGTGTTTAGCAAAAGGTTGCCATGTGTAGAATTGTTGCTTAATTGGTTTAAAGCTATTACATTCTGTAAATGGCTTTCACTTCCAAAATATTTTTTCTGGATATAGTGAATTTCTTCAAGTAGGTCTTTTGCTGTAACATGTAGAAGGATGTTATTTAACTTTGCTAGTGCTAAAGCAGGACTTTTAGCATAGTACAGTTTATAGACTAGATTTCTTATAGTTGAATGATGTGTTGATATCCTTTTGATATCATGGAAAGCGGTTTTACAAGTAGGTCCTGTAATGCAGGCCAATGAATGTCCTTGTAGTCCTGTGTACTTGCGCACTGGACAGGTATCTATATTTTGCAGTAATTTAATTTTGATTTTGTCTTTGCTTTTTACATATTTATTGAGGAATTGGTGTAAAGATTTGAAACATTGTTTGGGAATGTTACACATTGACGTGCATGGCCATTTGTACACTAGACGTTCTGATTCAGTTGAATGGAGGGGTAATTCTAAGTTTTCAGGGCATATTTTTGTAAGGAGTACTTCTTGTTCCATTATGGTATTATTCACTTTTTCATAACATCGACCACTGCTATTTATGGCAATTGTATTCGTTTGCTTTTGTTTGTACGCTTCTTCCTTAAAATATGGTTCTGTGCTCGTAGTGTGATTCCATTCACCTCCGCAGATACTTAAGAAGTTCTTTCTGTTGACATTTCGCTTATTGAGAAGTCTTTTTTGTAATTTAGTTATTAGTTTTGTTAGTGGTTTAATTTTGTTTAACAGTAAAATAAATAAATTTCTTTTGAGAAGAATTGCACTGTCCATCAATGCTTCTAAGATTAATTTCCTACGATAGGTTTTAAGCTTTGAACCTGATTTCTCTCCTGTTTTTATAAGATTTTGAAGGACTTTGTGACGGTATATTTTGGCTAAAATACTTTTCTTGGTATGCTTACTTTGTACTATATTAAAATTTGAAGAAGTAGTTTTATCTGTACTGATAGCTGATTTTCTGTTAATTGTTTTTTGGTTTGTTTTACATTTTGATAGAGGAAGCGAAGTTGTTGTACTTGAAACTTCTTGTGTTTCACTAAATGATTATATTAGCTGTTTTGTTTCAACTTTTTTTTACAAATTCTGCTAGAGATGGATGCTTATGTTGGACACCTTTATTTTCATTTGCTCTAATTTTGCGTTGCTTTCTACGGAGTTGTCTTTTGGTAGGCATTCTTTAGGGTCTGTTGAAAAAAATAAAGAAGATATGGGTTGGGGTGTTCTGGAATGTATGTGTGCTGTGTGCATGAGTGTTTGAGTAAGATGATAAAGATGTATGTAATGGTGTGTGATTGTGCATTGGGAACTAAAACTAGTAGGGATAGGTATTCTTGAATTTATGTGTTACTAAACTGGGGTTCAGATGACAAAAAAAAAGTAAGCTGGTGGTGTGGAAAAGTACAAATAGTAAATCTAATGTATACAATTAAAACAGTTGTTTGTTCTATAATATGAAAATTGTAGTGGTTCAGTTGGCTAATTTGTGTGTCAAAAAATAGAAATTTGTGGGCCATTCTGGTTGTAAATCGCTGTTTAAGACATGGACATTTTTGGACAAAATGGTACAAAATCTCTATTTTAAGAAACCAAAATAGCTCGTATTAATGTTATAGTATATTTGATTAATAATATAAATATTATGGTGATATTTTACTTACTTTTTTTTTAAATTAACAGGTAACTTCTTAGTTTTTCTTTCTTCTTCGAATTCGGCTGCTTCTTTTCAGGAAACTGGTCTTCACTGCAACTGTAAAAGCTTCAAATTAGTAACTTTGTTTGTATATAGCACTGTTTTTAATTTAGATATTGATTTTTTTAATTGAAATCCTCAGTGCCTTCTGTAAAACCATTAAACTCATTTATTTACATAAAATACATTGCATCAGTTCAGTAAATATGATATGTTCTTAATGAACAAATTGTATTGAATGACTAACTGTAGCAAAAATAAAATATCTTTACTATGTCTTGTGAAATTTATAGTATATTAGTGAATACCACTATTTCTGTAAGTAAACTGTTCTAGGTAATAGCGCCTCAATGTAATGTCTAATTTAAAGTAATTAAGTAAATAAATAAATAAAAACCAAAAATATGAAATTGTAAGGTTTAAACATAGATTGTGTTTGCATGCAATTTTGTTTGAATATATGTAGTCTATATATTTCATTTAAAAAATGTTAGTTTAACATGATTTGAGTGTGTGTGTATAAAGAAAGTAAAAAGTATAAAGGTGTATAAGTGATAGTTGATTTTAGGAAATTGAAAAAAGTACAGTAAATTCATTTTACAGATTTTACAAGGTAAAAGTCTGTTTGAAAATGTGTTCATCTACCATAGCTCTCAGCTCACACGCTTTTGGCGGGTGTCACACACCTTGTAAAGGGCAGACTCACCCGCCAATCCTCCTGCACGCCTGTAAAACAAAAATGGTTGAGAGCTATGTCATCTACTATACAGAAAATATGCATACCTGAAGTTTGTGTTCATGCATATGGATATGCATGGAGCTGCAAGTAGAAATCTTGAAGACTTGTACAGTATTTCTGGTAGATGCTGCTTGCCAATGATATGACACTTGTACTCAGAGAGATTCAGAGTACATTTGCAGTGCTGATCTATGATGATGCAGTTAGATGTAGAGGTCTTGAATGTGATTGGTGCATGGTCATGTGATTTTTGAGGTACATCCAATGAGGGAATGGCAAAGAGAGTGTAGTGGAAATGGTAGAAGGGCTGTTCATGTTACGGTATGTCCGCGGACATGGCGGTAGTTCGCGGACATCGGGAGTTACATCCGGGGATTTTTGGGTTCAGAAGTCATGCAAATGAGAATAAGCACTGAAAGGGATTGGTCAGGAAAGTTTGGTGGGTGTGTTGTGCCAGGAGAGATTTTCTCAGATACTCTTTTTGCTGAGAGAACAAAAGATAGCTATAGCTGTGTGTTTCAGAAAACAGATTGTTTGGATTTTAGGAGATTCGTGGATACATTGGTTGAAGGTGCATGCAGAAAGCTGTGGAGTAGCTGTAGATCTTGGATTCCCACATGTGGAAGTACACTGGCATGGAGTACGTGGAATGAAGTGGTTGGACTTGCTACCTCCTGTGCTACTTTGGAGACAGAGCAACATCCAGACATAATTGTAATTCATTGTGGAGGGAACAGTTTAGGACATGTGACTGGAATTTTTTTGCAATTTGCTATGAAAGAAGGACTGAGGAAGGTTATGGACATGTTTCCTAATTCTCAAGTGATATTTTCACGGATTGCGCAGAGACAAATCTAGCTTCGTTCTTCTTCATTTGGTCCACAAATGGAAAAAGCAAGGCGCAATGTTAATAAGGCTGTTTGTGGCTTTCTAAGAGATTTTGGCGTGTCTTCTTTTCACAATGAAAATATTATGTTTTGTAGTACATACATTTTTCGCAGAGATGGAGTCCATCTTATTTATGCTGGCAATCAGATTTTTCTGAGAAATGTACAAAATGCATTGTGACCTTTTTTGGAATTACAACAACGATTTTGAAGTAGATGTTAAGCATTTACAATTTTTGACTTACAAACACCACCCAAAGGCTCTTTTCAGAGCCACCACTTCTTTCCAGAGAAAATTACAATGTTTGTGATGGAGTAGCAACCCAATTTTTTTAATGTTCGCAAACTGTCCGCGGACTTCTAAAAAATACAAAGAGCCCTGCTTCATTTATTTTCACTTCTATTTTTTAACTGGGAAAGGCGGCTCTGAAAAGAGCCTTATTTTTTTTTTGGTTTTTGTAATTTTGTATTTTTTTTGGTTTTTCAGACACGACACACTAGGAGAGGAGGGTAAAGGAGGGTAAAGGGGGGGACACCAACCACAGGGATAAGAAAGGGCGAGCTGAGAGAGGAAGATGTACAGTGGGTTTTATTTGGGTAGTGAGCAGGTCTTCTCGTGCTCTGAGACGATAGTCTCAAAAGCACTCCGAAGTCGCTCCCCCCTGCAGAGTACTGTGTCACAGTACATACATACAACTGTGACCCTCGAAAGGTAAGGGTCATCAGCATTCTGTATGGCCTGTGAGGCAGCTTGAGAAAGACGCTGTCCCACAGAGGTGGTCCTTGTGGTGACAGGATCAGAAACAGAGGATGAAGTAGAGGAAATCAACCTGCTACGTTCTTCGCAAGGTACAACCCTGCGAATAGCCCCAGAGTGAAATGACCTCAGGTGTCGCTTCATAGTAGTGGTCCCAAAGCTGTAGTTACCGTGCTTCCCGCGACTGAGTATCATTTTGCACTCATTGCAGGTAACATGGTTCGCACGAGCCTTAGGACCATTCCCATGAATGGTAAATAACCGCCACACCCAAGACTCACGCCTAGTGCGGGTAGTAGGGATTTCCTCTACCTCATTCTCATCATCCTCTTCTTCCTCCTCCGCATCCTCTGTCCTGTTCCCCTCTTCAGGCCCTTGGGGAGGTGGTGGTGGTGGAGGGGGTGGTGGTGGTGCTGAAGCAGGTGCAGCACCAAGTGGCAGTTCAGCAGCCAAGGATGCCATGTCAATGATGGTGTAGTCTGCAGGTGGCAGCAAAAATCACTGTGTTCTGAAGAATAGCCAGAAACACAATGGGAATAAGCTCTTGGGCGTGGTCTTTTATAGGGGTGCTTGTGCGCGGTCCGCGGACAGGCGCACTGTGCGCGGACAGATCGAACACAAAAAAAGGATCGGAAAGTTTCAAAAGGTATATAGAAACTCAAGATTCCTATGTGGGACTTGTGGCATGGTGAGATTTTATTGAAAAATATTATGGATTAACTGAAAATGTACTTTTAAATTGTTCGGGGACACGAACAGTATCCGCATTTAAGGACACACGATGAGCTTGGGCGCGGTCATATAATCTGTTTGCGAACTAGTCTGCGAAGGAAGCGCCTGTCCGCAGGACACCAAGTGCACGGAGATTGGTTAGCGCATGCACATTGATGTCCTACGGACACTGTTCGGGTTCTGAAGTAATTAAAAGTGCGTCACACGTGAAACGAACATTTCAGGACACCGCGTGTGTTCTTAGAACAGTTTAAACTTGGTAGCGAACAGTAAGGACAGATATAGTGTTCTTCAGGACACGTGTAATTTAGTTTATGTACAAACATTTCAGTACACCAATTGTGTTCTTAGAACACTTTCAATTGGGTAGCGAACACTACGAACAGTTGTACTGTTGTTCAGGACACATCATTTTCGTTTATTTACGAACATTTCAGGACACCAATTGTGTTCTTAGGACAGTTTTAAGTTGATAGCGAACATTAAGGACAGATATAGTGTTCTTTAGAACACTTTAATTTTTGTTTCTTTACGAACATTTCAGGACACTACGAGTGTTCTTAGAACATTTTGAACTTGCATGAGAACATTACGGACAGATGTAGTGTCCTCAGGACAGTTACATTTTCGTTTCTTTACGAACATTTCCGAACAACCGCGGTGTCCGTGGACACCTAAATTGGTTTTATCACAAGGAACTGAAAGTAATTACAACACAATATAAGAAAAGTAACTTTATTTCATATATATATATACAATTATGACTGGGAAGGTGGGGCAGAAACGGAAACAAAAACAGGAGAATTAGGGATTTCTAGATAACTGGGATCAGGTGAAGAAGGGAAGGAAATCTCATTGAAACGCTTTGGTCCATAGACAGGGTTTGGGGTTAACTGCGTGGGATAGGGTGAGGGGGGACAAGTGCAGGTTGGACAATGGTGTGCTGTTGGGGGTTTCACATAATTTTCCACAAAGTTTTTCAAATCCATAAAATTTTGCATAAGGTCGTCCATTTTTTGATTAATCTGCTGTAGAGTGATATCCTCTGATTGTTGTTGTGAGATGCTTGGAATTTTTGTATGGTCTGTAATAAAAAAAAATGTATATGTTAAATGTATACAAAATAATATTTATTAATTGGTTTATATAGTAAAGTGTGTACCATTAGGTGGACTATTTTCTAACATTTCCTCTCGTGGGAAATGCTCCTCTAGCCAGTCGAGAGTACTACACATTTCTGTGGGAAAACAAAAAAGTAATATGTTTTTTTTTCTAATATAGAAAGTTTATAAATATATGAGTAAAAAGAAGTGCACTTACTATGTCTGGTGAGATATGTAATCAGTAGTGTATACGTCTGGTCTTGCTGTTGGTTGTGGAGCGTCTGTGAGGTAATTATGGTGGAAGCCAGTTTATCTTCTTTTGGTATATTCCATTTTAAAACATATTGGCCCTCATTACGACCCTGGCGGAAAGGGGTTTACGCCGGCGTAAAGCATGGCGTACCTTTCCGCCTGACTACGAGTTCCCGTAGCGCCATGGTGCTTTTTTCGCCTGCTTTTTCCAGGCGGAAAAATCCATGGCGCTACGGGACTTGTTGTTAATTACGCCACCGTAATTTACGGTGGCGTAATTAACGCCTTCCCCACTCCCATTATACCATATGGGGCAAAAATGGGAATGGGGAAGGGTAAATGGGGATTGGGGACTTACCGCCCCGCCAAGGTCGGAATGGGGCGGTAAGTCCGCCAACCACCATGGCGGAGTTGGCAGCTTAGCGCCATGGACCATGGTGCAAATTGCACCATGGTTCTCCGCCAGGGTCGTAATGAGGGCCATTGTATTTACATGAATGGTTAGTGTGTTACATATATGGGTAACATTTTTTAAGTATTACTACATATACTTTGTATGTGTGCTGCTTTGTGAATTTGTTAAATGTTCCTATGTTATGATATAACTATTACACATACCTCCCCAGAGTTTTTAGGTGGTGGTACTGTTGTCCAAACATGTTTGCGGACAGTCAAATTCAGTAGAAAGGGTTCAGTATGTTCCATATTATATGTACATAAAGTCAAAGTTATTATTGTTAAGTTGTGCTACTAAAAAACTATGAAATTCAGTAAAAAACTTTGTTAAAGGGACGTTATGGTTAAGTTGCGCTAATAAAAACCTATGAAATTCAGTAAAAAAACTTTGTTGAAGGGACGTTATGGTTAAGTTGTGCTACTAAAAACCTATGAAATTCAGTAAAAAAACTTTGTTAAAGGGACGTTATGGTTAAGTTGCGCTACTAAAAACCTATGTAATTCAGTGAAAAAACTTTGTTAAAGGGACGTTATGGTTCCAAGTAAAACCGAAAAACCCTTGAAATTCGCCAGTTATGGTAAGCTAAGCAACCATAACTCGCACCACCACCGTGCACTGCTAAGACTAACACCCAGGACATCAAAGATGACATCACAAATGTCATTGATGACATCACTGATGACATCACATGTCTGGCTCACTATTTTTTCTTTTGCTGACATATCTAGGCCACATGGTTTTCTTCAGTAACAGTCAGAAACTAAGAATTTTATTTTATTTGTAGACATATCCTTCTAGTAGGTTCTTACAGTAATTCCCTTAGAGTACAGTCACATCATATGAAACATATACATATGGGAAAACACAAGCTTGAAAGACAGCAATCCTTTTTGTGCATAAAGATAATCACTAGACTTATGAGCACTTTCTGATAGTTCTGTTGTTTTTTTTATGGCTGTACTTTCCCTGTATATGGTCATATTTGTATACATTGTACTCACACTACTTTCCTTAGGGTAAATCACATCAAGTGATACATATACATAGGGTAAATAGCAGCTTTGAAACAGAGCAATCATTTATTTGCATGAAACTAATCAGTTAAGTTATGAATTGTTTCTGCTACTACTTGGGCTTTTTTGCTAACTTCACTTTCCCTGTATATACCCATATTGGTATGTGTTCTTGTGTCTTTGTGTTTTGTCTACAGTAATGCAATTATGTAATACATGGGTTTTATTAGCTACTTATTACATATTTCACAGTACACAAAAATCTATTAAGAAAACAATTATCATTTCATTATTCAACATATGAACATTACGAATATCATACCTTCATCTTGTACGCTGCACACAATGTTATGTTTCTGTATGAGTAGCTTAGTATACTAGATAGAACCCCATAATAGGATGCTATTTATATGAATGCATCGTTCAATGCACTTATTAGGGTATATTTCTTGCAATGATTCTTGACACTTTTTTCGCAACATAATAAGAATCCCTTCTACACATATTTCATGAGAAGTACATACACATGTAATGTCATCAGTGATGTCATCAATGACATTTGTGATGTCATCTTTGATGTCCTGGGTGTTAGTCTTAGCAGTGCACGGTGGTGGTGCGAGTTATGGTTGCTTAGCTTACCATAACTGGCGAATTTCAAGGGTTTTTCGGTTTTACTTGGAACCATAACGTCCCTTTAACAAAGTTTTTTCACTGAATTTCATAGGTATTTAGTAGCGCAACTTAACCATAACGTCCCTTTAACAAAGTTTTTTTACTGAATATATATATATATATATATATATATATATATATATATATTGGAGTCAGTAAAGGATGGATGTTTCCACTACGTACAATAGCAGAGCTGAGTAAAAGAATGAAGACCGCTTTTCCATTGTGTTGCAGTTGGAAAACAAATGAATTACAGGCGAATCTCATAAAGGCGAGGTTGGGTGAGCCAAGAAGCCAAGGCCATATCAGGCTGAAGTAATCTGATATTGGATACAAATCATGTGAAAGAATGATGCTCCTGTTCAGAAGGCATGGACAGAAAACAAGAAGACATCAGATGCCTGTTAGAAAATAGTATTTTAATACACCACAAGCTCAATTTCGTGGTCTTCAGTCACATGGGAAGAAGTTGGACGAGCATGATGATCACACCTACGCACAAGGGCACAGCGTGCCTTCACTCCCCTGAATTCTCAAGAGCAAGGAACATTTCCAAGGCCGAGTTCAAAGCCCTAATTGACCACTGAGGTGTTGATGGGTGAATATGCTAATTGGTGCGAAGCTAAGTCAAAGACAAGCTCACCAGCACCTGGACTCTGAGCATGCATGCTGCTATACGTGGGAAGGTACTGACGGAGGTTAGAAGTCAACCAATGGTAGGGGACCGTATGATCAAGGGTCCTATAGTTGTGTAGCCAATAAAATGTTGTGTATTTAGTGACGTTCATAGTGACATATTTTGGGCAAGGGCTTAGTTGCCCCCACCTGATGTTGAGAAGCCTATCACATTATTCCACTGCCCTGGATGATTATGGATTGTACACTTAGATGATCCTCTTAGACCCTATCACACTCACCATCAGGTTTTTGTAGTTTGCCACGTAGGATGATGTTAGTAATACGTGGGTTAACATCACCTATGATGATTTTCTGCTATAAAAGAATTCCTTTTCTCAAGATGCATTGAGATCGTGATGAGAGATGTCTGCTGATGTCCGTTGTACTCCCTGTTTTAGATAATTGATATTAAAAGAGTTATCCTTTTGCCAACTACCTGAGTTGTTTCGATTATTGATGTTTGAATAATTTCTGCATCCCCATCCATCTCAAGGGTATAGCTATTTTATCTTAAACGGCTGGGAACTCCAGTTCACTAATATTATTTATGATATCTTTTCTATTTTACTTGTAGACACTGCGCTGATGACGGACTGCTTTGGTCCAAAATGCATTGGCCAACGCTGTCTGCTTTTTGAACATTGAAGAAGAAGCAGCTATTTTAAAGCAGAGCAATAAGTTGTTACCAAGGATTAAGAGTGATATGTAATATATAATCTGCCTGATTCATGGAATTATTTGCGTGAAAAATGCAGATTTGCGCGCCTTTCTGCCCGAAAACCCCCATACTTCAAACAGGGATTTTCGGGCAGAAAGGTGTGCAAATCTGCGTTTTTCACGCAAATAATTCCATGAATCAGGGTGAATATATCTACTTGGTATTTGCTTTAGTATTTCCTACTAGGCTGCAGCCAGTTCTGAGGAACGTCCCCTCCGTATTACATGGCTGTATCGAAGTAAACTGCTCCGGTGTGATTTACTTTGATATGATCACTTTGTGGGGGAAGTACATATGCATGTGTATTTAAGGGTTTGGAGATACAGGGGGGTTGGTGTGGTAGTGGGGGAAGAAGGGAATGGGGGACAACCTGTTTTTTAAAAAAACGAAAAAATAAAGAAGTGATTTTGGGGAAGTAAATTGCCACAGAGTCATATACTTCGATAAAACCACATCAACCATGCCATCAGTTCTTGTATAAACTAAACCTCTTACCATAATATCATTCACAATAAAGCTGCCAAACACATGTTATACGGGGTGTTGCAGGAAATGGAATGCATAAAAGCCAGGTGTAATGTTTGTTCCCCTCGATTTTCTTCTCTCCCCCATTTTCACGCAGTGAGGAGGGGGAGGAGAAGCATGGAGCAGAGTTAAGATCCCCGCCATGTTTACCTCGTCTGTCTTGTCAGATTTTCATGCAGAAGTAAAACAAATGGATTCCCATGGAATCCACTTTGATTTTGCACCTGCTCAAAACCAGGCGGATTCCAAAGCATAATTTGCAGGCAGTGTTTACTGGACGGAGAAGCAAACTCGCTTTTCATCTTTAATTTTTTCGACTACCTTGTGAACATATAAAATTGCATGCAACTGACCCAAATGCGTGTGAATGTTAACCTTGGTGGGTCCCCTTAATCTGATTGACATGTATTCAGTAAGAGGTTGATAGTGTACTCAAGAGAAACGTAAATGCAAAGTGCCATTTTGGCTATAATGATGGCTTGTAAAATCATTCTAGTTGTACACAAATCGTTCAAAAATACAATATCCACCATTGAAGATTGCATACCATATTTGCAAAAGTATGTAGACGGTCATGGTAGCAAGACAGCCGTGTTTCCATAAACATCAGCTTGTGCCCTCATAGCCATCTTGGGATGCAATTCAGCTCTCATTGTTCCTCCTATCAGAGTCGATGCCCCATATTTATTCCTGGACATAGACAGCCTCATTTTAAATGGTGCGGTTTTGGAAATGCAAATGTAAAAAGGAGGCGTAATGCTTATGGAATCCGCCTCAGTGTCGCATCTGCTAAAGACCCATCGAATACCATAAGGAACCATTGATTCATTGTGGCCGGCAAAGCGTAATTTGGAGGTGGTATTTATTGTCGACCCATGCTTGCTCCTAAAGTCATCTGGACGACCCAGGCTGACATTCAATTCCATGGCTGAATTCTAGCCCCTCTTCATCACTTGCGAGTAAACAGCACTTGCTGTGGGGAGAGCTGCAAGCACGCTGTCTTCACAATCTAATTTCCCCTGTGTGTGACATGGACACCGGCTTTTCTTCCAGGTGGCTGCCTTCAGGGCCGATAAAAGTGGTACCCAGGGTAAGGGAACTACACTTATTAAATAATGGAGCACCTGTTATCTTGCAGGCTCTTTTAGCCCCAATGTGAAATGTTGATATCTTCAACTCGGTATATGCTGATAATGTTGCCGGGGAAATGGCCGCTAGGTGGGGACATGTCCCTAAAAATGCACCCTCCAAAAAAATCAAACACTTTCCACAAAAATTGTAGGATTGGAGGTAATAATATATAATCATACCCCTCCTTTAATATTTGGGGAAAGAATTTTAGGGGTGTGGAAAAAAAAGTTGCCTACCTGGCCACTTTTTACAGCGATATTATCACATGAAACCTCCTACTGACTTTTCCATCCAATGTATAATTACGGGTTGTTCCTGCGTCCCCTTTTACTCCCATCACCTATATCTACTGCCCTTAAACTGCATTATGTGGTTTATCTGGAAACTGTAACACATGCCTTTTATGAAGCAAGAAGTGAGCCATGCTGTGTGCCGCGGCATACCGTTCCTGTGCCCCTGCTCTGAGCCACCGGTTAATCCTGTATGGCACGCAGGTTATGCCATCCCTCGTAGCCTTCATAATGCCTCAGTGCCCAGACACAGTGAGTATATAAGGTCTGCATTGGGTTTTCTAAATTGCAATTCCAGTTGGAAAGCATCGCACAGTAAGGGGCTACAGAATACGATGTTATCTTACCTAACTCAAGAACATCAGAGCCGTGTACAGGGGTTGGTGGTAGCCATCCTTTGGGCTTGTGCCTTTTAACAGTAGCACAGTACTGTAAATTGCGATCTGTGCGTCAATTGGGAGTAATCCTTGATCCGTCATCATTGAATTGCAAGGCTTCAATATTATGGAGAGAATTAGAAATGTAGAATGATATCAGCAGTTGGGCCATATGGAGCAGGTGGTGGGCGAAGGGGAATAAGACGGGTACACGGACGGTTACAAAGGGAAACGGTGGGCCCTTCACTCGGTCATTATTTGGCAACAGCAGTCCGTGCTCTGTACTGTTTTGTGTATGTAAGCAGTGCTGGTCATTGGGCCGGCTCTCGCCGGATCCAAAATCTGGCACCAGATGTGTAGCCGGATCTCGGGATCAGGCCAGAGTTAGCCACCACAAACCCCAACCCCATGCTCTGCGCTGGGTTACATGGAAAAAAAAACAAACCAAAAAACGCATGCAATGGTAGAGCGCTCATGGCAGCAATGAGCTGCTGAGCCGCTCCCCCCATCCCCACCCCCTACAGTACTTTGATCCAGGTCACAGCTGCAGGACAAGTAAACTGTAACTTCCTCTGGTGACCCCGGGTGAGGGGTCACCAGTGGAAGTTACAGTCCTCTGCCACAACCCATTTATTTATTTATTTATTTATGTAATGTTTGTCGGATCCATCGACCCAGATAGTATTTATTTTTGCAAGGTTTGTCGGAGGTTTGTATCCGACAAACCTTGCATGAATAAATAAATGTACAGGTATCCACAAACATTGCATGAATAAATAAATAGCCCTATTAACATTGGAACAATGACACACGATGCAGCACCCAACTGATCTCAGAGGGGAGCTGCAGGAGCTGTGCGCATGCGGTTCAAGTAAAATAAAACGTTGCTTCTGGCGAACAGAAATCACCCCGTTTGAATAGTACCCAACGGGGAGGTTTTTTTTTTTAATAAAATGGGTTGCAAATTGTGTATTTTAAATAATATTTACTCAGCAACACTGGTCAAAACTATTATCCGCACAGTGAAGTAACTCATCACCAGTGCCATGGAAGTGGTTTAAAGTGCAATTCATATATAAAGAAATTGCGCTGTTTTAAAATATTATGTTGGACATTTTCTTTGATCGGAGGTCAACTTCCAGCTCCGCCCCCTAAACCCGCCCCCTCAGGCACCGCCCCCCAAACTCCGCCCCCACCGGGACCTTGAGGGAACCCCCACCTCATTTCCCCATTCAATTTCCACCACAGTATGTAAGCACTCGGGAGAGTCACTGCTAGCAGACAGGGCTCTCTTCCTCTAAGAGTGTGTGTCTGAAGATTCGCAGTGCTGCAATACGCGCAGGGCACCACTGGTGGCGTGCAAGCTACTCTTCCTATTCAATAATGCTTAATTAGCTTGACTTACAGTTTCACAAGTGTTGCCAAACATTTACTCATTCTGTAAGATCTTATTTTAATTAGGAATTTCCTTAGGCACAGCAGCGCCGTGATTTCTCAGTTTCATTGGCAAAATGAGACTCTAGTTTACCTTATTTGCTGAATTGCTGCCAAAGAGACAATTTAGTACCAACATTTTCCTTTTCGTGCCGTTACATTTTCGGCGCCACCGAAGGCAGCGAGTGGGGAGAATCGTCTTAATGTGCATGCAAAATGGCCTCCTTTGCAGAAGTGTTTGATCTATCGCATAGGTGGCCAGCTTTCCCATGAAAGCCCCCTAGCCCGATCCCTTTGCTGCTAAATAATATGTTATCAGCCGCATGAACGATCCTCTTAGGGGTGGGGGGCTTGGATGGCAAACATCGACACACTTGTAAACTGACTCTCAGACTAAGGGACCGGCAGGGTTTATGTGAAGGGGGCTCGGGCCAGGGTGTGCGGATCAGAGGTTAAGAGCAATGGATTGTGTGTGTCAATCAAAAGCAACAATCTGAAAAAGGTGATTTTTCAGTTGGCTTCTGTTTGCTTGTAGAGAGCTTTGGTGTGGGAATTTCATAGAGCTTCTGTTTTTCACGGAGCCCAGGAGCAGGAGTGTTTGTCTGCCAACTGCCAAATAATTAGGGTATCATGAGGAAGCATGCGATTACTAATGCAGGCGAGAGGTAGTGAGGTTTGTGTGTTGGCCCATGTTGTATGTGGTAGGAGACTGCCACACATGAAATCATATTGAGAACCGTGGGCACAGCACCTTAATTCCCCCCCCCCCTATGTAAAACAGAGGTTTTCAATAACAAGAGCCGCTTTAATTGTCTAAACTTGAATATTAATAGAGGGGCGTGGCAAAAATAGATGTGAAAACAGACTAGGCCCTTTTTGTCTTATGAAACGGTTTGCCAATTTCTGTTGCCACGTCCCACATAATCAATTCCAACTTGGAAACATTATATTAGGCCGCTGTTGTTAAAAGAACGTTTTTCCCATTGTCAACTAGTTCTCATTTTTCTTTGGAGCACCAACACTGAGGAAAGTGCAGTGGCGTTTACTGAGGAGATTATGAAAGTAAATTCCGAACATTGAAGTACTAACTCCATATCGGTACATTTTACACAAAATGTAGGTGTTGCATGCACAATTCAATGAATGATTATTTATATAGAGTATTGAGATACATGTGATTGATGTTTTTAATGTATTGTTTATGCTGATGTTTTGTGTGCTTTGAATGTATTTTTATGGGATTTGTTTCCCGAAATAAAGTAATGAAATGAAAAATGAAATGACTGCCACACTTGTTTGAGGTCCAGAGCTGAAGGCAAAGATCTCTAATGAGGGTGAAGATCACCTAGCACACACTAGTCTCAAGTGTAAGGGGGGAGGCTCCAATGCTATTACTGCCTGTGCCCTGGGAAAGAGGGAAAAGCAGGGACGCGTCCCTGCTGATTCCTTGGCCAAAGCCCAGTATGTGCACATCATAAAGGGAAGCTTGGAAAGCCGTCTTTATAGGAGGTTAGAGCCTCTGTTCCAAGCTTGCTGTATGGATAGAGAGTTGGCAACAGACAACTAAAGGAGGAGCATGGAGTGCAGGATTCTACTGGGGGTTAGGGTGACCAGACGTCCTGGATTTCGCGGGACAGTCCCGGGAAATTTCCCTCCGTCCTGGGTCCCAGGAGTTTTTTAATTTTACAAATCCTGTTCTGGTTTTTGCCGGGACCCGATTTCTAAATCACGAAATCGGGTCCCAGCGCGATTCTTCCTGCATGAATGGGGGAGTGAAATGTTTTTCATGGCCCCCATTTCCTCCCCCTTCCGCTCCCAGTGCTCTTCTCCAATGAGAGGAGTGTGCCTGTGAGCACACACAATCCCAACCCTGCCACAACAGGCCAGCAACATAGAAGTAGGACTACCTTTTTATTTGTATTTACTTTAGTCCTACTTCTATGTCTATGACATGTCACATGTTTTTTTTATCTGGTCACCCTACTGTGGGTAGAGGTTGCATGGTTGCATGGAAGAAAACATGCTCTTATAAGGACTATTTAAACAAATCATGAGTTGGATATGAGTGACAAATGATTTCCGAATTGCAATGGACAAAGTTTAGTTTTGACTAATAGGTGGAGCTGTACCGTCTACCCATATCTAATACATGTCATAGGAGGTGATGATGTAAGACGAATGGGATGTGGGGAGAAACACACAGCTTGTGGGCATTGTCTTGATATTTATTCACCTGTTGACTGCCGATGATATTCTCTATGGCTGTTTCTACCCTGTATATGCCACTCCACAACCCAAACACATCCACCTGGGATCTCTTTGAACTAATTCTTTGTTTCACAAATAGCCGTCTGAATGATAATGGCTTAACCACAGTCATACAATATCTTCTGGTGTAATAGAAATGTCTTAAAGGAGTCTGCCTTCAGCCATTTAATTCACAAGCAGTGTGTGTGTCCTTGCATCTGTTCCTTGCAGTGAATTCCTTTTAAAACAAGCATTGACAAAGCAATCCGTTTTGGATCTTAGGAATTAGGTAGGCATTTTCCATGTGCTGCCAAAATATACCCAGGTACTAATGCGAGTTGACAATTGTTGTGTTTTTATGGTCAGGTAGTACCATTGTTGCAGCACCTGTAACATTCCAATCCCATGCCTACAAAAAGCCAAAACGGCAGGCTTTGAAAATGCATTGTTAGAATGAGTTCAACATCATAATATTTTCTTTGAATTTTGAAATGATTTAAACTGCATCTGAAGTTTCTTTAGGTCATGGACTGCTGTGACCATGCTAGCCGTTGTCCATTGCCTTTAGATTTGTTGTTCACTGGAATCTAACACATTAAACTCAATAATGTATGATGCATTGCTAAAAATGTAATCTCTCCATCTTGCTCAACAAGTGTTATTTATATCTACAACGACAAACAGCCTTCTGTCTTCTTGCACCCCTTCCCCCATGCCTACTTTCACGTGACATTAGTGAATGAGTTCCGGAGATTTGGGTCAGCTGGTCATGCAATGCACCCACTAATTCTACATCTGGGGCCAGATTACAGAAACTTTGTACCGGTGCAAGGGCAACGTTTGCACGGTATTAGCACTAGGGCAGAGTGTGCCCTATTTTTGAAAACACTGGGACACATTAAAAAACCATTGCCCCTCAACAAGTGCAGTTTGGCATATTAGAAGCACTGGGGCAAAAATTGCCCTAGTGCAAAAAAGATGCATTTTCACTACATTTTTGTACCAGGGCAAAGTTTGCCCTAGTGCTAATACGGAATCGTATTAGCACTAGGGCAAACTTTGCCCTAATGCAAAAATGAAGTGAAAAGGTATCTTTTTTTCACTAGGGCAATTTTTGCCCAGGTGCCTGTAGCATGCTAAACTGCACTTGTCATGGTACAATAGTTTTCTAATATGTTCCAATGTTTTTAGAAATAGGGCAAACTTTGCCCCAGTGCTAATGCAAGCGCAGGGAAGGGAATGGGAGAAATGCAAAAGGCAGGGGTGGAGACATGCAGGTAATCAAAAGTGCAGCCAGCTGGTGGCTCAGTGCAGGTAATCAGAAAGTGCAGCCAACCGGTGGCTCACAAGTGCAGAGAGAGGGGACTGTAGGGTTACAGATACAGACCACAAGTGCTGAGGGAGCTAAGAGGCAGTGCGAGGTGCAACTGGACAGGCAGGGACTTGGGCCCAAGTTCACAGGGTGGCCAGGTGACCAGTGCGTGTAACAGATGGGTCATCAGCAGTGGAGAGGAAGAGAAAAAGCAGAAGCAATGAGGAAAGTCTTGAGTTGCTTTTCCAGAATTGAAGACGGTTCTGCTCAAGTTTGAGAGAGGCAGGGAGGCTGTTCCAGAGGAAGGCCCCAGCTGAAGAAAGAGATCTGCCCCCAGGGGCGTTTCTAGGGGGGCTAAGGGAGCTATAGCCCCTGATCTTTTGGTTGTAGCCCCGGATAGAATCTCAGGAGCTACAGCCAAAAGACCAGCTAGCCCCCAGTCCCGACAGCTCCGACATCAGTTTAGCCCCGGGTCTTTTTCAGACCTAGCAACTCCCCTGTCTGCCCCCAACTGTCTGCTTGGCAAAGCGACTGACCTTCAGAGAGCTGGAGGTGGATGAGTGGAGAGCTCGAGATGGGAGATGCTTAGGAAGAGAGAGTTGGAGGTAGTGCGGTCCCAGGCCCCAGAAAGTCTTGTAGACAATGTAGAGGGGCTTGAACTTGATCTTTGCCACCACTGGGAGCCAATGAAGAGATTTATTTCAAAGCTGGAGAGATACAACCCCTGGGCTTGAGGCCAAGGACACGTCTTGCAGTCCTGTTCTGGATAAATTGTAGAGGACGGAGAGTAGGCGCAGGAAGATTTAGAAAGAGGCTGTTGCAGTAGTCGAGCCTTGAGAGAACCAGAGCTCTGGAGACAGTGAGTTTCTGGAGGAAAGTGAGGAAAGGAAGAATATCTCTGAGGAGGTGCAGCTGATAGTTTGACTTCCTAGAGAGGTCGGAAATGTGAGGAGAGAAGGATAAGGTGGAGTCGAAGATGACCCCAAGGGTCTAAGCCTCACAGGTAAAAGCAGGAAGAGGACCCAGAGTGGGTGGCCAGGGTGAGAGAGAAAAGAAGGGAGCTGGTGTTCCGATGAGGAGTATCTCTCTCTTACTGGCATTAAGGCAGAGATTATTTGTGGCACACCACTCCTGAATTTCACACAGACAATCAGGAATGAGAGATGGAGTAGAGGCGGCCGAGGGGAGCCTGAAAGAGAGCAGGGTGTCATCTGCATAACACTGAAAGTTGGAGCAGAGAGCAGCGATGCAGTGGGCAAGGTATTGGTCAAAGAGCCAGGGAGAGAAGTTAGACCCCTGGGGAACACCACAGGTAGAGAGAGAGATAGAAGAGAGGCAGGACCCCAGTTGGACCTGAGAGGGTCAGTCAGTGAGAAAGAGGTCAGCCAGGCCAGGGCCTGATCAGTGTTACCCAGGTTATTATGGAGGCGCGTGAGCAGGATGGCATGGTTGACTGTGTTCAAAGCAGAAGAAATATTGAGGATAATGAGGACAGAAGGAAGGTTACAGTCAAGGCTGGAGAGCTGGTCTTTACGGATGTTCAGGGGAGAGGTTTTTTGCGCTTCTGGTCACGCTCCAGCCAGACTGATGGTCATGGTGACAACCAACAGATTCAGTATGAAGGTTAAGATGGGATATGGCCAGCTTTTCCAAGAGTTTGCCCAGGAAAGGAGTGATAGAGATCAGGTGATAGTTAGCCAGAGAGGAAGGATCGGCAGAGGGCATCTTAATGAGGGGTTGCACAAGGGAGTGCTTCAGTGGGGAGGAGACAGTTCCAGTGGCAAAAGAGTGATTGTAGAAATCGGCATGGCTGGAGCAAGGGTGTCGATGTGGTCCTTGATGGTTTTGGAAGAACAGGGAATAACCTGTTTTGATTAGACTTTGATAGATCGGAGTTGTCCAGAAACATTGTCTGGTGTGAACAAGGGAAGGGAAGAAAAGGGAGGAGGAGAGGAGGCCACAGGCAGGCCAGGAAAGTAGGAGGAGGATGAGGAGGAAGAGAGGGTGTACAGGATGTGCTGAGATTTAGTGATGAAATAAGAAGCCAAGGCTCTACAGAGGGCCTAGGAGGGAACAGGAGTGGTAAAGACTGCAGCAGGGTTGGCCAGCTCCTTGCAAATTTTGAAGCGTTCGTCCGAGTTGTTAGATGCCACAGAGACGAGGGCTTGGATGTGTATTCTCTTCTTGGCATGGAAAGAGAGTCTGTACTGCCTTAGGAGCAGACGGTAGGCCAGTTTGTCAGAGGGTGCACCTGTAGCCATCCAATTCCTCTCAGCCACTCTGCACTTGCATTTGAGGGTGACGAGGTAAGAGTCGTACTATGGGTTGCACTTGGATTTTGGCTTCAGGTGGATCCTCTTGACAGGGGCAAGTACATCAATAGTGTAAGAGATAGAAAGATGGAGATTAGAAAGGGCTGTGTCAGGATGTGAGCCAGCCAAAGGTGAAGAAGGAGAGAAAGTAGCATCAAAAGCCTCCACTGACATATGCTTCATTGTCAGTCCAGAAAATCTAGACATCCCTGGGTGAAAGGAAATGCATGATAATTGGTTGGCCGAGGACCAACCGCCTCATTTAAAGTGTTAAGAATACATGCTCATTAGTTATTAGGTAGCTATTGGCCCAGCTAGAGTGCGGCCATTTTAAGATGACTAGAATCACCACTTTGTTTTCTTTAACGTTGCCTCTTTGCCTCATGTAAAACTGCTTTGCTGTAGATATTATTTCGCTTCAATGGTCCAAGGCTACGAAAACATGTTGAAACTTTACACTGGAGAGCCAGACAGAAATGCCCGATTCTCTCCCTCATATATCCTTGAAGACAGGGAGCAAGGCATTTAATCAGTACATGAATGCCAGCGAGTCTCTTGAAAGAATAGCAATGTACGAGTCTAGCATTTAAAGAGTTGAATTATGTTCTTATTTACGGCCCCCCTTTCTGAGCCCAGTGAGGCCCTGGCGAGCGGGCTGACTTCCAGAGCGAGAATCGAAACTTAGAGATTGGGAGGCCTGGTATGCGCCAGTCTCCTACGCACAGTTTGCCTATGAGAAACAGAAACGCTGTGTTCTCGCAAACAAAGAATGATGTCTGTAAAACTGGAGATTGCAACCTGTTACTAAATATGGTGGTCTAAGGTGTCATATTTGTCACACTGGTCAATCATCGCCTCTAATTCAAAGGGAAATGAATTGGGGGCGGCATCAAATGTGTCATACTGTGTCATTGCTGAATGTAAGGTGCTCCTTTTCTATATATGTAACTGATGTACGTCGCTCGGATGCTTGCGTCACCTGAGGTCTGTTTAGACACACGTCGCGGGGCGTGAGACCACTTGGCCAATTGGGACTATTTTGTATTGCAATAAACGCTAGATTTTGGGAACGGAACCTCGCGTTTGGCATATCTATTCATGTGTGGTGACTTTGCCTTGTTTCCACATTCAAGGGTCCCTCAGGGGCCCCTTCAAGATGGTGCCCGAATAGGGACCCTCCCCCACTTGTTCCATCGTGTACCTTGTGACATAAGGAAGGCGACAAGAACGGCGAGGACAGTAGCGATCGAGCCGGGATCCAGAGGTTTACGGGGCGCCCCTGCGAAAGCGATGAGAGAATCCTTTGCAGATCTGCGCATCGCTGATCCCTGATCGACGTCCCTGGCCAGTGGACAAGGGGGCGAGGGTCCCGAAAATGAGGCAGAGCTGAGATACACAGACACAACGTCATTGGTTGCGTCAGTATACGGACTAATTGTGTCTTGAAGAAGACAAATTGACTGATCAGGTGAGTCGTGCCCCGATTCGTAAGTAATCCTGATATTGCTTGAGAGTTGATTTTACAAAATCAAACACCCAGAGTAAGTTTGATTAGCCAAGGGTAGGGTTAAAACATGCCTGGGGTATTGTTACCTTAGCGGGATTTTTCCGCTGCGGTGAACAATCTTTGGAAACTGGCCAGAAAGCACCTCCGGGAGGAACGCGGTTTATGAGATGTACATAAAGTATGGTATGGGAGCGATAATGTTGTGTGAGACTTGGCATAAGCAAACCAGAAAACACGCAGACCTTCAGTGGCCGAGCCATGGGAGTTTTGAGATGGGACGTATAGATAACCTGGAAAAGGTGTTGATAAGTAAAAGAGCACGTCCTGGGGCACTATACATCCTTAGGGACTGGAGGAGGGAAGCGATGCTCAGATTTAAAAGTAGAGAGAAGCATGCGCGCAGGCATAAATCAAAGACGGAGAAAGCTGAGGAGAAGGAGGAGGAGGAGTGGAGTAATAGCTTGCGCAGGGCAAGACGGCGCGATGAATTAAACATAGAAAAAATATATCTACAAAGAGAGCTACACACGTCAGACGAATTAATAAACAAAATTTTGACTGAAACAAAGCAGGGTCCGAGGAGTGGAACCAAACCGAATACGTCAGTAGCTGTCGCTCAAACTCCAGTTGCTCAGCCCCTCCCAACGCCAGTACAGCCACAGGCTGAATCAGACATTGCACTGTCCACTAGCCAGCCAGCCCCGAGTGTTTTGCAACTACCACAACCCCAACAGACATATCCCACTCTCACTGCCCCCTTCCCACCTTCCGATCAAAAAAGTGCCACTGTTCCGGCCGCCCCTCTCATGAGTGGAATCGAGCAGAATGAATGTATGAGAGTAAGTCGCAGCACCATCAGCAAGTAGAGAAAGCGCGTGCTGCAAGAACAGGCGGAAATGTATATAGACGACAATGATGAGGCATCCACGCTAGCGTCGCTGTATGACTTCAGAAGGAACAATGAAATACAGGTATGGTTGGAAGGCATGGGGGAATATTTGTCAACACAGTGGAAAAAGTTAATTGGAAAGTTACCACCGGAATGACTGTTGGATTTGAATGCATTAGCCTGTTGTAGAGGAAGGAAGGAGGAGATAGAAGAGCATGTGAAGCGACTGTTTGAGATAAAGAATTAACTGGATGAAGAATATTCTGAAGTGTTGACCACACCGGGGAATAGGAGAAAGAATATTGAGAGGGGAAGACAGCAGCGATTGTCGTTGCCAGCAGCGCAAACTAGTGCGGAGCTGAAGGCGTGCATGCGGGAGGAACAAAAATGGATTTCAGATCCCAGTATTCCCATAATGGAAATACATGGAATATTTGATGAATACACTTTAGCAATGAAGAGGAGAGCGTTACAAACAATGGTAGAATATTTGACAGCTAAAGATAGAAACAAGAAAAAGGTGAGCCCCTCTGAAGTATTGGCAGTGTATAAGAGAGCGATGGAACGGGGACAGGAGAAACAGCCTTATCCCTCGACCTGGGAATATTGTTACATAAGAGGGAAGGGGGAGGATTAGTGAGTGAGGCCTTCCCCATGAGAGAAGTGCCCCCTACTTTTGTACCGAAGGTAGAGACTCCCGCAGTAGGCGATACGCCGGCTGTGGTAATCCCAACGCATTACGCAGCTCAATTTGTGCATGTTCCCTTCTCTAGACAGGGAGTGAATAATATAAAACAGACAATCCCTGGCATACGAAAAAAATCCATCGTTTTTTTTTAAAGAAGTAGAGTCTTTATTGAAATCAGCGGTGCTCACAGTGAGTGATATAGACTTAATATTCCCCGTGATTTTGCCAGCAGAGATATGGAAATAAATAAGAAAGGTGGATGATGAGACGGCCTAGGGCGCCACGTGGGCGAATTTAATACTGGAGGATAGAAATAAAGCGGTGGGTGCAGAGCCAGGGGCGAATATGTTAGCACTACCCGCACGAATAATACATAAGTTAAAAGAATTGGTTCCGGAGAAAAGAATTCAATGGGACAAGATGACAGCGTGTGTGCAAGGAAAAGATGAGGTGGCCACAGATTATTTTAACAGATTTGAAGAAGTATTTACAGATTTTAGTGGACAGGATGTGGGTACAGAAGCAGGGAAAAGGTTATTTGTGGATAAGTATGTGAGGGGATTAATACTTCCAATTCAAAATTTGATAATGACATCAGAAAGTGCATGGCAAGCAAAAACTCTAGGAGAAGTATTACACATGGCTCAATATTATGAAAACAGGGTAAATAGTGAAAAGGAAAGAGAAGCAAAGGATAGAGCAAACTTGAAAACACGGGTGTTACTTCAGCAGGTAGCAGGACACAACAGGGGAAGGGGAAATACACAGAACAGGGGAAATTCAAATACATATGGAGGGCCTTTGGGATTAAACCAATGTGCATATTGCAGGGAGGAAGGACACTGGCGGGCACAATGCCTGCACTTACAATATAGAGGCGGTTATGGTCAGAGAAGGCCTCATAGAGGCCACGGGGGAACAAATGGTCCTAACAGAAATAATATGCAGCAGCATTAGAATGATCAAGGGAAAGGAGCACAAAATCAAGGCCAAGCTCTGAATCAAAATCAGAATAAAAATCAGCAGGGTACACAAATGGGAAATAGAGGGAGAGGGGGGAACATTTTTGACACACAGACAGGTGCATACTGTAACAACAGTGGTGATTACATATCGGATGATGTATTGTTACCCCAATAGGACAGCCCAGGACAGGGGTCGGAACCAGTGTCTATTCCCGTGAATAAGAAAGGACCCTACGTAGAGATGAAGATCGGGAATGAAGAGCATAGATTCCTCGTAGATACGGGGGCACAGAAGTGCTCGATAGATCATCACTTGGTTCCAGACATACCTCTATTTCAGTAGGGTTCGCAGGTACCCCAGTAATAAACCCTGAGTCTAAACCAGTGGCAGTGACAATAGGGCCTTTTACTGAACATTGTCCATTCCTTTTGACAGAGCATTGTGGAGAAAATGTTTTAGGATGAAACTTACTGAAAAAACTGAGTGCAGTTATTCATTGTACACCAGATGGGGTATTTTTGACGATTTCTCCCCAGAATATGCAGACTTCTGAATTTATGACAGAACCTTTAACAGGGGAATGGAGTACAGTGCCAACTTGCATTTGGGCCGTGAATGACAATGATGTGGGATGTTTGAAAATAGAGCCAGTAAAAATTACATTGAAAAAAGGAATAACGCTAACACGTATTCCGCAGTATAAAATTTCAGCGGAAGGAGAAAAAGGATTGAAAAGTATTGTGAATGATTTGGTAAAATTGGGAGTGATTGAAGAGATTACAGGCAGTGTGTGTAACAGCCCCATTCTTCCAGTATATAAGAAAGGGGGTAATGAGGTACCGTATAGTTTTATTATTGATCTTCGTGCGCTGAACAAAGTGAAGTGGTAGATCCCCAATTCCTGTTAGTGCCAGATGTCACTACGATCTTGACAATGATACCTGCATCAGCAGAATATTTTTGTGTAGTAGACTTAAAAAACACCTTTTTCAGCATTCCAGTACACAAAGAAAGCAGGTATTTATTCGCTTTCACTCTAGGAGGATGGTCCTTCACATTTACACACGTGCCACAAGGTTATATTGAAAGTCCGAGCATATACAGTAGAGCATTGAAGGAACAGCTGGACATGTTAGAATTACCAGCGGACTGTGTATTGTTACAATACATTGACGATTTATTAATCGCTGCTGACACAGAAGAGGTATGTAAAAAAGGTACTATTTTACTATTAACCCATCTAGCTGAGCATGGCCATAAAGCAAGTCTAAAGAAATTCCAGTACTGTCAGAAAGAAGTAGCTTATTTGGGTTACTTACTATCAAAGGAAGGGAGAAGATTAACGCCAGAAAGAATAAAGAGCATTTCTGGTATGCCTATTCCAACAACACAGAAAGGCTTGAGAGCTATAATAGGCATGTCGCCAGTGGATTATGAATTTCGCTTTTATTGTGAAACCAATGGTGGAACAAACAAAGAAGGATGCTGTGGTGCCTTTGCAGTGGAATGAAGAATGTCAGAAAGCATTTAATTCGCTAAAAACCATTTTGAGTTCTGCTCCAGTTTTGGGCACACCGAATTATGAAAAGGTTTTTAGGCTATTTGTGCATGAGAACAAAGGTTGTGCGTTGTATTTCTTAACACAGGAACAAGGTGGAAGAAATAGGCCGTGCAGCTATTTTTCTTCTGCGCTGGACCCTGTAGCGCACACTACCATGATGTTTGCGAGCTGTTGCAGCGGCTGCTGCGTCAGTGAAACAAACAGAAGGGATGGTATTGGGGCACACCTTAATTTTGATGGTGCCACATGCCATAGATATTCTACTCAATACAATGCAGACGCAACACCTCACCTCTGCTAGATTGACTAGATATTAAATCATATTGTTCGCGCCCCACATCCAAATTATGAGGTGTAGCGCTTTCAATCCAGCAGAATGAATGCCAATGCCCAAAGGGAAAATTGGTGGGACTGAATTGCCTCCCCATGATTGTTTAATGGTTACTGAGGAAGAAACAAAAGGGAGAATTGATTTGAGTGATACACCCCTAAGAGAACCAGAAGGGGAACTGTTTTGTGACGGCTCCTGTTTTAAATTACCTGACGGCACATCAACTGCCGCATACGCTGTCACCACATTGAAAAGCGTTGTGGAGAGTAATAGAATTCCTTACAACTCCGCCCAAGCAGCAGAAATAATTGCCTTAACAAGAGCTTGTGAAATTTCAGAGAACTTGAGTGTAAATATTTATACTGATAGCCAGTAAGCCTTTGCGTAGTCCATAACTTTGGAAGATTATGGGCAGAGAGAGGGTTCTTAACATCGTATGAGGCTAGAATACAACATGGCCCTTTGATTGTGCGATTACTGTCTGCACTTACGTGTCCAAAACACGTGGCAATAATGAAATGCGAGGCACATAAAAAAGTGACATGTAACATGGGTAAATGGTGATGGCACTTTCTTGGCATGCGTAGCATGAATCCATGCCTTCCGTCCATCCACGCGTAGTGCTGTCTGCGTGGTTAACAATACTTGATACGGCCCACGCCACCTGGGTGCTAATGATGTTTTCCCTTTGAAGTTCTTTATTTGCACCCACCGGGACGGTTGGTTCTGGGCACAGAGAGGATCTTGTAGCCATCAAGAAAGAGAGTGTCAGAGCTTGTGATAGAGCTGGCCATGAACCACCTCTCGGTCAGACCGAGAACATCCAGATCGAGTTCTTCCAGGAGACGGCAGATGTCAGAGGAGCGTTTGACAGCTGAGCGAAAGTTGAGAGTGGCAATGTGGAGCAGGTTGCCCCTTTGAAAGACTTCTGTGGAGGGGTACATGTCAGGGGTACGCCCTGAGGAAGTGTTGAAGGGGCTGAACGATGAGCAGAGGAGGAAGGAGGAGATGGCAAGGTAGCCAAGGAAGAGGAGGTGGGTGCCAGAGGGATGGTGGAGGAAAGAGGCAACAGGGTGGCTGGAAAAGCAGCAGAGGCAGCCGTAGAGGTGGTAGAGGATTGAAGTGGGAGAATGGAAGACCAGGCTCCCGTCCTTCACCTCTCGCGCTTGGCCTAGAGGGTCACGACCCAGACACCCGCCACGAGAAGAGTTTGTCCATTTACCAGACGACCAGATACCCTGGTACAGGAACATACGGATGTGTCCATCTGCCTGCCCAGCAGCCCGCACTGGCCATGCCGACACCCGCGGCACGGATCAACTAGACTAAAATCTACACGTCGTTAGAGATGCCATGACGACCTAGACAACGGGAAGCACATCTGTACAAATATACACAATGAACATTCCCACACCAATCTACACGAAGAATATACTCAGTGCTATGACGTAGGCGACAGGCATATTCACGGACGTGCATCTTTATTATTTTTACATAGGCTTTCAGAATGCAGAAACGCAAGACGCGTCATGAACTCATCTATAAAGCTTGCTCACGCTTCTCTTGAAACCCGTTACCACCATGAGAGGTATAATGGAGACACGATACTGGTCATGGAACTATATGCTATTATAACCTAAAGCACCTATGCACCAAACGGACTACTTATGCACCAGGCCCGAGTAGGCCTCAAACAAGAGCTCCCGTGGACATTAACAAAGCAAGAGTCAGGTTGCTGATCCTGCAGAAAGAGCCCGGTGGAGCAACCAGCCAAGGTCGCAATGTTGCAAACCCACATTCCAAGAACAAATCATCAAAGGCACGATGTTGCAACCTCGTACTCCGCGCACCAACGTTAAAGTCACACCGGCAAATTAAACCAGACGCGCAATGGAAAAACAATATTAATTGTGCAGAATTCTGCCTCTTTCACGGTCCCTCCCCACGTGACCAAGCCGAACCTGACGAGATGCCAAACCCAGGAGAGAAGAGGCGTCTGGATCTCTCGCTACGGGACACAGGCAGATACACATGAAAGGCTCAATGGACATCTGCGACAGTGGGAGCGGTCAGCCTTCCAGCTATGAATAAGTCCTCACATTGTCTGCACGTACCCATAGTGAAACATTGTTGCAACTTGCAGGTACACCGAGAGCTGGGAACAGCGGTGGTCCCAGGCTGGGAAGCTCACGGGCGCACCAATCAGAACATGGGGCTCCTATCACTGACGTCAGTAATGTTAACCAATCCCCAGGAGTCTTCATGTAACAATTCTCATGTATCTAATTGTAGGGACAACCCAGATATACCACCTGACTACCCTTTGTCCACTAACATCGTTCTCTATATGTGTGCTATACTAACCCTACCACTCGAGCAACCAATTAAGAGTGGCGATAGGTTTTTTGTTAACTTTCTGAAGTGACGCAAGTAGCGCGTCATAATACAGTAAAAAGGGCCTGCGAGCCCCACGATTGTGTGTGTGTCAGGACGAACGCGTACGCTCCTTGACCCATCCCTGCCGTTTTGTCTAATAAACAGCAGAGTCACCTTGCTCCTTGTGTGTGTCTCATACTCTATCTCATCTGCCCGGAGGTCTGCGGACGGCCCGGCCGACCCCGGCAGAATTTCCCCCCGACAAGTTGGAGGCACTGCTGAGATCTGTTTAAGATCGACTTTTTATTTTTTATTTTTTCCAGGCACTCCCGTTGCGAGGAGGCCCGGCGGCGCGGCCCCCTCTGCCGTTGCCCCCTTCTGAGGACTACAGGACCATCGCGGAGCTGCGAGAAGACCGGACAGCGCAATCCGGATATTGGCCCTCGGGAGCCGGTTGAGAAGTATCCCGCCCGCGGTCGGCGAGTGTCCAGACGTGGTCCAGACGAGGGGAGGTGGCGAGCCGTTTGGAGGGGTGCACGCAGTCGAGCGGCCCTGCATCGAGAGAACTTGGTGAGCATGACACGCACAACAAGCAATGCGAAATTGTGAGGGAGGGGGAGGAAGTAAATAAGGGAGGAGGGAGGTGTTGTGCAGATGCGCGGCGAAGGTCTAACAACTGTTGGAAATGGAATGAATGGTAGCGAAACGAGTGCGAGAGCAGTCGGCTACGTTACGCGAAAGAGGGGGGCGGGGCACGAAAACATCACGTGCGGCCGCTCGTAAGACACTGATTGGCCTAAGTCGCGACTACGTGTGAGGGTGGGTGTGTGTGGTTTCCTACGATTTGGCATTTATTGATCAATGAGTAGACGAGGATCCCTATTGTTCGAGCAAGAAACTCGATAGGTAGATGACGTTTCCCTGTAGACGGTAGCTAGTTGCCTAGTTGCCCAATACAGAAGATAATTGGCTGGTTAAGCCCTCCTGTTGAGGGGCGTATCACACGCGAGGCGACGCAGCGTGCGCAGTCCGATTATATTATTGATTTGATTACCTTGTTCCAGGAGAGACAGGAAGACAGCTGTAGGGTTAGCGGGGTAGATTGCAAGTGTATTTTGAACTTAAAGAACATAATAAGAATGTACCAGTAGCTCGAAGAAATCGGTGACGTCACCAGTAGGGATTTAATAGGATATAGCGAGCACAAGGAACTTTTGAGAATGGTGGGGAAGAGAAATATGATAAGGGAGCGGATACGTAAATAAACGATAGACGAGTGGATCGAAAGAGGAGAAGGGGAGAGGGGCGTGGCTGCGCACGGAGAACGCCGGCCACGGCAAGTGTAAAAGGAGGAGGAGAACGGGGAAACAGGACGACTGTATAAGAGCGTCGTAAGGGGTACGCAGCCGCAGGGGGCTGCGTGCGCTTCGGCCGCAGGGGGCCGTAGGGGAAGGAATATACAATATAAAATCATACACATATATATTTTTGTTTTTATGTTTTTAATAAGCTTTACTGCATATTCTGTCAAAGGATTGTCGTAAGTCCCCACACTTGCGGGGCCAGGTAAGCAATATAAGGTTGTATATTGTAAACTGCTAGTGAAGGGAAGGGTAACAAGGGGAGCGCCACTATGTCATACGGGAGAGGGTTGGGAGGGTGGGGGAACACCCTCATTACCCCACTACAACACATATGCACCACACTGCCACCCCATAGGGAGAAATTAATTAAGTACAGCATAGAGTGGACCCAGGGGACGGACAACAAAATGTTAACACCATGGCCGCCTAATGGTAGTTTCGATCCATATGCCCAACATTCACTGCTAAACCATCTGCACAATACATACAAGGGGAAGAAGTTGGCAAACCATGTGGAGGTGTTTAACTTATGGAGGATGTTCCAGGGGTCCCGACCAGGACCAAATGGAATGTTCACTATGGGGGAAACACCGGAAGAAAAGGAGATTAAGAAAGAAGGAACGGATGGGGAAGAGGGGTGTGAGAGCACAAAGAATACGGGGAACGGAGGACAGGGAGGAGAAAAGATTGATAAATCAGACGACATAAAAAAGGAACCGAGCAATGAGATACCCATTACACCGGGAGTGAAAACAGAGGGAGGAGGGTTGTACCCTTTAAGAGAATTAGGAGAAATAGAAGGACAGTTAAGGGCGGCTGAAGGATACTCGAACCCGGCATACAGCCCTCCACCATATGTGGCTCATAGGAAGATACCAATGGGGGAGGGGAGGATTGGAGAAGAGCAGACTGTAGAGATAGGAAATGATGAGTGGGTAGCTGCACAGATATTATTACAATTACGAGGTTCACTAACTGGAGAAGAGAGGGAGGTAGTAAAGAGAACAGACGAGGATAGTACAAGAGAGAGTGAGATGAGGGGGGAGGAGCTATTACGACAAAAGGAAGAGATTTTGGAGGAAAGGTTAGCAAAACTAAGGGATGAGCAGAATGAATTGATCAAACAGCTTGAGAGGGAGGAAAGAGAGAGAGTGAGGAAAAGGAAAGAAGGTAAGGACGAATTGGACAAATTAAGGGAACGAAATGAGGAGCAAAGGAGAGAAGCTGAAAGGGTAAAAGCAGCAGCAGACAGGGTGTCAAGAGTAGTGCTGAGAGAAAAGAAGAAGGAAGAAGAAGAAAAGGAAAAGGAAATGGCAATATGGAGGAGGAGGGTACTATCAGAGACAGCTAAGAAATATGAAGAGGGGAAAGTAATAGAAAGAAAAAGGGTGAAATGGGAAAGGAAGAAAGAGGATGAAAGAATATTGGAACAGATGAGCAACGAAGTGATGGAGGAATTAAAAAGGAAAAGGGAGGAAAATAGTAGGGAGATGGAGGAGAGGAGTGAAGGGGAAAGAGAAGGGAGGAGTAGGGAGAGTGAAAAATGGGGGGATTTATATAGAAGTAGAGAAGTAGCAACAACATCAGCACTAGGGGGAGCAGTTGGTAACAAAGGAAAAGGAGAAATGGACCTTATAGACTTAGAAACAGTAACAATAAAAGGGAAAAAGGCAGAGTGGGGGATACCCTTTATGACTGATTTTTGCAGTGAGGAGGAAGAAGGAGTAGAGAGGGAAGGAAGAAAGAGTGAAAGGGAAAGCTTAGATAAGCTATACCTCACTCGAACAAACATAGACTCGCCATGGATCAGTAGAAGAAGGGAGGAGCTGGAGAGAAGTGAGGAGGGGGTGCAAAAACTAGTGGAAGAACAAACCCATGAAACCATGCCATCCCCATCTCCATCACGCCCTCCCCCATCGCACCCTACATGCTCAACCGCCACACGCTCGCTGCGCACAATAAAGCTTGCGCCCTTCATGGACGAACTGACTCCCTATGCATGTCGGCTTAGAGACCTCCCTAGTCGCAGGCAAGACAGACAAATAAACATGCCCACATTAAACACAGGAAATGATGAAAAAAGGGGAAAGGACGGAGAAGGAGGTAGGAGCAGGGGTAATAAGGACGAACTTGAAGAGGTAAAGGAAACGGGAGAAGAGGAGGGGTGTGAGGACTCGATATTATGGAACGTAAAGGGGGACACAAGACACAACTTAATGCCACTGTTGGAGAGAGGAGGGGTTAGACCACAGTATGTACCTTGGAAACATACGGATAAAGAGAATATAAAATGTAGGCTCCCATCACTAAGTGGAGGTGCGGGTAAGTGGATATATGAAATGGAAAAACACACCGCAGGACAGAAACTAGCAGTAGGAGATGTGAAGGGCCTGTTAATATCAATATTAGGGGATAGAGCGGATGACATTTGGAAGAGAGCGGGATTCCATGGGGTAACAATAACGAACACATCGCATGATGGGGCACCATTTGCAAACTGCAGACATGCGCTATGGCAGGCACTGAGAGTACAGTACCCAGACACATCAGACATAGGAGCAATTACTTCCCGTAAGATGCGTGAGACTGAGGATCCTGTTGATTATATACAGGATATTCAAGAGAAGTGGCGCATGGAAACTAGAGAACAATGGGACAAAACACCAGCCATATTTTATCATATACTAGTACAAGGGCTCCCAGAAGGAGTTCAGAAACAACTAAAGAAAGTAGTGGGAATGGAAGCAAAACCATGGCCAGAAATACAACTGACTATAGTACATCACTGCAGGACATGGCAAGGAAAAATGAAACAAAAGGAAGAGGACAGGAAAACAGAAGAGGCCAAACTAGTACAGAAAAAACTTACTAAATACACAATGGAAGGGGCACTAATAACTACGCCCACACCAATGGCCCAAAGCCCCACACAAGTAGTGGCTGCCAAGATCCCGCTCAAATAGCACCTCCACAAAGTGTAATACAGCAAGTGCCGCCTCTGCAATTACACGCACCAAACATGGGAGGAGGGTACCCAATGCAAGGAGCTGGGTATTATAGTTATAACAGGGGGAGAGGAGGATTTATGAGAGGGAGAGGATACGGATATAATACCCAACAGCAGGCGGGGGGACTGAGAAATTCCTACCCCACAGGGCAACCCGTATACCAGGACAACACAGGGAGCTTCCCATGGCAAAGCAGGGAACCACCCGTGTGTTGGAGTTGCGGACTATTAGGACACATGTCACGTACGTGTAGGGTCAGGCCAGGAACACCAGCATGGAATGAACAAGCACAACCTAGGACCTCACAAGAACAGCAGGGCATACAACAACAGCAGATGTCACAACAAGGAAGTGACCCACAACAACAAACAACACAACAGCAGCCACAAACATATTCACTGCCACAACAACAAATAACACAACAACAGCCACTGCCGCAACAACAAGTAGCGCTAATACAACCACCCCAAACTCAACAAACGCAATTGGGTAGGGTGACGGTGTTGGGACACAACCCTTACACAGGGAATGGCCAATCATTGTACCCCCAATAGGACAGCCCACAGACGGCCTTGGTGTGTCCCATCCTGTCAGTAACACCTAATAGTGCGGAGGAGCCACGCATAGAGGTAACGATAGGTGACAAAAAATTATCATTCCTTGTTGACACCGGAGCAACCCGGTCTTGCATAAGGGAAGGTAAATTTAAGATGTCAGGCGAAGCCATGAACACCCAAGGATTTTCTGGGGCTAAAGGGTTGGTTCCATTTACTGATAACGTTCCCTTATCTATTGGAGATTATGATCTGTCGGTTCCACTTTTGTATTATAGTGCCTCACCAGTAAATATACTGGGGAGGGACATAATGAACAGGTTGAATATGACGATCTCCTTTACAGAGGATGGCATAATTTGCTCTACTCCAGGGATTAACATGCTCGCAGCACGACAGATTATGCAAGCATACTGTAGACAGACAGCGATTAGGGCGGAGCCAGTAGATGGCGAGCTATTCCAGTATGGCACAGACATGGCATTTGCATGGATGCCAGGGATAGAAGGGAAAATATGGAGGAGACCAGCAGCCTATCTGTTCCGACCAGAAACACCTGTTAATGAACCAGAAGGAAAGGTGTTTGTAATGGACATCGAGAGCATTATTGCAACAGCTGATTATGTTGCTGTGCACGCCCAAGATAAAGAAGGGAGAGCATGGAGGGCAGTGATAGCACTAGCAGAAGGATGTAGGCTGACCCAGGTGTCAGATGAAGAGCTGTTCTCAGAAGAAAAGGAGGAAGGTGAAATGGTGTTCATGATGAGTGTAGAAATATGGCTAAGAGTGGCTCACAAACAAGTAGCACAGAAAATTGCAATGGCACTTGAGGCACCCGCATGCACCCCAGTCCCATTCTTTAAGGAGGATATGTCAAAGGTGCCCAAATCATTATGGACTATTAGCCCTTATGACGTGGGATGCATAAAAAGCATAGGGGGTGTAAGGATAAAATTGAAAAAAGGTGCCATACTACCAAGAGTGAAACAGTACCCATTGTCAAAAGAGGCAGATGAGGGCATATATGAAACCATAACGGCCCTTATAAACAATGGCATATTGGTCCCCTCAGAATCACCATGTAACACGGCTGTGTACCCGGTGCGCAAGGCTAAAGGGGGGTCTTGGCGCTTCATACAGGACCTCAGGCCCTTGAACAACATAGTAGAAGCAGAGTATCCAGTAACAGCAAACCCGGCCACAATATTGTGTGGCATTCCAGTAGAAGCATCACGATTTACAGTGATTGACCTTAAAAATGCTTTTTTCTCAATACCATTACACCCAGACTCACAAGATTTGACAAGCTTCACTTAACGAAATACAAAGTGGAAACATACCAGATTACCACAGGGGTATTGTGAATCACCCTCAATTTTCAATAGAGTAATACAAATGGATTTGGGTAACGTTGAGGTGGAAAGCACAGTGTTACAGTATGTGGATGACATAATAATTTGCAGTACAAACGAAAGTAAATGTAGAGAGGACTCCTTAAAAATGTTGACAATATTGGCTGAAAAGGGGTACAAGGTAGACATGGAAAAGATACAATACTGTCAGGAACAGGTACTTTACATTGGCCAACTGATATCCCAACATGGAAGAAAGATTGCACCACAAAGAGCACAGGCCATTTCAAGTACTCCCGTGCCACAGACTGTGAGAGAACTGCAGCAGTTTCTGGGGCTGTGCAACTACTGTAGAGCATGGGTATTTGATTACAGTTCATACATAGGACCCCTGCTTGAGGGTTTGAGGGAAGCCAATAAAGGGGAGAAAAAGTTGGGGTGGACTATGGAAATGAGGGAGGCCTTTGACGAATTGAAAGACGCGATATCAACTGCTCCAGTACTGGCATCCCCAGACTATGAGCGACGCTTTTTTATATTTTCACATTGCGACTCAGCAGTGATGAAAGCAGTATTGGCCCAAAAAACGAGCATGGGCTATAAACCAGTAGCATTTTACAGCGGTCACTTAGACCCTGTGATGTTAGGCCACTTCCCTTGTGAACAAGGTCTCGCTGCAGCTGCTTTTGCAGTGGAAAAAGCATCAGCAATAACCATGGGGTGTCCAACTACACTGTTTGTGGAACATGCACTATTTGCAATATTGAATAAACCCAAGTCCACACTAACGACACAGAGGGCATCAGGTTATGAGATCATTTTGTCTAGAGCTGAACTAGCAATTGTTAGATGTAGCACGGTTAACCCTGCAAGGTTCCTAGCAGAAGTAATTGAGGAGGGAGATTACGCCCACGACTGCACCCAAATAACTGAAATGTACTCATGTACTAGAAAAGTTGAAGAAAACGCACTAGAGGGAGGTGAGCTTTTGTTTATTGATGGGTCATCAACTATTGATCAAGGAGATGGGATACGGAGGACTGGGGCAGCAGTAGTAAAAATGATGGAGGCGCCGGTGTGTGTGGCTATGAAGTGTGTACAATTACCACAGCATTACTCTGCTCAAGCCGCGGAACTGGTTGCACTAATATTGGCATTGAAGGAAAGTTTTGACAAACGAGTAACCATATATTCCGACAGTGCATATGTTACATCCACTGTCCACTCAGGGCTATCAAAATGGAGAAGAAGAGGGTTTAGGAGAGCTGATGGCACTCCAGTGCAACATGCCCTCTTGTTGGCTGAACTAATTGAAGTAATAAACGACCCCCAAGAACTAGCCCTAGTCAAATGCACCGCACACACCAATGGTGAAGACCACGTCTCAAAAGGGAATGCAGCAGCAGACGCACATGCGAAATATGCTGCATACTTTGGTGAGATATGGAACCCCACAGACTCACAGAGAGGGAGAGGGAGGGGAATGGCTAGGGAGATGTTAATAAGAGAAGGGTACACCCATCTCCCAGCCACAGAGATTATGGAGCTACAAGCGGCTGCACCAATGGCCGAAAAAGAAATATGGGTAAAAAGAGGATGTACAATGTCACCAACCGATGCACTATGGCGCCAGGGTGGCACTGGGAAAGTTGTAATACCGTTGGCACTCTTAAATACCGCCCTGAGCCAATTACATCACCCAGCCCATACAGGCAAGGAAATAATTGCAGCACGAATTAGAGAAGATTGGTTCTGTCCTGAGTTAAATTCTCATGTGTCAAATTTTATCAGCAATTGTCTCACATGTCAACAGTTTACGGCCGGTCATACCCTAAAAGTGATAAGAGGTACCATACCCCGGCCAGAAGGACCTTTTCGGCACCTTCACATTGACTATGTTGATATGATCAACATATGTCAAGGTAATAGGTATATGATTGTAGTAGTATGCCCATTTTCTAGGTGGATTGAAGCAGGGCCCTGTTCACACCCAGATGCATTTAGAGCAGCCAAATTCCTAGTAAGGGAGGTCTTCCCCAGGTGGGGAGTGTGCAAAGTGTTAAGATCAGACAATGGCCCGCATTTCGCAAACGAAATGTTCCAGCATATCACATCCCTGCTGAGCATAAAACACAAATTTGCATGTGCATACCACCCACAGGCTAATGGTGTATGTGAACGCCTGAATGGCTTATTGAAGGAGGCAATTGCAAAAATACAACAAACAACAAAGAAAAGTTGGTTGTATTGCCTTCCGTTAGCCCTATTTGAATTAAGGAATAGGCCAGGGTCCGACCACCACCTCACCCCTCACGAGGTGGTTACTGGACGTCAAATGCGCCTTCCCCTAACGCCAAAGTCAAGGGCATTCACTGACCACGAAAGTTCAGCGAGTGTGTTAGGTGATGAAATGTATCAATATGTGTCTTCCTTGATTACTAGTGTTGTGTTTGTGTCTCAACAGCTCGAGCGCACACGGGGCGGGTCTACCAGAAATCAAGAAGAAGGCGCCAGTACAGAATTGGAAAAAGAGAACTTGTGCAAACTTGCCAAAGGTGACCACGTGCTGCTTCGCAATTTCAATAGGAAGTGGAACGATAAGAGGTTCACCGGCCCCCATCTGGTAGAGGACGTATCAACAAGAGCAGTAAAACTAAAGGACAAGCGTGCCTGGAACCACCTACATGATGTAAAGATCTACAAACTGCAGACCCGCCCCATCGCCAACGACAGGTCCATTGGAAGAACAGCAACAACATCCCCGACAGCGGAAGGAAGTTCCACCACAGACAACGACCCAATTGTTCCCTTACCGTGCCACTACCCAGCTACCCCGGAGACAATAACTGACGAAGAAAGGGGTGATCCCCATACTGCCCACCCCATGGTCACACGTTCAAAGAGTAAAAATACTTCCGCCATCTGAGCCCAAACCCCCCGCCCATTGACTCCCAAGTACAGTTATAACTTAAACTGAAAGACATTGCCTGCACAAATACACATGTAAAAACGTGAATGTTCTCTTTTTTTCTCTCGCACATACAGGAACTGCGTAATATTGTATTGTCAAGAAAAAGCTAACTAACAAGTTCACTGTCCAGGCGTAGATGGTACTCCCAGACGATAACTACCCAGAAGAATTGTCACACCAATTTGTATACGAAATAAAAAGGCCAACATACCTAAAAAGGAGAAGGGTACGTGTCTACTACACAGCCTTCCTCCTGGCCATAGAATATTCCATGCCCCACCTCCGCCCATACTTGCCGGTCCTAAGAGACCGATCACTTAGAGTAGCGTGGGAGCAGCTCTTCGCCTGGGCACTGAATGACTATTTGATAGGGAGAGCTTAAAGGAAACAAAACTAACATTTAATAACAAGCATTTTGAGAATTTTTAGGCGGGCAACTTTAACGTCGCAAGAATACGCTGCCAGGACTGCAGCAAGGTAAGAGCAAAATGCCGGTGAGATTAGCATATGTAATAAAAATAATAGGGATTTTTATGATCACCGGGTTCTTGGCTGCCTCTGTCTGGCAGTACAGCTATGCTATCAATTTTATTGCTGCACCCAAACCTAATATACCCCCGTTCCCTGCTGCAACAGGTGTTACGTCAGGTGGTAATAGTAACATTGCACCCAAGCAAAATAGAGTTAAACGCAGCACATACTCAGACAATAAAGGTATTGATAATTATATACAAGATTCAGCACACGTCACAAACAACATATGGTACCAACACATGACCCGCATTGGTAAGCAGACAACTGAGGATAGCTGCTACGTTTGCTCATTAATACCATACGCCATGAGTGCTTCACGAACATTTGTTGCCACAGAAATAGATGAAAAGACAGCACAGTGCATAATATACTTGGCACTGTTCCAAACGAAAGGAAGATTTCAAGGAACAGTAGTGCACATGACATGGAAAACACGAGACTCATACCCATATGAAAACAACTTCCTCAAGACCTATTTGAGTTATCACAAGACCAGTTTACATGCTGAAGCATTCAAATACATAACAAGTGGCCCTGCAAAAGGAGAAACAAAGAAAGTAACACTGCAGTATCTACCATGTGATTGGTACGCCACTGAAGTTCCGGGTAAACAAGGATGCTGGGAGAGGCCGCTGGTGACGATAACAGGAAAGGTGTATCTGGACAACAGCTGGGAGATAGGAGTGATTGGCAGCAACATGGTAACAAAAGAAACTATCTCAACCATCGAGACACACAATCACCGATGTTGGACGACGTGGATCAAGTATGTACCAATGCTCACGTGGGTAGAAGAAGATGAAGACCCAATAACAATACTACCGTTGACTGCGCCCAAGGTATGCTACCAGCATAAAGGAGAGGTGGACGTAGGATATAACACCAATTGTGCAAGTGTGATGGAGTTACCTGAGGGGGGAGCGGGAACAGCAGTAATAATGGACCATTATTGGGCCTGTGGAGAAAAGGCATACCATACACTGCCTCCCCTGTGGAATGGTGTGTGCACAATGGTACACGTCAATGTACCATCACTAGTGGTACCTAAGAAGCACGTCAATGTGGCGAAATTTCCTAAAATGGATGAAGGGGATAAGAGAAGAAAGAGATCTGCACCACTTCAGGAGGAGCAAGGGAACAGGACCAACAGCAATGATACTGTCCTAAATAGAAGAAAAAGACAAGGAGAGCCACTGACAGGAAATTACCTGTGGGGAAGGTCGGAAACGGCACTAACATCAATACCGCCAGAACACAGACTATTCAGCAGAGCAGCAATGTTCTTCTCCTCAATAATACATCCGGGACTGCAGGCTTACGCAAACGCAAAATGGCTCCAAATAACTAGATGGGAACTAATGATGACCATCAATTCTACAGTAAATGGGTTTAACGCAATTAAAGAGGAGCTGCGAGCTGTAAGGATGGTAGCACTCCAGAACAGATATGTATTGGACCTTCTCACAGCAATGGAGGGAGGAGTTTGTGCAAAGATAGGACAATCATGCTGCACGTTCATACCTGCCAACGATGCTGACAATGGTACACTGACAGAAGCAGTTTCACAATTGGCCCAGATGCACTCCAAAATGATGGATGAAAGTAACGGTGTAAACAAGGATAAGAGCTGGTTTTCACTATTATGGTCATGGATGCCATCCTGGCTGTCAGATGGACTGAAAATAATAGTGGGTTGTACTGTTTTGGCTGGAGCTACGCTGATCATAATTAGATTTTGGAAGGCCCGGAAGGCACGCACTACTGACGAGTTGCTGGAAATGGTGGGAATGCACCCCTTGATGCCAGCAGATGACGGCCAGCATACAGGTGTGATAATACAGGAGAGGGAGAAGTTGCGCACCCAAATCATCACCAACCATCTAGACCCACCATCAGTGAAGATCGAGAACCCAAGAAACCCCAGGAGCTACATAGGAAGATGGGTATACTGTACTCCTGGAGGAACCTGTGAATATATGTATTGGTCATTTGAAGATCATGTAAACCATAACGGACATCTCGGAGGAATAACTAAGATATGGCGAGTAAGAGGAGATAACGAGAAGGATATGTTTGTGGTCGACAAGTCGACCAGAGGGGGGACTGAAGTGGGAGAATGGAAGACCAGGCTCCCGTCCTTCACCTCTCGCGCTTGGCCTAGAGGGTCACGACCCAGACACCCGCCACGAGAAGAGTTTGTCCATTTACCAGACGACCAGATACCCTGGTACAGGAACATACGGATGTGTCCATCTGCCTGCCCAGCAGCCCGCACTGGCCATGCCGACACCCGCGGCACGGATCAACTAGACTAAAATCTACACGTCGTTAGTGATGCCATGACGACCTAGACAACGGGAAGCACATCTGTACAAATATACACAATGAACATTCCCACACCAATCTACACGAAGAATATACTCAGTGCTATGACGTAGGCGACAGGCATATTCACGGACGTGCATCTTTATTATTTTTACATAGGCTTTCAGAATGCAGAAACGCAAGACGCGTCATGAACTCATCTATAAAGCTTGCTCACGCTTCTCTTGAAACCCGTTACCACCATGAGAGGTATAATGGAGACACGATACTGGTCATGGAACTATATGCTATTATAACCTAAAGCACCTATGCACCAAACGGACTACTTATGCACCAGGCCCGAGTAGGCCTCAAACAAGAGCTCCCGTGGACATTAACAAAGCAAGAGTCAGGTTGCTGATCCTGCAGAAAGAGCCCGGTGGAGCAACCAGCCAAGGTCGCAATGTTGCAAACCCACATTCCAAGAACAAATCATCAAAGGCACGATGTTGCAACCTCGTACTCCGCGCACCAACGTTAAAGTCACACCGGCAAATTAAACCAGACGCGCAATGGAAAAACAATATTAATTGTGCAGAATTCTGCCTCTTTCACGGTCCCTCCCCACGTGACCAAGCCGAACCTGACGAGATGCCAAACCCAGGAGAGAAGAGGCGTCTGGATCTCTCGCTACGGGACACAGGCAGATACACATGAAAGGCTCAATGGACATCTGCGACAGTGGGAGCGGTCAGCCTTCCAGCTATGAATAAGTCCTCACATTGTCTGCACGTACCCATAGTGAAAAATTGTTGCAACTTGCAGGTACACCGAGAGCTGGGAACAGCGGTGGTCCCAGGCTGAGAAGCTCACGGGCGCACCAATCAGAACATGGGGCTCCTATCACTGACGTCAGTAATGTTAACCAATCCCCAGGAGTCTTCATGTAACAATTCTCATGTATCTAATTGTAGGGACAACCCAGATATACCACCTGACTACCCTTTGTCCACTAACATCGTTCTCTATATGTGTGCTATACTAACCCTACCACTCGAGCAACCAATTAAGAGTGGCGATAGGTTTTTTGTTAACTTTCTGAAGTGACGCAAGTAGCGCGTCATAATACAGTAAAAAGGGCCTGCGAGCCCCACGATTGTGTGTGTGTCAGGACGAACGCGTACGCTCCTTGACCCATCCCTGCCGTTTTGTCTAATAAACAGCAGAGTCACCTTGCTCCTTGTGTGTGTCTCATACTCTATCTCATCTGGGATATACGGGAGGAGTTGGGGCCTCCCTGCCCGGAGGTCTGCGGACGGCCCGGCCGACCCCGGCAGAATTTCCCCCCGACAGGATGAAGGAGGCAGAGGAGCCAGAGAGGGGAAAGAATGGACAGCAGGAGATGAAAGGAAGTTGATAAGGTGCGGGAAGCGTCTATCCAAAAGGAGGAGGTTGACCTGAGGGCCTTGGACCAAGACGGTGCTGTTTAGGTAAACATTAAGGATGGTCTTGGAGGAGTGGAAGGGGCCAGGATGGCCTCCCATCGGGTCCACCATTAATAGGTAAAGAGGAAAAAGGAGAAAGAATAGAGACCATATGGAGGGTCCATAGGCGTGGAGAGGGAACGAAAAAGAGGATGTCGGTAAGGGTCTGTCTGGAGGAAGCATTGGTCTAGGTATCAGCGACAGGGAGGCCTGGGTTGGAGACCAGGATATACATTTTCATCTCTAAAGGCTATGTGGCCTCCACCCAACCTCTCTCCAATTGGACTTCCTCTCATACGAGCAAGTATTGACACTCCAAAAAGCAAGGGCATATTAAAGAGCTATCAACTTTCAGAGTCCTGGTTCATTTTGTTTCAGACTCACCCTTATAAGTTTTGAAGAACCTACACCTAGATACTCCCACACATAAACCAGTAACTTCCAATCTGTATATGCTTTGTTTGAACACTGCCATTTCTAACAAACATACACCCAAAAACTCTCTGATATCAAGAACAAACGCTCTGCGCTCTGTTTCTTGCCCAAGGACAATAATCAACGGATTATTTTCCACAAAATATAATGAGATCACATATTTTAACATAATCACAAACTCCCAAACTATTTTACTTCTAGCACGGCACGTCACCTCACATTTCTCTTCAGCCACACGTCCTTCCTGCTCTGGTTTTCTTCAACCAGTTCCTGAAATGATTTTATTGCATCCTTGTATCCCTTCTATTACTTCCTTAACAATGGGGGTACAAATGTGTTCAAGTGTGGTACCTTGGTGCAGTTTATTCGCTCCTTTAATTTCTCCTTCTCCCATCTTCCTTTGCACTGATTTCTGTCCTTCTTGTCACCGCTGAAGTGAACACATTTCAGAGTGTTTGGAAAAAGACTAAGTTAAGCATCGTTGCTAATTCCGCCATTTGATTTTTTCATTATTCATTGGTCTATGGGAGAACCGCAAAGCTAAGAGAGAGTTAGCGCTGATCCAAACACTAACAAACTTCGTAGTAAGGCCTGAATTAAAAAACTGTTTTTTGCGCTTCACTAGTGTCCCACTATTGACGTTTGTTCAATGTTAATGCATAATGATCTAAAGACTCTTCCTGTAAATCGTGTTTTAGCTATTTAGAGTGAATTACTCACCTGCTTTTGTAGATATTCAATGTACTTAAGTTCAGATAAAGCATAATATTATTTGGAGCACAACATGGACACTCGCTTATCAAATATTCCCTTATTCAGTACACTAAAAAAGTACAATACAAAGTTGCATTGTATTTCTAGCACCCTACATAACCTCTCAACTGTTGTGCCTTGATTGATTGACCTCCTATCTACCGTAGGTGGACAGCAAACATAAACTGGGAGGTGGTTAGGGGGGGTGGTTGCAAAGCTTTGTTACCTTTGTTACCTTTGCAGGTACTGAATACAGTTCCTGGAGCCTGGAGAGATTCTTTCCGACTTTTTTTTGGTTTTAGTGTAGTACTTAAGATGCGGCCAACATCATAATTTCGTCAATAGCACACTTGCCCCATCTAATATACCTCCAAACCACCCTTTGAAGCCTTTTCTTGCCCCCCCACCTGCAACCTAGTATCTTATTTTGTCCAATCTTTCTTTCCCACCTGCTTCTGTTATGACCAAGCCATACTAAGTCTGTCTGCTCGTGTCCATGCCCAGGGCGGATTATCACTGTCTGCACTTTCCTGTGGTATTGTCAGCAACCATGCTCTGCACTATGGCCATGGCATGCACTAATTCTGTCTACATTCACACCAGGTGAAGGGTGCTCAGCCAATCAGGTGGCTGGAACAGTGGCAAAAATACACAATCCCTGTCTGCTGTCCCTGTCACCTGGGGCCCTAGCCCAGGTGGCGCCTTTTTCTTTCTTTCAATGCGGGAGACAACAGGGAGTATTTCCCTGTTGCCCCGCAGCCCAAAATTACCCAATTCCCCTCCTCACCCACTCCACTTACCTGTGGGACTGGAGTATTGTACTCAGGTCCCGGCACTCCCCCGTCCTGTCCGGTCTTAGTTCCTTTTCCATACGGAAGCGGACATCTTTTTTTCCCCTTTTTCCTTCAGAAGATCAGCTGTGCAAGCAGTGCAGATCTCCGTATGAAAAATTTGGAAAGCCATTTGCACCTCAGACGAACCACGGGGTGCAAATGGCTTTCCTGCCCTGCCAGTCGGGCGGACATGGCCTTTAACGACGCACACGTTTTGCTCGGGCCTGCCTTAGCTCAGGCTGGAGGTCCGTTAAAGGCCATATCCGCACTCCTGGCAGGGTATGAAAGCCCTATTCTTGCCTGCTGCTAGACTGTAGGTCTAACAAATAGCTATCTGTCCCTGCACAGACTCTAACTTTCCCTCTATGTGTGGGTGTGCTGTTCCTAGTCGGCGGTGGTGGGCCACTTATCTTGGTGAAAGACAGAGAGAGGTTGTCCCTATCTAGACTGCTTCTAAAAATGTTCTTGATTCACAACTGGTCTATTATTAGTTTTCTATTTGTTACCGTTGCATTGATCAATATTAAAAACTTGTGACACTCTTTAGTTCGTGTGAGAAGGAAAAATAAGAACAAATAGAAAAATCAGAAAGGTCGAAATGAATCTTTAGCAACAGAAGAGAAACGTAAGTGGGGGAGAGCCTCCACTCATGAGGCTATCTTTCAGTTATTCTGCATGGTGCGTGTTGTCAACTTTCACACATCCAAAGCAGGGGCGTTGCTAGGGGCGGCTAAGAGGGCTATAGCCCCTGATCTTTTGGTTGTAGCCCCGGATAGAATCTCAGGAGCTACAGCCAAAAGACCAGCTAGCCCCCAGTCCCAACAGTTCCGACATCAGCTTAGCCTCGGGTCTTTTCCAGACCTAGCAACTCCCCTGATCCAAAGTAATGGTCTACCGGTTTAAGTGGGTTTATTAGTTAAACCATGTTCATCAGGATGGTAGGTTCAGGTCGAACTTGTGAACCTCCTTAGTTTTTGTACTCTACCTGCCATGTTGCTGCCCCATCGCCTGGGTTGCTTGATGCTCTGGGTATAGCACAATCTGAAGGGGACACAATAAAAGTTGTACTCTATTAGTGAGGTCTCATTTGGAGGCTTGTATATATGTACTAGTCTTACTATGAATGCAACTTCTAGCATGCACTAACAAAGTGGTTCTTGTGGTGATCCGGGAGGAGGGTGTTGGGAACAATGTCATGTACCGCTCGGACTCAATTTCCAAGGGAGGACATTATTATTCGCACTTAAAACATCTGTTTCTCTTTTTCTTACCAGCGCTCCACGGGCATTCATGCTATCTGGTGTCTTGGCAGTAGTTTGTTCAGTAAATGCGAGGCCATATGCTCAGAATTGAGTGCCTCGAGTTGCTTCCTGGTCTTGCTTCAAGAAGTTGACAAAGGAAAGGTACATTTCAATTTTTGAATTTTTAAGCACTAACTAGCTAATGCATATTGCTGTGCTGTTCGTCAAGTTACTCAGACTTGAAAAACGTATTGTGAAGAGCTCGCACAAGCGTGTTTTCATGCTTACCTAGCTTCTGCGCTTGTGCAACACCTTTAGTTCGGTCGGCTCGTCTGTTGTGGGGTGGGTTGGTTTTTGTAGACAACAAAGAGTTGCCATGATTACGGCATGCACATGTTTGCGCAGTGTGAGTCACGAAGGGAGCTGCCATCTTGGAGTGGATGGTCTGGCTCTCTATGTGGCCTCACTCTGTTGCCTAGCATTGTCTCGTCACTCTGTGAGTGTGTCTCCAAGAATGTTACCATTTTTTTTTTCAGCATGTACAGTTGCCATCGTATGTCAGCTGTTATTCCCCTTTTGCATTTGCAACGTTAAATTGTGGAGTACAGATGCACTGCTCTAATTCTGTGCATATGCTGGCATGGTGCGAACCTCTGAGCCAGTGCTCTTTCGGTTTGCTCTCCGTGCTGGGTGGCAAGATGTGTGGTGAGCAGTTGACATCTCGTCTTAGAATTCAGTTGTCAGAATCCAGTTTTGATGTATGCGATTTCAGACATAGATTGTGTGTGGCATGATCCTGCCAATGGGCACATTTGGAGGCACCTATACCTGTGTGGTGCATTGCCTTCAGGGTCACATGGTGGCCAGATGTTGCCACGGAATGCCTTCATTGAGACCCGTCTTGTCGGTTTTTAAACAAAAAACACACTTCTGTTCAGTCATCAGTAGGAGGCGGCCAATGCTCCAGCCTCTCGGTGGCAATTTGACCTGTTCTATAAATGTCCATTTGAAATCTTTTTCTGAGTTTTTCATGAGAGGAAAGTGCTCCACCATAGCTACAGTTAGTTTTCAGGTGCGGATGCAATGATTCTCTGCATCACCTTCCGGGCTGTCATTGTAACGCTCACCTGATTCTCGCAGAGGCGCCGGTCTTGACTGGGCGACTACCGTATCTTCAAAGGTGATGTGTAGCACCCGGTTGGCTCTTTGGGCTGGACCTCTGTGCACTGTATGCCTGACGTGTAGAGTAAGATGTCTGCAGATAGAAAATATGGGGTTAATGAACTGGGGTTATTGGGGTGTCCCTATCTCTTTCCTCTTCTCCTCTCCTGTAGACCCCCAAAGGTTAACGCTCTCACCTTAGGTAAGTGAATGCTGAGCTCTCCATCTGCCTCGGGGCAGGGTGCTGTAACCAGTTTCTTCACTGGATAGGTAGCGCATGCCTCTTGACTTCAGAGGACTGCTGTCCGTCGTTTACTGCACGAACGGTAAGTTTCGAGTCATTCAAATGTCTTTAAAGTCTTTAGTAATGATGTCTCTTGTTTTGCAGGGTTCCGGCGATGGCGGATGACGGGCTGAAGTGAGTTGAAGATGGAGCCCGTGTGATGAATAGAAGCGCCTGGAAGCACGTAAGTAAGCGCTTGTTGCCTGCTTCACTATGCGCTCTAACTGTCTTTTTATTTTGCAGGTACGAGTTCGGAGCGGCTGCAGGGTGCCGGAATACCCACTGGATTAGATGTGGAAAGGAGTAATGGCACGTGAGTATTAAAGTTCCCCAATGTCTTTAAACGCACCTTGTTTTGTCTTTCAGATGCGGGATGCAGCGCCGAAGGCCTCCGGAGCGTGCAAAGAGTTGGTAAACTTTTGTCTTTCAGATGCCGGAATGCAGTGTGAAGACCTCCGGAGCGCACGAAGAGTAGGTAAGCCTTTGCCTTTCAGATGCCGGAATGCTAACCTGTTCTTTCTTGTCTTTATAGGTGTTGCTGAAGACTGGATTCAGGATGGTAAGCCTTTGCCTTTCAGATGCCGGAATGCTAACCTGTTCTTTCTTGTCTTTATAGGTGTTGCTGAAGACTGGATTCAGGATGGTAAGCCTTTTTCCTTAGGCCCAGGACCGGATGCAGAAGACACGATGAGCGTTCTGCTGCAGAGGTTGCAGAATAACGCAAAGCAAGATTCATCCACCGGGTGTGGTTTAAATAGCCTCCTGTAGTGCTTAGGTGTCTCCTTCCACAGCCACGCCTAAGTAAGAAAAGAGTTCCTGGTAAGAAAAGAGTTCCTGCCTTCCAGAAGAGTTCCAGTGTTCTGAATCTAGGGAGTGGCTCCAGCCCCACCCAACAGGAAAAGTAGTTCCAAACAGAAGAGGATCAGAGGCTCAACTGGCAGGCAAGTAAGCAGCATGGTCTGCTGAAGGTAAGTCCACCCAAGCATTATGAGCCCGGCGCTTCCAGCGCTGGGACTGGGCATATTTATGAGCCTGGTGCCACTGGCACCAGGACTGGGTCAAAAAGGTCCCAATTGGGACTGGTTGGCACTCGGAACCTGGGTTATGGATCTGCTTCCAAGGGAGTTGGGAAAACCCTGACCTTTTGGAAGCAGAGATCATGACAGTACCCCCCCTCAAGGCCCCTCCCAAACCGGGCTTCTCCGGGGGTTTTGGCTTGTCAGGAAATGTTCGGTGAAACCTTTTGATTAGGCGAGGAGCGTGGACATATTCAGCAGGTTCCCAGGATCTCTATAAATTGACTACCTCGATCCGAAATTAGAACCGAAGGAAAACCGTGCAGTCGGACGATGTTTTTGAGAAATTCTCGGGCCAGAGTTGCTGCTGTTGGCAAGCCTTTGAGCGGAATGAAATGCGCCATCTTGGAGAATAAGTCCACGATTACTAGAATCGTATTGTATCCGGAGCATGGAGGTAGATCGGTGATGAAGTCCATAGAAAGCGTATGCCAAGGGCGAGGTGGGATGTCAATAGGGCGTAAGAGGCCTGCTGGTCTTTCCTTTTGACTCTTGTTTTGGGCGCATACTCCACAGGACATTATAAAGTCTCTGATATCTTTTTTCCAAGACGGCCACCAGAAGTAGCGCTTGATCTTTTCTGAGGTCTTGGCCATACCGGGATGTCCTTCCATTAAAGAATCGTGATAACAAGAGATTACTTTTTTCTGTAAATCTGTGCTGGGTAGGTATAATCGTTCTTGGAAATACAATAAGTTGTCCTTTACTGCAAAGTCCTTTCCCTGCAGATGCCGATTCTGTATGTCTGCTGGAGTTACAAGTTGCCTGGCTTTATCCTTAACTTCCTCTATGGATTCTGTGGCGATTACACCCAGAATTCTTTGTTCGGGAATGATTGGTACAGGTTTAGGGTTGACCAAGTGTTCTTCCACTCCCATCCGAGAAAGGGCATCGGCTTTACCGTTCTTTGTACCAGGTCGATAGGTAATTATGAAGTCAAACTCGGCAAAGAATAATGCCCAACGGAGTTGTCTAGAGGATTGCGCTTTTGCGGTCTTCAAATATTGCAGGTTTCGGTGATCCGTAATCACAGTAACGGTGTGTCGGGCCCCCAGCAGATAATGCCGCCAAGCCTTAAAGGCAGACTTGATAGCCAGAAGTTCCTTGTCAGTAATCGTGTAATTGATTTCAGGAGGTGAGAATTTGCGGGACCAAAATGCCACGGGATGCAACTGATTGGTTCCCGGGTCCTTTTGTGATAGAACTGCCCCCATGGCAAGGCTTGAAGCATCAGTTTCCACGATGTAGGGGAGTTCGGGGCAAGGGTGTTTTAAGATTGGTGCAGAGATAAATTTAGTCTTCAAATCCTGGAAAGCTTGTTCCGCCTCGGTAGACCATTCAAAACGTTTGTTTTTCTTTAACAAGGCAGTGATGGGCTGGACTATTCGAGAGAATTCGGGGATAAACCTGCGGTAAAAGTTAGCGAAGCCTAACATGCTTTGCACACCTTTTACGGAGGATGGTGATGGCCATTTGAGAACTGCATCGACCTTCTTTGAATCCATACGCACTCCGCCAGGTGATAATATGAATCCCAAGAATTCAACTTCAGTCACGTTGAAAACACATTTTTCCAACTTAGCGAAAAGTTTGTGTTGACGCAATCTTTCGAGGACCATTTTCACGTGTTTCCGATGTTCAGATTCCGATGAAGAATAAACGAGGATGTCGTCAATGTAAACAACAACACATACATCTATGAGCTCTCTGAGGACATCGTTCATAAAATATTGAAAGGCGGCCGGGGCATTGCAAAGTCCGAAGGGCATGACCTGATATTCAAATAGCCCATACTTGGTGCGGAAGGCCGTCTTCCATTCATCGCCCTCTTTTACTCGTACCAAGTGGTAAGCTCCTCTAAGATCCAGCTTTGTATATATGCATGCTTTTCTGACTTGGTCCAGGAGTTCAGGGATCAAAGGTAACGGATATCTATTCTTAACGGTGATCTGGTTCAGGGAGCGATAATCGATACAAGTTCTAAGGTCTCCTTCCTTTTTTGGAACGAAGAACAAAGCTGAAGAAGCAGGGGACTTGGAAGGACGAATAAACCCATTTGCCAGGTATTGATCCAGGTATTGTCGAAGGTGAAGGTTCTCAGGCTCGGTGGGGGCATAAATTCTACTACAAGGAGGAGTAGATCCAGGTATCAGGTCTATCTGGCAGTCATAAGACCTATGAGGAGGTAGAGAGTTAGCCTGATCCTTCCGGAAAACATCTTGGTATTCTAGGTATTCGGGAGGTAACTGGGGAGTCTCTGAAGAAATTGCGGCCAGTGCAACACCAGGTGGAGGGTGACAAGTAGAGACACATTCTGGAAACTGGACCGTTCTTGCTCGCCAATCGATCAGAGGATTGTGTTTCTCTAACCAAGGTATTCCTAGAATAATCTGAAACTGAGGGGCCTTGATCACATCGAACACAATCTTCTCATGGTGTCCATCTTGACTTACTAGCGTCACCTCTTGAGTGGTATGCGTTACTGGCCCGGAGGCTATCTCCGTACCATCCACCGTAGTAATGACGTCCTTTACAGCCTTGGGACAAAGAGTTAGATTCATCCTCAAAACCATTTCATGATCCACATAATTGCCGATGGCACCGCTGTCGACGTAAGCTTCAATTGCATGTAATCGATCTGGATTATCAGGGCTAATGAGGACCATAGGTATCACGAAATGCGAGGTCACGGAACTGGTTTTCACGCTCGGCAAGAGGACCTCTATTCTTGTCGGGCGAGGTCGTTTTCCTGCTCAGAGTTTGTTACTTTGGTAACTGCAGCTCCTACTGCCTTCTTGGCAGGTTTCACCGGACAGTCTCGAAGAAAGTGCCCTGAGTTTCCGCAATATAGGCATAATTGCAACTGTTTCCTCCTTTCCCGCTCCCTTTGTGTTAGAGGACCTTTCAGACCCCCTATTTGCATGGGTTCCCCGGAGTCTACTCCTTTGGAAGGAGTTGGCGGTTTGGAAAATACTCGAGCATCAAACTTGGAACGATCGGCCTTCCTGTTCTGCAGCCTGTGATCTATTTGAACGACCAAGTCTATATAATCCGAACAGTCTTGTGGGGGATTCACTACTTGGGCTAAAACGTCTTTGAGCTCTCCACGTAGACCTCTATAAAACAGCGTAATCCTTTTGTCCTCAGGCCATTGAGTTTCCACTATTAGTCTATTGAAAGATGCAATATAAGCCAAAAGGTCTTGATTACCCTGTCGCAACGAAAGAAGCTCATTGTCCAAGGCCTGCCCCTGTGAATGTCTTGCGAACAGTTTTTCCATACTAAGCTGAAAGGCTTGAAAATCATGGAGAACCGGATCATCTTGATTAACTAGAGGGATCGACCAGTCTGCCGCATTGCCACTAAGGTACGAAAGTACAAAAGCTACCTTTGCTTGATCAGTTGGAAAGGCTGCTGGCCGGCATAAGAAGTGCAACCGGCACTGATTGATAAATACTGCAAACCTCTTTGGGTCACCAGAAAATCGTTCGGGCGGAGCCAGTACATTCCCAGGTAGGTTGATCTGCACTGGATTCATAGAGGATGTTGAAGGAAGATTTGCCCCTGATGCGGGTAACGGGGTCTGTCCGGCTTGTGACTGTAGCACTTGTCTAGCAAGATTGTCTGTTCTCTCCTTGGAAATAATTAGTTCCCTTCTTAGAGAATTCGTTTCCTGACGAGCTGCATGCACTTCTGCCCTTAGTTCCCCAAGTAACCGGGCTAGGGGGTCAGTATCCGAGGTTTCCATAGCGCCTGGGCGAGAGTTTTGCGGTTGGCTTTGCATTCTGTAACGCTCACCTGATTCTCGCAGAGGCGCCGGTCTTGACTGGGCAACTACCGTATCTTCAAAGGTGATGTGTAGCACCCGGTTGGCTCTTTGGGCTGGACCTCTGTGCACTGTATGCCTGACGTGTAGAGTAAGATGTCTGCAGATAGAAAATATGGGGTTAATGAACTGGGGTTATTGGGGTGTCCCTATCTCTTTCCTCTTCTCCTCTCCTGTAGACCCCCAAAGGTTAACGCTCTCACCTTAGGTAAGTGAATGCCGAGCTCTCCATCTGCCTCGGGGCAGGGTGCTGTAACCAGTTTCTTCACTGGATAGGTAGCGCATGCCTCTTGACTTCAGAGGACTGCTGTCCGTCGTTTACTGCACGAACGGTAAGTTTCGAGTCATTCAAATGTCTTTAAAGTCTTTAGTAATGATGTCTCTTGTTTTGCAGGGTTCCGGCGATGGCGGATGACGGGCTGAAGTGAGTTGAAGATGGAGCCCGTGTGATGAATAGAAGCGCCTGGAAGCACGTAAGTAAGCGCTTGTTGCCTGCTTCACTATGCGCTCTAACTGTCTTTTTATTTTGCAGGTACGAGTTCGGAGCGGCTGCAGGGTGCCGGAATACCCACTGGATTAGATGTGGAAAGGAGTAATGGCACGTGAGTATTAAAGTTCCCCAATGTCTTTAAACGCACCTTGTTTTGTCTTTCAGATGCGGGATGCAGCGCCGAAGGCCTCCGGAGCGTGCGAAGAGTTGGTAAACTTTTGTCTTTCAGATGCCGGAATGCAGTGTGAAGACCTCCGGAGCGCACGAAGAGTAGGTAAGCCTTTGCCTTTCAGATGCCGGAATGCTAACCTGTTCTTTCTTGTCTTTATAGGTGTTGCTGAAGACTGGATTCAGGATGGTAAGCCTTTGCCTTTCAGATGCCGGAATGCTAACCTGTTCTTTCTTGTCTTTATAGGTGTTGCTGAAGACTGGATTCAGGATGGTAAGCCTTTTTCCTTAGGCCCAGGACCGGATGCAGAAGACACGATGAGCGTTCTGCTGCAGAGGTTGCAGAATAACGCAAAGCAAGATTCATCCACCGGGTGTGGTTTAAATAGCCTCCTGTAGTGCTTAGGTGTCTCCTTCCACAGCCACGCCTAAGTAAGAAAAGAGTTCCTGGTAAGAAAAGAATTCCTGCCTTCCAGAAGAGTTCCAGTGTTCTGAATCTAGGGAGTGGCTCCAGCCCCACCCAACAGGAAAAGTAGTTCCAAACAGAAGAGGATCAGAGGCTCAACTGGCAGGCAAGTAAGCAGCATGGTCTGCTGAAGGTAAGTCCACCCAAGCATTATGAGCCCGGCGCTTCCGGCGCTGGGACTGGGCATATTTATGAGCCTGGTGCCACTGGCGCCAGGACTGGGTCCAAAAGGTCCCAATTGGGACTGGTTGGCACTCGGAACCTGGGTTATGGATCTGCTTCCAAGGGAGTTGGGAAAACCCTGACCTTTTGGAAGCAGAGATCATGACAGTCATGCCCACATATCGGAGGTCACAAGGACACGTTATCAAGTATATTACATGTTGTGAATTTTGTAACCACAGTGTTGTCCACCTAATATATATGGACGTGCTTCTGCATGTTTGCTGGCATAGTGAGCAGCCACCACACGGAGTATGCCCCATTGGTCGCTCAGAGGACCATAGAGTTGTCTGTGTAGGGTGGGGTGCTGGTTTGTGTTGGAAGCTGTGTACAAGGTGGTCACATATGTTTTTCTGTGATTTTATTGCAAATCTAGGGCGGTTAGATTAGAGTCTCCCACATTGAGTATTGGCCATAGTCGATTGAGTTCTTTCGTAAATTGGTTCACTAGTGGGGATTTGCTTAAAACAGCTATAATTTCTTGCTTGGATGTATTGGGTCGCTGGTGTTGCTATAATGCCACCTCTTGGTAGGGTGCCTGCCCTCTACGTGCATGGCAGACTATCTTTTTGGGATAGCCTAATTCCCTTAATTTCGTACTTAGTTCGACAGCTTGGTGTTCATATTCCAGTTTGCTTGAGCAATTTCTTCTGTAGTGAAGGAATTGGCTGAAAGTTAGATTCTGCCTCAGACTCAGAGGGTGGTAACTGTCAAACTGTAATAGAGCATTGCGGTATGTGAGTTTGTAGTAGACCGTGTTCTGTATCTATTACGCTCACCTGGTATCCACGGGGGCGCCACACGATACTGGATGGAGGTCTAAGCGCTATTCCGGACCCCTCTCTGCTTGATTATATGCCAGATGTTGGGTATCGCCTATAACAGGAGAATGGAGGGTTAAGATACTGGTTCTGTGATGGGTGGACTCCCACCTCCCTCTGGTCCAAATCCTCTCGCTTGGGGTTATTGCTCACCTTAGGTTTTTGTGCGTTGAACTCTCCATCCTGCGTCTCTGTGCAGGGGCGCGTGGTTGGTGTGGGCATTCCGTGGACCTAGTTGCTTCAATGGTCCATGTGCCCTTATGTCGGGTCCAGACCGACTGTGACTCCAACTCTGCTTGCTGTCTTACAGGTGAGTTATAATGTCTTTTCCATCTTTATTCTGTCTCTTTCTTTCCCTCCATTTTCTCTGTCTTCTCGGCGTCTTGCTCCACTACGCTGTCCCTAACAATGTCTCTTTTTGTTTTCACAGCGATGGTTGCGATCTCGGAGTTGCCAGACCGATGGTGAAGACCATGGTCAGTTATTGATGCGTGGAGCGCTGCATTGTTTATTGGTGTTAATTGCTAAACTGTGTTCTCTTCTCATCTTTGTACAGGTTGCGGTGATGTTCCGGAGTGATGAGCGATCGAAGCGCTGCTTGCCCAGGTAAGTGCTTTGTTAATGCTGACCTTGTTCCTTCTCCCTTGCAGGTTGCAGTGAAACCCGGAGATGGGCGAGGTAAGAGAAGCACAGGGTGCTTCCAGGACTCACTGCTTGCCCAGGTAAGAATTGTTATCAATGCTGTCCTTGTTTCTTTACCTTTGCAGATTGCGGCAAACTCCGGAGAAGGGCGAGGTAAGCGAAGCGCAGGATGGATTCATGACCAGTTACTTCACAGGTAAGTGTTCTTGCTCGCTAATGCTGTTCTTGTTCTTCCAGGTTATTAATGGAATCCGGATCTAGGGCTTCAGGATCGGGCCGCCGGAGAAGCAGATGAGCAGGAGCTGGACACAGTGAGCGTTATGCTGCAGGAGTGCAGAATAACACAAAACGTGTTCTGCTGTTTGGGTGTGCTTTAAATAGCCCAGGTAAAGTAGTTCCAGGCCCAGCCACACCCAAAACACTACACCGCATGGCTTGGTTCTAAGGAACTGAGCTGTGTAATAGGCCCTTATGTTGGATTAAGTTCCAAAACTGGTATTGCTTTATTCCTGATAATGAGCCTGGCACCAAAGGTGCCAGGACTGACTCCATGTATGTTTCTGATGGAGTTTTAAGGCCCTTGGGGCCAGTGTGAAGGGCTTTAGCCCCACTGCTGCCAGGGGGCTGTTATACCCGAGGGGGTCAGGGGCATGGATTGTGACAGCATCACCCCCTTCTTTGCAGTGATCCATAGGTCTAAAAGTTGGATCGCAAATCTGCTTTTCATCATAGTAAATTGTAGGTGGGCATTCCTTGTGTTCTGTGAAGATTATAAAGATATCACCAATGTACCTTCGCCAGGTGTCGAGCTGTTGTGTAACAGGATTATTGATATATATTGTGTGTTCCTCAAATGCACTAACAGAGGTTAGCGAGGCTCAGAGCAAATGCTGCTCCCATCGCAGTACCTGATGCTTGTTGGTAGAATTGTTCATTGTATATGAATACATTGTTGGTAAGTGCAATTTTTGTGAATTGTAAGATTAGTTGGATGGGAACCTCTGGAGGTGGTATACAGTTTTCCAAAACATTTTGAATCACTACTAGTGGTTCTTGTTGCGTAATCGTCGTGTACAAGGATTCAATGTCAAGGGTGACTAGCCATTGTGTGGCAGGGTCAAAGGGATTTTGGTTCAGGAGAGTGAGCATGGCTGTGGTGTCCTTCACACAGGACCTACTCTTCGGAACTTCACCTTTAAAGAAGAAGTCCGAAAACTGCGAGAAGAGTTCTAGCACTGATCCCATGCCTGACACTATAGGTCTTCCTGGTGGGGGTAGAAGGCCTTTGTGAATCTTGGGTAGAGTATACAGTGCCGGTATGTGTGGGTGATTCGGTGTCAAGAACTTTGCTTATTTTCTACGTATCCACCCCTCTGCAAGTGCCTATTCTACCAAAGGGTTAATGAGTTTCCGGGTGCGGATGCACGATTTGTGCTCCACAATTCTCAGCCTCACCTTCCGGGCTTTTATGCCCACATATCGGAGGTCACAAGGATACATCATCAAGTATATTACATGTTGTG